>NW_026909254.1:1059400-1659400 GCF_033115175.1 Lepus europaeus
TTATGCACTTGCCTAATGAAAAGACTTTGCTTATGTCCAAAACTATTTTTACTGAGATTTTCTCAGTCCATTTCATACGAATTTCACAAAACTTTGTCCAGATATGACGGAATGAAACCAGAAATATCCAGTTGTGTTTTGGCTAAGTCAATCCCAGATATTGCGACCGCCTCTGTGTTTGTGTTTTCTGGATATTATCGACGGACTTTATTGTTTTGAATGTTTTTTATCAGGGAACATTTAATTTTCTGCTTGGAAGCGCTAATTGGTTCAACAGGGAGACAGCAGCTCTACACATTCATATTTTCTAGGGAGAAAGCTAGAGGAAATGTGGCAAACATGATATTTCTGTTTATATGGATGACAATTTATGCACTTGCCTAACGAAAATACGTTGATTTTCTCCAATAGAATTTTACTGTGATTTTTCTCCGTCCATTGCATACGAATTCCACACCACTTTGTCCGCACATGACTGTATGAAATCCAAAATATCCGATTTTGTTTTGGCTAACTCAATCCCAGATATTCCTACAGCCTCTGTGTTTGTGTTTTCCAGATATTATTGATAGACTTTATTCTTTTGAATGTATTTTATCAGGGAACATTTAAATTGTGCTTGGAAACAGTAATTAGTTCCACATGGAGACACCAGCCTAAACATTCGTATTTTCTAGGGAGAAAGCTAGAGGAACTGCGGAAAAGAAACATGACATTTATGTTTCTATAGATGACATTTTATGCACTTGCCTAACAAAAAGATTTTGCTTTTCTCCATAAACATTTTTGCTGTGATTTTCTAGGTCCATTGCATACGAATGCCACACCACTTTGTCCGGATATCAGTGCATGACACCAGAAATATCCATATGTGTTTAGGCTAACTCAATCCCAAATATTACAACAGCAACTGTGTTTGTGTTTTCTGGATATTATCGAGGGACTTTATTGTTTTGAATGGTTTTTATCAATTTATATTTAATTTTGAGTTAGGAAATACTAATAGGTTCCACATGGAGACACCAGCTCTACACATTCGTATTTTCTAGGGAGAAAGCTAGAGGAACTGCGGCAAACAAACATGATATTTCTCTTTCATAGATGACATTTTATGCACTTCCCTAACGAAAAGACTTTGCTTTTCTCCAAAATCATTTTTACTGTGATTTTCTCGGTCCATTGCATACAAATGCCACACCACTTTCTCCAGATATGAGTGCATGACACCAGAAATATCCAGTTGTGTTTAGGCTAACCCAATCCCAAATATTACGATAGCAACTGTGTTTGTGTTTTCTGGAGATTATCGAGGGACTTTATTGTTTTGAGTGTTTTTTATCAATTTATATTTGATTTTGAGTTAGGAAATACTAATAGGTTCCACATGGAGACACCAGCTCTACACATTCGTATTTTCTAGGGAGAAAGCTAGAGGAACTGTGGAAAACAAAGATGATATTTCTCTCTGTATACATGACATTTTATGCACTTGCCTAACGAAAAGACTTTGCTTTTCTCCAAAACCATTTTTACTGTGATTTTCTCGGTACATTGCATACGAATTTCACACCACTTTTTCCGGATATGACTGGCTGAAACTAGAAATATCCGGTTGTGTTTTGCCTAACTCTATCCCAGATATTGCTGCAACCTCTGTGATTGTGTTTTCTGGATATTATCGATGGACTTTATTGTTTTGAATGTTTTTTATCAGGGAACATTTAATTTTGTGCTTGGGAACACTAATTGGTTGCACATGGGGACACCAGCTCTACACATTCGTATTTTAAAGGGAGAAAGCTAGAGGAATTTCAGAAAACAAACATGATATTTCTGTTTGTATACATGACATTTTATGCACTTGCCTAAGGAAATGATTTTGCTTTTCTCCATAAACATTTTTGCTTGATTTTCTTGGTCCATTGCATACGAATGCCACACCACTTTGTCCGGAGATGACTGGATGAAACCGGAGATATCTGGATGTTTGCCTAACTCATTCCCAGATATTGCAACAGCCTCCGTGTTTGTGTTTTCCGGATATTATAGACGGACTCTATTGTTTTGAATGTTTTTTATCAGGGAACATTTATTTTGTGTTAGGAAACACTAATTGGTTCCACATGGAGACAGCAGCCCTACACATTCTTATTTTCTAGGGAGAAAGATAGAGGAACTGCAGCAAACATACATGATATTTCTCTTTCATAGATGACATTTTATGCACTTCCCTAACGAAAAGACTTTGCTTTTCTCCAAAATAATTTTTACTGTGATTTTCTCGGTCCATTGCATACAAATGCCACAACACTTTCTCCACATATGAGTGCATGACACCAGAAATATTCGGTTGTGTTTAGGCTAACTCAATCCCAAATATTACGACAGCAACTGTGTTTGTGTTTTCTGGATATTATCGAGGGACTTTATTGTTTTGAATGTTTTTTATCAATTTATATTTAATTTTGAGTTAGGAAATACTAATAGGTTCCACATGGAGACACCAGCTCTACACATTCGTATTTTCTAGGGAGAAAGCTAGAGGAACTGTGGAAAACAAACATGATATTTCTCTCTGTATACATGACATTTTATGCACTTGCCTAACGAAAAGACTTTGCTTTTCTCCAAAACCATTTTTACTGTGATTTTCTCGGTACATTGCATACGAATTCCACACAACTTTCTCCAGATATGACTGGCTGAAACTAGAAATATCCGGTTGTGTATTGCCAAATTCAATCCCAGATATTGCTGCAACCTCTGTGATTGTGTTTTCTGGATATTATCGATGGACTTTATTGTTTTGAATGTTTTTTATCAGGCAACATTTAATTTTGTGCTTGGAAACTCTAATTGGTTCCACATGGAGACACCAGCTCTACACATTCTTATTTTCTGGGGAGAAAGCTAGAGGAACTGCGGCAAACAAACATGATATTTCTGTTTGTATACATGACATTTTATGCACTTGCCTATCGAAAAGATTTTGCTTTTCTCCCAAACCAATTTCACTCTTATTTTCTCGGTCCATTGCATACGAATGGCTCTCAACTTTGTCCGGATATGACTGGATGAAACCAGAAATATCCGCGTATGTTTTGGCTAACTCAATCCCAGATATTGCTACAGTTTCTGTGTTTGTGTTTTCCGGATATTATCAACAGACTTTATTGTTTTGAATTTTTTTTTTATCTAGGAACATTTAATTTTGTGCTTGGGAAATCTAATTGGTTCCACTTGGATACACCATCTCTACACATTCATATTTTGTGGCAAACAAACATGATATTTCTCTTTGTTTACATGACACTTGCCTAACGAAAAGACTTTGCTTTTCTCCAAAACCATTTTCAGTTTGATTTTCTCCATCCATTGCATACGAATGCCACACCACTTTCTTCCAGCTATGACTGGATGAAAGCAGAAATATCCTGTTGTGTTTTGGCTACCTCAATCCCAGATATTGCTACAGCCTCTGTGTTTGTGTTTTCCAGATATTATCGACGGACTTTATTGTTTTGAATGTTTTTATCAAGGAATATTTAATTTTGCTGTTGGAAACACTGATTTCCTCCAATTGGAGACACCAGCTCTACACATTCGTATTTTCTAGAGAGAAAGCTAGAGGAACTGCGGCAAACAGAGATGATATTTCTGCTTGTATGTATGACATTTTATGCAGTTGCCTTTCGAATAGACGTTGCTTTTCTCCAGAACCTTTTTTACTGTGATTTTTCCAGTCCAAAGCATACGAATTCCACACCACTTTGTCTGGATATGATGGGATGAAACCAGAAATATCCGGTTGTATTTTGGCTAACTCAATCCCAGATATTGCGACAGCCTCTGTTTGTGTGTTTTCTGGATATTATTGACGGAATTTATTATTTTGAATGATTTTTTTTATCAGGGAACATTTAATTTTGTGCTTGGAAATGCTAATTGGTTCCACATGGAAACAACACCTTTAAACATTCGTATTTTCTAGGGAGAAAGCTAGAGGAACTGCGGCAAACAAACATGATACTTCTGTTTATATAGATGACATTTTATGCACTTGCCTAACGAAAAGATTTTGCTTTCCTCCAATACCATTTTTACTGTGATTTTCTCGGTCCATTGCATACGAAATTCACACCACTTTGTCCGGATATGACTGGATGAATCCAGAAATATCCGCTTGTGTTTTGGCTAACTCAAACCCATATATTGCGACAGCCTCTGTGTTTGTGCTTTCCGAATATTTTCTAGGGAGACAGCTAGAGGAACTGCAGCAAATAAACATGATATTTCTGTTTGTATACATGACATTTTATGCAGTTGCCTTATGAAAAGACTTTGCTTATGTCCAAAACTATTTTTACTGTGATTTTCTCTTTCCGTTTCATACGAATTCCACAAAACTTTGTCCAGATATGACTGAAGGAAACCAGAGATATCCGATTGTGTTTTGGCTAACTCAATGCCAGATGTGGCTACAGCCTCTGTGTTTGCTTTTTCTGGATATTACCAATGGACTTTATTGTTTTGAATGTTTTTTTATCAAGGAACATTTAATTTTGTGCTTGGGAACAGTAATTGGTTCCACATGGAGACACCAGCTCTACACATTCGTATTTTCTAGGGAGAAAGCTAGAGGAACTGTGGAAAACACACATGATATTTCTGTTTGTTTGGATTACAGTTTATGCACTTGCCTTTCGAATAGAAGTTGCTTTTCTCCAAAACCATTTTTACTGTGATTTCATCGATGCATTGCATATATATTCCACACCATTTTGTCCGGATATGACTGGATGAAAGCAGAGATATCTGCTTGTTTTTTGGCTAACTCAATCCCACATATTTCTACAGCTTCTGTGTTTCTGTTTTCCAGATATTATCAATGGACTTTATTGTTTACAATGTTTTTTATAAAGCAACATTTTATTTTGTGGTTGGGAACACTAATTGGTTCCACATGGAGACACCAGCTCTACACATTCGTATTTTCTAGGGAGAAAGCTAGAGGAACTGTGGAAAACACACATGATATTTCTCTTTGTATACATGACATTTTATGCTCTTGCCTAATGAAAAAAACTTTGCTTTTCTCCAAAAGAATTTTACTGTGATTTTCTCGGTCCATTGCATAAGAATTCAACACAACTTTGTCCGGATATGACTGGATGAATCCAGAAAAATGCTGTTGTGTGTTGTATAACTTAATACCAGATATTGCTACAGCCTCTGTGTTTGTGTTTTCTGGATATTATTGACGGACTTTATTGTTTTGAATGTTTTATATGAAGGAACATTTAATTTTGTGTTTGGAAACACTAATTGGTTCCACATGGAGACACCAGCTCTACACATTCTTATTTTCTTGGGAGAATGCTAGAGAAACTGCGGGAAACAAACTTGATATTTCTGTTTGAATAGATGACATTTTATGCACTTGCCTATCGAAAAGACTTTGCTTTCTCCAAAACCATTTATACTGCGATTTTCTCGGTCCATTGCATACGAATTCCACAAAACTTTGTCCGGATATGACTGGATGAAAGCAGAAATATCCGCTTGTGTTTTGACTAACTCAATCCCAGGTATTGCTACAGCCTCTGTGTTTCTGTTCTCCGGGTATTATCAACGGACTGTACTATTTTATATGTTTTTTTTATCAAGGAACATTTTATTTTGTGCTTGGGAACACTAATTGGTTCCACATGGAGACACCAGCTCTACACATTCTTATTGTCTAGGGAGAATGCTAGAGGAACTGTGGAAAACAAACATGATATTTCTGTTTGTATACATGACATTTCATGCACTTGCATAACGAAAAGATTTTGCTTTACTCCAAAAGAATTTTTACTGGGATTTCTCAGTCTATTGTATACGAATGCCACAAAACTTAGTCCGGATATGACTGGAGCAAACCAGAAATATCCGGTTGTGTTTTTGCTATCTGAATCCCAGATATTGCTACAGCCTCTGTGTTTGTGTTTTCGGAATATTATTGACTGAGTTTATTGTTTTGAATGTTTCTTTTATCAGGGAACATTTAATTTAGTGCTTGGAAACGCTAATTGGTTCTACATGGAGACACCAGCTCTACATATTCGTATTTTCTAGGGAGAAAGCTAGAGGAACTGCGGCAAACAAACATGATATTTCTGTTTGTATAGATGACATTTTATGCACTTGCCTAACGAAAAGACGTTGCTTTTTCCAAAACCATTTGTACGGTGATTTCATCGATCCATTGCATATGAATTCCACACCACTTTGTCCGGATATGACTGGATGAAACCAGAAATGTCCGGTTTTGTTTTAGCTAACTCAATCCCAGATATTGCTACAGCCTCTGTGTGTGTGTTTTCCCGGACATTATCGATGGAATTTATTGTTTTGAATGGTTTTTTACTAGGGAACATTCAATTTTGTGCTTGGGAACACTAATTGGTTTCACATGGAGTCACTAGTTCTACAGAGTCGTATTTTTTAGGGAGAAAGCTATAGGAACTGCGGGAAAGAAACGTGATATTTATGTTTGTATACATGATATTCTATGCACTTGCCTAACAAAAAGATTGTGCTTTTCTCCAATACCATTTTTACTGTGATTTTCTAGGTCTATTGCATACGAATGCCACACTACTTTTTCCGGATATGAATGGATGGAACCAGAAATATCCGCTTGTGTTTTGGCTAACTCAATCCCAGATATTGCTAAAGCCTCTGTGTTTGTGTTTTCAGGATATTATTGACGACCTTTATTGTTTTGAATGTTTTTTTATCAGGGAACATTCAATTTTGTGCTTGGGAACACTAATTGGTTCCACATGGAGACACCAGTTCTACACAGTCGTACTTCTAGTGAGAAAGCTAGAGGAACTGCAGCAAACAAACATGATCTTTCTCTTTGGATACATGACATTTTATGCACTTGCCTAACGAAAAGATTGTGCTTTTCTCAAATACCATTTTTACTGTGATTTTCTCCGTCCATTGCATACGAATTCCACACCACTTTTTCCGGTTATGACTGGATGAATCCAGAAATATCCCCTTGTGTTTTGGCTAATTCAATCGTGGATATTTCTACAGCCTCTCTGTTTGTCTTTTCCGGATATTATTGATGGACTTTATTTTTTTGAATGTTTTTTTATCAGGGAACATTTAATTTTGTGCTGGAAACACTAATTGGCTCCACATGGATACACCAGCTCTAAACATTCATATTTTTTAGGGAGAAAGGTAGAGGAACTAGGGCAAAGAAATATGATATTTGTGTTTGTATAGATGACATTTTATGCACTTGCCTAACGAAAAGACTTTGCATTCTCCAAAATCATTTTTACTGTGATTTTCTCCGTCCATTGCATATGAATTCCACACCACTTTCTCCGGCTATGACTTGATGAAACCAGAAATATCCACTTGTGTTTTGGCTAACTCAATCAAGATATTGCTACAGCCTCTGTGTTTGTGTTTTCCGAATATTATGGACGGTTTTATTGTTTTGAATGTTTTATCAAGGAACATTTAATTTTGCTTTTGGAAACACTAATTGGTTCCACAGGAATAAACCAGCTCATCACATTCGTATTTTCTAGGGAGAAAGCTAGAGAAACTGCGGCAAACAAACATGATTTTTCTTTTGTATAGATGACATTTTATGCACTTGCCTTTCGAATAGACGTTGCTTTTCTCCAAAACCATTTTTACTGTCATTTTCTCGGTCCATTGCATACGAATTCCACACCACTTTGTCCGGATATGACTGGAGCAAACCAGAAATATCCGGTTATGTTTTGGGTAACTAAATCCCAGATAATTCAACAGCCTCTGTGTGTGTATTTTCCTGATATTATCGGACTTTAATGTTTTGAATGTTTTTTATCAAGGAACATTTAATTTAGTGCTTCGGAACACTAATAGATTCCACATGGAGACACCAGCACTACACCTTCATATTTTCTAGGGAGAAAGCTATAGGAACTGCCGCAAACAAACTTGATATTTCTCTTTGTATACTTGTTATTTTAAGCACTTGCCTAATGAAAGGACTTTGCTTTTCTCTAAAACCATTTTACTGTGATTTTTTTGGTCCCTTGCATACGAATGCCACAATAGTTTGTACGGATATGAATTGTTCCAACCAGAAATATCCGGTTGTGTTTTGGCTAACTCAATCCTAGATATTGCTATAGCCATGGTGTTTGTGCTTTCCAGATAATATCGACGGAGTTTATTGTTTTACTGTGATTGTGTCCATTGCATATGAATGCCACACCACTTTTTCTGGATATGACTGGATGAAACCAGAAATATCTGCTCGTGTTTTGGCTAACTCAATCACAAATACTGCTACAGCCTCTGTGTTTGTGTTTTCTGGATATTATGGACAGACTTTATTGTTTTGAATGTTTTTTATCAGGGAACATTTAATTTTTGCTTGGAAACACTAATTGGTTCCACATGGAAATGCCAGCTCTACACAGTTGTATTTTCTAGGGAGGAAGCTAGAGGAACTGCAGCAAACAAACATGGTATTTCTGTTTGTATAGATGATATTTTATACACTTGCCTTACGAAACACTTCACTTTTCTCCAATACCATTTTTACTGTGATTTTCTCGGTGCTTTGCATATGAATTCCACACAACTTTGTACGGCTATGACTGGATAAAACCACAAATATCCATTTGTGTTTTGGCTAACACAATCTCAGATATTGCTACAGCCCATCCGTTTGTGTTTTCTGGATATTATTGATGGACGTTATTGCTTTGAATGTTTTTTATAGGGAAAATTTAATTTTGAGCTTGGAAACACTTATTGGTTCCACATGGAGACACCAACTCTACACATTTGAATTTTCTAGGGAGAAAGCTAGAGGAACTGCAGCAAACAAACATGATAATTCTGACTGTATGCATGGAATTTTATGCTCTTCCCTAACGAAAAGTGTTTGCTTATGTCCAAAACCATTTTTACGGTGATTTTCTCAGTCCATTACACATGATCTCCACACAACTTTGTCCAGATATGACTGGATGAAACCAGAAATATCTGATTTTTTTTTAGCTAACTCAATCCCAGATATTTCGAAAGCCTCTGTGTTTGTGTTTTCTGGATATTATCGATGAACTTTATTGTTTTGAATGTTTTTTATCAGGGAACATATAATTTTATGCTAGGAAACACTAATTGCTTCCACATGGAGACACCAGCCCTACACATTTGTATTTTCTAGGGAGAAAGCTAGAGGAACTGCTGTAAACAAACATGATATTTCTGTTTGTATAGATGACATTTTATGCACTTGTCTAACAAAAAGAGTTTGCATTTCTCCAAAACCATTTTTACTGTAATTTCCTCCATCCATTGCATACGAATTCCACACCACTTTGTCCGGATATGACTGGATGAAACCAGAAATATCCGGTTGTGTTTTAGCTAACTCAATCCCAGATATTGCTACAGCCTCTGTGTTTGTGATTTCTGGATATTATGGACGGACGTTATTGTTTTGAAAGTTTTTTATCAGGGAACATTTAATTTTGGAATTGGAAACACTGATTGATTCTACATGGAGACACCAGCTCTACACATTCGTATTTTCTATGGAGAAAGCTAGAGGAACAACGGCAAACAAACATGATATTTCTGTTTGTATACATGATATTTTATGCACTTGCCTAACGAAACACTTCATTTTCTCCAAAACCATTTTACTGTGATTTTCTCGGTGCTTTGCATACGAATTCCACACAACTTTGTACAGATATGACTGGACAAAAGCAGAAATATCTGGTTGTGTTTTGGCTAACTCAATCCCAGAAATTGAGACAGCCTCTGTGTTTGTGTTTTCTGGATATTTTCGATGGACGTTATTGTTTTCAATGTTTTTTATCAGGGAACATTTAATTTTGTGTTTGGAAACACTAATTGGTTCCACATGGAGACACCAGCTCTAAACATTCATATTTTGTAGGGAGAAAGCTAGAGGAACTGCGGCAAAGAAACATGATATTTCTGTTTGTATAGATGAAATTTTATGCTTTTCCCTAATAAAAAGACTTTGCTTTTCTCCAAAACCATTTTTACTCTGATTTTCTCGGTCCATTTCATATGATTGCCACACCACTTTGTCCGGATATGACTGGAGGAAACCAGAAATATCCGGTTGTGTTTTAGCTAACTCAATCCCAGATATTGCTACAGCCTCTGTGTTTGTGATTTCTGGATATTATGGACGGACGTTATTGTTTTGAAAGTTTTTTATCAGGGAACATTTAATTTTGGAATTGGAAACACTGATTGATTCTACATGGAGACACCAGCTCTACACATTCGTATTTTCTATGGAGAAAGCTAGAGGAACAACGGCAAACAAACATGATATTTCTGTTTGTATACATGATATTTTATGCACTTGCCTAACGAAACACTTCATTTTCTCCAAAACCATTTTACTGTGATTTTCTCGGTGCTTTGCATACGAATTCCACACAACTTTGTACAGATATGACTGGACAAAAGCAGAAATATCTGGTTGTGTTTTGGCTAACTCAATCCCAGAAATTGAGACAGCCTCTGTGTTTGTGTTTTCTGGATATTTTCGATGGACGTTATTGTTTTCAATGTTTTTTATCAGGGAACATTAAATTTGTGTTTGGAAACACTAATTGGTTCCACATGGAGACACCAGCTCTAAACATTCATATTTTGTAGGGAGAAAGCTAGAGGAACTGCGGCAAAGAAACGTGATATTTCTGTTTGTATAGATGAAATTTTATGCTTTTCCCTAATAAAAAGACTTTGCTTTTCTCCAAAACCATTTTTACTCTGATTTTCTCGGTCCATTTCATATGATTGCCACACCACTTTGTCCGGATATGACTGGAGGAAACCAGAAATATCCGGTTATATTTTGGCGAACTCAATCCCAGATATTGCGAAGGCCTCTGTGTTTGTATTTTCTATATATTATGTACGGACTTTATTGATCTGAATGTTTTTTATCAGGAAACATTTAATTTTGTGCTTGGAAATACTAATTGGTTCCACATGGGGACACCAGCTCTGCACATTCGTATTTTCTAGGGAGAAAGAGAGAAGAACTGTGGCAAACAAATATGATATTTCTGTTTGTAGAGATGACAATTTATGCACTTGCCTAACGAAAAGAGTTTGCTTTTCTCCAAAACCAATTTTACTGTGATTTCCTCCTTCCATTGCATACGAATGCCACACAATTTTGTCCGGATATGACTGGATGAATACAAATATCGGGTTGTGTTTTGTCTTACTCAATCCCAGATGTTGCTACAGCCTCTGTGTTTGTATTTTCCGGATATTATGCACAGACTTTATTGTTTTGAATGTTTTTCATCAGGGAACATTTAATTTTTGCTTGTAAACACTAATTGGTTCCACAGGGAAACATCAGCTCTACACAATCGTATTTTCTAGGGAGAAAGCTAGAGGAACTGTGGGAAACAAACATGATATTTCTGTTTGTATAGATGACATTTTATGCACCTACCTTACGAAACACTACACTTTTCTCCAAAACCATTTTTACTTTGAATTTCTCGGTGCTTTGCATACGAGTTCCACACTACTTTGTTCGGATGTGACTGGATGAAACAAGAAATATCCGGTTTTGTTTTGGCTTACTCAATCCCAGATATTACGACAGCCTCTGTGTGTGTGTTTTCCGGATATTATTGACGGACTAATGTTTTGAATGTTTTTTTATCAGGGAACATTTAATTTTGTGCTTGGAAACACTGCTTGGTTCCACTTGAGGACACAAGCTCCACACATTCGTATTTTCTCGGGAGAAAGCTAGAGGAACTGCGGCAAACAAACATGATATTTCTGTTTGTATAAATGACGTGTTATGCATTTGCCTAACAAAAAGACTTTGCTTTTCTCCAAAACCATTTTTATTTCCTCGGTCCATTTCATACGAATTCCAAACCACTTTGTCCGGATATGACTGGATGAAACCAGAAATATCTGGTTGTGTTTTGCCTAACTCAATCCCAGATATTGCTACAGCCTCTGTGTTTGCGATTTCTGGATATTATGTACAGACGTTATTATTTTGAATGTTTTTTATCAGGGAACATTAAATTTTGTGCTTGGAAACACTAATTGGTTCCACATGGAGACAGCAGCTCTACACCTTTGTATTTTCTAGGGAGAAAACAACAGGAACTTCGGCAAACAAACATGATTATTCTGTTTGTATGCATGAAATTTTATGCTCTTCCCTAATGAAAAGACTTTGCTTATGTCCAAAACCATTTTTACTGTGATTTTCTCGGTCCATTACACACGAAATCCACACAACTTTGTCCGGATATGACTGTATTAAACCAGAGATATCCGATTGTGTTTTGCTAACTCAATCCTCGATATTGGGAAAGCCTCGGTTTTTGTGTTTTCTGGATATTTTGATGGACTTTATTGTTTTGAATATTTTTTTATGAGGGAACATGTAATTTTGTGCTAGGAAACACTAATTGGTTCCACATGGAGACACCCGCTGTACACATTCGTATTTTCTAGGGAGAAAGCTAGAAGAACTTTGGCAAACAAACTTGATATTTCTGTTTGTATAGATGACATTTTATGCACTTGCCTAACGAAAAGAATTTGCTTTTCTCCAAAACCATTTTTACTGTGATTTCCTCGGGCCATTGCATATGAATGCCACACAACTTTGTCCGGATATGACTGGCTGAAACCAGAAATATCCGGTTGTGTTTTGGCTAACTCAATCCCAGATATTGCGACAGCCTCTGTGTGTGTTTTTCGGATATTTTTGACGGGCTTTATGGTTTTGAATGTTTTTTATCAGGGAACATTAAATTTTGTGCTTGGAAACACAGCTTGGTTCCACTTGGGGACACCAGCTCTACACATTCGTATTTTCTATGGAGAAAACTTGATAAACTGCGGCAAACATGAGATTTCTGTTTGTATACATGACACTTTATGCATTTGCCTAACGAAAGATGTTACTTTTCTCCAAAACCATTTTTATTGTGATTTTCTCAGTCCATTTTATAGGAATTATACGCAACATTATCCGGATATGACTGGAGGAAAAGAGAAATATACGGTTGTGTTTTGGCAAACTCAATTCCAGATATTGTTACAGCCTTTGTGTTTGTGTTTTCCGAATATAATCAATGGGCTTTATTGTTTTGAATGTTTTTTATCAGGGAATATTTAATTTTCTGCTTGGAAACAAAATTGGTTCCACATGGAGACACCAGCTCTACACATACGTATTTTCTGAGAAGTAAGCTAGAGGAACTGTGGCAAAAAATCATGGTATTTCTCTTTGTATACATGACATTTTATGCACTTGCTTAAAGAAAAGATTTTGCTTATGTCCAAAACCATTTTTACTGTGATTTTCTCAGTCCATTTCATACGAATTGCACACCACTTTGTCTGGATATGACTAGAGGAAGCCAGAAATATAGAGTTGTGTTTTGCCTAACTCAATCTCAAATATGCGAAGCCTCTGTGATTGTGTTTTCTGGATATTATTGACGCACTTTATTGTTGTGAATGTTTTTTATCACGGAACATTTAATTTTGTGCTTGGAAACACTAACTGTTTCCACATGGAGACACCAGCTCTACACATTCATATTTTCTAGGGAGAAAGCTAGAGGAACTGTGGCAAACAAACTTGATATTTCTGTTTGTATAAGTGACATTTTATGCACTTGCCTAAGGAAAATACTTTGCTTTCTCCAAAACCATTTTTACTGTGATTCCTCCGTCCATTGCATACGAATTCCACAAACATTTGATCGGATATGACTGGATGGAACCAGAAATATCTGGTTGTGTTTTTGCTAACTCAATCCCAGATATTGCTACAGCCTCTGTGTTTGTGTTTTCCGGATATTATCAACGGACTTAATTGTTTTGAAAGTTTTTTCTCAGGGAATATTTAATTTTGTGCTTGGAAACGCTAATTGGTTCCACATGGAGACACCAGCTCTACGTATTCGTATTTTCTACGGAGAAAGCTAGAGGAACTGCGGCAAACAAACATGATATTTCTGTGTGTATACATGACATTTTATGCACTTGCCTAACGAAAGACGTTGCTTTTCTCCAATACCATTTTTACTGTGATTTTCTTGGTCCATTGCATACGAATTCCACACGAATTTGTCCGGATATGACTGGATGAAACCAGAAATATCCGCTTTTGTTTTGGCTAACTCAATCCCAAATATTGCTGCCGGCTCTATGTTTGTGTTTTCCAGATATTATTGACGGTCTTTATAGTTTTGAATGTTTTTTATCAGGGAACATTAAATTTTGTATTGGAAACACTAATTGGTTCCACATAGAGAGACAC
Source organism: Lepus europaeus (assembly GCF_033115175.1). Lineage (NCBI taxonomy): Eukaryota > Metazoa > Chordata > Mammalia > Lagomorpha > Leporidae > Lepus > Lepus europaeus. Next base: position 1,073,796 of record NW_026909254.1, read on the forward strand.
TAGCTCTAAACATTCGTATTTTCTATGGAGAAAGCTTCATGAACTGCAGCAAACATGAGATTTCTGTTTGTATACATGACATTTTATGCACTTGCCTAACGAAAAGACTTTGCTTTTCTCCAAACCCATTTTTACTGTGAATTCCTCCGTCCATTGCATACGAATTCCACAAACCTTTGTCCGGATATGACTGGATGGAACAGAAATATCCGGTTGTGTTTTGGCTAATTGAATCCCAGATACAGCCTCTGTGTTTGTGTTTTCCGGATATTATCCACGGACTTTATTGTTTTGAATGTTTTTTTTTTAAGGAACATTTAATTTTGTTCTTGGAAACACTAATTTCTTTTTTTTTTGACAGGCAGAGTGGACAGTGAGAGAGAGACAGAGAGAAAGGTCTTCCTTTTGCCGTTGGTTCACCCTCCAATTGCCGCCGCGGTTGGCGCGCTGCGGCCGGCGCACCGCGCTGATCCGATGGCAGGAACCAGGTGCTTATCCTGGTCTCCCATGGGGTGCAGGGCCCAAGGACTTGGGCCATCCTCCACTGCACTCCCTGGCCACAGCAGAGAGCTGGCCTGGAAGAGGGGCAACCGGGACAGGATCGGTGCCCCGACCGGGACTAGAACCCGGTGTGCCGGCGCCGCAAGGCGGAGGATTAGCCTAGTGAGCCGCGGCGCCGGCGGAAACACTAATTTCTCCCACATGGAGACACCAGCTCTACACATTCGTATTTTCTTGAGAGAAAGCTAGAAGAACTGCAATAAACAAACATGATATTTCTGTTTGTGTAGGCAACATTTTATGCAATTGCCTAATGAAAGATGTTGCTTTTCTCCCAAATATTTTTACTGTGATTGTCTGTGTCCATTGCATACGAATTCCACAATACTTTGTCCGGATATGACTGGACGAAACAAGAAATACACGGTTGTGTTTTGCCTAACACAATCCAAATATGCGAAGCCTCTGTTTTTGTTTTCTGTATATTATCGATTGACTTTATTTTTTTGAATGTTTCTTATCAGGGAACATTTAATTTTGTGCTTGGAAACACTAACTTTTTCCACATGGAGACACCAGATCTATATATTCATATTTTCTAGGGAACATGCTAGAGGAACTGTGGCAAACAAGCATTATATTTCTGTTTGTATATATGACATTTTAGGCATTGCCTGACAAAAAGATGTTGCTTTTCTCCCAAACCATTTTTACTGTGATTTTCTCGATCCATTGCATATGAATGTCACACCACTTTGTCCGGATATGAATGGATGAAACCAGAGATATCCGGTTGTTTTTTATCTAACGCAATCCCAGATATTGCGACAGCCTCTGTGTTTTTGTTTTATGGATATTATTGATGGACTTTATTGTTTTGAATGTTTCTTGAAAGGGAACATTTAATTTTGTGCTATTAAACACAAATTGGTTACACATAGAGACACTTGTTTTTAGGGAGAAAACTATGGAACTGCGACAAACAAACATGATATTTCTGTTTGTATACAAGAGGTTTTATGCGCTTTCCTAACGAAAAGACTTTGCTTATGTCCAAAACAATTTTTACAGTGATTTTCTCGGTCCATTGCATATGAATGCCACACAACTTTGTCCGGATATGACTGTAGCAAACCAGAAATATACAGTTGTGTTTTGGCTATCTCAATCCCAGATATTACTACAGCCTTGGTGTTTGTGTTTTCCAGATATTATTGATGGACTTTATTGTTTTGAATGTTTTTTATCAGAGAACATTTAATTTTGTGCTTGGAAACACTAATTTATTCCAAATGGAGAAACCAGCTTTACACACTCATATTTTTTAGAGAGAAAGCTAGAGGAACTTCAGCAAACAAACATGATATTTCTGTTTGTATACATGACATTTTATGCACTTGCCTAATGAAAGACGTTGCTTTTCTCCAAAAACATTTTTATTGTGATTTTCTCAGCCAATTTCTTAGGAATTATACACAACTTTGTCCGGATATGACTGGAGGAAACTAGAAATATCCGGTTGTGTTTTGGCTCACTCAATCCCAGATATTTCTACAACCTCTGTGTTTGTGTTTTCCGGATATTATCAACAGACTTTATTGTTTTGAATGTTTTTTATCTGGGAATATTTAATTTTTTTTCTCCTTTGGAGAAAAGCAAAGTCTTTTCCTTGGGCAAGTGCATTAAATGCCATGTACACAAAGAGAAATATCATGCGTGTTTGCCAAAGTTCCTCTAGCTTTCTCCCTAGAAAATACAAATGTGTAGAACTGGTGTCTCCATGTGGAATCAATTGGCATTTCCAAGCCCAAAATTAAATGTTCCCTGATAAAAAACATTCAAAACAATAAAGTCCATCGAAAATATTCAGAAAACGCGAACACAGAGGCTGTAGTAATATCTGGGATTGAGTTAGCCAAAACAGAATCTGATATTTCTGGCTTCATCCAGTCATATCCAGACAAAGCGTTGTGGAATTCGTATGCAATGGACCGAGCAAATCACAGTTAAAAATCTTTTGGGGAAAAGCAAAGTCTTTTCGTTAGGCAAGTGCATAAAATGTCATCTATACAAACAGAAATATAATGTTTGTTTGCCGCAGTTCCTCTAGCTTTCTCCCTAGAAAATACGAATGTGCAGATCTGGTGTCTCCATTTGGAACCAATTTGTGTTTCCTAGCACAAAATTTAATGTTCCCTGATAAAAAACATTCAAAACAATAAAGTCCATCGATAATATCCAGAAAACACAAACACAGATGCTGTCGCAATATCTGGGATTGAGTTAGGCATAACACAACTGTCATATCCGGACTAAGTGTTGTGGACTAGTATGCAATGGACTGAGAAAATCACAGTAAAAAATGGTTTTGGACATAAGCAACGTCTTTTCATTAGGCAAGTGCATAAAATGTCATGTATACAAAGAGAAATATCATGTTTGTTTGCCGCAGTTCCTATATCTTTCTCCCTAAAATACGCATGTGTAGAGCTCGTGTCTCTATGTGGAACCAATTAGTGTTTCAAAGCAAAAAATTAAATGTTCCGTGATAAAAAACATTCAAAACAATAAAGTCTGTCGATAATATCCGGAAAACACAAACACAGAGGCTGTAGCATATCTGTGATTGAGTTAGGCAAAACACAACTGTATATTTCTGGTTTCCTCTAGTCATGTCCGGACAAAGTGCTGTGGAACTAGTATGTAATGGACTGAGAAAATCACAGTAAAAATGGTTTTGGAGAAAAGCAAAATCTTTTCATTAGGCAAGTGCATAAAATGTCATGTATACATACAGAAATATAATGTTTTTTGTCGCATTTCCTCTAGTTGTCTCCCTAGAAAATACGAATGTGTAGAGCTGGTGTCTCCATGTGTCACTAATTAGTGTTTCCAAGCACAAAATTAAATGTTCCCTGATAAAAAACATTCAAAGCAATGCAGTCCATTGAAAATATCTGGGAAAACACAAACAAAGAGGCCGTCGCAATATTTGGGATTGAGTTAGCCGAAACACAAGCGGATATTTCTGGTTGCATCCAGTCATATCCGGACAAAGTTGTGTGGAATTCGTATGCAGTGGACCGAGAATATCACAGTAAAAATTCCTTTGGAGAAAAGCAAAGTCTTTTCGTTGTGAAGTAGGCAGGTGTACTCTAGTAGGCCAGACCTACGAGATGGGACCCTGGAAAATCCAGATGCTGGTTGGTTTACTGATGGCAGCAGCTATATGAAGGAAGGAGTTAGCAAGGCAGACAATAGAAGCCCAAGCACTACTACAGAATATTTTAGCCCAAAAGGTGGAGCTTATTGCATTGACTAGGGCTTTACAACTAGGAAAAGTTCAGTGAGTTAATATAGATAGATAGATTCCAGATATGCTTTCCTTGTGTTACATGCACACACAGCAATCTGGAAGGAGAGGGGCTTACTGACCCCTGTTAAATATGGAAAAGTGATACTGGCTCTACTTCAGGCAGTACTGGAGCTTTTAGAGGTGGCTGTCATCCACTGCAAGGGACATCAGAAGGGAGATAATTATGTTAACCAGAGAAATGCATTAGCAGATAAAACAGCTACCCAGGAAAGTTTGGAATGGGCCCTTATACCTCAATCTGTGGAAGTCATTAAGGAACCGCACTATATGGAGCCTGAGTTGAATGGGCCCAACAGCGAGGCTATACTAAAAATACAAATGGATGGTGAATGCTAAATCATAATTATGCTACCAATGGCCACTCAATGGAAAATTATAAAGGAGATACACAACTCTACCCACTTGGGAAGAGATACCTTAGTACAATTGGTCTCCCGAGCTCTTGGAGGAAAGGGACTAAATACAGTCATAAAGGAAATGACTCGCTCTTGGCCACTGTGTTTACAGAATAACCCTCCCCATGTAAGGCCACCTCACCTGTTGACTCCTGTGCAGAAGAGGGGAACAAACAGGTGTAGATTGGCAGGTTGATTTTACCAATATGCTCCCAATTAGTAATTATAGGTACCTCCTAGTCTTTATTGTTACTCTTACAGGATGGATAGAGGCCTTTTCAACCCGAATGGAGAAAGCACACAAGGTGCTTAAAGCCATGTTAAAAGACATCGTGCCACGCTTTGGACTCCCACAGTCACTCCAGAGTTACAATGGACCTTCATTTATATCTAAAATAACCCAGCAGAACCTGGCAACTTCTGAAAATAATGATGACCATGCAGGAGACAGTGAGGATGGCAGTGACTAAAAGAGATCCAGCTCGTGAAGTAAACTCATTAGATAAGATAGGCAGAGACTCCCAGACCGAGAACAGGCAGGGTCTGCGCCCCTAATCAGCAGGAAGTAGCTACAGAAGATGGAGACTCAACGTCCATCAACATCCCCTTAAGATTAAGGTCTGGAGTCTCTAAGGGGGGAATGAAGTAGGCAGGCATACAGGTTGGAGTTGATCGGATTTGTGAACTGGAAGACCACGCCCCTGTGTGACCTCATGCTCCTACCTGATGCCTTTGCCACGCCCTTGTGTGGCCTCATTCCCCTACCTGGCTGTACCGGGGTGCCCACCAGCCAATCAGGTTAATTGACCACTCCCCTTTGGAGTGGGTTAAAAGCCTGGGGCACAGTGTGCCCAGCCTGCTCTTTTTCCCTGGTGTCTTGCTAGGAAGGGGCTTGCTGTAGCCCCACACCTCCAGGGCACATGGCCTTCGGGCCATGTGCTCTGGGCTTCCTGGCCTAGATGCTCTTCCATGTGGCTGGTTCCTGGTGCTCGGTATGAACCCCTAATTACCTCTTTCTCTTAAATAAAGCTCTTACTCTCCTATGTATCTTTCTTACTAAATAAAAGCTTAAAATGTACCATGCTGCCTCGTTTATCTGTGCCGGTATTTAGAATTCTTCTCTAAATATTAGGCAAGAACCCTCTTGGGCTTATTAATATCGGGGATTTAGTAATAAGCCCGTGGAAAAATCGTAAGGCACCCCAAATTTTGGTAGTACATGTGGCACCCCGGCTAGCATTTCTATGGAACTTTAAGGGGCCACGTTTTAGTGTGAATTTTAGGGGGTCTTGTCCGATATCATATGGCGACCACGAAGGGACATAAAATATGCAATTTTTAAGGGATTTATAATTTTTAAGAAGGGATTAAGAATTTCTAAAACTAGGCAGCATGGTGGTGGTGAACTTACTGTGGCTTCTGACTCTATCTCTCTGCCTGCACCCTCTGTCTCCTCCATCTTGGTTGGTGCTTTCCTGCACTGCTCCAAAGCACCCGCCCTGGTGTGTTGCTTTCACGAACTTTGCTGGGGGAGGGGTGCGTCTTTTTCTCCAGCCCTGGTGCTGGTCGCGGGGCAGGTGGTCAAAGGCCAGGCCTTTGGCCCGACGTTGCCCCAGGCTCAGCACCAGATCTGGGTGCCATACGCAGAAGCAGCTTTTCTGCGCTGGGGTCTCAAGGGTGGTTTGTGTGGAGCCCCTGTAGGACCCCCAAAGCAGGTGTCCCACAAATCGACCGAACCCCAGATACACGGACTCCACACACCAATCGATGCAAAGGGCATGAGGGAAGTTTATTTCATTTGCAAATGGGCCGACTCAGCAGCACCCTCTAGTGTAGTGCAGAGAGAGCGGCCCCGAACATCAGTTTTTCAGGGTATTTAAAGCTTAAAACCACAACATTAGCATATTTAGTCGTGTTACAATTTCATTGGATATGTTAATGGTTACTGGGTAAGGGGCTAAGGAAGGGGGTAGTTCGGGCAGTTTCTCAAGCAAGCAGGACGGGGGCGTGCAGAAAATACCTTGCATACTTTTGCCTTCTGCCGGGACCCACAGATAAGGGGCAGTTGGGTGCTTCCCATGCCTTTATCTGGCGCTGTTATCTTAAACCACCGCAGCTGCCTGCCCTTGACTCATGGTTTTGGCCCAATTTCCAGGAACTGTTTTACTAGAGTTCCCTAAGATCCTAGTTTTTAGCAGGTAAATTTTCAGAAGTCCTTCATTCCCCCCTTTTTGTTTTTGACCAATTTTAATCTTAAAATTTTAGGGATTACCCTTAACCCCTGTCTCTGTTATATCCTCTGTTTTTAGACTCTGATATTGTTGAGTTAAAACTTTTCTTGAAGGTCTGAAACAAAGGAAGGGCGCAGGGTGTTTGAGATGTAGATGCATATAGATGTCTTCTCTTTAGGCCTGTCACACACACATAAGCTCATAACTGACTTCCTACCTAACATTTTCCCTTAAGAGGAATACCCAAAATTTTTGGGATTATGGATGGAGTTCCGGCTTCTGTAACTTCTTCAAAGCTGGCATGTGGGCGTCGAGGGAGATTTGGGTATTTCCTCTTGCTATCTGTCTTATGGTATGTGACAGTAGCCTTAGAAAGACTGTGCTGCTCGGTCCAGGGGGCTGCTCAGGTCGTCCAGTGGGATGGGCTGGAAGCCTTATCTGACGACAATTTGGAGTTTAACAGCTCTTAGTCTGCTAGAGACAAAACGAACAAGGGCATTAAAAACACACAGTCCGAAGAGAAGCAGCAAGATTACAGAAGTTATTGGGCCAAGGAGAGGAAATAGCCAAGATTTCCATGACCAGATGTTAGGCCAGAAATCCCAGCCCTGCTTGGCCTGGTCCTGGAGCTGTTTGGAATTGTCCAGGAAAAGTACAAATTTGGGTTTGTACCTGTCCAGTCTGATTGACTCAGAGACAACATTTTTCCTGGAGTATGGCGCAGATACCCCCTGGAGCAGTAGTTAGTATGTTTAACACTTTTTTTTATATTTTTTGTGACTTTTACACACCCTCTTTAACTTACTTTAAACATTTTACCATTTTTATTTTAGTTTAGAGTAAACTAGCCATCAGGATAAAGTCATTTTTATAAATTATGTTTTTTTTTATTTAAAAAGCTCTTTTTTTAGCCCTTTTTACCAACAATACTTTTTTTTTGAACCTTTTTTACCAAGCACACATTGTTATACTTGATGTTTTCCATAGAGCCTGGTTGGCTCTTCTTACCTCACCAGAAGACTAAGGTTTCCATGCAGAGTGAAGATGCCTTAAAAATCCCTTGTGTGATCTAGAGCTCTGGTTAAGGCAATCAGTTCTGCTAGCTGAGTAAAAGTTCCTGGGGGCAGAGCATGTTTTAATAACGTGCCATGCTGTAACTGTTGCATACCCTGAGAAGCAGGTCCTGTCTGACAAAGCTGCTTCCATCTATGAACCAAACTTTATTTGTATTAGTCAGGGGGCTGTCTTTTAGGTCCCTTCTGCTGGCACAAATCAAGTCTATAGCCTCAGTACAGGAGTGGAGGGAACCACTTTCCCCTGGAACTGGCATGAATTTGTTGCATGGCCCATATCCTCTCTGGGGCTGGCTTTCTCTCCCCAGGGGAGAGAATAAGGGTTAAATATTTAACACTCTAATGGACTACCAATGCTTTGTTTTCCTCCAGATACCTAGTAGCTAGTTTTGCTAGGAAGTTAAGACTCTAGACTAGAGTCTCAGACTGGGAAAGGAGACAGACTACAAATTATTTACATTTAATTATCTATATTATGGATTATTGTGCACCCCCCCTCAAGAGATAGTCCCTTTAAATCCTCAGTGAGGACCTGTCCAAATAGGTGCAGGACTATCTGAGTTAGCTGTTACTGAAAGCCCTGTTTTTAGGAACTGGCAGGGAGGACTTTCTCTAAGCTTAATACTATTGGATAGACGTTTTAAGGCCTGGCTGGGTGTGTGAGGCCCAGACCTATCCAGGGGGTGCTGGAAGAGAATTGCAAGAGATGTGAATCTCCTTTAAGGGATGCACCCTGTTGACTTGCATTACCTGGCTGGACTAGGAGGAGAGCTTTAATAGGAGGCTGGTAGAAATAGGCAACTTGCGTTTCACTGACCCTAGGCCATCCCCTCAATAGCAGTGGCTGGAGCTAGAATCTAGGCAGAGGCTGGGCAGAGCTAAAGGCTTTTTAGCTCGGGGCCACAAGGTCTGCGGTTCTGAACCAGGAGTCCTTCGACACCCAGGGCAGTTCCGTGTCCAGTGGCTGTGCTCTTGGTAGAGCTGACAGAAGGCAGTTTCTGTCTCGACAGCTGCTTGCCCAATGCCCTGGCTCCTTATATCAGCAACAGGTGCTGTTTGGGGTGCACTGGCCTTGCTGGGTCTCCTTGACGGCAGATCACCGTGCAGAAAGCCATTGATTGGCCTGTTGCCTATTCTTATATCGCTCCTGCTGCCAGCTTGCTCCTCGTTCTCCTGGTCTCTAATAAAGTAGACCAAGGAGGCAGCCTCTATGTCAGTCAAGGGGGTGCTCAACCCAACCCTGATTTTTTTAATATCAGGGTGAGCTAAAAAAAAACTATGGTCATGGGCAAATTCTGACACTTAGTATTTTCCTGCGAGTTAAGACCGTGCCCATGAGGAGAACTATGACCTTTTAGGTAAGATCAACTGTGGTGACCTGCTTGTATACTTTAAGGTCATCAGTACAACTTTTTATTTATCCCTCAATTTGGTCTAAAAGGGGAGTCCTGCCCACTTACCACGTACACTGAAAAATTAATTTAGCTGTCACATTATTTTATAGTTTAACCTCTTATTTTGGCTGTGCTGTTTGGTCCTCCATACTGTGGCCAGGCATTATTACAGAAAAGGTCAACCATTCCTTACATAAGGTCTGGGGATCAAACCGTACATCACAGTGGAGAGTCCTGCAGAACTGTAGTAACTTTCCTTCTGGAAGAGAAAAGAGGAGAAGTGAGGCAGCTGAGTCGGGTCTCCAGACTGACTTCCTGGGCTTCCGGGCTTTCACCGTGTAGCCTGTGGACACTAGAGTTTTCTTGGACTCCTGGAATCTGGTTCTCTAGCACCTGTCACATAACCATCTCCCATCGTCTCCAAGTCTCTTTTGGAACACTCTCTCCCTTTTGGCTAGACCTCCCATTTGATCCACATTTAAACTAGTAATACATTTGAACTAGTAATGCCTGGTTGTTCAGCATTAGCTGGACGGAGACTTCATCAGTCCCTCTTTAAAGGATCTGGCTTCTGAGCCAGAGACTGGAGCAGCTAGAAAGAAACACGTTTATAGCTGAAGTTTAGCATCATTTCACATTTTGGCACCACTTTTAATTTAAACAGCCGATTGGTTATTATCTCTGCAAGATGAGAGATATCTTTTTTGACATGTCCAGGGGCCCTCTGGGGATGTCAAAAGTCCGGATAATTTAGAACTTTGATTTTTAGAAAGTCTGTTAAAGGTGCCAAGAGAACTTAGAGTATCTGGTCAAAATAGAATTTTTTAACATCCTGAAATGATAGTCATTTATTAATTAGGGTGATTTTTACACTTTTAAACCAGATTTGATCATAATACTTAACAATACCTTTCATTAATTTGAACTTAACAGAGACAGTAGAGTACACAATAGATTACTTTGGCAGAACATGAATTTTATGTCTCTTGTTTGTCAAATAAACCAGAAATAAAAACCTTGAACATAAGGGTTTACATAATTTAGAACTATTTAACAGAGTCAAAAAGAGCTTACAGGACCTAACTTTAGAAATGGCAGAGCAACCGATTAAGTAGACACTGTTAAAATAGACATTACAGTTTTTGCAAAAACAGATTTTAAGATTTACGACTTAGACCATTTCCAGATATTTACTAATATTAGTGCACAATTTTTTTAAAAAAAAACCTCATTGTTGTAACAGAAGATCAGACTTTAACTTTAGGTCAATGTAATTTTGGCATTAGCACTCAACTAAAGGAAAACTCTGTAAACAATTTTAAAGTTGTAAACCTTTTAAAACTTTTTTATGACTTGCTCACACCTTTTGAAACTTTATACCTGTAGTTACTTTTACATAGTCTTGAATTGTCATGTATGGACAACCTATGAGAATACATGCTAACAAACTTAAACAGTCTCTCTTATCGAATTTAAGATGTGAAAAGTACAATACATTTTTTCACATTTTGCTTAGCATTGATGCCTAGATGGCTTAAGACACTGAGTTATTATTGAATACCACACCATTATTTGAATTAAAAGTCAAAATTACATTTGCATGCTTTTAAGTAACATAAGAATAACTCCTCCTGGACAGCAAACATGGACACAACTTTGAAAAGATCTTCATTGTTAAGAGAAACATGTTTAAAGCATATGAAAGACATGTAAAACCGAGCAAGTGAGCTACCAAGCAAACCGAAGGGCTTTGGCATTAACTTAATTTTCTGAACCAATGTTAACAACATAAAGGCTTGTATACACACAAATTTACTTTTATTTTTATAAGACCACTCTAGCTGGAAAGCAAAAACATGAATACAGCATAGGTCTGACACCATTTACAACATTTTAATACATTTCACATAATCTGAATTGACTCAAGCAGCTGTTACTTTAACAAATTTTAGAGTCTCATCCTTTGAGAGTTCCAGGGATCTGACTGGAAGCCCAAAGTTGGAAGACTCGGTTTAGAATTTAAGCTGTCAGAGTCAAGCGGTTTAGCCAACAATTAGTACATTTCTGATCAGTTGGGTAATCACTCAAACACTGAAAACAGATAAACAACATAGACAACTTCGCGTTGCAGTTTTCCCAATCAAGACTTATAATGGCAATAGAAAAACATGAAACCTTCAAGAAACCTTCAAGGCACGTGAACGAACACTCTTAGATAAGTCAGGGACAGCAGCACAGAAAAGAACTAGACATCAGCATATGAACCATTGTTTAGGCTTCCATTAACTACAAAGAGAAAAACCCCTCAGGTTGGAAAGGGTTAATGGCTTAAGGTTCTGGCTCCCTTAGGTAAGGCCAGCAGTAGTATTGAATTGGAAATTCCTCCAGGAGAGGAAAAAAAACAGCCCTGGGGGGGCGCTTTCCATAGGGATATCTGGCTAAGCCTGCCTGGGTGCAGCAGGCCATGTGGACTGGAATAGAGTGCAGAGAAAGGCCGTGGTCCCCCATTTACAGGGAAAACTGCGCACACCGGGGCCTGGTAGGACTGGCCGTGGGGTTGGGTAGGTGCGCCATTTCACCAAGAGTGCTGGGAACCTCCTATAATTTAGCCAAAGCCAGATCAATTAGGACTACTGCAAACAGTCAATTAAAACAGATAGTTAACTTGAGCTCCTTTCCAGATTCAGTCCTCAGACAATCAAAGCCTAGCAACAGTAATAGCTCACAAAAACTTCAACATGCACCAAAGCTACCATAAGCTGTAAAGACGGAAAGCCTTCTACCAGGTTGGAAAGGGTTAACTGGTAACAGCTTTTCCCTAGGTGGACCAGATGTGAGCGACTGCCCTCACCTTCCCCTAAGGATCTCAGCCGGAGGAGAGCACAGGGAAAGGCCCTGGTGTCTGGGGGCTGAGGGGGGTTCGAAATCTCCTATCGCTCAAGAGTGCCCACTACCTAGTTGTCTGAGTTTACCTGGAGGGCCAATATTAGCCTCGACCAAAGCTAAGCCCTGCTCGCGTAGCAGTAGGCAGCGTGACCAGGCGCCCCTCCAAGAGAGAGACCTGGTTCTCGGGTTGTGGTCCGGCCGCCGGGAAGCCAAAGCGAGCTCAGGGGGCCTCCAGGCTCTCAGGCAACTGCCCTTCCTAATCGCCCTCCCGTTCCTTACAATCCCTCTGGAGTTTCGGCTGTAGCTAAGCTGTGGCCGGGGGGACTCCGCGTTCTCGGAGAGCTGTGGGGTGCCGGACACTCAACGGTCACTTCCACAGATCCGGTCCCGCTTGAGGGAAGGAATACTGACCTCCGATGTCTTCTCAAAGTTGCAGGGTTCTTGTCTTCGCGCAAGAAAGAATTCAGGCGTGAGACAGAGCAGCGGGAGGCAAAACAGCAAGGTTTATTAGGAAGGAACATCTGTAAGGATGGATGGGCACCTCTCCAGACAGAGCCTGAGAGACTCGGGGGAGGAGGAAGGAGGGAGGCTCGAGCGGAGAGGCCACACCCGACCAGGCCAGGCGGGCGGCCCAGCAAAGACGCAGAGAGCTGAGCGCGCAGTCCAGCTGAGGCTCAAAGTTAGTCCTTGTCCCATGTTAACGACAAAAGGCAAGTAAACCATAACACAGAACACAATCACAAGACAAACAGAGACACTGCGCACGACAAACGAACGGAACAAAACTGAAACAAAAATTTCAGATGGGGTCAGCCGCTCTATCGGCCTTTCCCGGAGGAGGAGGGAGACAAGGTCCTTCCCTTCCCCCCAATACACCGTTGGGGCGTCCCCCCACGGCTGAAGCCAGGGGTCCGGACACGTCTGTCCTTGCCTACTACTGGCTTCCCACTCTTTCGGCGCTCTATCGCCCGGACGCTCTATCGCCCGTACAGACAAACAACAGAACACACAAAAATACACGGAACAGAAAAGACTTACCTCCGATTGGGAGATGGAGGGTGGATCTGGGGTTCCAAATCCCGGACGAGCCCCCAAAATGTAGGACCCCCGAAGCAGGTGTCCCACAAATCGACCGAACCCCAGATACACGGACTCCACACACCAATCGATGCAAAGGGCATGAGGGAAGTTTATTTCATTTGCAAATGGGCCGACTCAGCAGCACCCTCTAGTGTAGTGCAGAGAGAGCGGCCCCGAACATCAGTTTTTCAGGGTATTTAAAGCTTAAAACCACAACATTAGCATATTTAGTCGTGTTACAATTTCATTGGATATGTTAATGGTTACTGGGTAAGGGGCTAAGGAAGGGGGTAGTTCGGGCAGTTTCTCAAGCAAGCAGGACGGGGGCGTGCAGAAAATACCTTGCATACTTTTGCCTTCTGCCGGGACCCACAGATAAGGGGCAGTTGGGTGCTTCCCATGCCTTTATCTGGCGCTGTTATCTTAAACCACCGCAGCTGCCTGCCCTTGACTCATGGTTTCGGCCCAATTTCCAGGAACTGTTTTACTAGAGTTCCCTAAGATCCTAGTTTTTAGCAGGTAAATTTTCAGAAGTCCTTCACCCCCAGGGGGGCTTTGCCAGCCCAGTGGGGGCAAGCGCGATTTGCACCAGCCCTTTAGAACATGGCCGACCCACGTGGCTTTCCCGTGCTGGGACTCCAAATGCAGTGACCTGCAGCAGCTCTGCGGGAATGCGTGTGGTTCGCGCTGGGCTCCTGGGGCCGTCCCCAACTTGGTGATAGCATCCCAAGAGTGGAGGCTGCCCACCGCAGCTCATGGGAGCACGCACAGCCCGCTGCAGATTGCTGGGAGCAGGCACGGGCTCAGGCCGGGTTCTCTGGGGTCGAGCCTTCCTACAGGTGGCAACCCGCTGCAGCTCAAGGGAGCGCAGGCAGCCTGCCGCAGCTCCTTTGGAGCAGGCACGGGTTCAGGCCGGATTCTCTGGGGCCGGGCCTGCCCACAGGTCGCACGCAACCTGCAGCCCGTGGAAGCGCAGGAACCCTGTGGAGCTCCATAAGGCCAATCTGGCCAGCAGCAGCTCGGCAGAGGCGCAAACTAGCCCTGTTTTGCTGGTAGTTTCAAGAAGGAAAGACGCTGATTGAGTTTCTTTGGCAGTTTTAGCTTTAAGGAATTTTTTTTTCTTTCTCTTGTTTGGTGATGTTGTTAGTGCAAAGAGAGATTAGTGTGTTTCAAAGACAATTTACCTGCTTTCTAGGGCTAAGTCTTAACTAGTGTCAGTGGCTAAAAAGTTTGAAACTTCTCAGTCCAGGGCGGTAACAAGTAAGCTTTCAAATGCTAATTTCAAGCTGATGAATTGATTTGGTTGCTTAAAAACGTGTGGTTCAAATGCTAATTTCAAACTGGAGAATTGATTTTGGTTGCTTAGAAACGTGTTGGCCTCAGGGAGGAGGAGTTTTAAACCTGGCTGATGCCCTACTTCCTGGCAGAGTTTGGGAGTTCTGCCCCAATACGGCGGCCCACTATAGGAAATTCCGCCCTCACAGGAAGAAGGGCAACAGACTCCGCCCCAAGATGGCAGCCCCCATGGCCCACCACGTGCTATATGCCTGGTTAATAGAGCCATATCTTTTAAGCCATTTTATTATAGGATTTATAGTGTATTATACATATGGTATATATATATGTGTGTGTGTGCGGTATGCTTGGTTAATAGATCCATATCTTTTAATCCATTTTATTATAGGATTTATAGTGGATGTATATGTATATATGGTATATATATATATATTCCGCATAAGTATGGGATGTATATATATGTGTGTGTGTGTGCGGCATGCCTGGTTAATAAATATTATATAATATATCTATAACATAGGCATATATATATATGTGACATGCCTGGTCAATACAAATCATGATTTATACTGTATTGTATATATATATGGGTGTGATATGTGTGCTGAGTCGTTTTTATTACATGATTTGTAGTGTATTTTATATGTATATATACAGCATAGGAGCAGTGTATGTGTATATATATATGCTACGTGCCTGGTTAATAGAGATATATATTTCAAATCATTATTATGATTTATATTGTATATATAGTACATATATAATATATACATACAGCATAGGTGTTGTGTGCATGTGTATATACAACTACATGCCTGGTTAAGAGATATATTTTATAATTTATATTGTGTGTACAATGCCTGGTTAACAGATATGTATTCTAGATTAGATTATTATGATTCATATTGTATTATGTATAGGTGTTGTGTGTATATGTATATACACATGCTACGATGCCTGGTGGATAAAGATATATATTTCAGATCATATTACAATTTATATTGTGATAGCTATAATAAATATCATGAAGAGGTAGGTATTTGTGTATACATGCTACATACATAGTTAATATAGTTACTACATGTATTCTAGATTATATTTTGATTTATATTGTGTTGTGCATATATATGTGTAGTATGTATATACACATACTATTATAATAATTTATTGTATTGTATATGGTATGTGTGTATACAGCATAAGTGTAGTGTTATCTGTAAATATATATTACATACATAGTTAATACAGTTAAATAATATTATTTATATTATGTTTTATATATATAGTATATGTATGATATATGTGTGGTGTGTGTGTATATATATATATATACTACATGCCTGGTTAGGTGTGGTGTGTATATGTATATACACATGCTACAATGGTTGGTTAATATATATATTTAAATCATTATTGTAATTTATATTGTATATATATATATATATATATAGTACATATACAGCATAAGTGTAGTGGGTATAGGTATGTATACATGCTCCTGTGCTTGGTGGATGAAAATATATATTTTAGAGCATGTTATGATTTAAATTGTAAAAGCTATAATATATAATACATATAGCAGAGGTGGGGTATTTATGTGTATATACATACATAGTCAATATAATTAATATAACTATATATTCTAAAAATATTATGATTTATATTATACTGTGTGTATGTGCATAGTATATATATACATATATATATATATATATCATGTGTGGTGTGTATACATATACACATGCTACATTCCTGGTTAATAGTGAAATGTAGTTCAAATTATATATATATATATATATATATATATGTATATATATAATGCATATACACATACTACATGCCTGGTCAATAGAGACATATTTCATATAATATTAGTATGATTTACATTGTATTTTATATATAGTATATGCATAGTCTATGTGTGGGTATGTATGTTTATAAATATATATGCTACATGTATAGTTAATATAGCTAGTTAATATTGCTATGTATTCTAGATAATATTATGATTTATATTCTGTTTTGCATATATATATATATATATATATATATATATATATATACCATGTGTAGTTTTGCATATATATATAGCATGTTGCATGCCTGGTTAATAGAGCTATGCATTTCAAATCATCATGATGTATATAGCACATGTGTAGGGTGTATCTGTGTATGTACATGCTATAATATAGGTGTTGTATATGTATATAACCTACACATAACATGTATGTGTATGTTATATATATATATATATATCACTATGATTGTATAACAACATTAAGTCATGTTATTATTCACTTCTTTTTGTTATTTTCATTCCGGAAGCAGAACTAGCATACTTAGCTAGTTTGTTATTTTCGTCCTCAGACGGTTATCCTCCTTCATTTTTTTATTTTCGTTCTGAGGCAGTATTAGCATGGCTAGGCGTTTGTTATTTTCGTCCTCAGACGGTTATCTTCCTCGTTTGTTATTTTCGCTCTGAGGCGGTATTAGCATGGATAGGCGTTTGTTATTTTCGTCCTGAGACGGTTATCCTCCTCATTTGTTATTTTCATTCTGAGGCGGTACTAGCATGGATAGGCGTTTGTTATTTTCGTCCTCAGACGGTTATCTTCCTCGTTTGTTATTTTCGCTCTGAGGCGGTATTAGCATGGTTAGGCTAGAGGAATTGCAGCAAACAAACATGATATTTCTTTTTGTATACATGACATTCTATGCACTTGCCTAACGAAAACACTTTGCTTTATTCCAAAACCAATTTTACTGTGATTATGTCCATTGCATACGAGTTCCACAGCACTTTGTCCAGATATGACTGGATGAAACCTGAAATATCCGCTTGTGTTTTGGCTAACTCAATCCCAGATATTGCGACAGCCTCTGTGTTTGTGTTTTCCGGATATTATCGATGGACTTTATTATTTTGAATGTTTCTTATCAGGAAACATTTAATTTTGTGCTGGGAAACACTAATTCGTTCCACATGGAGACACCAGCTCTACACATTCACATTTTCTAAGGAGAAACTAGAGGAACTGCGACAAACAAACATGATATTTCTGTTTCTATACATGACATTTTATGCACTTGCCTAAGGAAAAGATTTTGCTTATGTCCAAAACCATTTTTACTGTGATTGTGTCCATTGTATATGAATTCCACACCACTTTGTCCGGATATTACTGGCTGAAACCAGAAATATCCGGTTGTGTTTTTGCTATCTCAATCCCAGAAATTCCTACAGCCTCTGTGTTTGTGTTTTCCTGATATTATCGATGGCCTTTATTGTTTTGAACGTTTTTTATCAGGGAACATTTAATATTTTTAATTCTTTATGTATTTTTGACAGGCAGAGTTGACAGTGAGAGAGAGAGACAGAGAGAAAGGTCTTCCTTTGCCATTGGTTCACCCTCCTTTGGCCGCCGTGCTTGGCGCACTGTGGCCAGCGCACTGTGCTGATCCGATTGCAAGAGCAAGGGGCTTCTACTGGTCTCCCATGGGGTGCAGGGCCCAAGCACTTGGGCCATCCTCCACTGCACTCCCTGGCCACAGCAGAGAGCTGGCCTGGAAGAGGGGCAACCGGGACAGAATCCGGAGGCCTGACCGGGACTAGAACCTGGTGTGGTGGCACCGCAAGGTGGAGGATTATCCTAGTGTGCCGCAGCACCGGCAGGGAACATTTAATTTTGTGCTTGGAAACACTAATTGTTTTCACATGGAGACACCAGCTCTTCACATTCTTATTTTCTAGGGAGAAAGCTAGAGGAACTGTGGCAAACACACATGATATTTCTCTTTGTATACATGACATTTTATGCACTTGCTTACGAAAAGACTTTGCTTTTCTCCAAAAGAATTTTTACTGTGATATTCTCGGTCCCTTGCGTATGAATTCCACACCACTTTGTCTGGATATGACTGGCTGAAACCAGAAATATCCGGTTGTGTTTTGGCTAACTCAATCCCAGATTGCGACAGCCTCTCTGTTTGTGTTTTCTGGATATTATCAATGGACGTTATTGTTTTCAATGTTTTTTATCAGGGAATATTTAATTTTGTGCTAGGAAATACTAAAAGGTTCCACATGGAGACACCATCTCGACACATTCTTATTTTCTAGGGAGAAAGCTAGAGGAACTATGACAAACAAACATTATATTTCCCTTTGTATACATGCATTTTATGCACTTGCACAACGAAAAGACTTTGCTTTTCTCCAAAAGAATTTTTACTGTGATTTTCTCGGTCCCTTGCATACGAATTCCAACCACTTTGTCCGGATATGACTGGATGAAACCAGAAATATCCGCTTGTGTATTGGCTAACTCAATCCCAGATATTGCGACAGCCTCTGTGTTTGTGTTTTCTGTATATTAACGATGGACTTTATTGTTTTGAATGTTTTTTATCAGGGAATATTTAATTTAGTGCTTGGAAACACTAATTGGTTCGACATGGAGACACCAGCTCTACACATTCGTATTTTCTAGGGAGACAGTTGGGGGTTCTGTGGGAAACAAACATGATATTTCTGTTTGTATACATGACATTTTATGCACTTGCCTAATGACAAGACTTTGCTTTTCTCCAAAACCATTTTTACTGTGATTGTGTCCATTGCATACGAATTCCACACCACTTTGTCCGGATATAACTGGCTGAAACCAGAAATATCCGGTTGTGTTTTGGCTAACTCAATCCCAGAAATTGCGACAGCCTCTCTGTTTGTGTTTTCTGGATATTATCAATGGACGTTATTGTTTTCAATGTTTTTTATCAGGGAATATTTAATTTTGTGCTAGGAAATACTAAAAGGTTCCACATGGAGACACCATCTCGACACATTCTTATTTTCTAGGGAGAAAGCTAGAGGAACTATGGCAAACAAACATTATATTTCCCTTTGTATACATGCATTTTATGCACTTGCACAACGAAAAGACTTTGCTTTTCTCCAAAGGAATTTTTACTGTGAGTTTCTCGGTCCACTGCATACGAATTCCACACAACTTTTCCGGATATGACTGGATGCAACCAGAAATATCCGCTTGTGTATTGGCTAACTCAATCCCAAATATTGCGACAGCCTCTGTGTTTGTGTTTTCTGGATATTTTCGACAGACTTCATTGCTTTGCATGTTTTTCATCACAGAACATTTACTTATGTGCTTGGAACACTAATTGGTTCCAAATGGAGACACCAGCTCTACATATTTGTATTTTCTAGGGAGAAAGCTAGAGGAACTGTGGCAAACAAACATGGTATTTCTCTTTGTATAGATGCCGTTTTAAGCACTTTCCTAACGAAAAGACTTTGCTTATGTCCAATAATATTTTTACTGTGATTTTCTCAGTCCACTTCATAAGAATTCCACAAAACTTTGTACGGATGTGACTGGAGGAAACCAGGAATATACAGTTGTGTTTTGCCTAACTCAATCCCAGATATTGCTACAGCCTCTGCGTTTGTTTTTTCCGGATATTATCGATGGATTTTATTGTTTTGAATGTTTTTTATCAGGAAACATTTAATTTTGTGCTTGGAAATACTAATTGGTTCCACATGGACACAACAGCTCTACACATTTGTATTTTCTAGGGAGAAAGCTACAAGAACTGCGGCAAAGAAATATATTTCTCTTTGTATACATGACATTTTATGCACTTGCCTAACGAAAAGATTTTCCTTTTCTCGAATACCATTTTACTGTGATTTTCTCGTTCCACTGCATACGAATGCCCCACAACTTTGTCAGGATATGACTGGATGAAACTAGAAATGTCCGGTTGTGTTTTGGCTAACTCAATCCCACATATTGCTACAGCCACTGTGTTTGTGTTTTCAGGATATTATCGAAGGACTTTATTGTTTTGAATGTTTTTTATGAAGGAACATTTAATTTTGTGCTGGGAAACACTAATTGCTTCCACTTGATGACACCAGCTCTACACATTCCTATTTTCTAGGCACAAAGCTAGAGGAACTGCGGCTAGCAAACATGATATTTCTGTTTGTATACATGACATTTTATGCACTTGCCTAACGAAAAGACTGTGCTTTTCTCCAAAACCATTTTTTCTGTGATTTTCTGAGTATATTGTATTCAAATTCCACAACACTTTGTTTGTTTGCGACTGGATGAAACCAGAAATATCCACTTTTCTATTGGCTAACTCAATCCCAGATATTGCTACAGCCTCTGAGTTTGTGTTTTCCGGATATTATCGACGGACTTTAATATTTTGAAGGTTTTTTATCATGGAACATTTAATTTTGTGCTTGGAAACACTAATTGGTTCCACATGGGGACACCAGCTCTACACATTCCTATTTTCTAGGGAGAGAACTAGAGGAATTGCAGCAAACAAACATGATATTTCTTTTTGAATACATGACATTCTATGCACTTGCCTAACGAAAACACTTTGCTTTTCTCCAAATCCATTTTTACTGTGATTTTCTTGGTCCATTCCACACGAATTCCACACATCTTTGTCTGGTATGACTGGATGAAACCAGAAATATTAGCTTGTGTTTTCGCTAACTCAATCCCAGATATTGCGGTAGCCTCTGTGTTTGTGTTTTCCGGATATTATCGACGGACTTTATTGTTTTGAATGTTTTTTATCACGAAACATTTAATTTTGTTCTTGGAAACTCGAATTGGTTCCACATGGAGACACCAGCTCTACACATTCGTATTTTCAAGGGACAAAGCTAGAGGAACTGCGGCTAAGAAACATGATATTTCTGTTTGTATACATGACATTATATGCACTTGCCTAACGAAAAGATGTTCCTTTTATCCAATACTATTTTTACTGTGTTTTTTTCGGTCCATTCCATATGAATGCCACACCACTTTGTCCGGATATAACTGGATGAAACAAGAAATGTCCGGTTGTGTTTTGGCTAACTCAATCCCACATATTGCTACAGCCACTGTGTTTGTGTTTTCAGGATATTATTGATGGACTTTATTGTTTTGAATGTTTTTTATCACGAAACATTTAATTTTGTTCTTGGAAACGAATTGGTTCCACATGGAGACACCAGCTCTACACATTCGTATTTTCAAGGGACAAAGCTAGAGGAACTGCAGCTAAGAAACATGATATTTCTGTTTCTATACATGACATTATATGCACTTGCCTAATGAAAAGATGTTCCTTTTATCCAATACTATTTTTACTGTGTTTTTTTCGGTCCATTCCATATGAATGCCACACCACTTTGTCCGGATATAACTGGATGAAACCAGAAATATCCGCTTCTGTTTTGGCTAACTCAATCCCAGATATTGCTACAGCCTCTGTGTTTGTGTTTTCCGGATAGTATCGACGGACTTTATTGTTTTGAATGTTTCTTTTTTATCAGGGAACATGTAATTTTGTGCTTGGAAACACTAATTACTTCCACATGGGGACACCAGCTCTACACATTCGTATTTTCTAGGGAGAAGTCTAGAGGAACTGCCGGAAACAAACACAATATTTCTGTTTGTATAGATGACATTTCATGCACTTGCCTACGGAAAACAATTTGCTTTTTACCATTTTTACTGTGATTTTCTCAGTACATTTCATACGAATTCCACACAACTTTGTCTGGTATGACTGGATGAAACCAGAAATATCCGGTTGTGTTTTAGCTAACTCAATCCCAGATATTGCTACAGCCCCTATGTTTGTGTTTTCCGGATATTATCAATGGACTTTATTGTTTTGAATGTTTTTTATCAGGGAACATTTAATTTTGTGCTTAGAAACACTATTTGGTTCCACAAGGAGACACCAGCTCTACACATTCGTATTTTCTAGGGAGACAGCTAGAGGAACTGCTGCCAACAAACATGATGTTTCTGTTTGTGTAGATGACATTTTATGCACTTGCCTAAAGAAAAGACTTTGCTTTTCTCCAAAACCATATTTACTGTGAATTGCTCGGTCCATTTCATACAAATTCCACAAAGTTTTGTCTGGATATGACTGGAGGAAACCAGAAATATCCAGTTGTGTTTTGCCGAACTCAATCCCAATAATTGCGACAGCCTCTGTGTTTGTTTTCTGGATATTAATTATCAATGGATTTTATTGTTTTAAATTTTTTTTATCAGGGAACATTTAATTTGTGCTTGGAAACTCTAATTGCTTCCACATGGAGAAACCAGCTCTACACATTCGTATTTCCTAAGGAAAATTCTTGTGGAACTGCAGCAAACAAACATAATATTTCTGTTTGTATACATGACATTTTATGCACTTGCCTAACGAAAGACATTGCTTTTCTCCAAATCCATTTTTATGGTGATTTTCTCAGTCTATTTCATAGGAATTATACACAACTTTGTCCAAATATGACTGGAGGAAACCTGAAATATCCGGTTGTGTTTTGGCTAACTCAATCCCAGATATTGCTACAGAATTTGTGTTTGTGTTTTCCGGATATTATCAACGGACTTCATTGTTTTGAATGATTTTTACCCAGGAATATTGAATTTTTTGCTTGGAAACACTAATTGGTTCCACATGGAGACACCAGCTCTACACATTCGTATTTTCTAGGGAGACAGCTAGAGGAACTGCTGCCAACAAACATGATATTTCTTCTATATACATGATATTTTATGCACTTGCCTTATGAAAAGACGTTGCTTTTCCCCAATACCATTTTACTGTGATTTTCTCACTCCATTTCATACGAATTCCACAAAACTTTGTCCAGATATTACTGTAGGAAACCAGAAATACACAATTGTGTTTTGCCTAACTCAATCCCAGAGATTGCTGCAGCCTCGGTGATTGTGTTTTCTGGATATTATCGATGGACTTTATAGTTTTCAATGTTTTTTATCAGGGAACATTAAATTTTGCACTTGGAAACACTAATTGGTTCCACATGGAGACACCAGTTCTACACTTTCGTATTTTCTAGGGAGAAAGCCAGAGGAACTGCAGCAAACAAACATGATATTTCTATTTTTATAGATGACATTTTATGCACTTGCCTAACGAAAAGATTTTGCTTTTCTCCAAAAAAATTTTTACTGTGATTTTCTCGGTCCATTGCATACGAATTCCACACAACTTTTTCCGGATATGACTGGATGAAACCAGAAATATACGGTTGTGTTTTGGCTGACTTAATCCCAGATATTGCTACAGCCTCTGTGTTTGTGTTTTCCGGATATTATTGACGGACTTTATTGTTTTGAATGTTTTTTTTATCAATGAACATTTAATTTTGTGCTTGGAAACACTAATTGCTTCCACATGGAGAAACCAGCTCTACACATTTGTATTTTCTAGGGAGAAAGCTAGAGGAACTGCAGGAAACAAAATGATATTTCTGTTTGTATAGATGACATTTTATGCAATTGCCTAACGAAAAGACTTTGGTTTTCTCCAAAGGAATTTTTACTCTGATTTTCTTGGTCCACTGCATACGAGTGCCACACAACTTTTTCCATATAAGACTGGATGAAACAAAAATATCCGGTTGTGTTTTGGCTAACTCAATCCCAGATATTGCGACAGCCTCTGTGTTTGTGTTTTCCGGATATTATCGATGGACTTTAATGTTTTGAATGTTTTTTATCAGGGAACATTGAATTTTGTGCTTGGAAACACTGTTTCTACAAGGAGCCACCAGCTCTACCCATTCGTATTTTCTAGGGAGAAAGCTAGAGGAACTGCGGCAAACAAACATGATATTTCTGTTTGTATACATGATATTTTATGCACTTGCCTAACAAAAAGATTGTGCTTTTCCCTAAAGAATTTTTTCAGTGATTTTCTCAGTCATTGCATACGAATGCCACACAACTTTGTCCGGATATGACTGGATGAATCCAGAAATATCCGGTTTTATTTTGGCTAACTCAATCCCAGATATTGCTAAATCCCTTGTGTTGGTATTTTCCGGATATTATCAACGGACTTTATTGTTTTGAATATTTTTTGTCAGTGAACATTTTATTTTGTGCTAGGAAACACTAATTGGTTCCACATGGAGATACCAGCTCTACACATTCGTATTTTCTAGGGAGAAAGCTAGAGGAACTGCAGCAAAGAAACATGATATTTCTTTGTGTCTACATGACATTTTATCCACTTGCCTAACGAAAAGACTTTGCTTTCTCAAAAACCATTATTACTGTGATTTTCTCGGTCCATTGCATATGAATTCCACACTACTTTGTCCGGATATGACTGGATGAAACCAGAAATATCCGCTTGTATTTTCGCTAACTCAATCCCTAATATTGCTAAAACCTCTGTGTTTATATTTTCCGGATATTATCAACGAACTTTATTGTTTTGAATGTTTTTTATTAGGGAATATTTCATTTTCTGCTTGGAAACAAGAATTGGTTACACATGGAGACACCAGCTGTACACATTCGTATTCTCGAGGGAGAAAGCAAAAGGAACTGTGGCAAATAAACATGATATTTCTGTTTGTATAGATGACATTTTATGCACTTGCCTAAAGAAAATACTTCACTTTTCTCTAAAACCATTTTTACTGTGATTTTCTCGGTCCATTGCATACCAATTCCACACAACTTTCTCCAGATATGACTGCATGAAACCACAAATATCCGCTTGTGTTTTGGCTAACTCAATCCCAGATATTTCTACAGCCTCTGTGTTTGTGTTTTCCGGATATTATTGACGGACTTTATTGTTTTGAATGTTTTTTATCAGGGAACATTTAACTTTCTTCTTGGAAACCCTAATTGGTTCCACTTGGAGACTGCAGCTCTACACATTCGTATTTTCTAGGGAGAAAGCTAGAGGAACTGCGGCAAACATACGTGATATTTCTGTTTGTATACATGATATTTTATGGACTTGCCTAACCAAAAGATTGTGCTTTTCTCCAAAACCATTTTTACTGTGATTTTCTCGGTCCACTGCATACGAATTCCACACCACTTTGTCCGGATATAACTGGATCAAACCAGAATATCCGCTTGTGTTTTGGCTAACTCAGTCCCATATATTGCTGCAGCCTCTGTGTTTGTTTTTTCCGGATATTATCGATGGACTTTTTTGTGTTGAATTTTTTTTCAGAGTACATTTAATTTTGTGCTTGGAAACACTAATTGGTTGCACATGGAGACACCAGCTCTACACATTCGTATTTTCTTGCGAGAAAGCTAGAGGAACTGCGGCAAACAAACATGATATTTCTCTTTGTATTCATGACATTTTATGCACTTGCTTACGAAATGACTTTGCTTTTCTCCAAAATCATTTTTACTGTGTTTTCTAGGTCCATTGCACACGATTGCCAAACCACTTTGTCCAGATATGACTGGATGAAATCAGAAATATTGCTTGTGTTTTGGCTAACTCATTCCCAGATATTGCTACAGCCTCTGTGTTTGTGTTTTCCGGATAGTATCGACGGAATTCATTGTTTTGAATGTTTTTCATTAGGGAACATTTAATTTTGTGCTTGGAAACACTGATTGGTTCCACATGGAGACACCAGCTCTACACATTCGTATTTTCTAGGGTGAAAGCTAGAGGAACTGTGGCAAACAAACATGATATTTCTGTTTGTATAGAGGACATTTTATGCACTTTCCTAACGAAAAGACTTTGCTTTTCTCCAAAACCATTTTTACTGTGATTTTCTCGGTCCATTGCATACAAATGCCACACGACTTTGTCCGGATATGACTGGATGAAACCAGAAATATCCGCTTGTGTTTTGGCTAACTCAATCCCAGATATTTCTACAGCCTCTGTGTTTGTGTTTTCTGGATGTTATTGATGGACTTTATTGTTTTGAATGCTTTTTATCAGGGAACATTTTATTTTGGGCTTGGAAACACTAATTATTTCCACATGGAGACACCAGCTCTATAGATTCATATTTTCTAGGGAGAAAGCTAGAGGTACTGTGGCAAATAAACATGATATTTCTGTTTGTATAGTTGACATTTCATGCACTTGCCTAACAAAAACACTTCACTTTTCTCCAAAATCACTTTTACTGTGATTTTCTTGGTGCATTTCATACGAATGCCACACCACTTTGTCCAGATATGACTGGATGAAACCAGAAATATCCTCTTTTGTTTTGGATATCTCAATCTCAGATATTCCGAAAGCCTATGTGTTTGTGTTTTCCAGATATTATTGATGGACGTTATTGTTTTGAATGTTTTTTATCAAGGTGTTGTACCTGAGCGAGTATGAACAAAGGAGCTCCACACATTGATAAAATATGATGGTCCTTTATTTGCCGGCGGTGGAGTGTGGGCTCATGCCCTAAAGAACTCTCGACCCTAAAGCCTAAAGCAACAGGGTTTATAAAGGCAAAACCCACAAAATCAGGAGGGGAATTCATTGTTGCGAGGAACAGGGGGGAATACATGTTTACCGGGGTCAAGCTGACCTAAAACCTATGGGAAACTAGTATCAATTATAATCTTGACAATACCAGTTACAATCTTATAATCCTGACATTAATCCAGGTATTGGTTTTAATTATATGTAGGACATAGACAAATTACATTTTTATCATTAACCCAGGTGCAACCTTTCTACTTTCAAGCTAGAACAATTATGCTAGGGGGTTTCTATGCTCTGCCAAGTGTGATGTAGTGGACTGGTATTGTTCTACTGTTTTAGATCATAGTATCAGAACAGAGTCTCATGGTGGGGGAGGGTGCTTTCCCAGAATGAAGTCTTAAGTGCTCCAAAATGGAATCCCTACTGTCAAGGTGCTACGAAAAAGGAACATTTAATTTTGTGCTTGGAAACTCTAATTGGTTCCACATGGAGACACCAGCTCTACACATTCGTATATTCTAGGGAGAAAGCTAGAAGAGCTGTGGCAAACAAACATGATATTTCTGTTTGTATAGAGGACATTTTATGCACTTGCCTAACGAAAAGACTTTGCTTTTCTTTAAAAACCATTTTTACTGTGATTCTCTCGGTCCATTGCATACGAATGCCACAAAACTTTGTCCAGATATGACTGGATGAAACCAGAAATATCGGGTTGTGTTTTGGCTAACTCAATCTCAGATATTGCTACAGGCTCTGTGTTTGTGTATTCCGGATATTATAGACGTACTTTATTGTTTTGAAAGTTTTTTATCAGGGAACATTTAATTTTGTGCTTGGAAACATTTATTGGCTCCACTTGGAGACACCAGTTCTACACATTCGTATTTTCTAGGGAGAAAGCTAGAGGAACTGTGGCAAACAAACTTGATATTTCTGTTTGTATAGATGACATTTTATGCACTTGCCTAACGAAAAGACTTTGCTTTTCTCCAAACCCATTTTTACTGTGATTTCCTATTCCATTGCACACGAATTCCACACCACTTTGTCCACCTATGACTGGATGAATCCAGAAATATCCGGTTTTATTTTGGCTAACTCAATCCCAGATATTGCGAAAGCCTCTGTGTTGGTATTTTCCAGATATTATCAACTGACTTTATTGTTTTGAATGTTTTTTATCAGGGAACATTTCATTTTGTGCTAGGACACAGTAGCAGGTTCAACATGGAGACTCCAGCTCTAAACAATCGTATTTTCTTGCGAGAAAGCTAGAGGAACTGCGGCAAACAAGCATGATATTTCTGTTCGTATGGATGACATTTTATGCACTTGCCTAACGAAAAGACTTTGCTTTCTCCAAAACCATTTTTACTGTGATTTTCTCGGTCCATTGCATACGAATTCCACATAACTTTGTCAGGATATGACTGGATGAAACCAGAAATATCCGCTTGTGTTTTGGGTAACACAATCCCAAATATTGCTGCAGGCACTGTGTTTGTGTTTTCTGGATATTATCGATGGACGTTATTGTTTGAAATGTTTTTTATCAGGGAACATTTAATTTTGTGCTTGGAAACACTAATTGGTTCCACATGGAGACACCAGCTCTACACATTCGTATTTTCTTGCGAGAAAGCTAGAGGAACTCCGGCAAACATGATATTTCTCTTTGTATGGATGATATTTTACACAATGGCTAACGAAAAGCTATGCTTTTCTCCAAAACCGTTTTTACTGTGATTTTCTCGGTCCATACCATACGAATTCCACACCACTTTGTCCGGATATGACTGGATGAAACCAGAAATATCCGCTTGTGTTTTGGTTAACTCAATCCCAGATATTGCGACAGCCTCTGTGTTTGTGTTTTCTGCATATTATCGATGGACTTTATTGTTTTGAATGTTTTCTATCAGGGAGCATTTAATTTTGTGCTTGGAAACACTAATTGGTTCCATATGGAGACACCAGCTCTACACATTCGTATTTTATAGGGAGAAAGCTAGATGAACTGCGGCAAGCA
This sequence comes from Lepus europaeus, assembly GCF_033115175.1. Classification (NCBI taxonomy): domain Eukaryota; kingdom Metazoa; phylum Chordata; class Mammalia; order Lagomorpha; family Leporidae; genus Lepus; species Lepus europaeus. Next base: position 1,102,372 of record NW_026909254.1, read on the forward strand.
AACATGATATTTCTGTTTGTATAGATGACATTTTATGCTCTTCCCTAACGAAAAGACTTTGCTTTTCTCCAAAAGAATTTTTGCTGTGATTTTCTTGGTTCATTGCATACGAATGCCACACCACTTTATCCGGATATGACTGGATGAAACCGAAGTTCCTCTTGTGTTTTCGCTAACTCAATCCAAAATATTGAGACAGCCACTGTGTTTGTGTTTTCTGGATATTATTGAAGGACTTTATTGTATTGAATGTTTTTTATCAGGGAACATTTAATTTTGTGCTTGGAAACGCTAATTGGTTCCACATGGAGACACCAGCTCTAGACATTCCTATTTTCTAGGGAGCTAGAGGAACTGAAGCAAACAAACATGATATTTCTGTTTGTATAGATGACATTTTATGCACTTGTCTAACTAAAAGATATTGCTTTTCACCAAAACCATATTTACTCTGATTTTCTCGGTCCATTTCATATGAATTCCACAAATTTTTCCGGATATGACTGGAAGAAACTAGAAATATCTGGCTGTGTTTGGCTAACTCAATCCCAGGTATTGTGACAGCCTCTGTTTGAGTTTTCTGGATATTATCGATGTGCTTTATTGTTTGGAATGTTTTTTTTTATCAGGGAACATTTAATTTTGTGATTGGAAACACTAATTGGTTACGCATGGAGACACCAGCTCTACACAATCTTATTTTCTGGGGAGAAAGCTAGAGGAACTGCCACAAAAAAAACATGATAGTTCTGTTTGTATAGATGACATTTTATGCACTTGCCTAAGGAAAAGATATTGCTTTTCCCCAAAACCATTTTTACTGCGACATTCTCAATCCGTTTCATACGAATTCCACACCACTTTGTCCAGATATGACTGGATGAAACCAGAAATATCTGGTTGTGTTTTTGCTAACTCAATCCCAGATATTTCTACAGTCTCTGTGTTTGTTTTTTCCGGATATTATCGATGGAACTTATTGTTTTGTATATTTATTATCAAAGAACATTTAATTTTGTGCTTGGAAACACTATTTGGTTCCTCTTGGAGACACCAGCTCTACACACTTGTATTTTCCAGGGAGAAAGCTAGAGGAGCTGCGGCAAACAAACATGATATTTCTGTTTGTATTGATGACATTTTATGCACTTGCCTAACGAAAAGACTTTGCTTTTCTCCAAAACCATTTTTACTGTGATTTTCTCATTCCATTGCAAACGAATTCTACAAAACTTTGTCCGGATATGACTGGATGAATCCAGAAATATTCGCTTTTGTTTTGGCTAACTCAATCCCAAATATTGCTGCAGGCTGTGTGTTTGTGTTTTCTGGATATTATCGATGGACGTTATTGTTTTGAATGTTTTTTTATCAGGGAACATTTAATTTTGTGCTTGTATATACAAATTGGTTGAACATGGAGACACCAGCTCTACACATTTGTATTTTCTAGGGAGAAAGCTAGAGGAACTCGGCAAACAAACATGATATTTCTGTTTGGATAGAAGACATTTTATGCACTTGCCTAACGAAAAGACGTTGCTTTTCTCCAAAACCATTTTTACTGTGATTTTCTCGGTCCATTGCATACGAATGCCACACAACTTTGTCCGGATATGACTGGATGAAACCGAAGTATCCTCTTGTGTTTTGGCTAACTCAATCCCAAATATTGCTACTGCCTCTGTGTTTGTGTTTTCTGGATATAATTCATGGACTTTATTGTTTTGAATGTTTTTTTATCAGGGAACATTTAATTTTGTGCTTGGAAACACTAATTGGTTCCACATGGACACACCAGCTCTACACATTCGTATTTTCTAGGGAGAAAGGTAGAGGAACTGCCGCAAACAAACATGATATTTCTGTTTGTATGGATGACATTTTATGCACTTGCCTAACGAAAAGACGTTGGTTTTTTGCAAAACCATTTTTACTGTAATTTTCTCAGTCTATTGCATACGAATGGCACACCACTTTTTCTGGATAGGACTGGATGAAACCAGAAATATCCGCTTGTGTTTTGGCTATCTCAATCCCAGATATTGCGACAGCCTCTGTGTTTGTGTTTTCTTGATATTATCGATGGACGTTATTGCTTTGAATGTTTTTTATTAGGGAACATTTAACTTTGTGCTTGGAAACACTAATTGGTTCCATATGGAGACACCAGCTCTACACATTTGTATTTTCTAGGGAGAGAGCTAGAGGAACTGCGGCAAAGAAACATGATATTTCTGTTTGTATAGATGAAATTTTATGCACTTGCCTAAGGAAAAGATATTGCTTTTCTACAAAACCATTTTTACTGTGATTTTCTCCATCCATTGCATACGAATGCCACATCACTTTGTCCGGATATGACTGCATTAAACCAGAGATATCCGGTTCTGTTTTGGCTAACTCAATCCCAGATATTTCCACAGCCTCTGTGTTTGTGTTTTCTGCATATTATTGAAGGACTTTGCTGTTTTGAATGTTTTTTATCAGGGAAAATTTAATTTTATGCTTGGAAACGCTGATTGGTTCCACATGGAGACACCAGCTCTAGACATTCCTATTTTCTAGGGAGTTAGCTAGAGGAACTGCGGCAAACACACATGATATTTCTGTTTGTATACATGACACTTTATGCTCTTCCCTAACGAAAATATTTTGCTTTTCTCCAAAACCATTTTTGCTGTGATTTTCCAGGTCCATTGCATACGAATTCCACAAATATTGTCCGGATATGACTGGATGAAACAAGAAATATCCGCTTGTGTTTTGGCTAATTCAATCCCAGATATTGTGACAGAATCTGTGTTTGTATTTTCTAGATATTATCGACGGAATTTATTGCTTTGAATGTTTTTTATCAGGGAACATTTAACTTTCTGCTTGGAAACACTAATTGGTTGCACATGGAGATACCAGCTCTACACATTCGTATTTTCTATGGAGAAAGCTAGATGAACTGCAGCAAACAAACATGATATTTCTGTTTGTATAGATGACATTTTATGCACTTGCCTAAGGAAAAGATATTGCTTTTCTACAAAACCATTTTTACTGTGATTTTCTCCATCCATTGCATACGAATGCCACATCACTTTGTCCGGATATGACTGCATTAAACCAGAGATATCCGGTTCTGTTTTGGCTAACTCAATCCCAGATATTGCGACAGCCTCTGTGTTTGTGTTTTCTGGATATTATCGATGAACTTATTGTTTTGAATGTTTTTTTATCAGGGAACATTTAATTTTGTGCTTGGAAACACTAATTGGTGCCACATGGAGACACCAGCTCTACACATTTCTATCTTCTAGGGAGAAAGCTAGAGGAACTGTGGCAAACAAACATGATATTTCTGTTTGCTTGCGTGACATTTTATGCACTTGCCTACCGAAAAGATTTTGCTTTACTGCAAAGGAATTTTTACTGTGATTTTCTCGGTCCATTGCATATGAATTCCACACCACTTTGTCCAGAAATGACTGGATGAAACCAGAAATATCCGCTCGTGTTCTGGCTAACACAATCTCAGATATTGCTACAGCCCATCCGTTTGTGTTTTCTGGATATTATCGATGGACGTTATTGTTTTGAATTTTTTTTTATCAGGGAACATTTAATTTTGTGCTTGGAAACACTAATTGGTTCCACATGGAGACTCCAGCTCTACACATTCATATTTTCTAGGGAGAAATCTAGAGGAACTGCCACAAACAAACATGATATTTCTGTTTGTATAGATGACATTGTATGCACTTAGCTAACGCAAAGACATTGCTTTTCTCCAAAAACATTTTTGCTGTGGTGTTCTGGGTCCATTGCATACAAATTCCACACCACTTTATCTGGATATGACTGGATGAAACCAGAAATATCCGCTTGTGTTTTGGCTAACTCAATCCCAGATATTGCAACAGCCTCTGTGTTTGTGATTTCTGGTTATTATTAGAGGAGGTTATTGTTTTGAATGTTTTTTCTCAGGGAACATTTAATTTTGTGCTTGGAAACACTGACTGATTCCACAAGGAGACACTAGCTCTACACATTTGTATTTTCTAGGGAGGAAGCTAGAGGAACAACTGCAAAGAGACACGATATTTCTGTTTATATAGACGACATTTTATGCACTTGCCTAACGAAAAGACTTTGCTTTTCTCCAAAAGCACTTATACTGTGATTTGCTCGGTTCATCACATACGAATTCCACAAATTTTGTCTGGATATGACTGGATGAAACCAGAAATATACAGTTGTGTTTTGGCTAACTCAATCCCAAATACTTCGAAAGCCTCTGTGTTTGTGTATTCTGGATATTATCAATGGACTTTCTTGTTTTGGATGTTTTTTATCAGGGAACATTTAATTTTGTGCTTGGAAACACTAATTGGTTCCATATGGAGACACCAGATCTGCACATTCCTATTTTCTTGGGAGAAAGCTAGAGGAACTGCGGTAAGCAAACATGATATTTGTCTTTGTATACATGACATTTTATGCACTTGCCTTATGAAAAGACGTTCTTTTTTCCAAAACTATTTTTACTGTGGTGTTCTTGGTCCATTGCATACGAATTCCACACCACTTTGTCCAGATATGACAGGATGAAACCAGAAATATCCGGTTGTGTTTTGTCTAACTCAATCCCAGATATTGAAAAGCCTCTGTGTTTGTGTTATGTGGGTATTATCGACAGACTTTATTGTTTTGAATATTTGTTATCAGGGAACCTTTAATTTTGTGCTTGGAAACACTATTTGGTTCCACTTGGATACACAAGCTCTACACATTCGTGTTTTCTTAGGAGAAAGTTAGAGGAACTGCGGCAAACAAACATGATATTTCTGTTTGTATAGATGATATTTTATTCACTTGCCGAAAAAAAGATTTTGCTTTTCTCCAAAACCATTTTTACTTTGATTTTCTCGGTCCATTGCATATGAATTCCACACTACTTTGTCCGGATATTACAGGAGGAAACCAGAAATATCCGGTTGTTTTTGGCTAACTGAATCCCAGATATTGCGACAGACTCTGTGTTTGTGTTTTCTGGATATTATCGATGTACTTTATTGTTTTGAATGTTTTTTATCAGGGAATATTTAATTTTGTGCATGGAAACACTAATTGTTTCCACATGAAGACACCAGCTCTACACATTCATATTTTCTCGGGAGAAAGATAGAGGAACTGCGGAAAACAAACATGATATTTCTCTTTGTATACATGAAATTTTATATACTTGGCTTACGAAAAGACTTTACTTTTCTCCAAAACCATTTTTACTGTGATTTTCTCGATCCATACCATACGAATGCCACACCACTTTGTCTGGATACGACTGGATGAAACCAGAAATATCCGCTTGAGTTTTGTCTATCTTAATCCCAGATATTTCTATAGCCTCTGTGTTTGTGTTTATTGGATATTATAAATGGACGTTATTGTTTTGAAAGTTTTTTGTCGGGGAACACTTAATTTTGTGTTTGGAAACACTAATTGGTTCCATATGGAGACACCAGCTCTACACATTCATATTTTCTAGGGAGAAAGCTAGAGGAACTGCGGCAAACAAACATGATATTTCTGACTATATAGATGACATTTTATGCTCTTCCCTAACGAAAAGCCTTTGCTTTTCTCCAAAATCATTTTTGCTGTGATTTTCTCAGTCCATTTCATACGAATGCCAGACCCGTTTGTCCATATATGACTGGATGAAACCGAAGTATCCTCTTGTGTTTTGCTTAACTCCATCCCAAATATTGAGACAGCCACTGTGTTTGTGTTTTCTAGATATTATTGAAGGACTTTATTGTTTTGAATGTTTTTTATCAGGGAACATTTTATTTTGTGCTTGGAAACGCTAATTTGTTCCACATGGAGACATAAGCTCTAGACATTCATATTTTCTAGGGAGGAAGCTAGAGGAACTGATGCAAACATACATGATATTTCTGTTTGTATAGATGACATTTTATGCACTTGTCTAACTATAAGATATTGCTTTTCTCCAAAATCATTTTTACTCTGATTTTCTCGGTTCATTGCATATGAATGCCACACAACTTTGACCAGATATGACTGTATGAAACCAGAGATTTCCGGTTGTGTTTTGGCTAACTGAATCCCAGATATTGCTACAGACTCTGTGTTTGTGTTTTCTGGATATTATCGATGGACTTTATAGTTTTGAATTTTTTTTATCAGGGAACATTTAATTTTGTGCTTGGAAACACTAATGGGTTCAGCATGGAGGCACCAGCTCTACACATTCTTATTTTCTAGGGAGAAAGCTAGAGGAACTGTGACAATCAAACATGATATTTCTGTTGTATGCATGACATTTTATGCACTTGCCTAAAGAAAAGATGTTGCTTTTCTATACTAACATTTTTACTGTGATTTTCTTGGTCCATTGAATACGAATTCCACAAATTTTGTCCGGATATGACTGATGGAAAACAGAAATATCCGGTTGTGTTTGTCTAACTCAATGCCAGATATTGCGACAGAATCTGTGTTTCTATTTTCTAGATATTATTGATGGACTTTATTGCTTTGAATGTTTTTTATCAGGGAACATGTAATTTTGTGCTTGGAAACACTAATTGGTTCCTCATGGAGACACCAACTCTAGACATTCGTATTTTCTTGGGAGGAAGTTAGAGGAACTGCGGCAAACAAAAATGATATTTCTGTTTGTATAGATGACATTTTATGCACCTGCCCAACGAAAAGATATTGCTTTTCTCCAAAACCATTTTTACTGTGATGTTCTCGGTCCATTCCATACAAATTCCATACCACTTTGTCCTGAAATAACTGGATGAAACCACAAATATCGGCTTGTGTTTTACCTATCTCAATCCCAGTTATTGCCACAGCCTCTGTATTTCTGTATTCTGGATATTAGCGATGGACTTTATTGTTTTGAATGTTTTTTTATCAGGGAACATTTCCCTATATACCGGAGTTCTGTACCCTTGGTGTAGAGAGCAGCTGTTTACTGGAGTTCTGTAGCCTGGAATGAGGCATTCCCTACGTGCGGGTTTTCTCTATGCTGAGTGTAGCAGACGCCGCTTATGGGAGCTCTGCTACCTGGATATAGAAAGAAGCAGTTTACCAGATTTCTCTATCCTTTGTATAGAGAGCAGCTCTTTACTGGATTTCTGTAGCCTGGAATGAGGCATTCGCTATATGCGGGTTTTCTCTATGCTGAGTGTAGAGGACGCCGCTTATGGGAGCTCTGCTACCTGGATATAGAGAGAATCAGTTTACCAGAGTTCCTTAATCTTGTTGTAGAGCAGAGCTGTTTCTAGGAGTTCTGTATCCTGGAATTAGGTATACGCAATATGTGGGTATTCTGTATGCTGCGTGTAGCAGAAGCAGCTTTCGGGAGTTCTATTTCCTAAGTGTAGAGAGATGCAGTTTCCAGTAGTTCTGTATGTTGAATGTAGAGAGAAGCTGTTTCCAAGAGTTCTGCAGTCTGAGAGTAGGCATACGCTGTATATGGGATTCCTGTAGCCTGAGTGTAGCCGACGCAGCTTATGGGAGATCTGTAACCTAGAATTAGAGAGACGCAGTTTCCCGAACTTCTATATCCGAATGTAGGGAGAAGCTGTTTCCAAGAATTCTGTAGTCTGTGAGCACGTATTCGCTATGCGCGGGTTTTCTGTATGCTGAGTGTGGCAGATGCAGCTTATGGGAGTACTGTGTCTTGAATATAGTGAGACACAGATTACCAGTGTTCTGTATATGGGTGTAGAGAGAAACTGTTTCCAAGAGTTCTGTAGCCTGGCATGAGGCATACGCAGTAATTGGGACTTCTGTATCCTGAGTTAGGAGACGCCGCTTATGGAAGCTCCGCTACCAGGATATAGAGTGCAGCAGTTTACCGGAGTTCCTTATCCTTGTTGTAGAGCGGAGCTGTTTCCAGGAGTTCTGTGTCCTGGAATTAGGCATTCGCTATATGTGGGTATTCTGTATACTGCGTGTAGCAGATGCAGCATTCGGGAGTTCTATACCCTAAGTGTAGAGAGATGCATTTTCCAGTAGTTCTGTATGTTGAATGTAGAGAGAAGCTGTTTCCAAGTGTTCTGTAGTCTGAGAGTAGGCATACGCTGTATATGGGATTCCTGTAGCCTGAGTGTAGCCGACGCAGCTTATGGGAGATCTGTAACCTAGAATTAGAGAGACGCAGTTTACCGAAGTTCTGTATCAGAATGTAGGGACAAGCTGTTTCCAAGAATTCTGTAGCCTATGGGCATGTATTCGCTATACGCGGGTTTTCTGTATGCTGAGTGTGGCAGATGCAGCTTATTGGATTTCTGTATCGTGCTTGTAGTTTGACACAGTTTGCCAGAGTTCTGTTTTTGGGTGTAGAGAGAAACTGTTTCTAGGAGTTCTGTAGCCTGGCATAAGGCATACGCAGTAATTGGGATTTCTGTATCCTGAGTGTAGGAGACTCCGCTTATGGCAGCTCCGCTACCTGGATATAGATAGAATCAGTTTACCGGAGTTCCTTATCCTTGTTGTAGAGCAGAGCTGTTTCCAGGAGTTCTGTGTCCTGGAATTAGGCATTCGCTATATGTGGGTATTCTGTATACTGCGTGTAGCAGATGCAGCATTCGGGAGTTCTATACCCTAAGTGTAGAGAGATGCAGTTTCCAGTAGTTCTGTATGTTGAGTGTAGAGAGAAGCTGTTTCCAAGAGTTCTGTAGTCTGAGAGTAGGCATACGCCGTATATGGGATTCCTGTAGCCTGAGTGTAGCCGATTCAGCTTATGGGAATTCTGTAACCCTGAATTAGAAAGTTACATTTTAGCGAAGTTCTGTATCAGAGTGTAGGGAGAAGCTGTTTCCAAGAATTCTGCAGCGTATGAGCAGGTATTCGCTATATGCGGGTTTTCTGTATGCTGAGTGTGGCAGACGCAGCTTATGGAAGTTCTGTATCTTGAATGTAGTGAGACACAGTTTGCCAGAGTTCTGTATATGGGTGTAGAGAGAAACTGTTTCCAAGAGTTCTGTAGCCTGGCAAGAGGCATACGCAGTCATTGAGATTTCTGTATCCTGAGTGTGGGAGACGCCGCTCATGGGAGCTCCGCTACCTGGATATAGAGAGAAGCAGTTTACCAGAGTTCTCTATGCTTTGTGTAGAGAGCAGCTGTTTACTGGTGTTTTGTCGCCTGGAATGAGGCATTACATATATGCGGGTTTTCTGTATGCTGAGTGTAGGAGACGCCGCTTGTGGGAGCTCTGCTACCTGGATATAGATAGAAGCAGTTTACTGGAGTTCTCTATGCATTGTGTAGAAAGCAGCTGTTTACTGGAGTTCTGTAGCCTGGAATGAGGCATTCGCTATATGCGGGTTTTCTCTATGCTGAGTGTAGGAGACGCCGCTTCTGGGAGCTCTGCTACCTGGATAGAGAGAGAATCAGTTTACCGGAGTTCCTTATCCTTGTTGTAGAGCGGAGCTGTTTCCAGGAGTTCTGTGTCCTGGAATTAGGCATTCGCTATATGTGGGTATTCTGTATACTGCGTGTAGCAGATGCAGCATTGGGAGTTTTATACCCTAAGTGTAGAGAGATGCAGTTTCCAGTAGTTCTGTATGTTGAATGTAGAGAGAAGCTGTTTCCAAGAGTTCTGTAGTCTGAGAGTAGGCATACGCTGTTTATGGGATTCCTGTAGCCTGAGTGTAGCCGACGCAGCTTATGGGAGATCTGTAACCTAGAATTAGAGAGACGCAGTTTACCGAAGTTCTGTATCAGAATGTAGGGACAAGCTGTTTCCAAGAATTCTGTAGCCTATGGGCATGTATTCGCTATACGCGTGTTTTCTGTATGCTGAGTGTGGCAGAGGCAGCTTATTGGAGTACTGAATCATGCTTGTAGTTTGACACAGTTTGCCAGAGTTCTGTTTTTGGGTGTAGAGAGAAACTGTTTCTAGGAGTTCTGTAGCCTGGCATAAGGCATACGCAGTAATTGGGATTTCTATATCCTGAGTGTAGGAGACGCCGCTTATGGCAGCTCTGCTACCTGGATATAGATAGAAGCAGTGTACCGGAGTTCTCTATCCTTTGTGTAGAAAGCAGCTGTTTACTGGAGTTCTGTAGCATGGAATGAGGCATTCGCTATATGCGGGTATTCTCTATGCTGAGTGTAGCAGATGCAGCTTTTGGGAATTCTATACCCTAAGTGTAGAGAGATGCAGTTTCCAGTAGTTCTGTATGTTGAATGTAGAGAGAAGCTGTTTCCAAGAGTTCTGTAGTCTGAGAGTAGGCATACACTCTATATGGGATTCCAGTAGCCTGAGTGTAGCCGATTCAGCTTATGGGAGTTCTGTAACCCTGAATTAGAAAGTTACATTTTAGCGAAGTTCTGTATCAGAGTGTAGGGAGAAGCTGTTTCCAAGAATTCTGCGGCGTATGAGCAGGTATTCGCTATATGCGGGTTTTCTGTATGCTGAGTGTGGCAGACGCAGCTTATGGAAGTTCTGTATCTTGAATGTACTGAGACACAGTTTGCCAGAGTTCTGAATATGGGTGTAGAGAGAAACTGTTTCCAAGAGTTCTGTAGCCTGGCAAGAGGCATACGCAGTCATTGGGATTTCTGTATCCTGAGTGTGGGAGACGCCGCTTATGGGAGCTCCGCTACCTGGATATAGAGAGAAGCAGTTTACCAGAGTTCTCTATGCTTTGTGTAGAGAGCAGCTGTTTACTGGTGTTTTGTAGCCTGGAATGAGGCATTACATATATGCGGGTTTTCTGTATGCTGAGTGTAGGAGACGCCGCTTGTGGGAGCTCTGCTACCTGGATATAGATAGAAGCAGTTTACTGGAGTTCTCTATACATTGTGTGGGGAGCAGCTGTTTACTGGAGTTCTGTAGCCTGGAATGAGGCATTCGCTATATGCGGGTTTTCTCTATGCTGAGTGTAGGAGACGCCGCTTCTGGGAGCTCTGCTACCTCGATAGAGAGAGAATCAGTTTACCGGAGTTCCTTATCCTTGTTGTAGGGCGGAGCTGTTTCCAGGAGTTCTGTGTCCTGGAATTAGGCATTCGCTATATGTGGGTATTCTGTATACTGCGTGTAGCAGATGCAGCATTCGGGAGTTCTATACCCTAAGTGTAGAGAGATGCAGTTTCCAGTAGTTCTGTATGTTGAATGTAGAGAGAAGCTGTTTCCAAGAGTTCTGTAGTCTGAGAGTAGGCATACGCTGTATATGGGATTCCTGTAGCCTGAGTGTAGCCGACGCAGCTTATGGGAGATCTGTAACCTAGAATTAGAGAGACGCAGTTTACCGAAGTTCTGTATCAGAATGTAGGGACAAGCTGTTTCCAAGAATTCTGTAGCCTATGGGCATGTATTCGCTATACGCAGGTTTTCTGTATGCTGAGTGTGGCAGATGCAGCTTATTGGAGTTCTGTATCGTGCTTGTAGTTCGACACAGTTTGCCAGAGTTCTGTTTTTGGGTGTAGAGAGAAACTGTTTCTAGGAGTTCTGTAGCCTGGCATAAGGCATACGCAGTAATTGGGATTTCTATATCCTGAGTGTAGGAGACGCCGCTTATGGCAGCTCCGCTACGTGGATGTAGATAGAAGCAGTTTACCGGAGTTCTCTATCCTTTGTGTAGAAACAGCTGTTTACTGGAGTTCTGTAGCATGGAATGAGGCATTCGCTATATGCGGGTTTTCTCTATGCTGAGTGTAGCAGATGCAGCTTTTGGGAATTCTATACCCTAAGTGTACAGAGATGCAGTTTCCAGTAGTTCTGTATGTTGAGTGTAGAGAGAAGCTGTTTCCAAGAGTTCTGTAGTCTGAGAGTAGGCATACGCTCTATATGGGATTCCTGTAGCCTGTGTGTAGCCGATTCAGCTTATGGGAATTCTGTAACCCTGAATTAGAAAGTTACATTTTAGCGAAGTTCTGTATCAGAGTGTAGGGAGAAGCTGTTTCCAAGAATTCTGCGGCGTATGAGCAGGTATTCGCTATATGCGGGTTTTCTGTATGCTGAGTGTGGCAGACGCAGCTTATGGAAGTTCTGTATCTTGAATGTAGTGAGACACAGTTTGCCAGAGTTCTGTATATGGGTGTAGAGAGAAACTGTTTCCAAGAGTTCTGTAGCCTGGCAAGAGGCATACGCAGTCATTGGGATTTCTGTATCCTGAGTGTGGGAGACGCCGCTTATGGGAGCTCCGCTACCTGGATATAGAGAGAAGCAGTTTACCAGAGTTCTCTATGCTTTGTGTAGAGAGCAGCTGTTTACTGGTGTTTTGTAGCCTGGAATGAGGCATTACATATATGCGGGTTTTCTGTATGCTGAGTGTAGGAGACGCCGCTTGTGGGAGCTCTGCTACCTGGATATAGATAGAAGCAGTTTACTGGAGTTCTCTATGCATTGTGTGGAGAGCAGCAGTTTACTGGATTTCTGTAGCCTGGAATGAGGCATTCGCTATATGCGGGTTTTCTCTATGCTGAGTGTAGGAGACGCCGCTTCTGGGAGCTCTGCTACCTGGATAGAGAGAGAATCAGTTTACCGGAGTTCCTTATCCTTGTTGTAGAGCGGAGCTGTTTCCAGGAGTTCTGTGTCCTGGAATTAGGCATTCGCTATATGTGGGTATCCTGCATACTGCGTGTAGTAGATGCAGCATTCGGGAGTTCTATACCCTAAGTGTAGAGAGATGCAGTTTCCAGTAGTTCTGTATGTTGAATGTAGAGAGAAGCTGTTTCCAAGAGTTCTGTAGTCTGAGAGTAGGCATACGCTGTATATGGGATTCCTGTAGCCTGAGTGTAGCCGACGCAGCTTATGGGAGATCTGTAACCTAGAATTAGAGAGACGCAGTTTACCGAAGTTCTGTATCAGAATGTAGGGACAAGCTGTTTCCAAGAATTCTGTAGCCTATGGGCATGTATTCGCTATACGCAGGTTTTCTGTATGCTGAGTGTGGCAGATGCAGCTTATTGGAGTTCTGTATCGTGCTTGTAGTTTGACACAGTTTGCCAGAGTTCTGTTTTTGGGTGTAGAGAGAAACTGTTTCTAGGAGTTCTGTAGCCTGGCATAAGGCATACGCAGTAATTGGGATTTCTATATCCTGAGTGTAGGAGACGCCGCTTATGGCAGCTCTGCTACCTGGATATAGATAGAAGCAGTTTACCGGAGTTCTCTATCCTTTGTGTAGAAAGCAGCTGTTTACTGGAGTTCTGTAGCATGGAATGAGGCATTCGCTATATGCGGGTTTTCTCTATGCTGAGTGTAGCAGATGCAGCTTTTGGGAATTCTATACCCTAAGTGTAGAGAGATGCAGTTTCCAGTAGTTCTGTATGTTGAATGTAGAGAGAAGCTGTTTCCAAGAGTTCTGTAGTCTGAGAGTAGGCATACGCTGTATATGGGATTCCTGCAGCCTGAGTGTAGCCGATTCAGCTTATGGGAGTTCTGTAATCCTTAATTAGAAAGTTACATTTTAGCGAAGTTCTGTATCAGAGTGTAGGGAGAAGCTGTTTCCAAGAATTCTGCAGCGTATGAGCAGGTATTCGCTATATGCGGGTTTTCTGTATGCTGAGTGTGGCAGACGCAGCTTATGGAAGTTCTGTATCTTGAATGTAGTGAGACACAGTTTGCCAGAGTTCTGTATATGGGTGTAGAGAGAAACTGTTTCCAAGAGTTCTGTAGCCTGGCAAGAGGCATACGCAGTCATTGGGATTTCTGTATCCTGAGTGTGGGAGACGCCGCTTCTGGGAGCTCCGCTACCTGGATATAGTGAGAAGCAGTTTACCAGAGTTCTCTATGCTTTGTGTAGAGAGCAGCTGTTTACTGGTGTTTTGTAGCCTGGAATGAGGCATTACATATATGCGGGTTTTCTGTATGCTGAGTGTAGGAGACGCCGCTTGTGGGAGCTCTGCTACCTGGATATAGATAGAAGCAGTTTACTGGAGTTCTCTATGCTTTGTGTAGAAAGCAGCTGTTTACTGGATTTCTGTAGCCTGGAATGAGGCATTCGCTATATGCGGTTTTTCTCTATGCTGAGTGTAGGTGACGGCGCTTATGGAAGCTCAGCTACCTGGATAGAGAGAGAATCAGTTTACCGGAGTTCCTTATCCTTGTTGTAGAGCAGAGCTGTTTCTAGGAGTTCTGTGTCCTGGAATTAGGCATTCGCTATATGTGGGTATTCTGTATACTGCGTGTAGCAGATGCAGCATTCGGGAGTTCTATACCCTAAGTGTAGAGAGATGCAGTTTCCAGTAGTTCTGTATGTTGAATGTAGAGAGAAGCTGTTTCCAAGAGTTCTGTAGTCTGAGAGTAGGCATACGCTGTATATGGGATTCCTGTAGCCTGAGTGTAGCCGACGCAGCTTATGGGAGATCTGTAACCTAGAATTAGAGAGACGCAGTTTACCGAAGTTCTGTATCAGAATGTAGGACAAGCTGTTTCCAAGAATTCTGTAGCCTATGGGCATGTATTCGCTATACGCGGGTTTTCTGTATGCTGAGTGTGGCAGATGCAGCTTATTGGAGTTCTGTATCGTGCTTGTAGTTCGACACAGTTTGCCAGAGTTCTGTTTTTGGGTGTAGAGAGAAACTGTTTCTAGGAGTTCTGTAGCCTGGCATAAGGCATACGCAGTCATTGGGATTTCTATATCCTGAGTGTAGGAGACGCCGCTTATGGCAGCTCCGCTACGTGGATGTAGATAGAAGCAGTTTCCCGGAGTTCTCTATCCTTTGTGTAGAAAGCAGCTGTTTACTGGAGTTCTGTAGCATGGAATGAGGCATTCGCTATATGCGGGTTTTCTCTATGCTGAGTGTAGGAGACGGCGCTTATGGAAGCTCTGCTACCTGAATATAGAGAGAAGCGTTTTACCGGAGTTCCCTATCCTTGTTGTAGAGAGGAGCTGATTCCAGGAGTTCTATATCCTGGAATTAGGCATTCGCAGTATGTGGGTATTCTGTATGCTGAGTGTAGCACATGCAGCTTTCTGGAGTTCTGTCATCTAAGTGTAGAGAGATGCAGTTTCCAGTAGTTCTGTATGTTGAATGTAGAGAGAAGCTGTTTCCAAGAGTTCTGTAGTCTGAGAGTAGGCATACGCTCTATATGGGATTCCTGTAGCCTGAGTGTAGCCGATTCAGCTTATGGGAGTTCTGTAACCCTGAATTAGAAAGTTACATTTTAGCGAAGTTCTGTATCAGAGTGTAGGGAGAAGCTGTTTCCAAGAATTCTGCAGCGTATGAGCAGGTATTCGCTATATGCGGGTTTTCTGTATGCTGAGTGTGGCAGACGCAGCTTATGGAAGTTCTGTATCTTGAATGTACTGAGACACAGTTTGCCAGAGTTCTGTATATGGGTGTAGAGAGAAACTGTTTCCAAGAGTTCTGTAGCCTGGCAAGAGGCATACGCAGTCATTGGGATTTCTGTATCCTGAGTGTGGGAGACGCCGCTTATGGGAGCTCCGCTACCTGGATATAGTGAGAAGCAGTTTACCAGAGTTCTCTATGCTTTGTGTAGAGAGCAGCTGTTTACTGGTGTTTTGTAGCCTGGAATCAGGCATTACATATATGCGGGTTTTCTGTATGCTGAGTGTAGGAGACGCCGCTTGTGGGAGCTCTGCTACCTGGATATAGATAGAAGCAGTTTACTGGAGTTCTCTATGCTTTGTGTAGAGAGCAGCTGTTTACTGGAGTTCTGTAGCCTGGAATGAGGCATTCGCTATATGCGGTTTTTCTCTATGCTGAGTGTAGGTGACGGCGCTTATGGAAGCTCTGCTACCTGGATAGAGAGAGAATCATTTTACCGGAGTTCCTTATCCTTGTTGTAGGGCGGAGCTGTTTCCAGGAGTTCTGTGTCCTGGAATTAGGCATTCGCTATATGTGGGTATTCTGTATACTGCGTGTAGCAGATGCAGCATTCGGGAGTTCTATACCCTAAGTGTAGAGAGATGCAGTTTCCAGTATTTCTGTATGTTGAATGTAGAGAGAAGCTGTTTCCAAGAGTTCTGTAGTCTGAGAGTAGGCATACACTGTATATGGGATTCCTGTAGCCTGAGTGTAGCCGACGCAGCTTATGGGAGATCTGTAACCTAGAATTAGAGAGACGCAGTTTACCGAAGTTCTGTATCAGAATGTAGGGACAAGCTGTTTCCAAGAATTCTGTAGCCTATGGGCATGTATTCGCTATACGCGGGTTTTCTGTATGCTGAGTTGGCAGATGCAGCTTATTGGAGTTCTGTATCGTGCTTGTAGGTCGACCCAGTTTGCCAGAGTTCTGTTTTTGGGTGTAGAGAGAAACTGTTTCTAGGAGTTCTGTAGCCTGGCATAAGGCATACGCAGTAATTGGGATTTCTATATCCTGAGTGTAGGAGACGCTGCTTATGGGAGCTCCGCTACCTGGATATAGATAGAAACAGTGTACCGGAGTTCTCTATCCTTTGTGTAGAAAGCAGCTGTTTACTGGAGTTCTGTAGCATGGAATGAGGCATTCCCTATATGCGGGATTTCTCTATGCTGAGTGTAGCAGATGCAGCTTTTGGGAATTCTATACCCTAAGTGTAGAGAGATGCAGTTTCCAGTAGTTCTGTATGTTGAGTGTAGAGAGAAGCTGTTTCCAAGAGTTCTGTAATCTGAGAGTAGGCATACGTTCTATATGGGATTCCTGTAGCCTGAGTGTAGCCGATTCAGCTTATGGGAGTTCTGTAACCCTGAATTAGAAAGTTACATTTTAGCGAAGTTCTGTATCAGAGTGTAGGGAGAAGCTGTTTCCAAGAATTCTGCAGCGTATGAGCAGGTATTCGCTATATGCGGGTTTTCTGTATGCTGAGTGTGGCAGACGCAGCTTATGGAAGTTCTGTATCTTGAATGTAGTGAGACACAGTTTGCCAGAGTTCTGTATATGGGTGTAGAGAGAAACTGTTTCCAAGAGTTCTGTAGCCTGGCAAGAGGCATACGCAGTCATTGGGATTTCTGTATCCTGAGTGTGGGAGACGCCGCTTATGGGAGCTCCGCTACCTGGATATAGTGAGAAGCAGTTTACCAGAGTTCTCTATGCTTTGTGTAGAGAGCAGCTGTTTACTGGTGTTTTGTCGCCTGGAATGAGGCATTACATATATGCGGGTTTTCTGTATGCTGAGTGTAGGAGACGCCGCTTGTGGGAGCTCTGCTACCTGGATATAGATAGAAGCAGTTTACTGGAGTTCTCTATGCTTTGTGTAGAAAGCAGCTGTTTACTGGATTTCTGTAGCCTGGAATGAGGCATTCGCTATATGCGGGTTTTCTCTATGCTGAGTGTAGGTGACGGCGCTTATGGAAGCTCAGCTACCTGGATAGAGAGAGAATCAGTTTACCGGAGTTCCTTATCCTTGTTGTAGAGCAGAGCTGTTTCTAGGAGTTCTGTGTCCTGGAATTAGGCATTCGCTATATGTGGGTATTCTGTATACTGCGTGTAGCAGATGCAGCATTCGGGAGTTCTATACCCTAAGTGTAGAGAGATGCAGTTTCCAGTAGTTCTGTATGTTGAATGTAGAGAGAAGCTGTTTCCAAGAGTTCTGTAGTCTGAGAGTAGGCATACGCTGTATATGGGATTCCTGTAGCCTGAGTGTAGCCGATGCAGCTTATGGGAGATCTGTAACCTAGAATTAGAGAGACGCAGTTTACCGAAGTTCTGTATCAGAATGTAGGGACAAGCTGTTTCCAAGAATTCTGTAGCCTATGGGCATGTATTCGCTATACGCGGGTTTTCTGTATGCTGAGTGTGGCAGATGCAGCTTATTGGAGTTCTGTATCGTGCTTGTATTTCGACACAGTTTGCCAGAGTTCTGTTTTTGGGTGTAGAGAGAAACTGTTTCTAGGAGTTCTGTAGCCTGGCATAAGGCATACGCAGTAATTGGGATTTCTATATCCTGAGTGTAGGAGACGCCGCTTATGGCAGCTCCACTACGTGGATGTAGATAGAAGCAGTTTACCGGAGTTCTCTATCCTTTGTGTAGAAAGCAGCTGTTTACTGGAGTTCTGTAGCATGGCATGAGGCATTCGCTATATGCGGGTTTTCTCTATGCTGAGTGTAGGAGACGGCGCTTATGGAAGCTCTGCTACCTGGATATAGAGAGAAGCGTTTTACCGGAGTTCCCTATCCTTGTTGTAGAGAGGAGCTGATTCCAGGAGTTCTATATCCTGGAATTAGGCATTCGCAGTATGTGGGTATTCTGTATGCTGAGTGTAGCACATGCAGCTTTCTGGAGTTCTGTCATCTAAGTGTAGAGAGATGCAGTTTCCAGTAGTTCTGTATGTTGAATGTAGAGAGAAGCTGTTTCCAAGAGTTCTGTAGTCTGAGAGTAGGCATACGCTCTATATGGGATTCCTGTAGCCTGAGTGTAGCCGATTCAGCTTATGGGAGTTCTGTAACCCTGAATTAGAAAGTTACATTTTAGCGAAGTTCTGTATCAGAGTGTAGGGAGAAGCTGTTTCCAAGAATTCTGCAGCGTATGAGCAGGTATTCGCTATATGCGGGTTTTCTGTATGCTGAGTGTGGCAGACGCAGCTTATGGAAGTTCTGTATCTTGAATGTACTGAGACACAGTTTGCCAGAGTTCTGTATATGGGTGTAGAGAGAAACTGTTTCCAAGAGTTCTGTAGCCTGGCAAGAGGCATACGCAGTCATTGGGATTTCTGTATCCTGAGTGTGGGAGACACCGCTTATGGGAGCTCCGCTACCTGGATATAGTGAGAAGAAGTTTACCAGAGTTCTCTATGCTTTGTGTAGAGAGCAGCTGTTTACTGGTGTTTTGTAGCCTGGAATGAGGCATTACATATATGCGGGTTTTCTGTATGCTGAGTGTAGGAGACGCCGCTTGTGGGAGCTCTGCTACCTGGATATAGATAGAAGCAGTTTACTGGAGTTCTCTATGCTTTTTGTAGAAAGCAGCTGTTTACTGGATTTCTGTAGCCTGGAATGACGCATTCGCTATATGCGGGTTTTCTCTATGCTGAGTGTAGGTGACGGCGCTTATGGAAGCTCTGCTACCTGGATAGAGAGAGAATCAGTTTACCGGAGTTCCTTATCCTTGTTGTAGGGCGGAGCTGTTTCCAGGAGTTCTGTGTCCTGGAATTAGGCATTCGCTATATGTGGGTATTCTGTATACTGCGTGTAGCAGATGCAGCATTCGGGAGTTCTATACCCTAAGTGTAGAGAGATGCAGTTTCCAGTAGTTCTGTATGTTGAATGTAGAGAGAAGCTGTTTCCAAGAGTTCTGTAGTCTGAGAGTAGGCATACACTGTATATGGGATTCCTGTAGCCTGAGTGTAGTGACGCAGCTTATGGGAGATCTGTAACCTAGAATTAGAGAGACGCAGGTTACCGAAGTTCTGTATCAGAATGTAGGGACAAGCTGTTTCCAAGAATTCTGTAGCCTATGGGCATGTATTCGCTATACGCGGGTTTTCTGTATGCTGAGTGTGGCAGGTGCAGCTTATTGGAGTTCTGTATCGTTCTTGTAGGTCGACCCAGTTTGCCAGAGTTCTGTTTTTGGGTGTAGAGAGAAACTGTTTCTAGGAGTTCTGTAGCCTGGCATAAGGCATACGCAGTAATTGGGATTTCTATATCCTGAGTGTAGGAGACGCCGCTTATGGCTGCTCCGCTACCTGGATATAGATAGAAACAGTGTACCGGAGTTCTCTATCCTTTGTGTAGAAAGCAGCTGTTTACTGGAGTTCTGTAGCATGGAATGAGGCATTCACTATATGCGGGTTTTCTCTATGCTGAGTGTAGCAGATGCAGCTTTTGGGAATTCTATACCCTAAGTGTAGAGAGATGCAGTTTCCAGTATTTCTGTATGTTGAGTGTAGAGAGAAGCTGTTTCCAGGAGTTCTGTAATCTGAGAGTAGGCATACGCTCTATATGGGATTCCTGTAGCCTGAGTGTAGCCGATTCAGCTTATGGGAGTTCTGTAACCCTGAATTAGAAAGTTACATTTTAGCGAAGTTCTGTATCAGAGTGTAGGGAGAAGCTGTTTCCAAGAATTCTGCAGCGTATGAGCAGGTATTCGCTATATGCGGGTTTTCTGTATGCTGAGTGTGGCAGACGCAGCTTATGGAAGTTCTGTATCTTGAATGTACTGAGACACAGTTTGCCAGAGTTCTGTATATGGGTGTAGAGAGAAACTGTTTCCAAGAGTTCT
Source organism: Lepus europaeus (assembly GCF_033115175.1). Taxonomy (NCBI): domain Eukaryota; kingdom Metazoa; phylum Chordata; class Mammalia; order Lagomorpha; family Leporidae; genus Lepus; species Lepus europaeus. The sequence goes on from NW_026909254.1 coordinate 1,122,520, forward strand.
GTAGCCTGGCAAGAGGCATACGCAGTCATTGGGATTTCTGTATCCTGAGTGTGGGAGACGCCGCTTATGGGAGCTCCGCTACCTGGATATAGTGAGAAGCAGTTTACCAGAGTTCTCTATGCTTTGTGTAGAGAGCAGCTGTTTACTGGTGTTTTGTAGCCTGGAATGAGGCATTACATATATGCGGGTTTTCTGTATGCTGAGTGTAGGAGACGCCGCTTGTGGGAGCTCTGCTACCTGGATATAGATAGAAGCAGTTTACTGGAGTTCTCTATGCTTTGTGTAGAAAGCAGCTGTTTACTGGATTTCTGTAGCCTGGAATGAGGCATTCGCTATATGCGGGTTTTCTCTATGCTGAGTGTAGGTGACGGCGCTTATGGAAGCTCAGCTACCTGGATAGAGAGAGAATCAGTTTACCGGAGTTCCTTATCCTTGTTGTAGAGCAGAGCTGTTTCCAGGAGTTCTGTGTCCTGGAATTAGGCATTCGCTATATGTGGGTATTCTGTATACTGCGTGTAGCAGATGCAGCATTCGGGAGTTCTATACCCTAAGTGTAGAGAGATGCAGTTTCCAGTAGTTCTGTATGTTGAATGTAGAGAGAAGCTGTTTCCAAGAGTTCTGTAGTCTGAGAGTAGGCATACGCTGTATATGGGATTCCTGTAGCCTGAGTGTAGCCGACGCAGCTTATGGGAGATCTGTAACCTAGAATTAGAGAGACGCAGTTTACCGAAGTTCTGTATCAGAATGTAGGGACAAGCTGTTTCCAAGAATTCTGTAGCCTATGGGCATGTATTCGCTATACGCGGGTTTTCTGTATGCTGAGTGTGGCAGATGCAGCTTATTGGAGTTCTGTATCGTGCTTGTAGTTCGACACAGTTTGCCAGAGTTCTGTTTTTGGGTGTAGAGAGAAACTGTTTCTAGGAGTTCTGTAGCCTGGCATAAGGCATACGCAGTAATTGGGATTTCTATATCCTGAGTGTAGGAGACGCCGCTTATGGCAGCTCCGCTACGTGGATGTAGATAGAAGCAGTTTCCCGGAGTTCTCTATCCTTTGTGTAGAAAGCAGCTGTTTACTGGAGTTCTGTAGCATGGAATGAGGCATTCGCTATATGCGGCGTTTCTCTATGCTGAGTGTAGGAAACGGCGCTTATGGAAGCTCTGCTACCTGGATATAGAGAGAAGCGTTTTACCGGAGTTCCCTATCCTTGTTGTAGAGAGGAGCTGATTCCAGGAGTTCTATATCCTGGAATTAGGCATTCGCAGTATGTGGGTATTCTGTATGCTGAGTGTAGCACATGCAGCTTTCTGGAGTTCTGTCATCTAAGTGTAGAGAGATGCAGTTTCCAGGAGTTCTGTATGTTGAATGTAGAGAGAAGCTGTTTCCAAGAGTTCTGTAGTCTTAGAGTAGGCATACGCTGTATATGGGATTCCAGTAGCCTGAGTGTAGCCGATTCAGCTTATGGGAGTTCTGTAACCCTGAATTAGAAAGTTACATTTTAGCGAAGTTCTGTATCAGAGTGTAGGGAGAAGCTGTTTCCAAGAATTCTGCAGCGTATGAGCAGGTATTCGCTATATGCGGGTTTTCTGTATGCTGAGTGTGGCAGACGCAGCTTATGGAAGTTCTGTATCTTGAATGTAGTGAGACACAGTTTGCCAGAGTTCTGTATATGGGTGTAGAGAGAAACTGTTTCCAAGAGTTCTGTAGCCTGGCAAGAGGCATACGCAGTCATTGGGATTTCTGTATCCTGAGTGTGGGAGACGCCGCTTATGGGAGCTCCGCTACCTGGATATAGTGAGAAGCAGTTTACCAGAGTTCTCTATGCTTTGTGTAGAGAGCAGCTGTTTACTGGTGTTTTGTAGCCTGGAATGAGGCATTACATATATGCGGGTTTTCTGTATGCTGAGTGTAGGAGACGCCGCTTGTGGGAGCTCTGCTACCTGGATATAGATAGAAGCAGTTTACTGGAGTTCTCTATGCTTTGTGTAGAGAGCAGCTGTTTACTGGATTTCTGTAGCCTGGAATGAGGCATTCGCTATATGCGGTTTTTCTCTATGCTGAGTGTAGGTGACGGCGCTTCTGGGAGCTCTGCTACCTGGATAGAGAGAGAATCATTTTACCGGAGTTCCTTATCCTTGTTGTAGGGCGGAGCTGTTTCCAGGAGTTCTGTGTCCTGGAATTAGGCATTCGCTATATGTGGGTATTCTGTATACTGCGTGTAGCAGATGCAGCATTCGGGAGTTCTATACCCTAAGTGTAGAGAGATGCAGTTTCCAGTAGTTCTGTATGTTCTATGTAGAGAGAAGCTGTTTCCAAGAGTTCTGTAGTCTGAGAATAGGCATACACTGTATATGGGATTCCTGTAGCCTGAGTGTAGCCGACGCAGCTTATGGGAGATCTGTAACCTAGAATTAGAGAGACGCAGTTTACCGAAGTTCTGTATCAGAATGTAGGGACAAGCTGTTTCCAAGAATTCTGTAGCCTATGGGCATGTATTCGCTATACGCGGGTTTTCTGTATGCTGAGTGTGGCAGATGCAGCTTATTGGAGTTCTGTATCGTGCTTGTAGGTCGACCCAGTTTGCCAGAGTTCTGTTTTTGGGTGTAGAGAGAAACTGTTTCTAGGAGTTCTGTAGCCTGGCATAAGGCATACGCAGTAATTGGGATTTCTATATCCTGAGTGTAGGAGACGCTGCTTATGGGAGCTCCGCTACCTGGATATAGATAGAAACAGTGTACCGGAGTTCTCTATCCTTTGTGTAGAAAGCAGCTGTTTACTGGAGTTCTGTAGCATGGAATGAGGCATTCACTATATGCGGGATTTCTCTATACTGAGTGTAGCAGATGCAGCTTTTGGGAATTCTATACCCTAAGTGTAGAGAGATGCAGTTTCCAGTAGTTCTGTATGTTGAGTGTAGAGAGAAGCTGTTTCCAAGAGTTCTGTAATCTGAGAGTAGGCATACGCTCTATATAGTATTCCTGTAGCTTGAGTGTAGCCGATTCAGCTTATGGGAGTTCTGTAACCCTGAATTAGAAAGTTACATTTTAGCGAAGTTCTGTATCAGAGTGTAGGGAGAAGCTGTTTCCAAGAATTCTGCAGCGTATGAGCAGGTATTCGCTATATGCGGGTTTTCTGTATGCTGAGTGTGGCAGACGCAGCTTATGGAAGTTCTGTATCTTGAATGTAGTGAGACACAGTTTGCCAGAGTTCTGTATATGGGTGTAGAGAGAAACTGTTTCCAAGAGTTCTGTAGCCTGGCAAGAGGCATACGCAGTCATTGGGATTTCTGTATCCTGAGTGTGGGAGACGCCGCTTATGGGAGCTCCGCTACCTGGATATAGTGAGAAGCAGTTTACCAGAGTTCTCTATGCTTTGTGTAGAGAGCAGCTGTTTACTGGTGTTTTGTAGCCTGGAATGAGGCATTACATATATGCGGGTTTTCTGTATGCTGAGTGTAGGAGACGCCGCTTGTGGGAGCTCTGCTACCTGGATATAGATAGAAGCAGTTTACTGGAGTTCTCTATGCTTTGTGTAGAAAGCAGCTGTTTACTGGATTTCTGTAGCCTGGAATGAGGCATTCGCTATATGCGGGTTTTCTCTATGCTGAGTGTAGGTGACGGCGCTTATGGAAGCTCAGCTACCTGGATAGAGAGAGAATCAGTTTACCGGAGTTCCTTATCCTTGTTGTAGAGCAGAGCTGTTTCTAGGAGTTCTGTGTCCTGGAATTAGGCATTCGCTATATGTGGGTATTCTGTATACTGCGTGTAGCAGATGCAGCATTCGGGAGTTCTATACCCTAAGTGTAGAGAGATGCAGTTTCCAGTAGTTCTGTATGTTGAATGTAGAGAGAAGCTGTTTCCAAGAGTTCTGTAGTCTGAGAGTAGGCATACGCTGTATATGGGATTCCTGTAGCCTGAGTGTAGCCGACACAGCTTATGGGAGATCTGTAACCTACAATTAGAGAGACGCAGGTTACGGAAGTTCTGTATCAGAATGTAGGGACAAGCTGTTTCCAAGAATTCTGTAGCCTATGGGCATGTATTCGCTATACGCGGGTTTTCTGTATGCTGAGTGTGGCAGATGCAGCTTATTGGAGTTCTGTATCGTGCTTGTAGTTCGACACAGTTTGCCAGAGTTCTGTTTTTGGGTGTAGAGAGAAACTGTTTCTAGGAGTTCTGTAGCCTGGCATAAGGCATACGCAGTCATTGGGATTTCTATATCCTGAGTGTAGGAGACGCCGCTTATGGCAGCTCCGCTACGTGGATGTAGATAGAAGCAGTTTACCGGAGTTCTCTATCCTTTGTGTAGAAAGCAGCTGTTTACTGGAGTTCTGTAGCATGGCATGAGGCATTCGCTATATGCGGGTTTTCTGTATGCTGAGTGTAGGAGACGCCGCTTATGGAAGCTCTGCTACCTGGATATAGAGAGAAGCGTTTTACCGGAGTTCCCTATCCTTGTTGTAGAGAGGAGCTGATTCCAGGAGTTCTATATCCTGGAATTAGGCATTCGCAGTATGTGGGTATTCTGTATGCTGAGTGTAGCAGATGCAGCTTTCTGGAGTTCTGTCATCTAAGTGTAGAGAGATGCAGTTTCCAGTAGTTCTGTATGTTGAATGTAGAGAGAAGCTGTTTCCAAGAGTTCTGTAGTCTGAGAGTAGGCATACGCTCTATATGGGATTCCTGTAGCCTGAGTGTAGCCGATTCAGCTTATGGGAGTTCTGTAACCCTGAATTAGAAAGTTACATTTTAGCGAAGTTCTGTATCAGAGTGTAGGGAGAAGCTGTTTCCAAGAATTCTGCAGCGTATGAGCAGGTATTCGCTATATGCGGGTTTTCTGTATGCTGAGTGTGGCAGACGCAGCTTATGGAAGTTCTGTATCTTGAATGTAGTGAGACACAGTTTGCCAGAGTTCTGTATATGGGTGTAGAGAGAAACTGTTTCCAAGAGTTCTGTAGCCTGGCAAGAGGCATACGCAGTCATTGGGATTTCTGTATCCTGAGTGTGGGAGACGCCGCTTATGGGAGCTCCGCTACCTGGATATAGTGAGAAGCAGTTTACCAGAGTTCTCTATGCTTTGTGTAGAGAGCAGCTGTTTACTGGTGTTTTGTAGCCTGGAATGAGGCATTACATATATGCGGGTTTTCTGTATGCTGAGTGTAGGAGATGCCGCTTGTGGGAGCTCTGCTACCTGGATATAGATAGAAGCAGTTTACTGGAGTTCTCTATGCTTTGTGTAGAGAGCAGCTGTTTACTGGAGTTCTGTAGCCTGGAATGAGGCATTCGCTATATGCGGGTTTTCTCTATGCTGAGTGTAGGTGACGGCGCTTATGGAAGCTCTGCTACCTGGATAGAGAGAGAATCATTTTACCGGAGTTCCTTATCCTTGTTGTAGGGCGGAGCTGTTTCCAGGAGTTCTGTGTCCTGGAATTAGGCATTCGCTATATGTGGGTATTCTGTATACTGCGTGTAGCAGATGCAGCATTCGGGAGTTCTATACCCTAAGTGTAGAGAGATGCAGTTTCCAGTAGTTCTGTATGTTGAATGTAGAGAGAAGCTGTTTCCAAGAGTTCTGTAGTCTGAGAGTAGGCATACGCTGTATATGGGATTCCTGTAGCCTGAGTGTAGCCGACGCAGCTTATGGGAGATCTGTAACCTAGAATTAGAGAGACGCAGTTTACCGAAGTTCTGTATCAGAATGTAGGGACAAGCTGTTTCCAAGAATTCTGTAGCCTATGGGCATGTATTCGCTATACGCGGGTTTTCTGTATGCTGAGTTGGCAGATGCAGCTTATTGGAGTTCTGTATCGTGCTTGTAGGTCGACCCAGTTTGCCAGAGTTCTGTTTTTGGGTGTAGAGAGAAACTGTTTCTAGGCGTTCTGTAGCCTGGCATAAGGCATACGCAGTAATTGGGATTTCTATATCCTGAGTGTAGGAGACGCTGCTTATGGGAGCTCCGCTACCTGGATATAGATAGAAACAGTGTACCGGAGTTCTCTATCCTTTGTGTAGAAAGCAGCTGTTTACTGGAGTTCTGTAGCATGGAATGAGGCATTCACTATATGCGGGATTTCTCTATGCTGAGTGTAGCAGATGCAGCTTTTGGGAATTCTATACCCTAAGTGTAGAGAGATGCAGTTTCCAGTAGTTCTGTATGTTGAGTGTAGAGAGAAGCTGTTTCCAAGAGTTCTGTAATCTGAGAGTAGGCATACGTTCTATATGGGATTCCTGTAGCCTGAGTGTAGCCGATTCAGCTTATGGGAGTTCTGTAACCCTGAATTAGAAAGTTACATTTTAGCGAAGTTCTGTATCAGAGTGTAGGGAGAAGCTGTTTCCAAGAATTCTGCAGCCTATGAGCAGGTATTCGCTATATGCGGGTTTTCTGTATGCTGAGTGTGGCAGACGAGGTTATGGAAGTTCTGTATCTTGAATGTAGTGAGACACAGTTTGCCAGAGTTCTGTATATGGGTGTAGAGAGAAACTGTTTCCAAGAGTTCTGTAGCCTGGCAAGAGGCATACGCAGTCATTGGGATTTCTGTATCCTGAGTGTGGGAGACGCCGCTTATGGGAGCTCCGCTACCTGGATATAGTGAGAAGCAGTTTACCAGAGTTCTCTATGCTTTGTGTAGAGAGCAGCTGTTTACTGGTGTTTTGTAGCCTGGAATGAGGCATTACATATATGCGGGTTTTCTGTATGCTGAGTGTAGGAGACGCCGCTTGTGGGAGCTCTGCTACCTGGATATAGATAGAAGCAGTTTACTGGAGTTCTCTATGCTTTGTGTAGAAAGCAGCTGTTTACTGGATTTCTGTAGCCTGGAATGAGGCATTCGCTATATGCGGGTTTTCTCTATGCTGAGTGTAGGTGACGGCGCTTATGGAAGCTCAGCTACCTGGATAGAGAGAGAATCAGTTTACCGGAGTTCCTTATCCTTGTTGTAGAGCAGAGCTGTTTCTAGGAGTTCTGTGTCCTGGAATTAGGCATTCGCTATATGTGGGTATTCTGTATACTGCGTGTAGCAGATGCAGCATTCGGGAGTTCTATACCCTAAGTGTAGAGAGATGCAGTTTCCAGTAGTTCTGTATGTTGAATGTAGAGAGAAGCTGTTTCCAAGAGTTCTGTAGTCTGAGAGTAGGCATACGCTGTATATGGGATTCCTGTAGCCTGAGTGTAGCCGACGCAGCTTATGGGAGATCTGTAACCTAGAATTAGAGAGACGCAGTTTACCGAAGTTCTGTATCAGAATGTAGGGACAAGCTGTTTCCAAGAATTCTGTAGCCTATGGGCATGTATTCGCTATACGCGGGTTTTCTGTATGCTGAGTGTGGCAGATGCAGCTTATTGGAGTTCTGTATCGTGCTTGTAGTTCGACACAGTTTGCCAGAGTTCTGTTTTTGGGTGTAGAGAGAAACTGTTTCTAGGAGTTCTGTAGCCTGGCATAAGGCATACGCAGTAATTGGGATTTCTATATCCTGAGTGTAGGAGACGCCGCTTATGGCAGCTCCACTACGTGGATGTAGATAGAAGCAGTTTACCGGAGTTCTCTATCCTTTGTGTAGAAAGCAGCTGTTTACTGGAGTTCTGTAGCATGGCATGAGGCATTCGCTATATGCGGGTTTTCTCTATGCTGAGTGTAGGAGACGGCGCTTATGGAAGCTCTGCTACCTGGATATAGAGAGAAGCGTTTTACCGGAGTTCCCTATCCTTGTTGTAGAGAGGAGCTGATTCCAGGAGTTCTATATCCTGGAATTAGGCATTCGCAGTATGTGGGTATTCTGTATGCTGAGTGTAGCACATGCAGCTTTCTGGAGTTCTGTCATCTAAGTGTAGAGAGATGCAGTTTCCAGTAGTTCTGTATGTTGAATGTAGAGAGAAGCTGTTTCCAAGAGTTCTGTAGTCTGAGAGTAGGCATACGCTCTATATGGGATTCCTGTAGCCTGAGTGTAGCCGATTCAGCTTATGGGAGTTCTGTAACCCTGAATTAGAAAGTTACATTTTAGCGAAGTTCTGTATCAGAGTGTAGGGAGAAGCTGTTTCCAAGAATTCTGCAGCGTATGAGCAGGTATTCGCTATATGCGGGTTTTCTGTATGCTGAGTGTGGCAGACGCAGCTTATGGAAGTTCTGTATCTTGAATGTACTGAGACACAGTTTGCCAGAGTTCTGTATATGGGTGTAGAGAGAAACTGTTTCCAAGAGTTCTGTAGCCTGGCAAGAGGCATACGCAGTCATTGGGATTTCTGTATCCTGAGTGTGGGAGACGCCGCTTATGGGAGCTCCGCTACCTGGATATAGTGAGAAGAAGTTTACCAGAGTTCTCTATGCTTTGTGTAGAGAGCAGCTGTTTACTGGTGTTTTGTAGCCTGGAATGAGGCATTACATATATGCGGGTTTTCTGTATGCTGAGTGTAGGAGACGCCGCTTGTGGGAGCTCTGCTACCTGGATATAGATAGAAGCAGTTTACTGGAGTTCTCTATGCTTTGTGTAGAAAGCAGCTGTTTACTGGATTTCTGTAGCCTGGAATGACGCATTCGCTATATGCGGGTTTTCTCTATGCTGAGTGTAGGTGACGGCGCTTATGGAAGCTCTGCTACCTGGATAGAGAGAGAATCAGTTTACCGGAGTTCCTTATCCTTGTTGTAGGGCGGAGCTGTTTCCAGGAGTTCTGTGTCCTGGAATTAGGCATTCGCTATATGTGGGTATTCTGTATACTGCGTGTAGCAGATGCAGCATTCGGGAGTTCTATACCCTAAGTGTAGAGAGATGCAGTTTCCAGTAGTTCTGTATGTTGAATGTAGAGAGAAGCTGTTTCCAAGAGTTCTGTAGTCTGAGAGTAGGCATACACTGTATATGGGATTCCTGTAGCCTGAGTGTAGTGACGCAGCTTATGGGAGATCTGTAACCTAGAATTAGAGAGACGCAGGTTACCGAAGTTCTGTATCAGAATGTAGGGACAAGCTGTTTCCAAGAATTCTGTAGCCTATGGGCATGTATTCGCTATACGCGGGTTTTCTGTATGCTGAGTGTGGCAGGTGCAGCTTATTGGAGTTCTGTATCGTTCTTGTAGGTCGACCCAGTTTGCCAGAGTTCTGTTTTTGGGTGTAGAGAGAAACTGTTTCTAGGAGTTCTGTAGCCTGGCATAAGGCATACGCAGTAATTGGGATTTCTATATCCTGAGTGTAGGAGACGCCACTTATGGCTGCTCCGCTACCTGGATATAGATAGAAACAGTGTACCGGAGTTCTCTATCCTTTGTGTAGAAAGCAGCTGTTTACTGGAGTTCTGTAGCATGGAATGAGGCATTCACTATATGCGGGTTTTCTCTATGCTGAGTGTAGCAGATGCAGCTTTTGGGAATTCTATACCCTAAGTGTAGAGAGATGCAGTTTCCAGTAGTTCTGTATGTTGAGTGTAGAGAGAAGCTGTTTCCAGGAGTTCTGTAATCTGAGAGTAGGCATACGCTCTATATGGGATTCCTGTAGCCTGAGTGTAGCCGATTCAGCTTATGGGAGTTCTGTAACCCTGAATTAGAAAGTTACATTTTAGCGAAGTTCTGTATCAGAGTGTAGGGAGAAGCTGTTTCCAAGAATTCTGCAGCGTATGAGCAGGTATTCGCTATATGCGGGTTTTCTGTATGCTGAGTGTGGCAGACGCAGCTTATGGAAGTTCTGTATCTTGAATGTAGTGAGACACAGTTTGCCAGAGTTCTGTATATGGGTGTAGAGAGAAACTGTTTCCAAGAGTTCTGTAGCCTGGCAAGAGGCATACGCAGTCATTGGGATTTCTGTATCCTGAGTGTGGGAGACGCCGCTTATGGGAGCTCCGCTACCTGGATATAGTGAGAAGCAGTTTACCAGAGTTCTCTATGCTTTGTGTAGAGAGCAGCTGTTTACTGGTGTTTTGTAGCCTGGAATGAGGCATTACATATATGCGGGTTTTCTGTATGCTGAGTGTAGGAGACGCCGCTTGTGGGAGCTCTGCTACCTGGATATAGATAGAAGCAGTTTACTGGAGTTCTCTATGCTTTGTGTAGAAAGCAGCTGTTTACTGGATTTCTGTAGCCTGGAATGAGGCATTCGCTATATGCGGGTTTTCTCTATGCTGAGTGTAGGTGACGGCGCTTATGGAAGCTCAGCTCCCTGGATAGAGAGAGAATCAGTTTACCGGAGTTCCTTATCCTTGTTGTAGAGCAGAGCTGTTTCCAGGAGTTCTGTGTCCTGGAATTAGGCATTCGCTATATGTGGGTATTCTGTATACTGCGTGTAGCAGATGCAGCATTCGGGAGTTCTATACCCTAAGTGTAGAGAGATGCAGTTTCCATTAGTTCTGTATGTTGAATGTAGAGAGAAGCTGTTTCCAAGAGTTCTGTAGTCTGAGAGTAGGCATACGCTGTATATGGGATTCCTGTAGCCTGAGTGTAGCCGACGCAGCTTATGGGAGATCTGTAACCTAGAATTAGAGAGACGCAGTTTACCGAAGTTCTGTATCAGAATGTAGGGACAAGCTGTTTCCAAGAATTCTGTAGCCTATGGGCATGTATTCGCTATACGCGGGTTTTCTGTATGCTGAGTGTGGCAGATGCAGCTTATTGGAGTTCTGTATCGTGCTTGTAGTTCGACACAGTTTGCCAGAGTTCTGTTTTTGGGTGTAGAGAGAAACTGTTTCTAGGAGTTCTGTAGCCTGGCATAAGGCATACGCAGTAATTGGGATTTCTATATCCTGAGTGTAGGAGACGCCGCTTATGGCAGCTCCGCTACGTGGATGTAGATAGAAGCAGTTTCCCGGAGTTCTCTATCCTTTGTGTAGAAAGCAGCTGTTTACTGGAGTTCTGTAGCATGGAATGAGGCATTCGCTATATGCGGCGTTTCTCTATGCTGAGTGTAGGAAACGGCGCTTATGGAAGCTCTGCTACCTGGATATAGAGAGAAGCGTTTTACCGGAGTTCCCTATCCTTGTTGTAGAGAGGAGCTGATTCCAGGAGTTCTATATCCTGGAATTAGGCATTCGCAGTATGTGGGTATTCTGTATGCTGAGTGTAGCACATGCAGCTTTCTGGAGTTCTGTCATCTAAGTGTAGAGAGATGCAGTTTCCAGTAGTTCTGTATGTTGAATGTAGAGAGAAGCTGTTTCCAAGAGTTCTGTAGTCTGAGAGTAGGCATACGCTCTATATGGGATTCCAGTAGCATGAGTGTAGCCGATTCAGCTTATGGGAGTTCTGTAACCCTGAATTAGAAAGTTACATTTTAGCGAAGTTCTGTATCAGAGTGTAGGGAGAAGCTGTTTCCAAGAATTCTGCAGCGTATGAGCAGGTATTCGCTATATGCGGGTTTTCTGTATGCTGAGTGTGGCAGACGCAGCTTATGGAAGTTCTGTATCTTGAATGTAGTGAGACACAGTTTGCCAGAGTTCTGTATATGGGTGTAGAGAGAAACTGTTTCCAAGAGTTCTGTAGCCTGGCAAGAGGCATATGCAGTCATTGGGATTTCTGTATCCTGAGTGTGGGAGACGCCGCTTATGGGAGCTCCGCTACCTGGATATAGTGAGAAGCAGTTTACCAGAGTTCTCTATGCTTTGTGTAGAGAGCAGCTGTTTACTGGTGTTTTGTAGCCTGGAATGAGGCATTACATATATGCGGGTTTTCTGTATGCTGAGTGTAGGAGACGCCGCTTGTGGGAGCTCTGCTACCTGGATATAGATAGAAGCAGTTTACTGGAGTTCTCTATGCTTTGTGTAGAAAGCAGCTGTTTCCTGGATTTCTGTAGCCTGGAATGAGGCATTCGCTATATGCGGGTTTTCTCTATGCTGAGTGTAGGAGATGCCGCTTATGGAAGCTCTGCTACCTGGATAGAGAGAGAATCATTTTACCGGAGTTCCTTATCCTTGTTGTAGGGCGGAGCTGTTTCCAGGAGTTCTGTGTCCTGGAATTAGGCATTCGCTATATGTGGGTATTCTGTATACTGCGTGTAGCAGATGCAGCATTCGGGAGTTCTATACCCTAAGTGTAGAGAGATGCAGTTTCCAGTAGTTCTGTATGTTGAATGTAGAGAGAAGCTGTTTCCAAGAGTTCTGTAGTCTGAGAGTAGGCATACACTGTATATGGGATTCCTGTAGCCGTAGTGTAGTGACGCAGCTTATGGGAGATCTGTAACCTAGAATTAGAGAGACGCAGTTTACCGAAGTTCTGTATCAGAATGTAGGGGCAAGCTGTTTCCAAGAATTCTGTAGCCTATGGGCATGTATTCGCTATACGCGGGTTTTCTGTATGCTGAGTTGGCAGATGCAGCTTATTGGAGTTCTGTATCGTGCTTGTAGTTTGACACAGTTTGCCAGAGTTCTGTTTTTGGGTGTAGAGAGAAACTGTTTCTAGGAGTTCTGTAGCCTGGCATAAGGCATACGCAGTAATTGGGATTTCTATATCCTGAGTGTAGGAGACGCCGCTTATGGCTGCTCCGCTACCTGGATATAGATAGAAGCAGTGTACCGGAGTTCTCTATCCTTTGTGTAGAAAGCAGCTGTTTACTGGAGTTCTGTAGCATGGAATGAGGCATTCACTATATGCGGATTTTCTCTATGCTGAGTGTAGCAGATGCAGCTTTTGGGAATTCTATACCCTAAGTGTAGAGAGATGCAGTTTCCAGTAGTTCTGTATGTTGAGTGTAGAGAGAAGCTGTTTCCAAGAGTTCTGTAATCTGAGAGTAGGCATACGCTCTATATGGGATTCCTGTAGCCTGAGTGTAGCCGATTCAGCTTATGGGAGTTCTGTAACCCTGAATTAGAAAGTTACATTTTAGCGAAGTTCTGTATCAGAGTGTAGGGAGAAGCTGTTTCCAAGAATTCTGCAGCGTATGAGCAGGTATTCGCTATATGCGGGTTTTCTGTATGCTGAGTGTGGCAGACGCAGCTTATGGAAGTTCTGTATCTTGAATGTAGTGAGACACAGTTTGCCAGAGTTCTGTATATGGGTGTAGAGAGAAACTGTTTCCAAGAGTTCTATAGCCTGGCAAGAGGCATACGCAGTCATTGGGATTTCTGTATCCTGAGTGTGGGAGACGCAGCTTATGGGAGCTCCGCTACCTGGATATAGATAGAAGCAGTTTACTGGAGTTCTCTATGCTTTGTGTAGAAAGCTGCTGTTTACTGGATTTCTGTAGCCTGTAATGAGGCATTCGCTATATGCGGGTTTTCTCTATGCTGAGTGTAGGTAACGGCGCTTATGGAAGCTCAGCTACCTGGATAGAGAGAGAATCAGTTTACTGGAGTTCCTTATCCTTGTTGTAGAGCGGAGCTGTTTCCAGGAGTTCTGTGTCCTGGAATTAGGCATTCACTGTATGTGGGTATTCTGTGTACTGCGTGTAGCAGATGCAGCATTCGGGAGTTCTATACCCTAAGTGTAGAGAGATGCAGTTTCCAGTAGTTCTGTATGTTGAATGTAGAGAGAAGCTGTTTCCAAGAGTTCTGTAGTCTGAGAGTAGGCATACGCTGTATATGGGATTCCTGTAGCCTGAGTGTAGCCGACGCAGCTTATGGGAGATCTGTAACCTAGAATTAGAGAGACGCAGTTTACCGAAGTTCTGTATCAGAATGTAGGGACAAGCTGTTTCCAAGAATTCTGTAGCCTATGGGCATGTATTCGCTATACGCGGGTTTTCTGTATGCTGAGTGTGGCAGATGCAGCTTATTGGAGTTCTGTATCGTGCTTGTAGTTCGACACAGTTTGCCAGAGTTCTGTTTTTGGGTGTAGAGAGAAACTGTTTCTAAGAGTTCTGTAGCCTGGCATAAGGCATACGCAGTAATTGGGATTTCTATATCCTGAGTGTAGGAGACTCCGCTTATGGCAGCTCCACTACGTGGATGTAGATAGAAGCAGTTTACTGGAGTTCTCTATGCATTGTGTAGAAAGCAGCTGTTTACTGGAGTTCTGTAGCAAGGAATGAGGCATTCGCTATATGCGGGTTTTCTCTATGCTGAGTGTAGCAGATGCAGCTTTTGGGAATTCTATACGCTAAGTGTAGAGAGATGAAGTTTCCAGTAGTTCTGTATGTTGAATGTAGAGAGAAGCTGTTTCCAAGAGTTCTGTAGTCTGAGAGTAGGCATACGCTGTATATGGGATTCCAATAGCCTGAGTGTAGCCAATTCAGCTTATGGGAGTTCTGTAACCCTGAATTAGAAAGTTACATTTTAGCGAAGTTCTGTATCAGAGTGTAGGGAGAAGCTGTTTCCAAGAATTCTGCAGCGTATGAGCAGGTATTCGCTATATGCGGGTTTTCTGTATGCTGAGTGTGGCAGATGCAGCTTATGGAAGTTCTGTATCTTGAATGTAGTGAGACACAGTTTGCCAGAGTTCTGTATATGGGTGTAGAGAGAAACTGTTTCCAAGAGTTCTGTAGCCTGGCAAGAGGCATACGCAGTCATTGGGATTTCTGTATCCTGAGTGTGGGAGACGCCGCTTATGGGAGCTCCGCTACCTGGATATAGAGAGAAGCAGTTTACCAGAGTTCTCTATGCTTTGTGTAGAGAGCAGCTGTTTACTGGTGTTTTGTCGCCTGGAATGAGGCATTACATATATGCGGGTTTTCTGTATGCTGAGTGTAGGAGACGCCGCTTGTGGGAGCTCCGCTACCTGGATATAGAGAGAAGCAGTTTACCAGAGTTCTCTATGCTTTGTGTAGAGAGCAGCTGTTTACTGGTGTTTTGTCGCCTGGAATGAGGCATTACATATATGCGGGTTTTCTGTATGCTGAGTGTAGGAGACGCCGCTTGTGGGAGCTCTGCTACCTGGATATAGATAGAAGCAGTTTACTGGAGTTCTCTATGCTTTGTGTAGAGAGCAGCGGTTTCCTGGATTTCTGTAGCCTGGAAGGAGGCATTCGCTATATGCGGGTTTTCTCTATGCTGAGTGTAGGAGACGCCGCTTATGGGAGCTCTGCTACCTGGATAGAGAGAGAATCAGTTTACCGGAGTTCCTTATCCTTGTTGTAGAGCGGAGCTGTTTCCAGGAGTTCTGTGTCCTGGAATTAGGCATTCGCTATATGTGGGTATTCTGTGTACTGCGTGTAGCAGATGCAGCATTCGGGAGTTCTATACCCTAAGTGTAGAGAGATGCAGTTTCCAGTAGTTCTGTATGTTGAATGTAGAGAGAAGCTGTTTCCAAGAGTTCTGTAGTCTGAGAGTAGGCATACGCTGTATATGGGATTCCTGTAGCCTGAGTGTAGCCGACGCAGCTTATGGGAGATCTGTAACCTAGAATTAGAGAGACGCAGTTTAACGAAGTTCTGTATCAGAATGTAGGGACAAGCTGTTTCCAAGAATTCTGTAGCCTATGGGCATGTATTTGCTATACGCGGGTTTTCTGTATGCTGAGTGTGGCAGATGCAGCTTATTGGAGTTCTGTATCGCGCTTGTAGTTCGACACAGTTTGCCAGAGTTCTGTTTTTGGGTGTAGAGAGAAACTGTTTCTAGGAGTTCTGTAGCCTGGCATAAGGCATACGCAGTAATTGGGATTTCTGCATCCTGAGTGTAGGAGACGCCGCTTATGGCAGCTCCGCTACCTGGATATAGATAGAAGCAGTGTACCGGAGTTCTCTATCCTTTGTGTAGAAAGCAGCTGTTTACTGGAGTTCTGTAGCCTGGAATGAGGCATTCGCTATATGCGGGTTTTCTCTATGCTGAGTGTAGGGGACGCCGCTTCTGGGAGCTCTGCTACCTGGATAGAGAGAGAATCAGTTTACCGGAGTTCCTTATCCTTGTTGTAGAGCGGAGCTGTTTCCAGGAGTTCTGTGTCCTGGAATTAGGCATTCGCTATATGTGGGTATTCTGTATACTGCGTGTAGCAGATGCAGCATTCGGGAGTTCTTTACCCTAAGTGTAGAGAGATGCAGTTTCCAGTAGTTCTGTATGTTGAATGTAGAGAGAAGCTGTTTCCAAGAGTTCTGTAGTCTGAGAGTAGGCATACGCTGTATATGGGATTCCAGTAGCCTGAGTGTAGCCGATTCACCTTATGGGAGTTCTGTAACCCTGAATTAGAAAGTTACATTTTAGCGAAGTTCTGTATCAGAGTGTAGGGAGAAGCTGTTTCCAAGAATTCTGCAGCGTATGAGCAGGTATTCGCTATATGCGGGTTATCTGTATGCTGAGTGTGGCAGATGCAGCTTATGGAAGTTCTGTATCTTGAATGTACTGAGACACAGTTTGCCAGAGTTCTGTATATGGGTGTAGAGAGAAACTGTTTCCAAGAGTTCTGTAGCCTGGCAAGAGGCATACGCAGTCATTGGGATTTCTGTATCCTGAGTGTGGGAGACGCCGCTTATGGGAGCTCCGCTACCTGGATATAGAGAGAAGCAGTTTACCAGAGTTCTCTATGCTTTGTGTAGAGAGCAGCTGTTTACTGGTGTTTTGTAGCCTGGAATGAGGCATTACATATATGCGGGTTTTCTGTATGCTGAGTGTAGGAGACGCCGCTTGTGGGAGCTCTGCTACCTGGATATAGATAGAAGCAGTTTACCGGAGTTCTCTATCCTTTGTGTAGAAAGCAGCTGTTTACTGGAGTTCTGTAGCCTGGAATGAGGCATTCGCTATATGCGGGTTTTCTCTATGCTGAGTGTAGGAGACACCGCTTCTGGGAGCTCAGCTACCTGGATAGAGAGAGAATCAGTTTACCGGAGTTCCTTATCCTTGTTGTAGAGCGGAGCTGTTTCCAGGAGTTCTGTGTCCTGGAATTAGGCATTCGCTGTATGTGGGTATTCTGTATACTGCGTGTAGTAGATGCAGCATTCGGGAGTTCTATACCCTAAGTGTAGAGAGATGCAGTTTCCAGTAGTTCTGTATGTTGAATGTAGAGAGAAGCTGTTTCCAAGAGTTCTATAGTCTGAGAGTAGGCATACGCTGTATATGGGATTCCTGTAGCCTGAGTGTAGCCGACGCAGCTTATGGGAGATCTGTAACCTAGAATTAGAGAGACGCAGTTTACTGAAGTTCTGTATCAGAATGTAGGGACAAGCTGTTTCCAAGAATTCTGTAGCCTATGGGCATGTATTCGCTATACGCGGGTTTTCTGTATGCTGAGTGTGGCAGATGCAGCTTATTGGAGTTCTGTATCGTGCTTGTAGTTTGACACAGTTTGCCAGAGTTCTGTTTTTGGGTGTAGAGAGAAACTGTTTCTAGGAGTTCTGTAGCCTGGCATAAGGCATACGCAGTAATTGGGATTTCTATATCCTGAGTGTAGGAGACGCCGCTTATGGCAGCTCCGCTACCTGGATATAGATAGAAGCAGTGTACCGGAGTTCTCTATCCTTTGTGTAGAAAGCAGCTGTTTACTGGAGTTCTGTAGCATGGAATGAGGCATTCGCTATATGCGGGTTTTCTCTATGCTGAGTGTAGCACATGCAGCTTTTGGGAATTCTATACCCTAAGTGTAGAGAGATGCAGTTTCCAGTAGTTCTGTATGTTGAATGTAGAGAGAAGCTGTTTCCAAGAGTTCTGTAGTCTGAGAGTAGGCATATGCTGTATATGGGATTCCAGTAACCTGAGTGTAGCCGATTCAGCTTATGGGAGTTCTGTAACCCTGAATTAGAAAGTTACATTTTAGCGAAGTTCTGTATCAGAGTGTAGGGAGAAGCTGTTTCCAAGAATTCTGCAGCGTATGAGCAGGTATTCCCTATATGCGGGTTTTCTGTATGCTGAGTGTGGCAGATGCAGCTTAGGGAAGTTCTGTATCTTGAATGTAGTGAGACACAGTTTGCCAGAGTTCTGTATATGGGTGTAGAGAGAAACTGTTTCCAAGAGTTCTGTAGCCTGGCAAGAGGCATACGCAGTCATTGGGATTTCTGTATCCTGAGTGTGGGAGACGCCGCTTATGGGAGCTCCGCTACCTGGATATAGAGAGAAGCAGTTTACCAGAGTTCTCTATGCTTTGTGTAGAGAGCAGCTGTTTACTGGTGTTTTGTCGCCTGGAATGAGGCATTACATATATGCGGGTTTTCTGTATGCTGAGTGTAGGAGACGCCGCTTGTGGGAGCTCTGCTACCTGGATATAGATAGAAGCAGTTTACTGGAGTTCTCTATGTTTTGTGTGGAGAGCAGCTGTTTACTGGATTTCTGTAGCCTGGAATGAGGCATTCGCTATATGCGGGTTTTCTCTATGCTGAGTGTAGGAGACGCTGCTTCTGGGAGCTCTGGTACCTGGATAGAGAGGGCATCAGTTTACCGGAGTTCCTTATCCTTGTTGTAGAGCGGAGCTGTTTCCAGGAGTTCTGTGTCCTGGAATTAGGCATTCGCTATATGTGGGTATTCTGTATACTGCGTGTAGCAGATGCAGCATTCGGGAGTTCTATACCCTAAGGGTAGAGAGATGCAGTTTCCAGTAGTTCTGTATGTTGAATGTAGAGAGAAGCTGTTTTCAAGAGTTCTGTAGTCTGAGAGTAGGCATACGCTGTATATGGGATTCCTGTAGCCTGAGTGTAGCCGACGCAGCTTATGGGAGATCTGTAAC
Organism: Lepus europaeus; assembly: GCF_033115175.1. NCBI lineage: Eukaryota > Metazoa > Chordata > Mammalia > Lagomorpha > Leporidae > Lepus > Lepus europaeus. The sequence continues at coordinate 1,140,998 of NW_026909254.1, forward strand.
CTAGAATTAGAGAGACGCAGTTTACCGAAGTTCTGTATCAGAATGTAGGGACAAGCTGTTTCCAAGAATTCTGTAGCCTATGGGTATGTATTCGCTATACGCGGGTTTTCTGTATGCTGAATGTGGCAGATGCAGCTTATTGGAGTTCTGTATCGTGCATGTAGTTTGACACAGTTTGCCAGAGTTCTGTTTTTGGGTGTAGAGAGAAACTGTTTCTAGGAGTTCTGTAGCCTGGCATAAGGCATACGCAGTAATTGGGATTTCTATATCCTGAGTGTAGGAGACGCCGCTTATGGCAGCTCTGCTACCTGGATATAGATAGAAGCAGTGTACCGGAGTTCTCTATCCTTTGTGTAGAAAGCAGCTGTTTACTGGAGTTCTGTAGCATGGAATGAGGCATTCGCTATATGCGGGTTTTCTCTATGCTGAGTGTAGCAGATGCAGCTTTTGGGAATTCTATACCCTAAGTGTAGAGAGATGCAGTTTCCAGTAGTTCTGTATGTTGAATGTAGAGAGAAGCTGTTTCCAAGAGTTCTGTAGCCTGGCAAGAGGCATACGCAGTCATTGGGATTTCTGTATCCTGAGTGTGGGAGACGCCGCTTATCGGAGCTCCGCTACCTGGATATAGTGAGAAGAAGTTTACCAGAGTTCTCTATGCTTTGTGTAGAGAGCAGCTGTTTACTGGTGTTTTGTAGCCTGGAATGAGGCATTACATATATGCGGGTTTTCTGTATGCTGAGTGTAGGAGACGCCTCTTGTGGGAGCTCTGCTACCTGGATATAGATAGAAGCAGTTTACTGGAGTTCTCTATGCTTTGTGTAGAAAGCAGCTGTTTACTGGATTTCTGTAGCCTGGAATGAGGCATTCGCTATATGCGGGTTTTCTCTATGCTGAGTGTAGGAGACGCCGCTTCTGGGAGCTCTGCTACCTGGATAGAGAGAGAATCAGTTTACCGGAGTTCCTTATCCTTGTTGTAGAGCGGAGCTGTTTCCAGGAGTTCTGTGTCCTGGAATTAGGCATTCGCTATATGTGGGTATTCTGTATACTGCGTGTAGCAGATGCAGCATTCGGGAGTTCTATACCCTAAGTGTAGAGAGATGCAGTTTCCAGTAGTTCTGTATGTTGAATGTAGAGAGAAGCTGTTTCCAAGAGTTCTGTAGTCTGAGAGTAGGCATACGCTGTATATGGGATTCCTGTAGCCTGAGTGTAGCCGACGCAGCTTATGGGAGATCTGTAACCTAGAATTAGAGAGACGCAGTTTACCGAAGTTCTGTATCAGAATGTAGGGACAAGCTGTTTCCAAGAATTCTGTAGTCTATGGGTATGTATTCGCTCTACGCGGGTTTTCTGTATGCTGAGTGTAGCAGATGCAGCTTATTGGAGTTCTGTATCGTGCTTGTAGTTCGACACAGTTTGCCAGAGTTCTGTTTTTGGGTGTAGAGAGAAACTGTTTCTAGGAGTTCTGTAGCCTGGCATAAGGCATACGCAGTAATTGGGATTTCTATATCCTGAGTGTAGGAGACGCCACTTATGGCAGCTCCGCTACGTGGATGTAGATAGAAGCAGTTTACCGGAGTTCTCTATCCTTTGTGTAGAAAGCAGCTGTTTACTGGAGTTCTGTAGCATGGAATGAGGCATTCGCTATATGCGGGTTTTCTCTATGCTGAGTGTAGGAGACGGCGCTTATGGAAGCTCTGCTACCTGGATATAGAGAGAAGCGTTTTACCAGAGTTCCCTATCCTTGTTGTAGAGAGGAGCTGATTCCAGGAGTTCTATATCCTGGAAAGGCATTCGCTGTATGTGGGTATTCTGTATGCTGAGTGTAGCACATGCAGCTTTCTGGATTTCTGTCATCTAAGTGTAGAGAGATGCAGTTTCCAGTAGTTCTGTATGTTGAATGTAGAGAGAAGCTGTTTCCAAGAGTTCTGTAGTCTGAGAGTAGGCATACGCTGTATATGGGATTCCTGTAGCCTGAGTGTAGCCGACGCAGCTTATGGGAGATCTGTAACCTAGAATTAGAGAGACGCAGTTTACCGAAGTTCTGTATCAGAATGTAGGGACAAGCTGTTTCCAAGAATTCTGTAGCCTATGGGCATGTATTCGCTATACGCGGGTTTTCTGTATGCTGAGTGTGGCAGATGCAGCTTATTGGAGTTCTGTATCGCGCTTGTAGTTCGACACAGTTTGCCAGAGTTCTGTTTTTGGGTGTAGAGAGAAACTGTTTCTAGGAGTTCTGTAGCCTGGCATAAGGCATACGCAGTAATTGGGATTTCTGCATCCTGAGTGTAGAAGACGCCGCTTATGGCAGCTCCGCTACCTGGATATAGATAGAAGCAGTGTACCGGGGTTCTCTATCCTTTGTGTAGAAAGCAGCTGTTTACTGGAGTTCTGTAGCCTGGAATGAGGCATTCGCTATATGCGGGTTTTCTCTATGCTGAGTGTAGGGGACGCCGCTTGTGGGAGCTCTGCTACCTGGATAGAGAGAGAATCAGTTTACCGGAGTTCCTTATCCTTGTTGTAGAGCGGAGCTGTTTCCAGGAGTTCTGTGTCCTGGAATTAGGCATTCGCTATATGTGGGTATTCTGTATACTGCGTGTAGCAGATGCAGCATTCGGGAGTTCTATACCCTAAGTGTAGAGAGATGCAGTTTCCAGGAGTTCTGTATGTTGAATGTAGAGAGAAGCTGTTTCCAAGAGTTCTGTAGTCTGAGAGTAGGCATACGCTGTATATGGGATTCCAGTAGCCTGAGTGTAGCCGATTCAGCTTATGGGAGTTCTGTAACCCTGAATTAGAAAGTTACATTTTAGCGAAGTTCTGTATCAGAGTGTAGGGAGAAGCTGTTTCCAAGAATTCTGCGGCGTATGAGCAGGTATTCGCTATATGCGAGTTTTCTGTATGCTGAGTGTGGCAGACGCAGCTTATGGAAGTTCTGTATCTTGAATGTAGTGAGACACAGTTTGCCAGAGTTCTGTATATGGGTGTAGAGAGAAACTGTTTCCAAGAGTTCTGTAGCCTGGCAAGAGGCATACGCAGTCATTGGGATTTCAGTATCCTGAGTGTAGGAGAAGCCACTTATGGCAGCTCCGCTACCTGGATATAGATAGAAGCAGTGTACCGGAGTTCTCTGTCCTTTGTGTAGAAAGCAGCTGTTTACTGGAGTTCTGTAGCATGGAATGAGGCATTCGCTATATGCGGGTTTTCTCTATGCTGAGTGTAGGAGACGGCGCTTATGGAAGCTCTGCTACCTGGATATAGAGAGAAGCGTTTTACCGAAGTTCCCTATCCTTGTTGTAGAGAGGAGCAGATTCCAGGAGTTCTGTATCCTGGAATTAGGCATTCGCTGTATGTGGGTATTCTGTATGCTGAGTGTAGCATATGCAGCTTTCTGGAGTTCTGTCATCTAAGTGTACAGTGATGCAGTTTCCAAGGTGTTCTGTATGTTGAATGTAGAGAGAAGCTGTTTCCAAGAGTTCTGTAGTCTGAGAGTAGGCATACGCTCTATATGGGATTCCTGTAGCCTGAGTGTAGCCGATTCAGCTTATGGGAGTTCTGTAACCCTGAATTAGAAAGTTACATTTTAGCGAAGTTCTGTATCAGAGTGTAGGGAGAAGCTGTTTCCAAGAATTCTGCAGCGTATGAGCAGGTATCCGCTATATGCGGGTTTTCTGTATGCTGAGTGTGGCAGATGCAGCTTATGGAAGTTCTGTACCTTGAATGTAGTGAGACACAGTTTGCCAGAGTTCTGTATATGGGTGTAGAGAGAAACTCTTTCCAAGAGTTCTGTAGCCTGGCAAGAGGCATACGCAGTCATTGGGATTTCTGTATCCTGAGTGTGGGAGACGCCGCTTATGGGAGCTCCGCTACCTGGATATAGAGAGAAGCAGTTTACCAGAGTTCTCTATGCTTTGTGTAGAGAGCAGCTGTTTACTGGTGTTTTGTCGCCTGGAATGAGGCATTACATATATGCGGGTTTTCTGTATGCTGAGTGTAGGAGACGCCGCTTGTGGGAGCTCTGCTACCTGGATATAGATAGAAGCAGTTTACTGGAGTTCTCTATGCTTTGTGTAGAGAGCAGCTGTTTACTGGATTTCTGTAGCCTGGAATGAGGCATTCGCTATATGCGGGTTTTCTCTATGCTGAGTGTAGGAGACGCCGCTTCTGGGAGCTCTGCTACCTGGATAGAGAGAGAATCAGTTTACCGGAGTTCCTTATCCTTGTTGTAGAGCGGAGCTGTTTCCAGGAGTTCTGTGTCCTGGAATTAGGCATTCGCTGTATGTGGGTATTCTGTATACTGCGTGTAGCAGATGCAGCATTCGGGAGTTCTATACCCTAAGTGTAGAAAGATGCAGTTTCCATTACTTCTGTATGTTGAATGTAGAGAGAAGCTGTTTCCAAGAGTTCTGTAGTCTGAGAGTAGGCATACGCTGTATATGGGATTCCTGTAGCCTGAGTGTAGCCGACGCAGCTTATGGGAGATCTGTAACCTAGAATTAGAGAGACGCAGTTTACCGAAGTTCTGTATCAGAATGTAGGGACAAGCTGTTTCCAAGAATTCTGTAGCCTATGGGCATGTATTCGCTATACGCGGGTTCTGTATGCTGAATGTGGCAGATGCAGCTTATTGGAGTTCTGTATCGTGCATGTAGTTTGACACAGTTTGCCAGAGTTCTGTTTTTGGGTGTAGAGAGAAACTGTTTCTAGGAGTTCTGTAGCCTGGCATAAGGCATACGCAGCAATTGGGATTTCTATATCCTGAGTGTAGGAGACGCCGCTTATGGCAGCTCCGCTACCTGGATATAGATAGAAGCAGTGTACCGGAGTTCTCTATCCTTTGTGTAGAAAGCAGCTGTTTACTGGAGTTCTGTAGCATGGAATGAGGCATTCGCTATATGCGGGTTTTCTCTATGCTGAGTGTAGCAGATGCAGCTTTTGGGAATTCTATACCCTAAGTGTAGAGAGATGCAGTTTCCATTAGTTCTGTATGTTGAATGTAGAGAGAAGCTGTTTCCAAGAGTTCTATAGTCTGAGAGTAGGCATACGCTGTATATGGGATTCCTGTAGCCTGAGTGTAGCCGACGCAGCTATGGGAGATCTGTAACCTAGAATTAGAGAGACGCAGTTTACCGAAGTTCTGTATCAGAATGTAGGGACAAGCTGTTTCCAAGAATTCTGTAGCCTATGGGCATGTATTCGCTATACGCGGGTTTTCTGTATGCTGAGTGTGGCAGATGCAGCTTATTGGAGTTCTGCATCGTGCTTGTAGTTCGACACAGTTTGCCAGAGTTCTGTTTTTGGGTGTAGACAGAAACTGTTTCTAGGAGTTCTGTAGCCTGGCATAAGGCATACGCAGTAATTGGGATTTCTGCATCCTGATTGTAGGAGACGCCGCTTATGGCAGCTCCGCTACCTGGATATAGATAGAAGCAGTGTACCGGAGTTCTCTATCCTTTGTGTAGAAAGCAGCTGTTTACTGGAGTTCTGTAGCATGGAATGAGGCATTCGCTATATGCGGGTTTTCTCTATGCTGAGTGTAGGTGACGGCGCTTCTGGGAGCTCTGCTACCTGGATAGAGAGAGAATCAGTTTACCGGAGTTCCTTATCCTTGTTGTAGAGCGGAGCTGTTTCCAGGAGTTCTGTGTCCTGGAATTAGGCATTCGCTATATGTGGGTATTCTGTATACTGCGTGTAGCAGATGCAGCATTCGGGAGTTCTATACCCTAAGTGTAGAGAGATGCAGTTTCCAGTAGTTCTGTATGTTGAATGTAGAGAGAAGCTGTTTCCAAGAGTTCTGTAGTCTGAGAGTAGGCATACGCTGTATATGGGATTCCTGTAGCCTGAGTGTAGCCGACGCAGCTTATGGGAGATCTGTAACCTAGAATTAGAGAGACGCAGTTTACCGAAGTTCTGTATCAGAATGTAGGGACAAGCTGTTTCCAAGAATTCTGTAGCCTATGGGCATATATTCGCTATACGCGGGTTTTCTGTATGCTGAATGTGGCAGATGCAGCTTATTGGAGTTCTGTATCGTGCTTGTAGTTCGACACAGTTTGCCAGAGTTCTGTTTTTGGGTGTAGAGAGAAACTGTTTCTAGGAGTTCTGTAGCCTGGCATAAGGCATACGCAGTAATTGGGATTTCTATATCCTGAGTGTAGGAGACGCCGCTTATGGCAGCTCCGCTACGTGGATGTAGATAGAAGCAGTTTACCGGAGTTCTCTATCCTTTGTGTAGAAAGCAGCTGTTTACTGGAGTTCTGTAGCATGGAATGAGGCATTCGCTATATGCGGGTTTTCTCTATGCTGATTGTAGGAGACGGCGCTTATGGAAGCTCTGCTACCTGGATATAGAGAGAAGCATTTTACCGGAGTTCCCTATCCTTGTTGTAGAGAGGAGCTGTTTCCAGGAGTTCTGTGTCCTGGAATTAGGCATTCGCTGTATGTGGGTATTCTGTATGCTGAGTGTAGCACATGCAGCTTTCTGGAGTTCTGTCATCTAAGTGTAGAGAGATGCAGTTTCCTGTAGTTCTGTATGTTGAATGTAGAGAGAAGCTGTTTCCAAGAGTTCTGTAGTCTGAGAGTAGGCATACGCTGTATATGGGATTCCTGTAGCCTGAGTGTAGCCGACGCAGCTTATGGGAGATCTGTAACCTAGAATTAGAGAGACGCAGTTTACCGAAATTCTGTATCAGAATGTAGGGACAAGCTGTTTCCAAGAATTCTGTAGCCTATGGGCATGTATTCGCTATACGCGGGTTTTCTGTATGCTGAGTGTGGCAGATGCAGCTTATTGGAGTTCTGTATCGCGCTTGTAGTTCGACACAGTTTGCCAGAGTTCTGTTTTTGGGTGTAGAGAGAAACTGTTTCTAGGAGTTCTGTAGCCTGGCATAAGGCATACGCAGTAATTGGGATTTCTGCATCCTGAGTGTAGAAGACGCCGCTTATGGCAGCTCCGCTACCTGGATATAGATAGAAGCAGTGTACCGGAGTTCTCTATCCTTTGTGTAGAAAGCAGCTGTTTACTGGAGTTCTGTAGCATGGAATGAGGCATTCGCTATATGCGGGTTTTCTCTATGCTGAGTGTAGCAGATGCAGCTTTTGGGAATTCTATACCCTAAGTGTAGAGTGATGCAGTTTCCAGTAGTTCTGTATGTTGAATGTAGAGAGAAGCTGTTTCCAAGAGTTCTGTAGTCTGAGAGTAGGCATACGCTCTATATGGGATTCCAGTAGCCTGAGTGTAGCCGATTCAGCTTATGGGAGTTCTGTAACCCTGAATTAGAAAGTTACATTTTAGTGAAGTTCTGTATCAGAGTGTAGGGAGAAGCTGTTTCCAAGAATTCTGCGGCGTATGAGCAGGTATTCGCTATATGCGGGTTTTCTGTATGCTGAGTGTGGCAGACGCAGCTTATGGAAGTTCTGTATCTTGAATGTAGTGAGACACAGTTTGCCAGAGTTCTGTATATGGGTGTAGAGAGAAACTGTTTCCAAGAGTTCTGTAGCCTGGCAAGAGGCATACGCAGTCATTGGGATTTCTGTATCCTGAGTGTGGGAGACGCCGCTTATGGGAGCTCCGCTACCTGGATATAGAGAGAAGCAGTTTACCAGAGTTCTCTATGCTTTGTGTAGAGAGCAGCTGTTTACTGGTGTTTTGTAGCCTGGAATGAGGCATTACATATATGCGGGTTTTCTGTATGCTGAGTGTAGGAGACGCCGCTTGTGGGAGCTCTGCTACCTGGATATAGATAGAAGCAGTTTACTGGAGTTCTCTATGCTTTTTGTAGAAAGCAGCTGTTTACTGGATTTCTGTAGCCTGGAATGAGGCATTCGCTATATGCGGGTTTTCTCTATGCTGAGTGTAGGTGACGGCGCTTCTGGGAGCTCTGCTACCTGGATAGAGAGAGAATCAGTTTACCGGAGTTCCTTATCCTTGTTGTAGAGCGGAGCTGTTTCCAGGAGTTCTGTGTCCTGGAATTAGGCATTCGCTATATGTGGGTATTCTGTATACTGCGTGTAGCAGATGCAGCATTCGGGAGTTCTATACCCTAAGTGTAGAGAGATGCAGTTTCCAGGAGTTCTGTATGTTGAATGTAGAGAGAAGCTGTTTCCAAGAGTTCTGTAGTCTGAGAGTAGGCATACGCTGTATATGGGATTCCTGTAGCCTGAGTGTAGCCGACGCAGCTTATGGGAGATCTGTAACCTAGAATTAGAGAGACGCAGTTTACCGAAGTTCTGTATCAGAATGTAGAGACAAGCTGTTTCCAAGAATTCTGTAGCCTATGGGCATGTATTCGCTATACGCGGGTTTTCTGTATGCTGAATATGGCAGATGCAGCTTATTGGAGTTCTGTATCGTGCTTGTAGTTCGACACAGTTTGCCAGTGTTCTGTTTTTGGGTGTAGAGAGAAACTGTTTCTAGGAGTTCTGTAGCCTGGCATAAGGCATACGCAGTAATTGGGATTTCTATATCCTGAGTGTAGGAGACGCCGCTTATGGCAGCTCCGCTACGTGGATGTAGATAGAAGCAGTTTACCGGAGTTCTCTATCCTTTGTGTAGAAAGCAGCTGTTTACTGGAGTTCTGTAGCATGGAATGAGGCATTTGCTATATCCAGGATTTCTCTATGCTGAGTGTAGGAGACGGCGCTTATGGAAGCTGTGCTACCTGGATATAGAGAGAAGCGTTTTACCGGAGTTCCCTATCCTTGTTGTAGAGAGGAGCTGATTCCAGGAGTTCTATATCCTGGAATTAGGCATTCGCTGTATGTGGGTATTCTGTATGCTGAGTGTAGCACATGCAGCTTTCTGGAGTTCTGTCATCTAAGTGTAGAGAGATGCAGTTTCCAGGAGTTCTGTATGTTGAATGTAGAGAGAAGCTGTTTCCAAGAGTTCTGTAGTCTGAGAGTAGGCATACGCTCTATATGGGATTCCTGTAGCCTGAGTGTAGCCGATTCAGCTTATGGGAGTTCTGTAACCCTGAATTAGAAAGTTACATTTTAGCGAAGTTCTGTATCAGAGTGTAGGGAGAAGCTGTTTCCAAGAATTCTGCAGCGTATGAGCAGGTATTCGCTATATGCGGGTTTTCTGTATGCTGAGTGTAGCAGATGCAGCTTATGGAAGTTCTGTATCTTGAATGTAGTGAGACACAGTTTGCCAGAGTTCTGTATATGGGTGTAGAGAGAAACTGTTTCCAAGAGTTCTGTAGCCTGGCAAGAGGCATACGCAGTCATTGGGATTTCTGTATCCTGAGTGTGGGAGACGCCGCTTATGGGAGCTCCGCTACCTGGATATAGAGAGAAGCAGTTTACCAGAGTTCTCTATGCTTTGTGTAGAGAGCAGCTGTTTACTGGTGTTTTGTAGCCTGGAATGAGGCATTACATATATGCGGGTTTTCTGTATGCTGAGTGTAGGAGACACCGCTTGTGGGAGCTCTGCTACCTGGATATAGATAGAAGCAGTTTACTGGAGTTCTCTATGCTTTGTGTAGAGAGCAGCTGTTTACTGGATTTCTGTAGCCTGGAATGAGGCATTCGCTATATGCGGGTTTTCTCTATGCTGAGTGTAGGAGACGCCGCTTCTGGGAGCTCTGCTACCTGGATAGAGAGAGAATCAGTTTACCGGAGTTCCTTATCCTTGTTGTAGAGCGGAGCTGTTTCCAGGAGTTCTGTGTCCTGGAATTAGGCATTCGCTATATGTGGGTATTCTGTATACTGCGTGTAGCAGATGCAGCATTCGGGAGTTCTATACCCTAAGTGTAGAGAGATGCAGTTTCCATTAGTTCTGTATGTTGAATGTAGAGAGAAGCTGTTTCCAAGTGTTCTGTAGTCTGAGAGTAGGCATACGCTGTATATGGGATTCCTGTAGCCTGAGTGTAGCCGACGCAGCTTATGGGAGATCTGTAACCTAGAATTAGAGAGACGCAGTTTACCGAAGTTCTGTATCAGAATGTAGGACAAGCTGTTTCCAAGAATTCTGTAGCCTATGGGCATGTATTCGCTATACGCGGGTTTTCTGTATGCTGAATGTGGCAGATGCAGCTTATTGGAGTTCTGTATCGTGCTTGTAGTTCGACACAGTTTGCCAGAGTTCTGTTTTTGGGTGTAGAGAGAAACTGTTTCTAGGAGTTCTGTAGCCTGGCATAAGGCATACGCAGTAATTGGGATTTCTATATCCTGAGTGTAGGAGACGCCGCTTATGGCAGCTCCGCTACGTGGATGTAGATAGAAGCAGTTTACCGGAGTTCTCTATCCTTTGTGTAGAAAGCAGCTGTTTACTGGAGTTCTGTAGCATGGAATGAGGCATTCGCTATATGCAGGTTTTCTCTATGCTGAGTGTAGGAGACGGCGCTTATGGAAGCTGTGCTACCTGGATATAGAGAGAAGCGTTTTACCGGAGTTCCCTATCCTTGTTGTAGAGAGGAGCTGATTCCAGGAGTTCTATATCCTGGAATTAGGCATTCGCTGTATGTGGGTATTCTGTATGCTGAGTGTAGCACATGCAGCTTTCTGGAGTTCTGTCATCTAAGTGTAGAGAGATGCAGTTTCCAGGAGTTCTGTATGTTGAATGTAGAGAGAAGCTGTTTCCAAGAGTTCTGTAGTCTGAGAGTAGGCATACGCTGTATATGGGATTCCAGTAGCCTGAGTGTAGCCGATTCAGCTTATGGGAGTTCTGTAACCCTGAATTAGAAAGTTACATTTTAGCGAAGTTCTGTATCAGAGTGTAGGGAGAAGCTGTTTCCAAGAATTCTGCGGCGTATGAGCAGGTATTCGCTATATGCGGGTTTCTGTATGCTGAGTGTAGCAGATGCAGCTTATGGAAGTTCTGTATCTTGAATGTAGTGAGACACAGTTTGCCAGAGTTCTGTATATGGGTGTAGAGAGAAACTGTTTCCAAGAGTTCTGTAGCCTGGCAAGAGGCATACGCAGTCATTGGGATTTCTGTATCCTGAGTGTGGGAGACGCCGCTTATGGGAGCTCCGCTACCTGGATATAGAGAGAAGCAGTTTACCAGAGTTCTCTATGCTTTGTGTAGAGAGCAGCTGTTTACTGGTGTTTTGTAGCCTGGAATGAGGCATTACATATATGCGGGTTTTCTGTATGCTGAGTGTAGGAGACACCGCTTGTGGGAGCTCTGCTACCTGGATATAGATAGAAGCAGTTTACTGGAGATCTCTATGCTTTGTGTAGAAAGCAGCTGTTTACTGGATTTCTGTAGCCTGGAATGAGGCATTCGCTATATGCGGGATTTCTCTATGCTGAGTGTAGGAGACACCGCTTATGGGAGCTCTGCTACCTGGATAGAGAGAATCAGTTTACCGGAGTTCCTTATCCTTGTTGTAGAGCGGAGCTGTTTCCAGGAGTTCTGTGTCCTGGAATTAGGCATTCGCTATATGTGGGTATTCTGTATACTGCGTGTAGCAGATGCAGCATTCGGGAGTTCTATACCCTAAGTGTAGAGAGATGCAGTTTCCATTAGTTCTGTATGTTGAATGTAGAGAGAAGCTGTTTCCAAGTGTTCTGTAGTCTGAGAGTAGGCATACGCTGTATATGGGATTCCTGTAGCCTGAGTGTAGCCGACGCAGCTTATGGGAGATCTGTAACCTAGAATTAGAGAGACGCAGTTTACCGAAGTTCTGTATCAGAATGTAGGACAAGCTGTTTCCAAGAATTCTGTAGCCTATGGGCATGTATTCGCTATACGCGGGTTTTCTGTATGCTGAATGTGGCAGATGCAGCTTATTGGAGTTCTGTATCGTGCTTGTAGTTCGACACAGTTTGCCTGAGTTCTGTTTTTGGGTGTAGAGAGAAACTGTTTCTAGGAGTTCTGTAGCCTGGCATAAGGCATACGCAGTAATTGGGATTTCTATATCCTGAGTGTAGGAGACGCCGCTTATGGCAGCTCCGCTACGTGGATGTAGATAGAAGCAGTTTACCGGAGTTCTCTATCCTTTGTGTAGAAAGCAGCTGTTTACTGGAGTTCTGTAGCATGGAATGAGGCATTCGCTATATGCAGGTTTTCTCTATGCTGAGTGTAGGAGACGGCGCTTATGGAAGCTGTGCTACCTGGATATAGAGAGAAGCGTTTTACCGGAGTTCCCTATCCTTGTTGTAGAGAGGAGCTGATTCCAGGAGTTCTATATCCTGGAATTAGGCATTCGCTGTATGTGGGTATTCTGTATGCTGAGTGTAGCACATGCAGCTTTCTGGAGTTCTGTCATCTAAGTGTAGAGAGATGCAGTTTCCAGGAGTTCTGTATGTTGAATGTAGAGAGAAGCTGTTTCCAAGAGTTCTGTAGTCTGAGAGTAGGCATACGCTGTATATGGGATTCCAGTAGCCTGAGTGTAGCCGATTCAGCTTATGGGAGTTCTGTAACCCTGAATTAGAAAGTTACATTTTAGCGAAGTTCTGTATCAGAGTGTAGGGAGAAGCTGTTTCCAAGAATTCTGCGGCGTATGAGCAGGTATTCGCTATATGCGGGTTTCTGTATGCTGAGTGTAGCAGATGCAGCTTATGGAAGTTCTGTATCTTGAATGTAGTGAGACACAGTTTGCCAGAGTTCTGTATATGGGTGTAGAGAGAAACTGTTTCCAAGAGTTCTGTAGCCTGGCAAGAGGCATACGCAGTCATTGGGATTTCTGTATCCTGAGTGTGGGAGACGCCGCTTATGGGAGCTCCGCTACCTGGATATAGAGAGAAGCAGTTTACCAGAGTTCTCTATGCTTTGTGTAGAGAGCAGCTGTTTACTGGTGTTTTGTAGCCTGGAATGAGGCATTACATATATGCGGGTTTTCTGTATGCTGAGTGTAGGAGACACCGCTTGTGGGAGCTCTGCTACCTGGATATAGATAGAAGCAGTTTACTGGAGATCTCTATGCTTTGTGTAGAAAGCAGCTGTTTACTGGATTTCTGTAGCCTGGAATGAGGCATTCGCTATATGCGGGATTTCTCTATGCTGAGTGTAGGAGACACCGCTTATGGGAGCTCTGCTACCTGGATAGAGAGAATCAGTTTACCGGAGTTCCTTATCCTTGTTGTAGAGCGGAGCTGTTTCCAGGAGTTCTGTGTCCTGGAATTAGGCATTCGCTATATGTGGGTATTCTGTATACTGCGTGTAGCAGATGCAGCATTCGGGAGTTCTATACCCTAAGTGTAGAGAGATGCAGTTTCCATTAGTTCTGTATGTTGAATGTAGAGAGAAGCTGTTTCCAAGTGTTCTGTAGTCTGAGAGTAGGCATACGCTGTATATGGGATTCCTGTAGCCTGAGTGTAGCCGACGCAGCTTATGGGAGATCTGTAACCTAGAATTAGAGAGACGCAGTTTACCGAAGTTCTGTATCAGAATGTAGGACAAGCTGTTTCCAAGAATTCTGTAGCCTATGGGCATGTATTCGCTATACGCGGGTTTTCTGTATGCTGAATGTGGCAGATGCAGCTTATTGGAGTTCTGTATCGTGCTTGTAGTTCGACACAGTTTGCCTGAGTTCTGTTTTTGGGTGTAGAGAGAAACTGTTTCTAGGAGTTCTGTAGCCTGGCATAAGGCATACGCAGTAATTGGGATTTCTATATCCTGAGTGTAGGAGACGCCGCTTATGGCAGCTCCGCTACCTGGATATAGATAGAAGCAATGTACCGGATTTCTCTATCCTTTGTGTAGAAAGCAGCTGTTTACTGGAGTTCTGTAGCATGGAATGAGGCATTCGCTATATGCGGGTTTTCTCTATGCTGAGTGTAGCACATGCAGCTTTTGGGAATTCTATACCCTAAGTGTAGAGAGATGCAGTTTCCAGTAGTTCTGTATGTTGAATGTAGAGAGAAGCTGTTTCCAAGAGTTCTGTAGTCTGAGAGTAGGCATACGCTGTATATGGGATTCCAGTAGCCTGAGTGTAGCCGATTCAGCTTATGGGAGTTCTGTAACCCTGAATTAGAAAGTTACATTTTAGCGAAGTTCTGTATCAGAGTGTAGGGAGAAGCTGTTTCCAAGAATTCTGCGGCGTATGAGCAGGTATTCGCTATACGCGGGTTTTCTGTATGCTGAGTGTGGCAGACACAGCTTATGGAAGTTCTGTATCTTGAATGTAGTGAGACACAGTTTGCCAGAGTTCTGTATATGGGTGTAGAGAGAAACTGTTTCCAAGAGTTCTGTAGCCTGGCAAGAGGCATACGCAGTCATTGGGATTTCTGTATCCTGAGTGTGGGAGACGCCGCTTATGGGAGCTCCGCTACCTGGATATAGAGAGAAGCAGTTTACCAGAGTTCTCTATGCTTTGTGTAGAGAGCAGCTGTTTACTGGTGTTTTGTAGCCTGGAATGAGGCATTACATATATGCGGGTTTTCTGTATGCTGAGTGTAGGAGACACCGCTTGTGGGAGCTCTGCTACCTGGATATAGATAGAAGCAGTTTACTGGAGTTCTCTATGCTTTATGTAGAGAGCAGCTGTTTACTGGATTTCTGTAGCCTGGAATGAGGCATTCGCTATATGCGGGATTTCTCTATGCTGAGTGTAGGAGACGCCGCTTCTGGGAGCTCTGCTACCTGGATAGAGAGAATCAGTTTACCGGAGTTCCTTATCCTTGTTGTAGAGCGGAGCTGTTTCCAGGAGTTTGTGTCCTGGAATTAGGCATTCGCTATATGTGGGTATTCTGTATACTGCGTGTAGCAGATGCAGCATTCGGGAGTTCTATACCCTAAGTGTAGAGAGATGCAGTTTCCATTAGTTCTGTATGTTGAATGTAGAGAGAAGCTGTTTCCAAGTGTTCTGTAGTCTGAGAGTAGGCATACGCTGTATATGGGATTCCTGTAGCCTGAGTGTAGCCGACGCAGCTTATGGGAGATCTGTAACCTAGAATTAGAGAGACGCAGTTTACCGAAGTTCTGTATCAGAATGTAGGACAAGCTGTTTCCAAGAATTCTGTAGCCTATGGGCATGTATTCGCTATACGCGGGTTTTCTGTATGCTGAATGTGGCAGATGCAGCTTATTGGAGTTCTGTATCGTGCTTGTAGTTCGACACAGTTTGCCAGAGTTCTGTTTTTGGGTGTAGAGAGAAACTGTTTCTAGGAGTTCTGTAGCCTGGCATAAGGCATACGCAGTAATTGGGATTTCTATATCCTGAGTGTAGGAGACGCCGCTTATGGCAGCTCCGCTACCTGGATATAGATAGAAGCAATGTACTGGAGTTCTCTATCCTTTGTGTAGAAAGCAGCTGTTTACTGGAGTTCTGTAGCATGGAATGAGGCATTCGCTATATGCGGGTTTTCTCTATGCTGAGTGTAGCAGATGCAGCATTCGGGAGTTCTATACCCTAAGTGTAGAGAGATGCAGTTTCCATTAGTTCTGTATGTTGAATGTAGAGAGAAGCTGTTTCCAAGTGTTCTGTAGTCTGAGAGTAGGCATACGCTGTATATGGGATTCCTGTAGCCTGAGTGTAGCCGACGCAGCTTATGGGAGATCTGTAACCTAGAATTAGAGAGACACAGTTTACCGAAGTTCTGTATCAGAATGTAGGACAAGCTGTTTCCAAGAATTCTGTAGCCTATGGGCATGTATTCGCTATACGCGGGTTTTCTGTATGCTGAATATGGCAGATGCAGCTTATTGGAGTTCTGTATCGTGCTTGTAGTTCGACACAGTTTGCCAGAGTTCTGTTTTTGGGTGTAGAGAGAAACTGTTTCTAGGAGTTCTGTAGCCTGGCATAAGGCATACGCAGTAATTGGGATTTCTATATCCTGAGTGTAGGAGACGCCGCTTATGGCAGCTCTGCTACCTGGATATAGATAGAAGCAATGTACCGGAGTTCTCTATCCTTTGCGTAGAAAGCAGCTGTTTACTGGAGTTCTGTAGCATGGAATGAGGCATTCGCTATATGCGGGTTTTCTCTATGCTGAGTGTAGCAGATGCAGCTTTTGGGAATTCTATACCCTAAGTGTAGAGAGATGCAGTTTCCAGTAGTTCTGTATGTAGAATGTAGAGAGAAGCTGTTTCCAAGAGTTCTGTAGTCTTAGAGTAGGCATACGCTCTATATGGGATTCCAGTAGCCTGAGTGTAGCCGATTCAGCTTATGGGAGTTCTGTAACCCTGAATTAGAAAGTTACATTTTAGCGAAGTTCTGTATCAGAGTGTAGGGAGAAGCTGTTTCCAAGAATTCTGCGGCGTATGAGCAGGTATTCGCTATATGCGGGTTTTCTGTATGCTGAGTGTGGCAGACGCAGCTTATGGAAGTTCTGTATCTTGAATGTAGTGAGACACAGTTTGCCAGAGTTCTGTATATGGGTGTAGAGAGAAACTGTTTCCAAGAGTTTTGTAGCCTGGCAAGAGGCATACGCAGTCATTGGGATTTCTGTATCCTGAGTGTGGGAGACGCCGCTTATGGGAGCTCCGCTACCTGGATATAGAGAGAAGCAGTTTACCAGAGTTCTCTATGCTTTGTGTAGAGAGCAGCTGTTTACTGGTGTTTTGTAGCCTGGAATGAGGCATTACATATATGCGGGTTTTCTGTATGCTGAGTGTAGGAGACGCCGCTTGTGGGAGCTCTGCTACCCTGATATAGATAGAAGCAGTTTACTGGAGTTCTCTATGCTTTGTGTAGAAAGCAGCTGTTTACTGGATTTCTGTAGCCTGGAATGAGGCATTCGCTATATGCGGGTTTTCTCTATGCTGAGTGTAGGTGACGGCGCTTCTGGGAGCTCTGCTACCTGGATAGAGAGAGAATCAGTTTACCGGAGTTCCTTATCCTTGTTGTAGAGCGGAGCTGTTTCCAGGAGTTCTGTGTCCTGGAATTAGGCATTCGCTATATGTGGGTATTCTGTATACTGCGTGTAGCAGATGCAGCATTCGGGAGTTCTATACCCTAAGTGTAGAGAGATGCAGTTTCCAGTAGTTCTGTATGTTGAATGTAGAGAGAAGCTGTTTCCAAGAGTTCTGTAGTCTGAGAGTAGGCATACGCTGTATATGGGATTCCTGTAGCCTGAGTGTAGCCGACGCAGCTTATGGGAGATCTGTAACCTAGAATTAGAGAGACGCAGTTTACCGAAGTTCTGTATCAGAATGTAGGGACAAGCTGTTTCCAAGAATTCTGTAGCCTATGGGCATGTATTCGCTATACGCGGGTTTTCTGTATGCTGAATGTGGCAGATGCAGCTTATTGGAGTTCTGTATCGTGCTTGTAGTTCGACACAGTTTGCCAGAGTTCTGTTTTTGGGTGTAGAGAGAAACTGTTTCTAGGAGTTCTGTAGCCTGGCATAAGGCATACGCAGTAATTGGGATTTCTATATCCTGAGTGTAGGAGACGCCGCTTATGGCAGCTCCGCTACGTGGATGTAGATAGAAGCAGTGTACCGGAGTTCTCTATCCTTTGTGTAGAAAGCAGCTGTTTACTGGAGTTCTGTAGCATGGAATGAGGCATTCGCTATATGCAGGTTTTCTCTATGCTGAGTGTAGGAGACGGCGCTTATGGAAGCTGTGCTACCTGGATATAGAGAGAAGCGTTTTACCGGAGTTCCCTATCCTTGTTGTAGAGAGGAGCTGATTCCAGGAGTTCTATATCCTGGAATTAGGCATTCGCTGTATGTGGGTATTCTGTATGCTGAGTGTAGCACATGCAGCTTTCTGGAGTTCTGTCATCTAAGTGTAGAGAGATGCAGTTTCCAGGAGTTCTGTATGTTGAATGTAGAGAGAAGCTGTTTCCAAGAGTTCTGTAGTCTGAGAGTAGGCATACGCTCTATATGGGATTCCAGTAGCCTGAGTGTAGCCGATTCAGCTTATGGGAGTTCTGTAACCCTGAATTAGAAAGTTACATTTTAGCGAAGTTCTGTATCAGAGTGTAGGGAGAAGCTGTTTCCAAGAATTCTGCAGCGTATGAGCAGGTATTCGCTATATGCGGGTTTTCTGTATGCTGAGTGTAGTAGATGAGGCTTATGGAAGTTCTGTATCTTGAATGTAGTGAGACACAGTTTGCCAGAGTTCTGTATATGGGTGTAGAGAGAAACTGTTTCCAAGAGTTCTGTAGCCTGGCAAGAGGCATACGCAGTCATTGGGATTTCTGTATCCTGAGTGTGGGAGACGCCGCTTATGGGAGCTCCGCTACCTGGATATAGAGAGAAGCAGTTTACCAGAGTTCTCTATGCTTTGTGTAGAGAGCAGCTGTTTACTGGTGTTTTGTAGCCTGGAATGAGGCATTACATATATGCGGGTTTTCTGTATGCTGAGTGTAGGAGACACCGCTTGTGGGAGCTCTGCTACCTGGATATAGATAGAAGCAGTTTACTGGAGTTCTCTATGCTTTGTGTAGAAAGCAGCTGTTTACTGGATTTCTGTAGCCTGGAATGAGGCATTCGCTATATGCGGGTTTTCTCTATGCTGAGTGTAGGAGACGCCGCTTATGGGAGCTCTGCTACCTGGATAGAGAGAGAATCAATTTACCGGAATTCCTTATCCTTGTTGTAGTGCGGAGCTGTTTCCAGGAGTTCTGTGTCCTGGAATTAGGCATTCGCTATATGTGGGTATTCTGTATACTGCGTGTAGCAGATGCAGCATTCGGGAGTTCTATACCCTAAGTGTAGAGAGATGCAGTTTCCAGTAGTTCTGTATGTTGAATGTAGAGAGAAGCTGTTTCCAAGTGTTCTGTAGTCTGAGAGTAGGCATACGCTGTATATGGGATTCCTGTAGCCTGAGTGTAGCCGACGCAGCTTATGGGAGATCTGTAACCTAGAATTAGAGAGACGCAGTTTACCGAAGTTCTGTATCAGAATGTAGGACAAGCTGTTTCCAAGAATTCTGTAGCCTATGGGCATGTATTCGCTATACGCGGGTTTTCTGTATGCTGAATGTGGCAGATGCAGCTTATTGGAGTTCTGTATCGTGCTTGTAGTTCGACACAGTTTGCCAGAGTTCTGTTTTTGGGTGTAGAGAGAAACTGTTTCTAGGAGTTCTGTAGCCTGGCATAAGGCATACGCAGTAATTGGGATTTCTATATCCTGAGTGTAGGAGACGCCGCTTATGGCAGCTCCGCTACCTGGATATAGATAGAAGCAATGTACCGGAGTTCTCTATCCTTTGTGTAGAAAGCAGCTGTTTACTGGAGTTCTGTAGCATGGAATGAGGCATTCGCTATATGCGGGTTTTCTCTATGCTGAGTGTAGCAGATGCAGCTTTTGGGAATTCTATACCCTAAGTGTAGAGAGATGCAGTTTCCAGTAGTTCTGTATGTTGAATGTAGAGAGAAGCTGTTTCCAAGAGTTCTGTAGTCTGAGAGTAGGCATACGCTCTATATGGGATTCCAGTAGCCTGAGTGTAGCCGATTCAGCTTATGGGAGTTCTGTAACCCTGAATTAGAAAGTTACATTTTAGCGAAGTTCTGTATCAGAGTGTAGGGAGAAGCTGTTTCCAAGAATTCTGCGGCGTATGAGCAGGTATTCGCTATATGCGGGTTTTCTGTATGCTGAGTGTGGCAGACGCAGCTTATGGAAGTTCTGTATCTTGAATGTAGTGAGACACAGTTTGCCAGAGTTCTGTATATGGGTGTAGAGAGAAACTGTTTCCAAGAGTTCTGTAGCCTGGCAAGAGGCATACGCAGTCATTGGGATTTCTGTATCCTGAGTGTGGGAGACGCCGCTTATGGGAGCTCCGCTACCTGGATATAGAGAGAAGCAGTTTACCAGAGTTCTCTATGCTTTGTGTAGAGAGCAGCTGTTTACTGGTGTTTTGTAGCCTGGAATGAGGCATTACATATATGCGGGTTTTCTGTATGCTGAGTGTAGGAGACGCCGCTTGTGGGAGCTCTGCTACCTGGATATAGATAGAAGCAGTTTACTGGAGTTCTCTATGCTTTGTGTAGAAAGCAGCTGTTTACTGGATTTCTGTAGCCTGGAATGAGGCATTCGCTATATGCGGGTTTTCTCTATGCTGAGTGTAGGTGACGGCGCTTCTGGGAGCTCTGCTACCTGGATAGAGAGAGAATCAGTTTACCGGAGTTCCTTATCCTTGTTGTAGAGCGGAGCTGTTTCCAGGAGTTCTGTGTCATGGAATTAGGCATTCGCTATATGTGGGTATTCTGTATACTGCGTGTAGCAGATGCAGCATTCGGGAGTTCTATACCCTAAGTGTAGAGAGATGCAGTTTCCAGTAGTTCTGTATGTTGAATGTAGAGAGAAGCTGTTTCCAAGAGTTCTGTAGTCTGAGAGTAGGCATACGCTGTATATGGGATTCCTGTAGCCTGAGTGTAGCCGACGCAGCTTATGGGAGATCTGTAACCTAGATTTAGAGAGACGCAGTTTAACGAAGTTCTGTATCAGAATGTAGGGACAAGCTGTTTCCAAGAATTCTGTAGCCTATGGGCATGTATTCGCTATACGCGGGTTTTCTGTATGCTGAATGTGGCAGATGCAGCTTATTGGAGTTCTGTATCGTGCTTGTAGTTCGACACAGTTTGCCAGAGTTCTGTTTTTGGGTGTAGAGAGAAACTGTTTCTAGGAGTTCTGTAGCCTGGCATAAGGCATACGCAGTAATTGGGATTTCTATATCCTGAGTGTAAGAGACGCCGCTGATGGCAGCTCCGCTACGTGGATGTAGATAGAAGCAGTTTACCGGAGTTCTCTATCCTTTGTGTAGAAAGCAGCTGTTTACTGGAGTTCTGTAGCATGGAATGAGGCATTCGCTATATGCAGGTTTTCTCTATGCTGAGTGTAGGAGACGGCGCTTATGGAAGCTGTGCTACCTGGATATAGAGAGAAGCGTTTTACCGGAGTTCCCTATCCTTGTTGTAGAGAGGAGCTGATTCCAGGAGTTCTATATCCTGGAATTAGGCATTCGCTGTATGTGGGTATTCTGTATGCTGAGTGTACCACATGCAGCTTTCGGGAGTTCTGTCATCTAAGTGTAGAGAGATGCAGTTTCCAGGAGTTCTGTATGTTGAATGTAGAGAGAAGCTGTTTCCAAGAGTTCTGTAGTCTGAGAGTAGGCATACGCTGTATATGGGATTCCAGTAGCCTGAGTGTAGCCGATTCAGCTTATGGGAGTTCTGTAACCCTGAATTAGAAAGTTACATTTTAGCGAAGTTCTGTATCAGAGTGTAGGGAGAAGCTGTTTCCAAGAATTCTGCGGCGTATGAGCAGGTATTCGCTATATGCGGGTTTTCTGTATGCTGAGTGTAGTAGATGCAGCTTATGGAAGTTCTGTATCTTGAATGTAGTGAGACACAGTTTGCCAGAGTTCTGTATATGGGTGTAGAGAGAAACTGTTTCCAAGAGTTCTGTAGCCTGGCAAGAGGCATACGCAGTCATTGGGATTTCTGTATCCTGAGTGTGGGAGACGCCGCTTATGGGAGCTCCGCTACCTGGATATAGAGAGAAGCAGTTTACCAGAGTTCTCTATGCTTTGTGTAGAGAGCAGCTGTTTACTGGTGTTTTGTAGCCTGGAATGAGGCATTACATATATGCGGGTTTTCTGTATGCTGAGTGTAGGAGACACCGCTTGTGGGAGCTCTGCTACCTGGATATAGATAGAAGCAGTTTACTGGAGTTCTCTATGCTTTGTGTAGAAAGCAGCTGTTTACTGGATTTCTGTAGCCTGGAATGAGGCATTCGCTATATGCGGGTTTTCTCTATGCTGAGTGTAGGAGACGCCGCTTATGGGAGCTCTGCTACCTGGATAGAGAGAGAATCAATTTACCGGAATTCCTTATCCTTGTTGTAGAGCGGAGCTGTTTCCAGGAGTTCTGTGTCCTGGAATTAGGCATTCGCTATATGTGGGTATTCTGTATACTGCGTGTAGCAGATGCAGCATTCGGGAGTTCTATACCCTAAGTGTAGAGAGATGCAGTTTCCAGAAGTTCTGTATGTTGAATGTAGAGAGAAGCTGTTTCCAAGTGTTCTGTAGTCTGAGAGTAGGCATACGCTGTATATGGGATTCCTGTAGCCTGAGTGTAGCCGACGCAGCTTATGGGAGATCTGTAACCTAGAATTAGAGAGACGCAGTTTACCGAAGTTCTGTATCAGAATGTAGGACAAGCTGTTTCCAAGAATTCTGTAGCCTATGGGCATGTATTCGCTATACGCGGGTTTTCTGTATGCTGAATGTGGCAGATGCAGCTTATTGGAGTTCTGTATCGTGCTTGTAGTTCGACACAGTTTGCCAGAGTTGTGTTTTTGGGTGTAGAGAGAAACTGTTTCTAGGAGTTCTGTAGCCTGGCATAAGGCATACGCAGTAATTGGGATTTCTATATCCTGAGTGTAGGAGACGCCGCTTATGGCAGCTCCGCTACCTGGATATAGATAGAAGCAATGTACCGGAGTTCTCTATCCTTTGTGTAGAAAGCAGCTGTTTACTGGAGTTCTGTAGCATGGAATGAGGCATTCGCTATATGCAGGTTTTCTCTATGCTGAGTGTAGGAGACGGCGCTTATGGAAGCTGTGCTACCTGGATATAGAGAGAAGCGTTTTACCGGAGTTCCCTATCCTTGTTGTAGAGAGGAGCTGATTCCAGGAGTTCTATATCCTGGAATTAGGCATTCGCTGTATGTGGGTATTCTGTATGCTGAGTGTAGCACATGCAGCTTTCTGGAGTTCTGTCATCTAAGTGTAGAGAGATGCAGTTTCCAGGAGTTCTGTATGTTGAATGTAGAGAGAAGCTGTTTCCAAGAGTTCTGTAGTCTGAGAGTAGGCATACGCTGTATATGGGATTCCAGTAGCCTGAGTGTAGCCGATTCAGCTTATGGGAGTTCTGTAACCCTGAATTAGAAAGTTACATTTTAGCGAAGTTCTGTATCAGAGTGTAGGGAGAAGCTGTTTCCAAGAATTCTGCGGCGTATGAGCAGGTATTCGCTATATGCGGGTTTTCTGTATGCTGAGTGTGGCAGACGCAGCTTATGGAAGTTCTGTATCTTGAATGTAGTGAGACACAGTTTGCCAGAGTTCTGTATATGGGTGTAGAGAGAAACTGTTTCCAAGAGTTCTGTAGCCTGGCAAGAGGCATACGCAGTCATTGGGATTTCTGTATCCTGAGTGTGGGAGACGCCGCTTATGGGAGCTCCGCTACCTGGATATAGAGAGAAGCAGTTTACCAGAGTTCTCTATGCTTTGTGTAGAGAGCAGCTGTTTACTGGTGTTTTGTAGCCTGGAATGAGGCATTACATATATGCGGGTTTTCTGTATGCTGAGTGTAGGAGACGCCGCTTGTGGGAGCTCTGCTACCTGGATATAGATAGAAGCAGTTTACTGGAGTTCTCTATGCTTTGTGTAGAAAGCAGCTGTTTACTGGATTTCTGTAGCCTGGAATGAGGCATTCGCTATATGCGGGTTTTCTCTATGCTGAGTGTAGGTGACGGCGCTTCTGGGAGCTCTGCTACCTGGATAGAGAGAGAATCAATTTACCGGAATTCCTTATCCTTGTTGTAGAGCGGAGCTGTTTCCAGGAGTTCTGTGTCCTGGAATTAGGCATTCGCTATATGTGGGTATTCTGTATACTGCGTGTAGCAGATGCAGCATTCGGGAGTTCTATACCCTAAGTGTAGAGAGATGCAGTTTCCAGTAGTTCTGTATGTTGAATGTAGAGAGAAGCTGTTTCCAAGTGTTCTGTAGTCTGAGAGTAGGCATACGCTGTATATGGGATTCCTGTAGCCTGAGTGTAGCCGACGCAGCTTATGGGAGATCTGTAACCTAGAATTAGAGAGACGCAGTTTACCGAAGTTCTGTATCAGAATGTAGGACAAGCTGTTTCCAAGAATTCTGTAGCCTATGTATTCGCTATACGCGGGTTTTCTGTATGCTGAATGTGGCAGATGCAGCTTATTGGAGTTCTGTATCGTGCTTGTAGTTCGACACAGTTTGCCAGAGTTCTGTTTTTGGGTGTAGAGAGAAACTGTTTCTAGGAGTTCTGTAGCCTGGCATAAGCCATACACAGTAATTGGGATTTCTATATCCTGAGTGTAGGAGACGCCGCTTATGGCAGCTCCGCTACGTGGATGTAGATAGAAGCAGTTTACCGGAGTTCTCTATCCTTTGTGTAGAAAGCAGCTGTTTACTGGAGTTCTGTAGCATGGAATGAGGCATTCGCTATATGCGGGTTTTCTCTATGCTGAGTGTAGCAGATGCAGCTTTTGGGAATTCTATACCCTAAGTGTAGAGAGATGCAGTTTCCAGTAGTTCTGTATGTTGAATGTAGAGAGAAGCTGTTTCCAAGAGTTCTGTAGTCTGAGAGCAGGCATACGCTGTATATGGGATTCCAGTAGCCTGAGTGTAGCCGATTCAGCTTATGGGAGTTCTGTAACCCTGAATTAGAAAGTTACATTTTAGCGAAGTTCTGTATCAGAGTGTAGGGAGAAGCTGTTTCCAAGAATTCTGCAGCGTATGAGCAGGTATTCGCTATATGCGGGTTTTCTGTATGCTGAGTGTGGCAGACGCAGCTTATGGAAGTTCTGTATCTTGAATGTAGTGAGACACAGTTTGCCAGAGTTCTGTATATGGGTGTAGAGAGAAACTGTTTCCAAGAGTTCTGTAGCCTGGCAAGAGGCATACGCAGTCATTGGGATTTCTGTATCCTGAGTGTGGGAGACGCCGTTTATGGGAGCTCCGCTACCTGGATATAGAGAGAAGCAGTTTACCAGAGTTCTCTATGCTTTGTGTAGAGAGCAGCTGTTTACTGGTGTTTTGTAGCCTGGAATGAGGCATTACATATATGCGGGTTTTCTGTATGCTGAGTGTAGGAGACACCGCTTGTGGGAGCTCTGCTACCTGGATATAGATAGAAGCAGTTTACTGGAGTTCTCTATGCTTTGTGTAGAGAGCAGCTGTTTACTGGATTTCTGTAGCCTGGAATGAGGCATTCGCTATATGCGGGATTTCTCTATGCTGAGTGTAGGAGACGCCGCTTATGGGAGCTCTGCTACCTGGATAGAGAGAATCAGTTTACCGGAGTTCCTTATCCTTGTTGTAGAGCAGAGCTGTTTCCAGGAGTTCTGTGTCCTGGAATTAGGCATTCACTATATGTGGGTATTCTGTATACTGCGTTAGCAGATGCAGCGTTCGGGAGTTCTACCCTAAGTGTAGAGAGATACAGTTTCCATTAGTTCTGTATGTTGAATGTAGAGAGAAGCTGTTTCCAAGTGTTCTGTAGTCTGAGAGTAGGCATACGCTGTATATGGGATTCCTGTAGCCTGAGTGTAGCCGACGCAGCTTATGGGAGATCTGTAACCTAGAATTAGAGAGACGCAGTTTACCGAAGTTCTGTATCAGAATGTAGGACAAGCTGTTTCCAAGAATTCTGTAGCCTATGGGCATGTATTCGCTATACGCAGGTTTTCTGTATGCTGAATGTGGCAGATGCAGCTTATTGGAGTTCTGTATCGTGCTTGTAGTTTGACACAGTTTGCCAGAGTTCTGTTTTTGGGTGTAGAGAGAAACTGTTTCTAGGAGTTCTGTAGCCTGGCATAAGGCATACGCAGTAATTGGGATTTCTATATCCTGAGTGTAGGAGACGCCGCTTATGGCAGCTCCGCTACCTGGATATAGATAGAAGCAGTGTACCGGAGTTCTCTATCCTTTGTGTAGAAAGCAGCTGTTTACTGGAGTTCTGTAGCATGGAATGAGGCATTCGCTATATGCGGGTTTTCTCTATGCTGAGTGTAGCAGATGCAGCTTTTGGGAATTCTATACCCTAAGTGTAGAGAGATGCAGTTTCCAGTAGTTCTGTATGTTGAATGTAGAGAGAAGCTGTTTCCAAGAGTTCTGTAGTCTGAGAGTAGGCATACGCTGTATATGGGATTCCAGTAGCCTGAGTGTAGCCGATTCAGCTTATGGGAGTTCTGTAACCCTGAATTAGAAAGTTACATTTTAGCGAAGTTCTGTATCAGAGTGTAGGGAGAAGCTGTTTCCAAGAATTCTGCGGCGTATGAGCAGGTATTCGCTATATGCGGGTTTTCTGTATGCTGAGTGTGGCAGACGCAGCTTATGGAAGTTCTGTATCTTGAATGTAGTGAGACACAGTTTGCCAGAGTTCTGTATATGGGTGTAGAGAGAAACTGTTTCCAAGAGTTCTGTAGCCTGGCAAGAGGCATACGCAGTCATTGGGATTTCTGTATCCTGAGTGTGGGAGACGCCGCTTATGGGAGCTCCGCTACCTGGATATAGAGAGAAGCAGTTTACCAGAGTTCTCTATGCTTTGTGTAGAGAGCAGCTGTTTACTGGTGTTTTGTAGCCTGGAATGAGGCATTACATATATGCGGGTTTTCTGTATGCTGAGTGTAGGAGACACCGCTTGTGGGAGCTCTGCTACCTGGATATAGATAGAAGCAGTTTACTGGAGTTCTCTATGCTTTGTGTAGAAAGCAGCTGTTTACTGGATTTCTGTAGCCTGGAATGAGGCATTCGCTATATGCGGGTTTTCTCTATGCTGAGTGTAGGTGACGGCACTTCTGGGAGCTCTGCTACCTGGATAGAGAGAGAATCAGTTTACCGGAGTTCCTTATCCTTGTTGTAGAGCGGAGCTGTTTCCAGGAGTTCTGTGTCCTGGAATTAGGCATTCGCTATATGTGGGTATTCTGTATACTGCGTGTAGCAGATGCAGCATTCGGGAGTTCTATACCCTAAGTGTAGAGAGATGCAGTTTCCAGTAGTTCTGTATGTTGAATGTAGAGAGAAGCTGTTTCCAAGTGTTCTGTAGTCTGAGAGTAGGCATACGCTGTATATGGGATTCCTGTAGCCTGAGTGTAGCCGACGCAGCTTATGGGAGATCTGTAACCTAGAATTAGAGAGACGCAGTTTACCGAAGTTCTGTATCAGAATGTAGGACAAGCTGTTTCCAAGAATTCTGTAGCCTATGTATTCGCTATACGCGGGTTTTCTGTATGCTGAATGTGGCAGATGCAGCTTATTGGAGTTCTGTATCGTGCTTGTAGTTTGACACAGTTTGCCAGAGTTCTGTTTTTGGGTGTAGAGAGAAACTGTTTCTAGGAGTTCTGTAGCCTGGCATAAGGCATACGCAGTAATTGGGATTTCTATATCCTGAGTGTAGGAGACGCCGCTTATGGCAGCTCCGCTACCTGGATATAGATAGAAGCAGTGTACCGGAGTTCTCTATCCTTTGTGTAGAAAGCAGCTGTTTACTGGAGTTCTGTAGCATGGAATGAGGCATTCGCTATATGCGGGTATTCTGTATACTGCGTGTAGCAGATGCAGCATTCGGGAGTTCTATACCCTAAGTGTAGAGAGATGCAGTTTCCAGTAGTTCTGTATGTTGAATGTAGAGAGAAGCTGTTTCCAAGAGTTCTGTAGTCTGAGAGTAGGCATACGCTGTATATGGGATTCCTGTAGCCTGAGTGTAGCCGACGCAGCTTATGGGAGATCTGTAACCTAGAATTAGAGAGACGCAGTTTAACGAAGTTCTGTATCAGAATGTAGGGACAAGCTGTTTCCAAGAATTCTGTAGCCTATGGGCATGTATTCGCTATACGCGGGTTTTCTGTATGCTGAATGTGGCAGATGCAGCTTATTGGAGTTCTGTATCATGCTTGTAGTTCGACACAGTTTGCCAGAGTTCTGTTTTTGGGTGTAGAGAGAAACTGTTTCTAGGAGTTCTGTAGCCTGGCATAAGGCATACGCAGTAATTGGGATTTCTATATCCTGAGTGTAGGAGACGCCGCTTATGGCAGCTCCGCTAAGTGGATGTAGATAGAAGCAGTTTACCGGAGTTCTCTATCCTTTGTGTAGAAAGCAGCTGTTTACTGGAGTTCTGTAGCATGGAATGAGGCATTCGCTATATGCAGGTTTTCTCTATGCTGAGTGTAGGAGACGGCGCTTATGGAAGCTCTGCTACCTGGATATAGAGAGAAGCGTTTTACTGGAGTTCCCTATCCTTGTTGTAGAGAGGAGCTGATTCCAGGTGTTCTATATCCTGGAATTAGGCATTCGCTGTATGTGGGTATTCTGTATGCTGAGTGTAGCACATGCAGCTTTCTGGAGTTCTGTCATCTAAGTGTAGAGAGATGCAGTTTCCAGGAGTTCTGTATGTTGAATGTAGAGAGAAGCTGTTTCCAAGAGTTCTGTAGTCTGAGAGTAGGCATACGCTGTATATGGGATTCCAGTAGCCTGAGTGTAGCCGATTCAGCTTATGGGAGTTCTGTAACCCTGAATTAGAAAGTTACATTTTAGCGAAGTTCTGTATCAGAGTGTAGGGAGAAGCTGTTTCCAAGAATTCTGCAGCGTATGAGCAGGTATTCGCTATATGCGGGTTTTCTGTATGCTGAGTGTAGCAGATGCAGCTTATGGAAGTTCTGTATCTTGAATGTAGTGAGACACAGTTTGCCAGAGTTCTGTATATGGGTGTAGAGAGAAACTGTTTCCAAGAGTTCTGTAGCCTGGCAAGAGGCATACGCAGTCATTGGGATTTCTGTATCCTGAGTGTGGGAGACGCCGCTTATGGGAGCTCCGCTACCTGGATATAGAGAGAAGCAGTTTACCAGAGTTCTCTATGCTTTGTGTAGAGAGCAGCTGTTTACTGGTGTTTTGTAGCCTGGAATGAGGCATTACATATATGCGGGTTTTCTGTATGCTGAGTGTAGGAGACACCGCTTGTGGGAGCTCTGCTACCTGGATATAGATAGAAGCAGTTTACTGGAGTTCTCTATGCTTTGTGTAGAAAGCAGCTGTTTACTGGATTTCTGTAGCCTGCAATGAGGCATTCGCTATATGCGGGTTTTCTCTATGCTGAGTGTAGGAGACGCCGCTTATGGGAGCTCTGCTACCTGGATAGAGAGAGAATCAATTTACCGGAATTCCTTATCCTTGTTGTAGAGCAGAGCTGTTTCCAGGAGTTCTGTGTCCTGGAATTAGGCATTCGCTATATGTGGGTATTCTGTATACTGCGTGTAGCAGATGCAGCATTCGGGAGTTCTATACCCTAAGTGTAGAGAGATGCAGTTTCCAGTAGTTCTGTATGTTGAATGTAGAGAGAAGCTGTTTCCAAGTGTTCTGTAGTCTGAGAGTAGGCATACGCTGTATATGGGATTCCTGTAGCCTGAGTGTAGCCGACGCAGCTTATGGGAGATCTGTAACCTAGAATTAGAGAGACGCAGTTTACCGAAGTTCTGTATCAGAATGTAGGACAAGCTGTTTCCAAGAATTCTGTAGCCTATGTATTCGCTATAAGCGGGTTTTCTGTATGCTGAATGTGGCAGATGCAGCTTATTGGAGTTCTGTATCGTGCTTGTAGTTCGACACAGTTTGCCAGAGTTCTGTTTTTGGGTGTAGAGAGAAACTGTTTCTAGGAGTTCTGTAGCCTGGCATAAGGCATACGCAGTAATTGGGATTTCTATATCCTGAGTGTAGGAGACGCCGCTTATGGCAGCTCCGCTACGTGGATGTAGATAGAAGCAGTTTACCGGAGTTCTCTATCCTTTGTGTAGAAAGCAGCTGTTTACTGGAGTTCTGTAGCATGGAATGAGGCATTCGCTATATGCGGGTTTTCTCTATGCTGAGTGTAGCAGATGCAGCTTTTGGGAATTCTATACCCTAAGTGTAGAGAGATGCAGTTTCCAGTAGTTCTGTATGTTGAATGTAGAGAGAAGCTGTTTCCAAGAGTTCTGTAGTCTGAGAGTAGGCATACGCTCTATATGGGATTCCAGTAGCCTGAGTGTAGCCGATTCAGCTTATGGGAGTTCTGTAACCCTGAATTAGAAAGTTACATTTTAGCGAAGTTCTGTATCAGAGTGTAGGGAGAAGCTGTTTCCAAGAATTCTGCGGCGTATGAGCAGGTATTCGCTATATGCGGGTTTTCTGTCTGCTGAGTGTGGCAGACGCAGCTTATGGAAGTTCTGTATCTTGAATGTAGTGAGACACAGTTTGCCAGTGTTCTGTATATGGGTGTAGAGAGAAACTGTTTCCAAGAGTTCTGTAGCCTGGCAAGAGGCATACGCAGTCATTGGGATTTCTGTATCCTGAGTGTGGGAGACGCCGCTTATGGGAGCTCCGCTACCTGGATATAGAGAGAAGCAGTTTACCAGAGTTCTCTATGCTTTGTGTAGAGAGCAGCTGTTTACTGGTGTTTTGTAGCCTGGAATGAGGCATTACATATATGCGGGTTTTCTGTATGCTGAGTGTAGGAGACACCGCTTGTGGGAGCTCTGCTACCTGGATATAGATAGAAGCAGTTTACTGGAGTTCTCTATGCTTTGTGTAGAGAGCAGCTGTTTACTGGATTTCTGTAGCCTGGAATGAGGCATTCGCTATATGCGGGATTTCTCTATGCTGAGTGCAGGAGACG
This sequence comes from Lepus europaeus, assembly GCF_033115175.1. NCBI lineage: Eukaryota > Metazoa > Chordata > Mammalia > Lagomorpha > Leporidae > Lepus > Lepus europaeus. The sequence goes on from NW_026909254.1 coordinate 1,171,233, forward strand.
CCGCTTATGGGAGCTCTGCTACCTGGATAGAGAGAGAATCAATTTACCGGAGTTCCTTATCCTTGTTGTGGAGTGGAGCTGTTTCCAGGAGTTCTGTGTCCTGGAATTAGGCATTCGCTATATGTGGGTATTCTGTATACTGCGTGTAGCAGATGCAGCATTCGGGAGTTCTATACCCTAAGTGTAGAGAGATGCAGTTTCCAGTAGTTCTGTATGTTGAATGTAGAGAGAAGCTGTTTCCAAGAGTTCTGTAATCTGAGAGTAGGCATACGCTGTATATGGGATTCCTGTAGCCTGAGTGTAGCCGACGCAGCTTATGGGAGATCTGTAACCTAGAATTAGAGAGACGCAGTTTACCGAAGTTCTGTATCAGAATGTAGGACAAGCTGTTTCCAAGAATTCTATAGCCTATGTATTCGCTATACGCGGGTTTTCTGTATGCTGAATGTGGCAGATGCAGCTTATTGGAGTTCTGTATCGTGCTTGTAGTTTGACACAGTTTGCCAGAGTTCTGTTTTTGGGTGTAGAGAGAAACTGTTTCTAGGAGTTCTGTAGCCTGGCATAAGGCATACGCAGTAATTGGGATTTCTATATCCTGAGTGTAGGAGACGCCGCTTATGGCAGCTCCGCTACCTGGATATAGATAGAAGCAATGTACCGGAGTTCTCTATCCTTTGTGTAGAAAGCAGCTGTTTACTGGAGTTCTGTAGCATGGAATGAGGCATTCACTATATGCGGGTATTCTGTATACTGCGTGTAGCAGATGCAGCATTCGGGAGTTCTATACCCTAAGTGTAGAGAGATGCAGTTTCCAGTAGTTCTGTATGTTGAATGTAGAGAGAAGCTGTTTCCAAGAGTTCTGTAGTCTGAGAGTAGGCATACGCTGTATATGGGATTCCTGTAGCCTGAGTGTAGCCGACGCAGCTTATGGGAGATCTGTAACCTAGAATTAGAGAGACGCAGTTTAACGAAGTTCTGTATCAGAATGTAGGGACAAGCTGTTTCCAAGAATTCTGTAGCCTATGGGCATGTATTCGCTATACGCGGGTTTTCTGTATGCTGAATGTGGCAGATGCAGCTTATTGGAGTTCTGTATCATGCTTGTAGTTCGACACAGTTTGCCAGAGTTCTGTTTTTGGGTGTAGAGAGAAACTGTTTCTAGGAGTTCTGTAGCCTGGCATAAGGCATACGCAGTAATTGGGATTTCTATATCCTGAGTGTAGGAGACGCCGCTTATGGCAGCTCTGCTACGTGGATGTAGATAGAAGCAGTTTACCGGAGTTCTCTATCCTTTGTGTAGAAAGCAGCTGTTTACTGGAGTTCTGTAGCATGGAATGAGGCATTCGCTATATGCAGGTTTTCTCTATGCTGAGTGTAGGAGACGGCGCTTATGGAAGCTCTGCTACCTGGATATAGAGAGAAGCGTTTTACCGGAGTTCCCTATCCTTGTTGTAGAGAGGAGCTGATTCCAGGAGTTCTATATCCTGGAATTAGGCATTCGCTGTATGTGGGTATTCTGTATGCTGAGTGTAGCACATGCAGCTTTCTGGAGTTCTGTCATCTAAGTGTAGAGAGATGCAGTTTCCAGTAGTTCTGTATGTTGAATGTAGAAAGAAGCTGTTTCCAAGAGTTCTGTAGTCTGAGAGTAGGCATACGCTGTATATGGGATTCCAGTAGCCTGAGTGTAGCCGATTCAGCTTATGGGAGTTCTGTAACCCTGAATTAGAAAGTTACATTTTAGCGAAGTTCTGTATCAGAGTGTAGGGAGAAGCTGTTTCCAAGAATTCTGCAGCGTATGAGCAGGTATTCGCTATATGCGGGTTTTCTGTATGCTGAGTGTAGCAGATGCAGCTTATGGAAGTTCTGTATCTTGAATGTAGTGAGACACAGTTTGCCAGAGTTCTGTATATGGGTGTAGAGAGAAACTGTTTCCAAGAGTTCTGTAGCCTGGCAAGAGGCATACGCAGTCATTGGGATTTCTGTATCCTGAGTGTGGGAGACGCCGCTTATGGGAGCTCCGCTACCTGGATATAGAGAGAAGCAGTTTACCAGAGTTCTCTATGCTTTGTGTAGAGAGCAGCTGTTTACTGGTGTTTTGTAGCCTGGAATGAGGCATTACATATATGCGGGTTTTCTGTATGCTGAGTGTAGGAGACACCGCTTGTGGGAGCTCTGCTACCTGGATATAGATAGAAGCAGTTTACTGGAGTTCTCTATGCTTTGTGTAGAAAGCAGCTGTTTACTGGATTTCTGTAGCCTGTAATGAGGCATTCGCTATATGCGGGTTTTCTCTATGCTGAGTGTAGGAGACGCCGCTTATGGGAGCTCTGCTACCTGGATAGAGAGAGAATCAATTTACCGGAATTCCTTATCCTTGTTGTAGAGCAGAGCTGTTTCCAGGAGTTCTGTGTCCTGGAATTAGGCATTCGCTATATGTGGGTATTCTGTATACTGCGTGTAGCAGATGCAGCATTCGGGAGTTCTATACCCTAAGTGTAGAGAGATGCAGTTTCCAGTAGTTCTGTATGTTGAATGTAGAGAGAAGCTGTTTCCAAGTGTTCTGTAGTCTGAGAGTAGGCATACGCTGTATATGGGATTCCTGTAGCCTGAGTGTAGCCGACGCAGCTTATGGGAGATCTGTAACCTAGAATTAGAGAGACGCAGTTTACCGAAGTTCTGTATCAGAATGTAGGACAAGCTGTTTCCAAGAATTCTGTAGCCTATGGGCATGTATTCGCTATACGCGGGTTTTCTGTATGCTGAATGTGGCAGATGCAGCTTATTGGAGTTCTGTATCATGCTTGTAGTTCGACACAGTTTGCCAGAGTTCTGTTTTTGGGTGTAGAGAGAAACTGTTTCTAGGAGTTCTGTAGCCTGGCATAAGGCATACGCAGTAATTGGGATTTCTATATCCTGAGTGTAGGAGACGCCGCTTATGGCAGCTCCGCTACCTGGATATAGATAGAAGCAATGTACCGGAGTTCTCTATCCTTTGTGTAGAAAGCAGCTGTTTACTGGAGTTCTGTAGCATGGAATGAGGCATTCGCTATATGCGGGTTTTCTCTATGCTGAGTGTAGCAGATGCAGCTTTTGGGAATTCTATACCCTAAGTGTAGAGAGATGCAGTTTCCAGTAGTTCTGTATGTTGAATGTAGAGAGAAGCTGTTTCCAAGAGTTCTGTAGTCTGAGAGTAGGCATACGCTGTATATGGGATTCCAGTAGCCTGAGTGTAGCCGATTCAGCTTATGGGAGTTCTGTAACCCTGAATTAGAAAGTTACATTTTAGCGAAGTTCTGTATCAGAGTGTAGGGAGAAGCTGTTTCCAAGAATTCTGCGGCGTATGAGCAGGTATTCGCTATATGCGGGTTTTCTGTATGCTGAGTGTAGCAGATGCAGCTTATGGAAGTTCTGTATCTTGAATGTAGTGAGACACAGTTTGCCAGAGTTCTGTATATGGGTGTAGAGAGAAACTGTTTCCAAGAGTTCTGTAGCCTGGCAAGAGGCATACGCAGTCATTGGGATTTCTGTATCCTGAGTGTGGGAGACGCCGCTTATGGGAGCTCCGCTACCTGGATATAGAGAGAAGCAGTTTACCAGAGTTCTCTATGCTTTGTGTAGAGAGCAGCTGTTTACTGGTGTTTTGTAGCCTGGAATGAGGCATTACATATATGCGGGTTTTCTGTATGCTGAGTGTAGGAGACGCCGCTTGTGGGAGCTCTGCTACCTGGATATAGATAGAAGCAGTTTACTGGAGTTCTCTATGCTTTGTGTAGAAAGCAGCTGTTTACTGGATTTCTGTAGCCTGGAGTGAGGCATTCGCTATATGCGGGTTTTCTCTATGCTGAGTGTAGGAGACGCCGCTTATGGGAGCTCTGCTACCTGGATAGCGAGAGAATCAATTTACCGGAATTCCTTATCCTTGTTGTAGAGCGGAGCTGTTTCCAGGAGTTCTGTGTCCTGGAATTAGGCATTCGCTATATGTGGGTATTCTGTATACTGCGTGTAGCAGATGCAGCATTCGGGAGTTCTATACCCTAAGTGTAGAGAGATGCAGTTTCCAGTAGTTCTGTATGTTGAATGTAGAGAGAAGCTGTTTCCAAGTGTTCTGTAGTCTGAGAGTAGGCATACGCTGTATATGGGATTCCTGTAGCCTGAGTGTAGCCGACGCAGCTTATGGGAGATCTGTAACCTAGAATTAGAGAGACGCAGTTTACCGAAGTTCTGTATCAGAATGTAGGACAAGCTGTTTCCAAGAATTCTATAGCCTATGGGCATGTATTCGCTATACGCGGGTTTTCTGTATGCTGAATGTGGCAGATGCAGCTTATTGGAGTTCTGTATCGTGCTTGTAGTTTGACACAGTTTGCCAGAGTTCTGTTTTTGGGTGTAGAGAGAAACTGTTTCTAGGAGTTCTGTAGCCTGGCATAAGGCATACGCAGTAATTGGGATTTCTATATCCTGAGTGTAGGAGACGCCGCTTATGGCAGCTCCGCTACCTGGATATAGATAGAAGCAGTGTACCGGAGTTCTCTATCCTTTGTGTAGAAAGCAGCTGTTTACTGGAGTTCTGTAGCATGGAATGAGGCATTCGCTATATGCGGGTTTTCTCTATGCTGAGTGTAGCAGATGCAGCTTTTGGGAATTCTATACCCTAAGTGTAGAGAGATGCAGTTTCCAGTAGTTCTGTATGTTGAATGTAGAGAGAAGCTGTTTCCAAGAGTTCTGTAGTCTGAGAGTAGGCATACGCTCTATATGGGATTCCAGTAGCCTGAGTGTAGCCGATTCAGCTTATGGGAGTTCTGTAACCCTGAATTAGAAAGTTACATTTTAGCGAAGTTCTGTATCAGAGTGTAGGGAGAAGCTGTTTCCAAGAATTCTGCGGCGTATGAGCAGGTATTCGCTATATGCGGGTTTTCTGTATGCTGAGTGTGGCAGACGCAGCTTATGGAAGTTCTGTATCTTGAATGTAGTGAGACACAGTTTGCCAGAGTTCTGTATATGGGTGTAGAGAGAAACTGTTTCCAAGAGTTCTGTAGCCTGGCAAGAGGCATACACAGTCATTGGGATTTCTGTATCCTGAGTGTGGGAGACGCCGCTTATGGGAGCTCCGCTACCTGGATATAGAGAGAAGCAGTTTACCAGAGTTCTCTATGCTTTGTGTAGAGAGCAGCTGTTTACTGGTGTTTTGTAGCCTGGAATGAGGCATTACATATATGCGGGTTTTCTGTATGCTGAGTGTAGGAGACACCGCTTGTGGGAGCTCTGCTACCTGGATATAGATAGAAGCAGTTTACTGGAGTTCTCTATGCTTTGTGTAGAAAGCAGCTGTTTACTGGATTTCTGTAGCCTGGAATGAGGCATTCGCTATATGCGGGTTTTCTCTATGCTGAGTGTAGGAGACGCCGCTTATGGGAGCTCTGCTACCTGGATAGAGAGAATCAGTTTACCGGAGTTCCTTATCCTTGTTGTAGAGCGGAGCTGTTTCCAGGAGTTCTGTGTCCTGGAATTAGGCATTCGCTATATGTGGGTATTCTGTATACTGCGTGTAGCAGATGCAGCATTCGGGAGTTCTATACCCTAAGTGTAGAGAGATGCAGTTTCCAGTAGTTCTGTATGTTGAATGTAGAGAGAAGCTGTTTCCAAGTGTTCTGTAGTCTGAGAGTAGGCATACGCTGTATATGGGATTCCTGTAGCCTGAGTGTAGCGGACGCAGCTTATGGGAGATCTGTAACCTAGAATTAGAGAGACGCAGTTTACCGAAGTTCTGTATCAGAATGTAGGACAAGCTGTTACCAAGAATTCTGTAGCTTATGGGCATGTATTCGCTATACGCGGGTTTTCTGTATGCTGAATGTGGCAGATGCAGCTTATTGGAGTTCTGTATCGTGCTTGTAGTTTGACACAGTTTGCCAGAGTTCTGTTTTTGGGTGTAGAGAGAAACTGTTTCTAGGAGTTCTGTAGCCTGGCATAAGGCATACGCAGTAATTGGGATTTCTATATCCTGAGTGTAGGAGACGCCGCTTATGGCAGCTCCGCTACCTGGATATAGATAGAAGCAGTGTACCGGAGTTCTCTATCCTTTGTGTAGAAAGCAGCTGTTTACTGGAGTTCTGTAGCATGGAATGAGGCATTCGCTATATGCGGGTTTTCTCTATGCTGAGTGTAGCAGATGCAGCTTTCGGGAATTCTATACCCTAAGTGTAGAGAGATGCAGTTTCCAGTAGTTCTGTATGTTGAATGTAGTGAGAAGCTGTTTCCAAGAGTTCTGTAGTCTGAGAGTAGGCATACGCTGTATATGGGATTCCAGTAGCCTGAGTGTAGCCGATTCAGCTTATGGGAGTTCTGTAACCCTGAATTAGAAAGTTACATTTTAGCGAAGTTCTGTATCAGAGTGTAGGGAGAAGCTGTTTCCAAGAATTCTGCAGCGTATGAGCAGGTATTCGCTATATGCGGGTTTTCTTTATGCTGAGTGTAGCAGATGCAGCTTATGGAAGTTCTGTATCTTGAGTGTAGTGAGACACAGTTTGCCAGAGTTCTGTATATGGGTGTAGAGAGAAACTGTTTCCAAGAGTTCTGTAGCCTGGCAAGAGGCATACGCAGTCATTGGGATTTCTGTATCCTGAGTGTGGGAGACGCCGCTTAGGGGAGCTCCGCTACCTGGATATAGAGAGAAGCAGTTTACCAGAGTTCTCTATGCTTTGTGTAGAGAGCAGCTGTTTACTGGTGTTTTGTAGCCTGGAATGAGGCATTACATATATGCGGGTTTTCTGTATGCTGAGTGTAGGAGACACCGCTTGTGGGAGCTCTGCTACCTGGATATAGATAGAAGCAGTTCACTGGAGTTCTCTATGCTTTGTGTAGAAAGCAGCTGTTTACTGGATTTCTGTAGCCTGGAATGAGGCATTCGCTATATGCGGGTTTTCTCTATGCTGAGTGTAGGTGACGGCGCTTCTGGGAGCTCTGCTACCTGGATAGAGAGAGAATCAGTTTACCGGAGTTCCTTATCCTTGTTGTAGAGCGGAGCTGTTTCCAGGAGTTCTGTGTCCTGGAATTAGGCATTCGCTATATGTGGGTATTCTGTATACTGCGTGTAGCAGATGCAGAATTCGGGAGTTCTATACCCTAAGTGTAGAGAGATGCAGTTTCCAGTAGTTCTGTATGTTGAATGTAGAGAGAAGCTGTTTCCAAGAGTTCTGTAATCTGAGAGTAGGCATACGCTGTATATGGGATTCCTGTAGCCTGAGTGTAGCCGACGCAGCTTATGGGAGATCTGTAACCTAGAATTAGAGAGACGCAGTTTACCGAAGTTCTGTATCAGAATGTAGGACAAGCTGTTTCCAAGAATTCTGTAGCCTATGTATTCGCTATACGCGGGTTTTCTGTATGCTGAATGTGGCAGATGCAGCTTATTGGAGTTCTGTATCGTGCTTGTAGTTTAACACAGTTTGCCAGAGTTCTGTTTTTGGGTGTAGAGAGAAACTGTTTCTAGGAGTTCTGTAGCCTGGCATAAGGCATACGCAGTAATTGGGATTTCTATATCCTGAGTGTAGGAGACGCCGCTTATGGCAGCTCCGCTACCTGGATATAGATAGAAGCAGTGTACCGGAGTTCTCTATCCTTTGTGTAGAAAGCAGCTGTTTGCTGGAGTTCTGTAGCATGGAATGAGGCATTCACTATATGCGGGTATTCTGTATACTGCGTGTAGCAGATGCAGCATTCGGGAGTTCTATACCCTAAGTGTAGAGAGATGCAGTTTCCAGTAGTTCTGTATGTTGAATGTAGAGAGAAGCTGTTTCCAAGAGTTCTGTAGTCTGAGAGTAGGCATATGCTGTATATGGGATTCCTGTAGCCTGAGTGTAGCCAACGCAGCTTATGGGAGATCTGTAACCTAGAATTAGAGAGACGCAGTTTAACGAAGTTCTGTATCAGAATGTAGGGACAAGCTGTTTCCAAGAATTCTGTAGCCTATGGGCATGTATTCGCTATACGCGGGTTTTCTGTATGCTGAATGTGGCAGATGCAGCTTATTGGAGTTCTGTATCATGCTTGTAGTTCGACACAGTTTGCCAGAGTTCTGTTTTTGGGTGTAGAGAGAAACTGTTTCTAGGAGTTCTGTAGCCTGGCATAAGGCATACGCAGTAATTGGGATTTCTATATCCTGAGTGTAGGAGACGCCGCTTATGGCAGCTCCGCTACGTGGATGTAGATAGAAGCAGTTTACCGGAGTTCTCTATCCTTTGTGTAGAAAGCAGCTGTTTACTGGAGTTCTGTAGCATGGAATGAGGCATTCGCTATATGCAGGTTTTCTCTATGCTGAGTGTAGGAGACGGCGCTTATGGAAGCTCTGCTACCTGGATATAGAGAGAAGCGTTTTACCGGAGTTCCCTATCCTTGTTGTAGAGAGGAGCTGATTCCAGGAGTTCTATATCCTGGAATTAGGCATTCGCTGTATGTGGGTATTCTGTATGCTGAGTGTAGCACATGCAGCTTTCTGGAGTTCTGTCATCTAAGTGTAGAGAGATGCAGTTTCCAGTAGTTCTGTATGTTGAATGTAGAAAGAAGCTGTTTCCAAGAGTTCTATAGTCTGAGACTAGGCATACGCTGTATATGGGATTCCAGTAGCTTGAGTGTAGCCGATTCAGCTTATGGGAGTTCTGTAACCCTGAATTAGAAAGTTACATTTTAGCGAAGTTCTGTATCAGAGTGTAGGGAGAAGCTGTTTCCAAGAATTCTGCAGCGTATGAGCAGGTATTCGCTATATGCGGGTTTTCTGTATGCTGAGTGTAGCAGATGCAGCTTATGGAAGTTCTGTATCTTGAATGTAGTGAGACACAGTTTGCCAGAGTTCTGTATATGGGTGTAGAGAGAAACTGTTTCCAAGAGTTCTGTAGCCTGGCAAGAGGCATACGCAGTCATTGGGATTTCTGTATCCTGAGTGTGGGAGACGCCGCTTATGGGAGCTCCGCTACCTGGATATAGAGAGAAGCAGTTTACCAGAGTTCTCTATGCTTTGTGTAGAGAGCAGCTGTTTACTGGTGTTTTGTAGCCTGGAATGAGGCATTACATATATGCGGGTTTTCTGTATGCTGAGTGTAGGAGACACCGCTTGTGGGAGCTCTGCTACCTGGATATAGATAGAAGCAGTTTACTGGAGTTCTCTATGCTTTGTGTAGAAAGCAGCTGTTTACTGGATTTCTGTAGCCTGGAATGAGGCATTCGCTATATGCGGGTTTTCTCTATGCTGAGTGTAGGAGACGCCGCTTATGGGAGCTCTGCTACCTGGATAGAGAGAGAATCAATTTACCGGAATTCCTTATCCTTGTTGTAGAGCGGAGCTGTTTCCAGGAGTTCTGTGTCCTGGAATTAGGCATTCGCTATATGTGGGTATTCTGTATACTGCGTGTAGCAGATGCAGCATTCGGGAGTTCTATACCCTAAGTGTAGAGAGATGCAGTTTCCAGTAGTTCTGTATGTTGAATGTAGAGAGAAGCTGTTTCCAAGTGTTCTGTAGTCTGAGAGTAGGCATACGCTGTATATGGGATTCCTGTAGCCTGAGTGTAGCGGACGCAGCTTATGGGAGATCTGTAACCTAGAATTAGAGAGACGCAGTTTACCGAAGTTCTGTATCAGAATGTAGGACAAGCTGTTTCCAAGAATTCTGTAGCCTATGGGCATGTATTCGCTATACGCGGGTTTTCTGTATGCTGAATGTGGCAGATGCAGCTTATTGGAGTTCTGTATCGTGCTTGTAGTTCGACACAGTTTGCCAGAGTTCTGTTTTTGGGTGTAGAGAGAAACTGTTTCTAGGAGTTCTGTAGCCTGGCATAAGGCATACGCAGTAATTGGGATTTCTATATCCTGAGTGTAGGAGACGCCGCTTATGGCAGCTCCGCTACCTGGATATAGATAGAAGCAATGTACCGGAGTTCTCTATCCTTTGTGTAGAAAGCAGCTGTTTACTGGAGTTCTGTAGCATGGAATGAGGCATTCGCTATATGCGGGTTTTCTCTATGCTGAGTGTAGCAGATGCAGCTTTTGGGAATTCTATACCCTAAGTGTAGAGAGATGCAGTTTCCAGTAGTTCTGTATGTTGAATGTAGAGAGAAGCTGTTTCCAAGAGTTCTGTAGTCTGAGAGTAGGCATACGCTGTATATGGGATTCCAGTAGCCTGAGTGTAGCCGATTCAGCTTATGGGAGTTCTGTAACCCTGAATTAGAAAGTTACATTTTAGCGAAGTTCTGTATCAGAGTGTAGGGAGAAGCTGTTTCCAAGAATTCTGCGGCGTATGAGCAGGTATTCGCTATATGCGGGTTTTCTGTATGCTGAGTGTGGCAGACGCAGCTTATGGAAGTTCTGTATCTTGAATGTAGTGAGACACAGTTTGCCAGAGTTCTGTATATGGGTGTAGAGAGAAACTGTTTCCAAGAGTTCTGTAGCCTGGCAAGAGGCATACGCAGTCATTGGGATTTCTGTATCCTGAGTGTGGGAGACGCCGCTTATGGGAGCTCCGCTACCTGGATATAGAGAGAAGCAGTTTACCAGAGTTCTCTATGCTTTGTGTAGAGAGCAGCTGTTTACTGGTGTTTTGTAGCCTGGAATGAGGCATTACATATATGCGGGTTTTCTGTATGCTGAGTGTAGGAGACACCGCTTGTGGGAGCTCTGCTACCTGGATATAGATAGAAGCAGTTTACTGGAGTTCTCTATGCTTTGTGTAGAGAGCAGCTGTTTACTGGATTTCTGTAGCCTGGAATGAGGCATTCGCTATATGCGGGTTTTCTCTATGCTGAGTGTAGGAGACGCCGCTTATGGGAGCTCTGCTACCTGGATAGAGAGAGAATCAATTAACCGGAATTCCTTATCCTTGTTGTAGAGCGGTGCTGTTTCCAGGAGTTCTGTGTCCTGGAATTAGGCATTCGCTATATGTGGGTATTCTGTATACTGCGTGTAGCAGATGCAGCATTCGGGAGTTCTATACCCTAAGTGTAGAGAGATGCAGTTTCCATTAGTTCTGTATGTTGAATGTAGAGAGAAGCTGTTTCCAAGTGTTCTGTAGTCTGAGAGTAGGCATACGCTGTATATGGGATTCCTGTAGCCTGAGTGTAGCCGACGCAGCTTATGGGAGATCTGTAACCTAGAATTAGAGAGACGCAGTTTACCAAAGTTCTGTATCAGAATATAGGACAAGCTGTTTCCAAGAATTCTGTAGCCTATGGGTATGTATTCGCTATACGCGGGTTTTCTGTATGCTGAATGTGGCAGATGCAGCTTATTGGAGTTCTGTATCGTGCTTGTAGTTCGACACAGTTTGCCAGAGTTCTGTTTTTGGGTGTAGAGAGAAACTGTTTCTAGGAGTTCTGTAGCCTGGCATAAGGCATACGCAGTAATTGGGATTTCTATATCCTGAGTGTAGGAGACGCCGCTTATGGCAGCTCCGCTACCTGGATATAGATAGAAGCAATGTACCGGAGTTCTCTATCCTTTGTGTAGAAAGCAGCTGTTTACTGGATTTCTGTAGACTGGAATGAGGCATTCGCTATATGCGGGTTTTCTCTATGCTGAGTGTAGGTGACGGCGCTTCTGGGAGCTCTGCTACCTGGATAGAGAGAGAATCAGTTTACCGGAGTTCCTTATCCTTGTTGTAGAGCGGAGCTGTTTCCAGGAGTTCTGTGTCCTGGAATTAGGCATTCGCTATATGTGGGTATTCTGTATACTGCGTGTAGCAGATGCAGCATTCGGGAGTTCTATACCCTAAGTGTAGAGAGATGCAGTTTCCAGTAGTTCTGTATGTTGAATGTAGAGAGAAGCTGTTTCCAAGAGTTCTGTAGTCTGAGAGTAGGCATACGCTGTATATGGGATTCCTGTAGCCTGAGTGTAGCCGACGCAGCTTATGGGAGATCTGTAACCTAGAATTAGAGAGACGCAGTTTAACGAAGTTCTGTATCAGAATGTAGGACAAGCTGTTTCCAAGAATTCTGTAGCCTATGTATTCGCTATACGCGGGTTTTCTGTATGCTGAATGTGGCAGATGCAGCTTATTGGAGTTCTGTATCGTGCTTGTAGTTTGACACAGTTTGCCAGAGTTCTGTTTTTGGGTGTAGAGAGAAACTGTTTCTAGGAGTTCTGTAGCCTGGCATAAGGCATACGCAGTAATTGGGATTTCTATATCCTGAGTGTAGGAGACGCCGCTTATGGCAGCTCCGCTACCTGGATATAGATAGAAGCAGTGTACCGGAGTTGTCTATCCTTTGTGTAGAAAGCAGCTGTTTACTGGGGTTCTGTAGCATGGAATGAGGCATTCGCTATATGCGGGTATTCTGTATACTGCGTGTAGCAGATGCAGCCTTCGGGAGTTCTATACCCTAAGTGTAGAGAGATGCAGTTTCCAGTAGTTCTGTATGTTGAATGTAGAGAGAAGCTGTTTCCAAGAGTTCTGTAGTCTGAGAGTAGGCATACGCTGTATATGGGATTCCTGTAGCCTGAGTGTAGCCGACGCAGCTTATGGGAGATCTGTAACCTAGAATTAGAGAGACGCAGTTTAACGAAGTTCTGTATCAGAATGTAGGGACAAGCTGTTTCCAAGAATTCTGTAGCCTATGGGCATGTATTCGCTATACGCGGGTTTTCTGTATGCTGAATGTGGCAGATGCAGCTTATTGGAGTTCTGTATCGTGCTTGTAGTTCGACACAGTTTGCCAGAGTTCTGTTTTTGGGTGTAGAGAGAAACTGTTTCTAGGAGTTCTGTAGCCTGGCATAAGGCATACGCAGTAATTGGGATTTCTATATCCTGAGTGTAGGAGACGCCGCTTATGGCAGCTCCGCTACGTGGATGTAGATAGAAGCAGTTTACCGGAGTTCTCTATCCTTTGTGTAGAAAGCAGCTGTTTACTGGAGTTCTGTAGCATGGAATGAGGCATTCGCTATATGCAGGTTTTCTCTATGCTGAGTGTAGGAGACGGCGCTTATGGAAGCTGTGCTACCTGGATATAGAGAGAAGCGTTTTACCGGAGTTCCCTATCCTTGTTGTAGAGAGGAGCTGATTCCAGGAGTTCTATATCCTGGAATTAGGCATTCGCTGTATGTGGGTATTCTGTATGCTGAGTGTAGCACATGCAGCTTTCTGGAGTTCTGTCATCTAAGTGTAGAGAGATGCAGTTTCCAGTAGTTCTGTATGTTGAATGTAGAGAGAAGCTGTTTCCAAGAGTTCTGTAGTCTGAGAGTAGGCATACGCTCTATATGGGATTCCAGTAGCCTGAGTGTAGCCGATTCAGCTTATGGGAGTTCTGTAACCCTGAATTAGAAAGTTACATTTTAGCGAAGTTCTGTATCAGAGTGTAGGGAGAAGCTGTTTCCAAGAATTCTGCAGCGTATGAGCAGGTATTCGCTATATGCGGGTTTTCTGTATGCTGAGTGTAGCAGATGCAGCTTATGGAAGTTCTGTATCTTGAATGTAGTGAGACACAGTTTGCCAGAGTTCTGTATATGGGTGTAGAGAGAAACTGTTTCCAAGAGTTCTGTAGCCTGGCAAGAGGCATACGCAGTCATTGGGATTTCTGTATCCTGAGTGTGGGAGACGCCGCTTAGGGGAGCTCCGCTACCTGGATATAGAGAGAAGCAGTTTACCAGAGTTCTCTATGCTTTGTGTAGAGAGCAGCTGTTTACTGGTGTTTTGTAGCCTGGAATGAGGCATTACATATATGCGGGTTTTCTGTATGCTGAGTGTAGGAGACACCGCTTGTGGGAGCTCTGCTACCTGGATATAGATAGAAGCAGTTTACTGGAGTTCTCTATGCTTTGTGTAGAAAGCAGCTGTTTACTGGATTTCTGTAGCCTGTAATGAGGCATTCGCTATATGCGGGTTTTCTCTATGCTGAGTGTAGGAGACGCCGCTTATGGGAGCTCTGCTACCTGGATAGAGAGAGAATCAATTTACCGGAATTCCTTATCCTTGTTGTAGAGCGGAGCTGTTTCCAGGAGTTCTGTGTCCTGGAATTAGGCATTCGCTATATGTGGGTATTCTGTATACTGCGTGTAGCAGATGCAGCATTCGGGAGTTCTATACCCTAAGTGTAGAGAGATGCAGTTTCCAGTAGTTCTGTATGTTGAATGTAGAGAGAAGCTGTTTCCAAGTGTTCTGTAGTCTGAGAGTAGGCATACGCTGTATATGGGATTCCTGTAGCCTGAGTGTAGCCGACGCAGCTTATGGGAGATCTGTAACCTAGAATTAGAGAGACGCAGTTTACCGAAGTTCTGTATCAGAATGTAGGACAAGCTGTTTCCAAGAATTCTGTAGCCTATGGGCATGTATTCGCTATACGCGGGTTTTCTGTATGCTGAATGTGGCAGATGCAGCTTATTGGAGTTCTGTATCGTGCTTGTAGTTTGACACAGTTTGCCAGAGTTCTGTTTTTGGGTGTAGAGAGAAACTGTTTCTAGGAGTTCTGTAGCCTGGCATAAGGCATACGCAGTAATTGGGATTTCTATATCCTGAGTGTAGGAGACGCCGCTTATGGCAGCTCCGCTACCTGGATATAGATAGAAGCAGTGTACCGGAGTTCTCTATCCTTTGTGTAGAAAGCAGCTGTTTACTGGAGTTCTGTAGCATGGAATGAGGCATTCGCTATATGCGGGTTTTCTCTATGCTGAGTGTAGCAGATGCAGCTTTTGGGAATTCTATACCCTAAGTGTAGAGAGATGCAGTTTCCAGTAGTTCTGTATGTTGAATGTAGAGAGAAGCTGTTTCCAAGAGTTCTGTAGTCTGAGAGTAGGCATACGCTCTATATGGCATTCCAGTAGCCTGAGTGTAGCCGATTCAGCTTATGGGAGTTCTGTAACCCTGAATTAGAAAGTTACATTTTAGCGAAGTTCTGTATCAGAGTGTAGGGAGAAGCTGTTTCCAAGAATTCTGCGGCGTATGAGCAGGTATTCGCTATATGCGGGTTTTCTGTATGCTGAGTGTGGCAGACGCAGCTTATGGAAGTTCTGTATCTTGAATGTAGTGAGACACAGTTTGCCAGAGTTCTGTATATGGGTGTAGAGAGAAACTGTTTCCAAGAGTTCTGTAGCCTGGCAAGAGGCATACGCAGTCATTGGGATTTCTGTATCCTGAGTGTGGGAGACGCCGCTTATGGGAGCTCCGCTACCTGGATATAGAGAGAAGCAGTTTACCAGAGTTCTCTATGCTTTGTGTAGAGAGCAGCTGTTTACTGGTGTTTTGTAGCCTGGAATGAGGCATTACATATATGCGGGTTTTCTGTATGCTGAGTGTAGGAGACGCCGCTTGTGGGAGCTCTGCTACCTGGATATAGATAGAAGCAGTTTACTGGAGTTCTCTATGCTTTGTGTAGAAAGCAGCTGTTTACTGGATTTCTGTAGCCTGGAATGAGGCATTCGCTATATGCGGGTTTTCTCTATGCTGAGTGTAGGAGACGCCGCTTATGGGAGCTCTGCTACCTGGATAGAGAGAATCAGTTTACCAGAGTTCCTTATCCTTGTTGTAGAGCGGAGCTGTTTCCAGGAGTTCTGTGTCCTGGAATTAGGCATTCGCTATATGTGGGTATTCTGTATACTGCGTGTAGCAGATGCAGCATTCGGGAGTTCTATACCCTAAGTGTAGAGAGATGCAGTTTCCAGTAGTTCTGTATGTTGAATGTAGAGAGAAGCTGTTTCCAAGAGTTCTGTAATCTGAGAGTAGGCATACGCTGTATATGGGATTCCTGTAGCCTGAGTGTAGCCGACGCAGCTTATGGGAAATCTGTAACCTAGAATTAGAGAGACGCAGTTTACCGAAGTTCTGTATCAGAATGTAGGACAAGCTGTTTCCAAGAATTCTGTAGCCTATTTATTCGCTATACGCGGGTTTTCTGTATGCTGAATGTGGCAGATGCAGCTTATTGGAGTTCTGTATCGTGCTTGTAGTTTGACACAGTTTGCCAGAGTTCTGTTTTTGGGTGTAGAGAGAAACTGTTTCTAGGAGTTCTGTAGCCTGGCATAAGGCATACGCAGTAATTGGGATTTCTATATCCTGAGTGTAGGAGACGCCGCTTATGGCAGCTCCGCTACCTGGATATAGATAGAAGCAGTGTACCGGAGTTCTCTATCCTTTGTGTAGAAAGCAGCTGTTTACTGGAGTTCTGTAGCATGGAATGAGGCATTCGCTATATGCGGGTATTCTGTATACTGCGTGTAGCAGATGCAGCATTCGGGAGTTCTATACCCTAAGTGTAGAGAGATGCAGTTTCCAGTAGTTCTGTATGTTGAATGTAGAGAGAAGCTGTTTCCAAGAGTTCTGTAGTCTGAGAGTAGGCATACGCTGTATATGGGATTCCTGTAGCCTGAGTGTAGCCGACGCAGCTTATGGGAGATCTGTAACCTAGAATTAGAGAGACGCAGTTTAACGAAGTTCTGTATCAGAATGTAGGGACAAGCTGTTTCCAAGAATTCTGTAGCCTATGGGCATGTATTCGCTATACGCGGGTTTTCTGTATGCTGAATGTGGCAGATGCAGCTTATTGGAGTTCTGTATCATGCTTGTAGTTCGACACAGTTTGCCAGAGTTCTGTTTTTGGGTGTAGAGAGAAACTGTTTCTAGGAGTTCTGTAGCCTGGCATAAGGCATACGCAGTAATTGGGATTTCTATATCCTGAGTGTAGGAGACGCCGCTTATGGCAGCTCCACTACGTGGATGTAGATAGAAGCAGTTTACCGGAGTTCTCTATCCTTTGTGTAGAAAGCAGCTGTTTACTGGAGTTCTGTAGCATGGAATGAGGCATTCGCTATATGCAGGTTTTCTCTATGCTGAGTGTAGGAGACGGCGCTTATGGAAGCTGTGCTACCTGGATATAGAGAGAAGCGTTTTACCGGAGTTCCCTATCCTTGTTGTAGAGAGGAGCTGATTCCAGGAGTTCTATATCCTGGAATTAGGCATTCGCTGTATGTGGGTATTCTGTATGCTGAGTGTAGCACATGCAGCTTTCTGGAGTTCTGTCATCTAAGTGTAGAGAGATGCAGTTTCCAGTAGTTCTGTATGTTGAATGTAGAGAGAAGCTGTTTCCAAGAGTTCTGTTGTCTGAGAGTAGGCATACGCTCTATATGGGATTCCAGTAGCCTGAGTGTAGCCAATTCAGCTTATGGGAGTTCTGTAACCCTGAATTAGAAAGTTACATTTTAGCGAAGTTCTGTATCAGAGTGTAGGGAGAAGCTGTTTCCAAGAATTCTGCAGCGTATGAGCAGGTATTCGCTATATGCGGGTTTTCTGTATGCTGAGTGTAGCAGATGCAGCTTATGGAAGTTCTGTATCTTGAATGTAGTGAGACACAGTTTGCCAGAGTTCTGTATATGGGTGTAGAGAGAAACTGTTTCCAAGAGTTCTGTAGCCTGGCAAGAGGCATACGCAGTCATTGGGATTTCTGTATCCTGAGTGTGGGAGACGCCGCTTATGGGAGCTCCGCTACCTGGATATAGAGAGAAGCAGTTTACCAGAGTTCTCTATGCTTTGTGTAGAGAGCAGCTGTTTACTGGTGTTTTGTAGCCTGGAATGAGGCATTACATATATGCGGGTTTTCTGTATGCTGAGTGTAGGAGACACCGCTTGTGGGAGCTCTGCTACCTGGATATAGATAGAAGCAGTTTACTGGAGTTCTCTATGCTTTGTGTAGAAAGCAGCTGTTTACTGGATTTCTGTAGCCTGTAATGAGGCATTCGCTATATGCGGGTTTTCTCTATGCTGAGTGTAGGAGACGCCGCTTATGGGAGCTCTGCTACCTGGATAGAGAGAGAATCAATTTACCGGAATTCCTTATCCTTGTTGTAGAGCAGAGCTGTTTCCAGGAGTTCTGTGTCCTGGAATTAGGCATTCGCTATATGTGGGTATTCTGTATACTGCGTGTAGCAGATGCAGCATTCGGGAGTTCTATACCCTAAGTGTAGAGAGATGCAGTTTCCAGTAGTTCTGTATGTTGAATGTAGAGAGAAGCTGTTTCCAAGTGTTCTGTAGTCTGAGAGTAGGCATACGCTGTATATGGGATTCCTGTAGCCTGAGTGTAGCCGACGCAGCTTATGGGAGATCTGTAACCTAGAATTAGAGAGACGCAGTTTACCGAAGTTCTGTATCAGAATGTAGGACAAGCTGTTTCCAAGAATTCTGTAGCCTATGGGCATGTATTCGCTATACGCGGGTTTTCTGTATGCTGAATGTGGCAGATGCAGCTTATTGGAGTTCTGTATCGTGCTTGTAGTTTGACACAGTTTGCCAGAGTTCTGTTTTTGGGTGTAGAGAGAAACTGTTTCTAGGAGTTCTGTAGCCTGGCATAAGGCATACGCAGTAATTGGGATTTCTATATCCTGAGTGTAGGAGACGCCGCTTATGGCAGCTCCGCTACCTGGATATAGATAGAAGCAGTGTACCGGAGTTCTCTATCCTTTGTGTAGAAAGCAGCTGTTTACTGGAGTTCTGTAGCATGGAATGAGGCATTCGCTATATGCGGGTTTTCTCTATGCTGAGTGTAGCAGATGCAGCTTTTGGGAATTCTATACCCTAAGTGTAGAGAGATGCAGTTTCCAGTAGTTCCGTATGTTGAATGTAGAGAGAAGCTGTTTCCAAGAGTTCTGTAGTCTGAGAGTAGGCATACGCTCTATATGGCATTCCAGTAGCCTGAGTGTAGCCGATTCAGCTTATGGGAGTTCTGTAACCCTGAATTAGAAAGTTACATTTTAGCGAAGTTCTGTATCAGAGTGTAGGGAGAAGCTGTTTCCAAGAATTCTGCGGCGTATGAGCAGGTATTCGCTATATGCGGGTTTTCTGTATGCTGAGTGTGGCAGACGCAGCTTATGGAAGTTCTGTATCTTGAATGTAGTGAGACACAGTTTGCCAGAGTTCTGTATATGGGTGTAGAGAGAAACTGTTTCCAAGAGTTCTGTAGCCTGGCAAGAGGCATACGCAGTCATTGGGATTTCTGTATCCTGAGTGTGGGAGACGCCGCTTATGGGAGCTCCGCTACCTGGATATAGAGAGAAGCAGTTTACCAGAGTTCTCTATGCTTTGTGTAGAGAGCAGCTGTTTACTGGTGTTTTGTAGCCTGGAATGAGGCATTACATATATGCGGGTTTTCTGTATGCTGAGTGTAGGAGACACCGCTTGTGGGAGCTCTGCTACCTGGATATAGATAGAAGCAGTTTACTGGAGTTCTCTATGCTTTGTGTAGAAAGCAGCTGTTTACTGGATTTCTGTAGCCTGGAATGAGGCATTCGCTATATGCGGGATTTCTCTATGCTGAGTGTAGGAGACGCCGCTTATGGGAGCTCTGCTACCTGGATAGAGAGAATCAGTTTACCGGAGTTCCTTATCCTTGTTGTAGAGCGGAGCTGTTTCCAGGAGTTCTGTGTCCTGGAATTAGGCATTCGCTATATGTGGGTATTCTGTATACTGCGTGTAGCAGATGCAGCATTCGGGAGTTCTATACCCTAAGTGTAGAGAGATGCAGTTTCCAGTAGTTCTGTATGTTGAATGTAGAGAGAAGCTGTTTCCAAGAGTTCTGTAGTCTGAAAGTAGGCATACGCTGTATATGGGATTCCTGTAGCCTGAGTGTAGCCGACGCAGCTTATGGGAGATCTGTAACCTAGAATTAGAGAGACGCAGTTTACCGAAGTTCTGTATCAGAATGTAGGACAAGCTGTTTCCAAGAATTCTGTAGCCTATGTATTCGCTATACGCGGGTTTTCTGTATGCTGAATGTGGCAGATGCAGCTTATTGGAGTTCTGTATCGTGCTTGTAGTTTGACACAGTTTGCCAGAGTTCTGTTTTTGGGTGTAGAGAGAAACTGTTTCTAGGAGTTCTGTAGCCTGGCATAAGGCATACGCAGTAATTGGGATTTCTATATCCTGAGTGTAGGAGACGCCGCTTATGGCAGCTCCGCTACCTGGATATAGATAGAAGCAGTGTACCGGAGTTCTCTATCCTTTGTGTAGAAAGCAGCTGTTTACTGGAGTTCTGTAGCATGGAATGAGGCATTCGCTATATGCGGGTATTCTGTATACTGCGTGTAGCAGATGCAGCATTCGGGAGTTCTATACCCTAAGTGTAGAGAGATGCAGTTTCCAGTAGTTCTGTATGTTGAATGTAGAGAGAAGCTGTTTCCAAGAGTTCTGTAGTCTGAGAGTAGGCATACGCTGTATATGGGATTCCTGTAGCCTGAGTGTAGCCGATGCAGCTTATGGGAGATCTGTAACCTAGAATTAGAGAGACGCAGTTTACCGAAGTTCTGTATCAGAATGTAGGGACAAGCTGTTTCCAAGAATTCTGTAGCCTATGGGCATGTATTCGCTATACGCGGGTTTTCTGTATGCTGAATGTGGCAGATGCAGCTTATTGGAGTTCTGTATCATGCTTGTAGTTCGACACAGTTTGCCAGAGTTCTGTTTTTGGGTGTAGAGAGAAACTGTTTCTAGGAGTTCTGTAGCCTGGCATAAGGCATACGCAGTAATTGGGATTTCTATATCCTGAGTGTAGGAGACGCCGCTTATGGCAGCTCCGCTACGTGGATGTAGATAGAAGCAGTGTACCGGAGTTCTCTATCCTTTGTGTAGAAAGCAGCTGTTTACTGGAGTTCTGTAGCATGGAATGAGGCATTCGCTATATGCATGTTTTCTCTATGCTGAGTGTAGGAGACGGCGCTTATGGAAGCTCTGCTACCTGGATATAGAGAGAAGCGTTTTACCGGAGTTCCCTATCCTTGTTGTAGAGAGGAGCTGATTCCAGGTGTTCTATATCCTGGAATTAGGCATTCGCTGTATGTGGGTATTCTGTATGCTGAGTGTAGCACATGCAGCTTTCTGGAGTTCTGTCATCTAAGTGTAGAGAGATGCAGTTTCCAGTAGTTCTGTATGTTGAATGTAGAGAGAAGCTGTTTCCAAGAGTTCTGTAGTCTGAGAGTAGGCATACGCTGTATATGGGATTCCAGTAGCCTGAGTGTAGCCGATTCAGCTTATGGGAGTTCTGTAACCCTGAATTAGAAAGTTACATTTTAGCGAAGTTCTGTATCAGAGTGTAGGGAGAAGCTGTTTCCAAGAATTCTGCGGCGTATGAGCAGGTATTCGCTATATGCGGGTTTTCTGTATGCTGAGTGTAGCAGATGCAGCTTATGGAAGTTCTGTATCTTGAATGTAGTGAGACACAGTTTGCCAGAGTTCTGTATATGGGTGTAGAGAGAAACTGTTTCCAAGAGTTCTGTAGCCTGGCAAGAGGCATACGCAGTCATTGGGATTTCTGTATCCTGAGTGTGGGAGACGCCGCTTATGGGAGCTCCGCTACCTGGATATAGAGAGAAGCAGTTTACCAGAGTTCTCTATGCTTTGTGTAGAGAGCAGCTGTTTACTGGTGTTTTGTAGCCTGGAATGAGGCATTACATATATGCGGGTTTTCTGTATGCTGAGTGTAGGAGACACCGCTTGTGGGAGCTCTGCTACCTGGATATAGATAGAAGCAGTTTACTGGAGTTCTCTATGCTTTGTGTAGAAAGCAGCTGTTTACTGGATTTCTGTAGCCTGTAATGAGGCATTCGCTATATGCGGGTTTTCTCTATGCTGAGTGTAGGAGACGCCGCTTATGGGAGCTCTGCTACCTGGATAGAGAGAGAATCAATTTACCGGAATTCCTTATCCTTGTTGTAGAGCGGAGCTGTTTCCAGGAGTTCTGTGTCCTGGAATTAGGCATTCGCTATATGTGGGTATTCTGTATACTGCGTGTAGCAGATGCAGCATTCGGGAGTTCTATACCCTAAGTGTAGAGAGATGCAGTTTCCAGAAGTTCTGTATGTTGAATGTAGAGAGAAGCTGTTTCCAAGTGTTCTGTAGTCTGAGAGTAGGCATACGCTGTATATGGGATTCCTGTAGCCTGAGTGTAGCCGACGCAGCTTATGGGAGATCTGTAACCTAGAATTAGAGAGACGCAGTTTACCGAAGTTCTGTATCAGAATGTAGGACAAGCTGTTTCCAAGAATTCTGTAGCCTATGGGCATGTATTCGCTATACGCGGGTTTTCTGTATGCTGAATGTGGCAGATGCAGCTTATTGGAGTTCTGTATCGTGCTTGTAGTTCGACACAGTTTGCCAGAGTTCTGTTTTTGGGTGTAGAGAGAAACTGTTTCTAGGAGTTCTGTAGCCTGGCATAAGGCATACGCAGTAATTGGGATTTCTATATCCTGAGTGTAGGAGACGCCGCTTATGGCAGCTCCGCTACCTGGATATAGATAGAAGCAGTGTACCGGAGTTCTCTATCCTTTGTGTAGAAAGCAGCTGTTTACTGGAGTTCTGTAGCATGGAATGAGGCATTCGCTATATGCGGGTTTTCTCTATGCTGAGTGTAGCAGATGCAGCTTTTGGGAATTCTATACCCTAAGTGTAGAGAGATGCAGTTTCCAGTAGTTCTGTATGTTGAATGTAGAGAGAAGCTGTTTCCAAGTGTTCTGTAGTCTGAGAGTAGGCATACGCTGTATATGGGATTCCAGTAGCCTGAGTGTAGCCGATTCAGCTTATGGGAGTTCTGTAACCCTGAATTAGAAAGTTACATTTTAGCGAAGTTCTGTATCAGAGTGTAGGGAGAAGCTGTTTCCAAGAATTCTGCGGCGTATGAGCAGGTATTCGCTATATGCGGGTTTTCTGAATGCTGAGTGTGGCAGACGCAGCTTATGGAAGTTCTGTATCTTGAATGTAGTGAGACACAGTTTGCCAGAGTTCTGTATATGGGTGTAGAGAGAAACTGTTTCCAAGAGTTCTGTAGCCTGGCAAGAGGCATACGCAGTCATTGGGATTTCTGTATCCTGAGTGTGGGAGACGCCGCTTATGGGAGCTCCGCTACCTGGATATAGAGAGAAGCAGTTTACCAGAGTTCTCTATGCTTTGTGTAGAGAGCAGCTGTTTACTGGTGTTTTGTAGCCTGGAATGAGGCATTACATATATGGGGGTTTTCTGTATGCTGAGTGTAGGAGACGCCGCTTGTGGGAGCTCTGCTACCTGGATATAGATAGAAGCAGTTTACTGGAGTTCTCTATGCTTTGTGTAGAAAGCAGCTGTTTACTGGATTTCTGTAGCCTGGAATGAGGCATTCGCTATATGCGGGATTTCTCTATGCTTAGTGTAGGAGACGCCGCTTATGGGAGCTCTGCTACCTGGATAGAGAGAATCAGTTTACCGGAGTTCCTTATCCTTGTTGTAGAGCGGAGCTGTTTCCAGGAGTTCTGTGTCCTGGAATTAGGCATTCGCTATATGTGGGTATTCTGTATACTGCGTGTAGCAGATGCAGCATTCGGGAGTTCTATACCCTAAGTGTAGAGAGATGCAGTTTCCAGTAGTTCTGTATGTTGAATGTAGAGAGAAGCTGTTTCCAAGTGTTCTGTAGTCTGAGAGTAGGCATACGCTGTATATGGGATTCCTGTAGCCTGAGTGTAGCCGACGCAGCTTATGGGAGATCTGTAACCTAGAATTAGAGAGACGCAGTTTACCGAAGTTCTGTATCAGAATGTAGGACAAGCTGTTTCCAAGAATTCTGTAGCCTATGTATTCGCTATACGCGGGTTTTCTGTATGCTGAATGTGGCAGATGCAGCTTATTGGAGTTCTGTATCGTGCTTGTAGTTCGACACATTTTGCCAGAGTTCTGTTTTTGGGTGTAGAGAGAAACTGTTTCTAGGAGTTCTGTAGCCTGGCATAAGGCATACGCAGTAATTGGGATTTCTATATCCTGAGTGTAGGAGACGCCGCTTATGGCAGCTCCGCTACCTGGATATAGATAGAAGCAGTGTACCGGAGTTCTCTATCCTTTGTGTAGAAAGCAGCTGTTTACTGGAGTTCTGTAGCATGGAATGAGGCATTCGCTATATGCGGGTATTCTGTATACTGCGTGTAGCAGATGCAGCATTCGGGAGTTCTATACCCTAAGTGTAGAGAGATGCAGTTTCCAGTAGTTCTGTATGTTGAATGTAGAGAGAAGCTGTTTCCCAGAGTTCTGTAGTCTGAGAGTAGGCATACGCTGTATATGGGATTCCTGTAGCCTGAGTGTAGCCGACTCAGCTTATGGGAGATCTGTAACCTAGAATTAGAGAGACGCAGTTTAACGAAGTTCTGTATCAGAATGTAGGGACAAGCTGTTTCCAAGAATTCTGTAGCCTATGGGCATGTATTCGCTATACGCGGGTTTTCTGTATGCTGAATGTGGCAGATGCAGCTTATTGGAGTTCTGTATCTTGAATGTACTGAGACACAGTTTGCCAGAGTTCTGTATATGGGTGTAGAGAGAAACTGTTTCTAGGAGTTCTGTAGCCTGGCATAAGGCATACGCAGTAATTGGGATTTCTATATCCTGAGTGTAGGAGACGCCGCTTATGGCAGCTCCGCTACGTGGATGTAGATAGAAGCAGTTTACCGGAGTTCTCTATCCTTTGTGTAGAAAGCAGCTGTTTACTGGAGTTCTGTAGCATGGAATGAGGCATTCGCTATATGCAGGTTTTCTCTATGCTGAGTGTAGGAGACGGCGCTTATGGAAGCTCTGCTACCTGGATATAGAGAGAAGCGTTTTACCGGAGTTCCCTATCCTTGTTGTAGAGAGGAGCTGATTCCAGGAGTTCTATATCCTGGAATTAGGCATTCGCTGTATGTGGGTATTCTGTATGCTGAGTGTAGCACATGCAGCTTTCTGGAGTTCTGTCATCTAAGTGTAGAGAGATGCAGTTTCCAGTAGTTCTGTATGTTGAATGTAGAGAGAAGCTGTTTCCAAGAGTTCTGTAGTCTGAGAGTAGGCATACGCTGTATATGGGATTCCTGTAGCCTGAGTGTAGCCGATTCAGCTTATGGGAGTTCTGTAACCCTGAATTAGAAAGTTACATTTTAGCGAAGTTCTGTATCAGAGTGTAGGGAGAAGCTGTTTCCAAGAATTCTGCAGCGTATGAGCAGGTATTCGCTATATGCGGGTTTTCTGTATGCTGAGTGTAGCAGATGCAGCTTATGGAAGTTCTGTATCTTGAATGTAGTGAGACACAGTTTGCCAGAGTTCTGTATATGGGTGTAGAGAGAAACTGTTTCCAAGAGTTCTGTAGCCTGGCAAGAGGCATACACAGTCATTGGGATTTCTGTATCCTGAGTGTGGGAGACGCCGCTTATGGGAGCTCCGCTACCTGGATATAGAGAGAAGCAGTTTACCAGAGTTCTCTATGCTTTGTGTAGAGAGCAGCTGTTTACTGGTGTTTTGTAGCCTGGAATGAGGCATTACATATATGCGGGTTTTCTGTATGCTGAGTGTAGGAGACACCGCTTGTGGGAGCTCTGCTACCTGGATATAGATAGAAGCAGTTTACTGGAGTTCTCTATGCTTTGTGTAGAAAGCAGCTGTTTACTGGATTTCTGTAGCCTGTAATGAGGCATTCGCTATATGCGGGTTTTCTCTATGCTGAGTGTAGGAGACGCCGCTTATGGGAGCTCTGCTACCTGGATAGAGAGAGAATCAATTTACCGGAATTCCTTATCCTTGTTGTAGAGCGGAGCTGTTTCCAGGAGTTCTGTGTCCTGGAATTAGGCATTCGCTATATGTGGGTATTCTGTATACTGCGTGTAGCAGATGCAGCATTCGGGAGTTCTATACCCTAAGTGTAGAGAGATGCAGTTTCCAGAAGTTCTGTATGTTGAATGTAGAGAGAAGCTGTTTCCAAGTGTTCTGTAGTCTGAGAGTAGGCATACGCTGTATATGGGATTCCTGTAGCCTGAGTGTAGCCGACGCAGCTTATGGGAGATCTGTAACCTAGAATTAGAGAGACGCAGTTTACCGAAGTTCTGTATCAGAATGTAGGACAAGCTGTTTCCAAGAATTCTGTAGCCTATGGGCATGTATTCGCTATACGCGGGTTTTCTGTATGCTGAATGTGGCAGATGCAGCTTATTGGAGTTCTGTATCGTGCTTGTAGTTCGACACAGTTTGCCAGAGTTCTGTTTTTGGGTGTAGAGAGAAACTGTTTCTAGGAGTTCTGTAGCCTGGCATAAGGCATACGCAGTAATTGGGATTTCTATATCCTGAGTGTAGGAGACGCCGCTTATGGCAGCTCCGCTACCTGGATATAGATAGAAGCAATGTACCGGAGTTCTCTATCCTTTGTGTAGAAAGCAGCTGTTTACTGGAGTTCTGTAGCATGGAATGAGGCATTCGCTATATGCGGGTTTTCTCTATGCTGAGTGTAGCAGATGCAGCTTTTGGGAATTCTATACCCTAAGTGTAGAGAGATGCAGTTTCCAGTAGTTCTGTATGTTGAATGTAGAGAGAAGCTGTTTCCAAGAGTTCTGTAGTCTGAGAGTAGGCATACGCTGTATATGGGATTCCTGTAGCCTGAGTGTAGCCGATTCAGCTTATGGGAGTTCTGTAACCCTGAATTAGAAAGTTACATTTTAGCGAAGTTCTGTATCAGAGTGTAGGGAGAAGCTGTTTCCAAGAATTCTGCGGCGTATGAGCAGGTATTCGCTATATGCGGGTTTTCTGTATGCTGAGTGTGGCAGACGCAGCTTATGGAAGTTCTGTATCTTGAATGTACTGAGACACAGTTTGCCAGAGTTCTGTATATGGGTGTAGAGAGAAACTGTTTCCAAGAGTTCTGTAGCCTGGCAAGAGGCATACGCAGTCATTGGGATTTCTGTATCCTGAGTGTGGGAGACGCCGCTTATGGGAGCTCCGCTACCTGGATATAGAGAGAAGCAGTTTACCAGAGTTCTCTATGCTTTGTGTAGAGAGCAGCTGTTTACTGGTGTTTTGTAGCCTGGAATGAGGCATTACATATATGCGGGTTTTCTGTATGCTGAGTGTAGGAGACGCCGCTTGTGGGAGCTCTGCTACCTGGATATAGATAGAAGCAGTTTACTGGAGTTCTCTATGCTTTGTGTAGAAAGCAGCTGTTTACTGGATTTCTGTAGCCTGGAATGAGGCATTCGCTATATGCGGGATTTCTCTATGCTGAGTGTAGGAGACGCCGCTTATGGGAGCTCTGCTACCTGGATAGAGAGAATCAGTTTACCGGAGTTCCTTATCCTTGTTGTAGAGCGGAGCTGTTTCCAGGAGTTCTGTGTCCTGGAATTAGGCATTCGCTATATGTGGGTATTCTGTATACTGCGTGTAGCAGATGCAGCATTCGGGAGTTCTATACCCTAAGTGTAGAGAGATGCAGTTTCCAGTAGTTCTGTATGTTGAATGTAGAGAGAAGCTGTTTCCAAGTGTTCTGTAGTCTGAGAGTAGGCATACGCTGTATATGGGATTCCTGTAGCCTGAGTGTAGCCGACGCAGCTTATGGGAGATCTGTAACCTAGAATTAGAGAGACGCAGTTTAACGAAGTTCTGTATCAGAATGTAGGACAAGCTGTTTCCAAGAATTCTGTAGCCTATGGGCATGTATTCGCTATACGCGGGTTTTCTGTATGCTGAATGTGGCAGATGCAGCTTATTGGAGTTCTGTATCGTGCTTGTAGTTTGACACAGTTTGCCAGAGTTCTGTTTTTGGGTGTAGAGAGAAACTGTTTCTAGGAGTTCTGTAGCCTGGCATAAGGCATACGCAGTAATTGGGATTTCTATATCCTGAGTGTAGGAGACGCCGCTTATGGCAGCTCCGCTACCTGGATATAGATAGAAGCAGTGTACCGGAGTTCTCTATCCTTTGTGTAGAAAGCAGCTGTTTACTGGAGTTCTGTAGCATGGAATGAGGCATTCGCTATATGCGGGTATTCTGTATACTGCGTGTAGCAGATGCAGCATTCGGGAGTTCTATACCCTAAGTGTAGAGAGATGCAGTTTCCAGTAGTTCTGTATGTTGAATGTAGAGAGAAGCTGTTTCCAAGAGTTCTGTAGTCTGAGAGTAGGCATACGCTGTATATGGGATTCCTGTAGCCTGAGTGTAGCCGACGCAGCTTATGGGAGATCTGTAACCTAGAATTAGAGAGACGCAGTTTACCGAAGTTCTGTATCAGAATGTAGGGACAAGCTGTTTCCAAGAATTCTGTAGCCTATGGGCATGTATTCGCTATACGCGGGTTTTCTGTATGCTGAATGTGGCAGATGCAGCTTATTGGAGTTCTGTATCATGCTTGTAGTTCGACACAGTTTGCCAGAGTTCTGTTTTTGGGTGTAGAGAGAAACTGTTTCTAGGAGTTCTGTAGCCTGGCATAAGGCATACGCAGTAATTGGGATTTCTATATCCTGAGTGTAGGAGACGCCGCTTATGGCAGCTCCGCTACGTGGATGTAGATAGAAGCAGTTTACCGGAGTTCTCTATCCTTTGTGTAGAAAGCAGCTGTTTACTGGAGTTCTGTAGCATGGAATGAGGCATTCGCTATATGCAGGTTTTCTCTATGCTGAGTGTAGGAGACGGCGCTTATGGAAGCTCTGCTACCTGGATATAGAGAGAAGCGTTTTACCGGAGTTCCCTATCCTTGTTGTAGAGAGGAGCTGATTCCAGGAGTTCTATATCCTGGAATTAGGCATTCGCTGTATGTGGGTATTCTGTATGCTGAGTGTAGCACATGCAGCTTTCTGGAGTTCTGTCATCTAAGTGTAGAGAGATGCAGTTTCCAGTAGTTCTGTATGTTGAATGTAGAGAGAAGCTGTTTCCAAGAGTTCTGTAGTCTGAGAGTAGGCATACGCTGTATATGGGATTCCTGTAGCCTGAGTGTAGCCGATTCAGCTTATGGGAGTTCTGTAACCCTGAATTAGAAAGTTACATTTTAGCGAAGTTCTGTATCAGAGTGTAGGGAGAAGCTGTTTCCAAGAATTCTGCAGCGTATGAGCAGGTATTCGCTATATGCGGGTTTTCTGTATGCTGAGTGTAGCAGATGCAGCTTATGGAAGTTCTGTATCTTGAATGTAGTGAGACACAGTTTGCCAGAGTTCTGTATATGGGTGTAGAGAGAAACTGTTTCCAAGAGTTCTGTAGCCTGGCAAGAGGCATACGCAGTCATTGGGATTTCTGTATCCTGAGTGTGGGAGACGCCGCTTATGGGAGCTCCGCTACCTGGATATAGAGAGAAGCAGTTTACCAGAGTTCTCTATGCTTTGTGTAGAGAGCAGCTGTTTACTGGTGTTTTGTAGCCTGGAATGAGGCATTACATATATGCGGGTTTTCTGTATGCTGAGTGTAGGAGACACCGCTTGTGGGAGCTCTGCTACCTGGATATAGATAGAAGCAGTTTACTGGAGTTCTCTATGCTTTGTGTAGAAAGCAGCTGTTTACTGGATTTCTGTAGCCTGTAATGAGGCATTCGCTATATGCGGGTTTTCTCTATGCTGAGTGTAGGAGACGCCGCTTATGGGAGCTCTGCTACCTGGATAGAGAGAGAATCAATTTACCGGAATTCCTTATCCTTGTTGTAGAGCGGAGCTGTTTCCAGGAGTTCTGTGTCCTGGAATTAGGCATTCGCTATATGTGGGTATTCTGTATACTGCGTGTAGCAGATGCAGCATTCGGGAGTTCTATACCCTAAGTGTAGAGAGATGCAGTTTCCAGAAGTTCTGTATGTTGAATGTAGAGAGAAGCTGTTTCCAAGTGTTCTGTAGTCTGAGAGTAGGCATACGCTGTATATGGGATTCCTGTAGCCTGAGTGTAGCCGACGCAGCTTATGGGAGATCTGTAACCTAGAATTAGAGAGACGCAGTTTACCGAAGTTCTGTATCAGAATGTAGGACAAGCTGTTTCCAAGAATTCTGTAGCCTATGGGCATGTATTCGCTATACGCGGGTTTTCTGTATGCTGAATGTGGCAGATGCAGCTTATTGGAGTTCTGTATCGTGCTTGTAGTTCGACACAGTTTGCCAGAGTTCTGTTTTTGGGTGTAGAGAGAAACTGTTTCTAGGAGTTCTGTAGCCTGGCATAAGGCATACGCAGTAATTGGGATTTCTATATCCTGAGTGTAGGAGACGCCGCTTATGGCAGCTCCGCTACCTGGATATAGATAGAAGCAATGTACCGGAGTTCTCTATCCTTTGTGTAGAAAGCAGCTGTTTACTGGAGTTCTGTAGCATGGAATGAGGCATTCGCTATATGCGGGTTTTCTCTATGCTGAGTGTAGCAGATGCAGCTTTTGGGAATTCTATACCCTAAGTGTAGAGAGATGCAGTTTCCAGTAGTTCTGTATGTTGAATGTAGAGAGAAGCTGTTTCCAAGAGTTCTGTAGTCTGAGAGTAGGCATACGCTGTATATGGGATTCCTGTAGCCTGAGTGTAGCCGATTCAGCTTATGGGAGTTCTGTAACCCTGAATTAGAAAGTTACATTTTAGCGAAGTTCTGTATCAGAGTGTAGGGAGAAGCTGTTTCCAAGAATTCTGCGGCGTATGAGCAGGTATTCGCTATATGCGGGTTTTCTGTATGCTGAGTGTGGCAGACGCAGCTTATGGAAGTTCTGTATCTTGAATGTAGTGAGACACAGTTTGCCAGAGTTCTGTATATGGGTGTAGAGAGAAACTGTTTCCAAGAGTTCTGTAGCCTGGCAAGAGGCATACGCAGTCATTGGGATTTCTGTATCCTGAGTGTGGGAGACGCCGCTTATGGGAGCTCCGCTACCTGGATATAGAGAGAAGCAGTTTACCAGAGTTCTCTATGCTTTGTGTAGAGAGCAGCTGTTTACTGGTGTTTTGTAGCCTGGAATGAGGCATTACATATATGCGGGTTTTCTGTATGCTGAGTGTAGGAGACGCCGCTTGTGGGAGCTCTGCTACCTGGATATAGATAGAAGCAGTTTACTGGAGTTCTCTATGCTTTGTGTAGAAAGCAGCTGTTTACTGGATTTCTGTAGCCTGGAATGAGGCATTCGCTATATGCGGGATTTCTCTATGCTGAGTGTAGGAGACGCCGCTTATGGGAGCTCTGCTACCTGGATAGAGAGAATCAGTTTACCGGAGTTCCTTATCCTTGTTGTAGAGCGGAGCTGTTTCCAGGAGTTCTGTGTCCTGGAATTAGGCATTCGCTATATGTGGGTATTCTGTATACTGCGTGTAGCAGATGCAGCATTCGGGAGTTCTATACCCTAAGTGTAGAGAGATGCAGTTTCCAGTAGTTCTGTATGTTGAATGTAGAGAGAAGCTGTTTCCAAGTGTTCTGTAGTCTGAGAGTAGGCATACGCTGTATATGGGATTCCTGTAGCCTGAGTGTAGCCGACGCAGCTTATGGGAGATCTGTAACCTAGAATTAGAGAGACGCAGTTTAACGAAGTTCTGTATCAGAATGTAGGACAAGCTGTTTCCAAGAATTCTGTAGCCTATGGGCATGTATTCGCTATACGCGGGTTTTCTGTATGCTGAATGTGGCAGATGCAGCTTATTGGAGTTCTGTATCGTGCTTGTAGTTTGACACAGTTTGCCAGAGTTCTGTTTTTGGGTGTAGAGAGAAACTGTTTCTAGGAGTTCTGTAGCCTGGCATAAGGCATACGCAGTAATTGGGATTTCTATATCCTGAGTGTAGGAGACGCCGCTTATGGCAGCTCCGCTACCTGGATATAGATAGAAGCAGTGTACCGGAGTTCTCTATCCTTTGTGTAGAAAGCAGCTGTTTACTGGAGTTCTGTAGCATGGAATGAGGCATTCGCTATATGCGGGTATTCTGTATACTGCGTGTAGCAGATGCAGCATTCGGGAGTTCTATACCCTAAGTGTAGAGAGATGCAGTTTCCAGTAGTTCTGTATGTTGAATGTAGAGAGAAGCTGTTTCCAAGAGTTCTGTAGTCTGAGAGTAGGCATACGCTGTATATGGGATTCCTGTAGCCTGAGTGTAGCCGACGCAGCTTATGGGAGATCTGTAACCTAGAATTAGAGAGACGCAGTTTACCGAAGTTCTGTATCAGAATGTAGGGACAAGCTGTTTCCAAGAATTCTGTAGCCTATGGGCATGTATTCGCTATACGCGGGTTTTCTGTATGCTGAATGTGGCAGATGCAGCTTATTGGAGTTCTGTATCATGCTTGTAGTTCGACACAGTTTGCCAGAGTTCTGTTTTTGGGTGTAGAGAGAAACTGTTTCTAGGAGTTCTGTAGCCTGGCATAAGGCATACGCAGTAATTGGGATTTCTATATCCTGAGTGTAGGAGACGCCGCTTATGGCAGCTCCGCTACGTGGATGTAGATAGAAGCAGTTTACCGGAGTTCTCTATCCTTTGTGTAGAAAGCAGCTGTTTACTGGAGTTCTGTAGCATGGAATGAGGCATTCGCTATATGCAGGTTTTCTCTATGCTGAGTGTAGGAGACGGCGCTTATGGAAGCTCTGCTACCTGGATATAGAGAGAAGCGTTTTACCGGAGTTCCCTATCCTTGTTGTAGAGAGGAGCTGATTCCAGGAGTTCTATATCCTGGAATTAGGCATTCGCTGTATGTGGGTATTCTGTATGCTGAGTGTAGCACATGCAGCTTTCTGGAGTTCTGTCATCTAAGTGTAGAGAGATGCAGTTTCCAGTAGTTCTGTATGTTGAATATAGAGAGAAGCTGTTTCCAAGAGTTCTGTAGTCTGAGAGTAGGCATACGCTGTATATGGGATTCCAGTAGCCTGAGTGTAGCCGATTCAGCTTATGGGAGTTCTGTAACCCTGAATTAGAAAGTTACATTTTAGCGAAGTTCTGTATCAGAGTGTAGGGAGAAGCTGTTTCCAAGAATTCTGCAGCGTATGAGCAGGTATTCGCTATATGCGGGTTTTCTGTATGCTGAGTGTAGCAGATGCAGCTTATGGAAGTTCTGTATCTTGAATGTAGTGAGACACAGTTTGCCAGAGTTCTGTATATGGGTGTAGAGAGAAACTGTTTCCAAGAGTTCTGTAGCCTGGCAAGAGGCATACGCAGTCATTGGGATTTCTGTATCCTGAGTGTGGGAGACGCCGCTTATGGGAGCTCCGCTACCTGGATATAGAGAGAAGCAGTTTACCAGAGTTCTCTATGCTTTGTGTAGAGAGCAGCTGTTTACTGGTGTTTTGTAGCCTGGAATGAGGCATTACATATATGCGGGTTTTCTGTATGCTGAGTGTAGGAGACACCGCTTGTGGGAGCTCTGCTACCTGGATATAGATAGAAGCAGTTTACTGGAGTTCTCTATGCTTTGTGTAGAAAGCAGCTGTTTACTGGATTTCTGTAGCCTGTAATGAGGCATTCGCTATATGCGGGTTTTCTCTATGCTGAGTGTAGGAGACGCCGCTTATGGGAGCTCTGCTACCTGGATAGAGAGAGAATCAATTTACCGGAATTCCTTATCCTTGTTGTAGAGCGGAGCTGTTTCCAGGAGTTCTGTGTCCTGGAATTAGGCATTCGCTATATGTGGGTATTCTGTATACTGCGTGTAGCAGATGCAGCATTCGGGAGTTCTATACCCTAAGTGTAGAGAGATGCAGTTTCCAGAAGTTCTGTATGTTGAATGTAGAGAGAAGCTGTTTCCAAGTGTTCTGTAGTCTGAGAGTAGGCATACACTGTATATGGGATTCCTGTAGCCTGAGTGTAGCCGACGCAGCTTATGGGAGATCTGTAACCTAGAATTAGAGAGACGCAGTTTACCGAAGTTCTGTATCAGAATGTAGGACAAGCTGTTTCCAAGAATTCTGTAGCCTATGGGCATGTATTCGCTATACGCGGGTTTTCTGTATGCTGAATGTGGCAGATGCAGCTTATTGGAGTTCTGTATCGTGCTTGTAGTTCGACACAGTTTGCCAGAGTTCTGTTTTTGGGTGTAGAGAGAAACTGTTTCTAGGAGTTCTGTAGCCTGGCATAAGGCATACGCAGTAATTGGGATTTCTATATCCTGAGTGTAGGAGACGCCGCTTATGGCAGCTCCGCTACCTGGATATAGATAGAAGCAATGTACCGGAGTTCTCTATCCTTTGTGTAGAAAGCAGCTGTTTACTGGAGTTCTGTAGCATGGAATGAGGCATTCGCTATATGCGGGTTTTCTCTATGCTGAGTGTAGCAGATGCAGCTTTTGGGAATTCTATACCCTAAGTGTAGAGAGATGCAGTTTCCAGTAGTTCTGTATGTTGAATGTAGAGAGAAGCTGTTTCCAAGAGTTCTGTAGTCTGAGAGTAGGCATACGCTGTATATGGGATTCCTGTAGCCTGAGTGTAGCCGATTCAGCTTATGGGAGTTCTGTAACCCTGAATTAGAAAGTTACATTTTAGCGAAGTTCTGTATCAGAGTGTAGGGAGAAGCTGTTTCCAAGAATTCTGCGGCGTATGAGCAGGTATTCGCTATATGCGGGTTTCTGTATGCTGAGTGTGGCAGACGCAGCTTATGGAAGTTCTGTATCTTGAATGTACTGAGACACAGTTTGCCAGAGTTCTGTATATGGGTGTAGAGAGAAACTGTTTCCAAGAGTTCTGTAGCCTGGCAAGAGGCATACGCAGTCATTGAGATTTCTGTATCCTGAGTGTGGGAGACGCCGCTTATGGGAGCTCCGCTACCTGGATATAGAGAGAAGCAGTTTACCAGAGTTCTCTATGCTTTGTGTAGAGAGCAGCTGTTTACTGGTGTTTTGTAGCCTGGAATGAGGCTTTACATATATGCGGGTTTTCTGTATGCTGAGTGTAGGAGACGCCGCTTGTGGGAGCTCTGCTACCTGGATATAGATAGAAGCAGTTTACTGGAGTTCTCTATGCTTTGTGTAGAAAGCAGCTGTTTACTGGATTTCTGTAGCCTGGAATGAGGCATTCGCTATATGCGGGATTTCTCTATGCTGAGTGTAGGAGACGCCGCTTATGGGAGCTCTGCTACCTGGATAGAGAGAATCAGTTTACCGGAGTTCCTTATCCTTGTTGTAGAGCGGAGCTGTTTCCAGGAGTTCTGTGTCCTGGAATTAGGCATTCGCTATATGTGGGTATTCTGTATACTGCGTGTAGCAGATGCAGCATTCGGGAGTTCTATACCCTAAGTGTAGAGAGATGCAGTTTCCAGTAGTTCTGTATGTTGAATGTAGAGAGAAGCTGTTTCCAAGTGTTCTGTAGTCTGAGAGTAGGCATACGCTGTATATGGGATTCCTGTAGCCTGAGTGTAGCCGACGCAGCTTATGGGAGATCTGTAACCTAGAATTAGAGAGACGCAGTTTAACGAAGTTCTGTATCAGAATGTAGGACAAGCTGTTTCCAAGAATTCTGTAGCCTATGGGCATGTATTCGCTATACGCGGGTTTTCTGTATGCTGAATGTGGCAGATGCAGCTTATTGGAGTTCTGTATCGTGCTTGTAGTTTGACACAGTTTGCCAGAGTTCTGTTTTTGGGTGTAGAGAGAAACTGTTTCTAGGAGTTCTGTAGCCTGGCATAAGGCATACGCAGTAATTGGGATTTCTATATCCTGAGTGTATGAGACGCCGCTTATGGCAGCTCCGCTACCTGGATATAGATAGAAGCAGTGTACCGGAGTTGTCTATCCTTTGTGTAGAAAGCAGCTGTTTACTGGAGTTCTGTAGCATGGAATGAGGCATTCGCTATATGCGGGTATTCTGTATACTGCGTGTAGCAGATGCAGCATTCGGGAGTTCTATACCCTAAGTGTAGAGAGATGCATTTTCCAGTAGTTCTGTATGTTGAATGTAGAGAGAAGCTGTTTCCAAGAGTTCTGTAGTCTGAGAGTAGGCATACACTGTATATGGGATTCCTGTAGCCTGAGTGTAGCCGACGCAGCTTATGGGAGATCTGTAACCTAGAATTAGAGAGACGCAGTTTAACGAAGTTCTGTATCAGAATGTAGGGACAAGCTGTTTCCAAGAATTCTGTAGCCTATGGGCATGTATTCGCTATACGCGGGTTTTCTGTATGCTGAATGTGGCAGATGCAGCTTATTGGAGTTCTGTATCATGCTTGTAGTTCGACACAGTTTGCCAGAGTTCTGTTTTTGGGTGTAGAGAGAAACTGTTTCTAGGAGTTCTGTAGCCTGGCATAAGGCATACGCAGTAATTGGGATTTCTATATCCTGAGTGTAGGAGACGCCGCTTATGGCAGCTCCGCTACGTGGATGTAGATAGAAGCAGTTCACCGGAGTTCTCTATCCTTTGTGTAGAAAGCAGCTGTTTACTGGAGTTCTGTAGCATGGAATGAGGCATTCGCTATATGCAGGTTTTCTCTATGCTGAGTGTAGGAGACGGCGCTTATGGAAGCTCTGCTACCTGGATATAGAGAGAAGCGTTTTACCGGAGTTCCCTATCCTTGTTGTAGAGAGGAGCTGATTCCAGGAGTTCTATATCCTGGAATTAGGCATTCGCTGTATGTGGGTATTCTGTATGCTGAGTGTAGCACATGCAGCTTTCTGGAGTTCTGTCATCTAAGTGTAGAGAGATGCAGTTTCCAGTAGTTCTGTATGTTGAATGTAGAGAGAAGCTGTTTCCAAGAGTTCTGTAGTCTGAGAGTAGGCATACGCTCTATATGGGATTCCAGTAGCCTGAGTGTAGCCGATTCAGCTTATGGGAGTTCTGTAACCCTGAATTAGAAAGTTACATTTTAGCGAAGTTCTGTATCAGAGTGTAGGGAGAAGCTGTTTCCAAGAATTCTGCAGCGTATGAGCAGGTATTCGCTATATGCGGGTTTTTTGTATGCTGAGTGTAGCAGATGCAGCTTATGGAAGTTCTGTATCTTGAATGTAGTGAGACACAGTTTGCCAGAGTTCTGTATATGGGTGTAGAGAGAAACTGTTTCCAAGAGTTCTGTAGCCTGGCAAGAGGCATACGCAGTCATTGGGATTTCTGTATCCTGAGTGTGGGAGACGCCGCTTAGGGGAGCTCCGCTACCTGGATATAGAGAGAAGCAGTTTACCAGAGTTCTCTATGCTTTGTGTAGAGAGCAGCTGTTTACTGGTGTTTTGTAGCCTGGAATGAGGCATTACATATATGCGGGTTTTCTGTATGCTGAGTGTAGGAGACACCGCTTGTGGGAGCTCTGCTACCTGGATATAGATAGAAGCAGTTTACTGGAGTTCTCTATGCTTTGTGTAGAAAGCAGCTGTTTACTGGATTTCTGTAGCCTGGAATGAGGCATTCGCTATATGCGGGTTTTCTCTATGCTGAGTGTAGGAGACGCCGCTTATGGGAGCTCTGCTACCTGGATAGAGAGAGAATCAATTTACCGGAATTCCTTATCCTTGTTGTAGAGCGGAGCTGTTTCCAGGAGTTCTGTGTCCTGGAATTAGGCATTCGCTATATGTGGGTATTCTGTATACTGCGTGTAGCAGATGCAGCATTCGGGAGTTCTATACCCTAAGTGTAGAGAGATGCAGTTTCCAGTAGTTCTGTATGTTGAATGTAGAGAGAAGCTGTTTCCAAGTGTTCTGTAGTCTGAGAGTAGGCATACGCTGTATATGGGATTCCTGTAGCCTGAGTGTAGCCGACACAGCTTATGGGAGATCTGTAACCTAGAATTAGAGAGACGCAGTTTACCGAAGTTCTGTATCAGAATGTAGGACAAGCTGTTTCCAAGAATTCTGTAGCCTATGGGCATGTATTCGCTATACGCGGGTTTTCTGTATGCTGAATGTGGCAGATGCAGCTTATTGGAGTTCTGTATCGTGCTTGTAGTTTGACACAGTTTGCCAGAGTTCTGTTTTTGGGTGTAGAGAGAAACTGTTTCTAGGAGTTCTGTAGCCTGGCATAAGGCATACGCAGTAATTGGGATTTCTATATCCTGAGTGTAGGAGACGCCGCTTATGGCAGCTCCGCTACCTGGATATAGATAGAAGCAATGTACCGGAGTTCTCTATCCTTTGTGTAGAAAGCAGCTGTTTACTGGAGTTCTGTAGCATGGAATGAGGCATTCGCTATATGCGGGTTTTCTCTATGCTGAGTGTAGCAGATGCAGCTTTTGGGAATTCTATACCCTAAGTGTAGAGAGATGCAGTTTCCAGTAGTTCTGTATGTTGAATGTAGAGAGAAGCTGTTTCCAAGAGTTCTGTAGTCTGAGCGTAGGCATACGCTGTATATGGGATTCCAGTAGCCTGAGTGTAGCCGATTCAGCTTATGGGAGTTCTGTAACCCTGAATTAGAAAGTTACATTTTAGCGAAGTTCTGTATCAGAGTGTAGGGAGAAGCTGTTTCCAAGAATTCTGCGGCGTATGAGCAGGTATTCGCTATATGCGGGTTTTCTGTATGCTGAGTGTGGCAGACGCAGCTTATGGAAGTTCTGTATCTTGAATGTAGTGAGACACAGTTTGCCAGAGTTCTGTATATGGGTGTAGAGAGAAACTGTTTCCAAGAGTTCTGTAGCCTGGCAAGAGGCATACGCAGTCATTGGGATTTCTGTATCCTGAGTGTGGGAGACGCCGCTTATGGGAGCTCCGCTACCTGGATATAGAGAGAAGCAGTTTACCAGAGTTCTCTATGCTTTGTGTAGAGAGCAGCTGTTTACTGGTGTTTTGTAGCCTGGAATGAGGCATTACATATATGCGGGTTTTCTGTATGCTGAGTGTAGGAGACACCGCTTGTGGGAGCTCTGCTACCTGGATATAGATAGAAGCAGTTTACTGGAGTTCTCTATGCTTTGTGTAGAGAGCAGCTGTTTACTGGATTTCTGTAGCCTGGAATGAGGCATTCGCTATATGCGGGATTTCTCTATGCTGAGTGTAGGAGACGCCGCTTATGGGAGCTCTGCTACCTGGATAGAGAGAATCAGTTTACCGGAGTTCCTTATCCTTGTTGTAGAGCGGAGCTGTTTCCAGGAGTTCTGTGTCCTGGAATTAGGCATTCGCTATATGTGGGTATTCTGTATACTGCGTGTAGCAGATGCAGCATTCGGGAGTTCTATACCCTAAGTGTAGAGAGATGCAGTTTCCAGTAGTTCTGTATGTTGAATGTAGAGAGAAGCTGTTTCCAAGTGTTCTGTAGTCTGAGAGTAGGCATACGCTGTATATGGGATTCCTGTAGCCTGAGTGTAGCCGACGCAGCTTATGGGAGATCTGTAACCTAGAATTAGAGAGACGCAGTTTACCGAAGTTCTGTATCAGAATGTAGGACAAGCTGTTTCCAAGAATTCTGTAGCCTATGTATTCTCTATACGCGGGTTTTCTGTATGCTGAATGTGGCAGATGCAGCTTATTGGAGTTCTGTATCGTGCTTGTAGTTCGACACAGTTTGCCAGAGTTCTGTTTTTGGGTGTAGAGAGAAACTGTTTCTAGGAGTTCTGTAGCCTGGCATAAGGCATACGCAGTAATTGGGATTTCTATATCCTGAGTGTAGGAGACGCCGCTTATGGCAGCTCTGCTACCTGGATATAGATAGAAGCAGTGTACCGGAGTTCTCTATCCTTTGTGTAGAAAGCAGCTGTTTACTGGAGTTCTGTAGCATGGAATGAGGCATTCGCTATATGCGGGTATTCTGTATACTGCGTGTAGCAGATGCAGCATTTGGGAGTTCTATACCCTAAGTGTAGAGAGATGCAGTTTCCAGTAGTTCTGTATGTTGAATGTAGAGAGAAGCTGTTTCCAAGAGTTCTGTAGTCTGAGAGTAGGCATACGCTCTATATGGGATTCCAGTAGCCTGAGTGTAGCCGATTCAGCTTATGGGAGTTCTGTAACCCTGAATTAGAAAGTTACATTTTAGCGAAGTTCTGTATCAGAGTGTAGGGAGAAGCTGTTTCCAAGAATTCTGCGGCGTATGAGCAGGTATTCGCTATATGCGGGTTTTCTGTATGCTGAGTGTGGCAGACGCAGCTTATGGAAGTTCTGTATCTTGAATGTAGTGAGACACAGTTTGCCAGAGTTCTGTATATGGGTGTAGAGAGAAACTGTTTCCAAGAGTTCTGTAGCCTGGCAAGAGGCATACGCAGTCATTGGGATTTCTGTATCCTGAGTGTGGGAGACGCCGCTTATGGGAGCTCCGCTACCTGGATATAGAGAGAAGAGGTTTACCAGAGTTCTCTATGCTTTGTGTAGAGAGCAGCTGTTTACTGGTGTTTTGTAGCCTGGAATGAGGCATTACATATATGCGGGTTTTCTGTATGCTGAGTGTAGGAGACGCCGCTTGTGGGAGCTCTGCTACCTGGATATAGATAGAAGCAGTTTACTGGAGTTCTCTATGCTTTGTGTAGAGAGCAGCTGTTTACTGGATTTCTGTAGCCTGGAATGAGGCATTCGCTATATGCGGGTTTTCTCTATGCTGAGTGTAGGAGACGCCGCTTATGGGAGCTCTGCTACCTGGATAGAGAGAATCAGTTTACCGGAGTTCCTTATCCTTGTTGTAGAGCGGAGCTGTTTCCAGGAGTTCTGTGTCCTGGAATTAGGCATTCGCTATATGTGG
This sequence comes from Lepus europaeus, assembly GCF_033115175.1. Lineage (NCBI taxonomy): Eukaryota > Metazoa > Chordata > Mammalia > Lagomorpha > Leporidae > Lepus > Lepus europaeus. Next base: position 1,211,473 of record NW_026909254.1, read on the forward strand.
GTATTCTGTATACTGCGTGTAGCAGATGCAGCATTCGGGAGTTCTATACCCTAAGTGTAGAGAGATGCAGTTTCCAGTAGTTCTGTATGTTGAATGTAGAGAGAAGCTGTTTCCAAGAGTTCTGTAGTCTGAGAGTAGGCATACGCTGTATATGGGATTCCTGTAGCCTGAGTGTAGCCGACGCAGCTTATGGGAGATCTGTAACCTAGAATTAGAGAGACGCAGTTTACCGAAGTTCTGTATCAGAATGTAGGACAAGCTGTTTCCAAGAATTCTGTAGCCTATGGGCATGTATTCGCTATACGCGGGTTTTCTGTATGCTGAATGTGGCAGATGCAGCTTATTGGAGTTCTGTATCGTGCTTGTAGTTTGACACAGTTTGCCAGAGTTCTGTTTTTGGGTGTAGAGAGAAACTGTTTCTAGGAGTTCTGTAGCCTGGCATAAGGCATACGCAGTAATTGGGATTTCTATATCCTGAGTGTAGGAGACGCCGCTTATGGCAGCTCCGCTACCTGGATATAGATAGAAGCAATGTACCGGAGTTCTCTATCCTTTGTGTAGAAAGCAGCTGTTTACTGGAGTTCTGTAGCATGGAATGAGGCATTCGCTATATGCGGGTTTTCTCTATGCTGAGTGTAGCAGATGCAGCTTTTGGGAATTCTATACCCTAAGTGTAGAGAGATGCAGTTTCCAGTAGTTCTGTATGTTGAATGTAGAGAGAAGCTGTTTCCAAGAGTTCTGTAGTCTGAGCGTAGGCATACGCTGTATATGGGATTCCAGTAGCCTGAGTGTAGCCGATTCAGCTTATGGGAGTTCTGTAACCCTGAATTAGAAAGTTACATTTTAGCGAAGTTCTGTATCAGAGTGTAGGGAGAAGCTGTTTCCAAGAATTCTGCGGCGTATGAGCAGGTATTCGCTATATGCGGGTTTTCTGTATGCTGAGTGTGGCAGACGCAGCTTATGGAAGTTCTGTATCTTGAATGTAGTGAGACACAGTTTGCCAGAGTTCTGTATATGGGTGTAGAGAGAAACTGTTTCCAAGAGTTCTGTAGCCTGGCAAGAGGCATACGCAGTCATTGGGATTTCTGTATCCTGAGTGTGGGAGACGCCGCTTATGGGAGCTCCGCTACCTGGATATAGAGAGAAGCAGTTTACCAGAGTTCTCTATGCTTTGTGTAGAGAGCAGCTGTTTACTGGTGTTTTGTAGCCTGGAATGAGGCATTACATATATGCGGGTTTTCTGTATGCTGAGTGTAGGAGACACCGCTTGTGGGAGCTCTGCTACCTGGATATAGATAGAAGCAGTTTACTGGAGTTCTCTATGCTTTGTGTAGAGAGCAGCTGTTTACTGGATTTCTGTAGCCTGGAATGAGGCATTCGCTATATGCGGGATTTCTCTATGCTGAGTGTAGGAGACGCCGCTTATGGGAGCTCTGCTACCTGGATAGAGAGAATCAGTTTACCGGAGTTCCTTATCCTTGTTGTAGAGCGGAGCTGTTTCCAGGAGTTCTGTGTCCTGGAATTAGGCATTCGCTATATGTGGGTATTCTGTATACTGCGTGTAGCAGATGCAGCATTCGGGAGTTCTATACCCTAAGTGTAGAGAGATGCAGTTTCCAGTAGTTCTGTATGTTGAATGTAGAGAGAAGCTGTTTCCAAGTGTTCTGTAGTCTGAGAGTAGGCATACGCTGTATATGGGATTCCTGTAGCCTGAGTGTAGCCGACGCAGCTTATGGGAGATCTGTAACCTAGAATTAGAGAGACGCAGTTTACCGAAGTTCTGTATCAGAATGTAGGACAAGCTGTTTCCAAGAATTCTGTAGCCTATGTATTCTCTATACGCGGGTTTTCTGTATGCTGAATGTGGCAGATGCAGCTTATTGGAGTTCTGTATCGTGCTTGTAGTTCGACACAGTTTGCCAGAGTTCTGTTTTTGGGTGTAGAGAGAAACTGTTTCTAGGAGTTCTGTAGCCTGGCATAAGGCATACGCAGTAATTGGGATTTCTATATCCTGAGTGTAGGAGACGCCGCTTATGGCAGCTCCGCTACCTGGATATAGATAGAAGCAGTGTACCGGAGTTCTCTATCCTTTGTGTAGAAAGCAGCTGTTTACTGGAGTTCTGTAGCATGGAATGAGGCATTCGCTATATGCGGGTATTCTGTATACTGCGTGTAGCAGATGCAGCATTTGGGAGTTCTATACCCTAAGTGTAGAGAGATGCAGTTTCCAGTAGTTCTGTATGTTGAATGTAGAGAGAAGCTGTTTCCAAGAGTTCTGTAGTCTGAGAGTAGGCATACGCTCTATATGGGATTCCAGTAGCCTGAGTGTAGCCGATTCAGCTTATGGGAGTTCTGTAACCCTGAATTAGAAAGTTACATTTTAGCGAAGTTCTGTATCAGAGTGTAGGGAGAAGCTGTTTCCAAGAATTCTGCGGCGTATGAGCAGGTATTCGCTATATGCGGGTTTTCTGTATGCTGAGTGTGGCAGACGCAGCTTATGGAAGTTCTGTATCTTGAATGTAGTGAGACACAGTTTGCCAGAGTTCTGTATATGGGTGTAGAGAGAAACTGTTTCCAAGAGTTCTGTAGCCTGGCAAGAGGCATACGCAGTCATTGGGATTTCTGTATCCTGAGTGTGGGAGACGCCGCTTATGGGAGCTCCGCTACCTGGATATAGAGAGAAGAGGTTTACCAGAGTTCTCTATGCTTTGTGTAGAGAGCAGCTGTTTACTGGTGTTTTGTAGCCTGGAATGAGGCATTACATATATGCGGGTTTTCTGTATGCTGAGTGTAGGAGACGCCGCTTGTGGGAGCTCTGCTACCTGGATATAGATAGAAGCAGTTTACTGGAGTTCTCTATGCTTTGTGTAGAGAGCAGCTGTTTACTGGATTTCTGTAGCCTGGAATGAGGCATTCGCTATATGCGGGTTTTCTCTATGCTGAGTGTAGGAGACGCCGCTTATGGGAGCTCTGCTACCTGGATAGAGAGAATCAGTTTACCGGAGTTCCTTATCCTTGTTGTAGAGCGGAGCTGTTTCCAGGAGTTCTGTGTCCTGGAATTAGGCATTCGCTATATGTGGGTATTCTGTATACTGCGTGTAGCAGATGCAGCATTCGGGAGTTCTATACCCTAAGTGTAGAGAGATGCAGTTTCCAGTAGTTCTGTATGTTGAATGTAGAGAGAAGCTGTTTCCAAGAGTTCTGTAGTCTGAGAGTAGGCATACGCTGTATATGGGATTCCTGTAGCCTGAGTGTAGCCGACGCAGCTTATGGGAGATCTGTAACCTAGAATTAGAGAGACGCAGTTTACCGAAGTTCTGTATCAGAATGTAGGACAAGCTGTTTCCAAGAATTCTGTAGCCTATGTATTCGCTATACGCGGGTTTTCTGTATGCTGAATGTGGCAGATGCAGCTTATTGGAGTTCTGTATCGTGCTTGTAGTTTGACACAGTTTGCCAGAGTTCTGTTTTTGGGTGTAGAGAGAAACTGTTTCTAGGAGTTCTGTAGCCTGGCATAAGGCATACGCAGTAATTGGGATTTCTATATCCTGAGTGTAGGAGACGCCGCTTATGGCAGCTCCGCTACCTGGATATAGATAGAAGCAGTGTACCGGAGTTCTCTATCCTTTGTGTAGAAAGCAGCTGTTTACTGGAGTTCTGTAGCATGGAATGAGGCATTCGCTATATGCGGGTATTCTGTATACTGCGTGTAGCAGATGCAGCATTCGGGAGTTCCATACCCTAAGTGTAGAGAGATGCAGTTTCCAGTAGTTCTGTATGTTGAATGTAGAGAGAAGCTGTTTCCAAGAGTTCTGTAGTCTGAGAGTAGGCATACGCTGTATATGGGATTCCTGTAGCCTGAGTGTAGCCGATGCAGCTTATGGGAGATCTGTAACCTAGAATTAGAGAGACGCAGTTTACCGAAGTTCTGTATCAGAATGTAGGGACAAGCTGTTTCCAAGAATTCTGTAGCCTATGGGCATGTATTCGCTATACGCGGGTTTTCTGTATGCTGAATGTGGCAGATGCAGCTTATTGGAGTTCTGTATCATGCTTGTAGTTCGACACAGTTTGCCAGAGTTCTGTTTTTGGGTGTAGAGAGAAACTGTTTCTAGGAGTTCTGTAGCCTGGCATAAGGCATACGCAGTAATTGGGATTTCTATATCCTGAGTGTAGGAGACGCCGCTTATGGCAGCTCCGCTACGTGGATGTAGATAGAAGCAGTTTACCGGAGTTCTCTATCCTTTGTGTAGAAAGCAGCTGTTTACTGGAGTTCTGTAGCATGAAATGAGGCATTCGCTATATGCAGGTTTTCTCTATGCTGAGTGTAGGAGACGGCGCTTATGGAAGCTCTGCTACCTGGATATAGAGAGAAGCGTTTTACCGGAGTTCCCTATCCTTGTTGTAGAGAGGAGCTGTTTCCAGGAGTTCTGTATCCTGGAATTAGGCATTCGCTGTATGTGGGTATTCTTTATGCTGAGTGTAGCACATGCAGCTTTCTGGAGTTCTGTCATCTAAGTGTAGAGAGATGCAGTTTCCAGTAGTTCTGTATGTTGAATGTAGAGAGAAGCTGTTTCCAAGAGTTCTGTAGTCTGAGAGTAGGCATACGCTCTATATGGGATTCCAGTAGCCTGAGTGTAGCCGATTCAGCTTATGGGAGTTCTGTAACCCTGAATTAGAAAGTTACATTTTAGCGAAGTTCTGTATCAGAGTGTAGGGAGAAGCTGTTTCCAAGAATTCTGCAGCGTATGAGCAGGTATTCGCTATATGCGGGTTTTCTGTATGCTGAGTGTAGCAGATGCAGCTTATGGAAGTTCTGTATCTTGAATGTAGTGAGACACAGTTTGCCAGAGTTCTGTATATGGGTGTAGAGAGAAACTGTTTCCAAGAGTTCTGTAGCCTGGCAAGAGGCATACGCAGTCATTGGGATTTCTGTATCCTGAGTGTGGGAGACGCCGCTTATGGGAGCTCCGCTACCTGGATATAGTTAGAAGCAGTTTACCAGAGTTCTCTATGCTTTGTGTAGAGAGCAGCTGTTTACTGGTGTTTTGTAGCCTGGAATGAGGCATTACATATATGCGGGTTTTCTGTATGCTGAGTGTAGGAGACACGGCTTGTGGGAGCTCTGCTACCTGGATATAGATAGAAGCAGTTTACTGGAGTTCTCTATGCTTTGTGTAGAGAGCAGCTGTTTACTGGATTTCTGTAGCCTGGAATGAGGCATTCGCTATATGCGGGTTTTCTCTATGCTGAGTGTAGGAGACACCGCTTATGGGAGCTCTGCTACCTGGATAGAGAGAATCAGTTTACCGGAGTTCCTTATCCTTGTTGTAGAGCGGAGCTGTTTCCAGGAGTTCTGTGTCCTGGAATTAGGCATTCGCTATATGTGGGTATTCTGTATACTGCGTGTAGCAGATGCAGCATTCGGGAGTTCTATACCCTAAGTGTAGAGAGATGCAGTTTCCAGTAGTTCTGTATGTTGAATGTAGAGAGAAGCTGTTTCCAAGAGTTCTGTAGTCTGAGAGTAGGCATACGCTGTATATGGGATTCCTGTAGCCTGAGTGTAGCCGACGCAGCTTATGGGAGATCTGTAACCTAGAATTAGAGAGACGCAGTTTACCGAAGTTCTGTATCAGAATGTAGGACAAGCTGTTTCCAAGAATTCTGTAGCCTATGTATTCGCTATACGCGGGTTTTCTGTATGCTGAATGTGGCAGATGCAGCTTATTGGAGTTCTGTATCGTGCTTGTAGTTTGACACAGTTTGCCAGAGTTCTGTTTTTGGGTGTAGAGAGAAACTGTTTCTAGGAGTTCTGTAGCCTGGCATAAGGCATACGCAGTAATTGCGATTTCTATATCCTGAGTGTAGGAGACGCCGCTTATGGCAGCTCCGCTACCTGGATATAGATAGAAGCAGTGTACCGGAGTTCTCTATCCTTTGTGTAGAAAGCAGCTGTTTACTGGAGTTCTGTAGCATGGAATGAGGCATTCGCTATATGCGGGTATTCTGTATACTGCGTGTAGCAGATGCAGCATTCGGGAGTTCCATACCCTAAGTGTAGAGAGATGCAGTTTCCAGTAGTTCTGTATGTTGAATGTAGAGAGAAGCTGTTTCCAAGAGTTCTGTAGTCTGAGAGTAGGCATACGCTGTATATGGGATTCCTGTAGCCTGAGTGTAGCCGATGCAGCTTATGGGAGATCTGTAACCTAGAATTAGAGAGACGCAGTTTACCGAAGTTCTGTATCAGAATGTAGGGACAAGCTGTTTCCAAGAATTCTGTAGCCTATGGGCATGTATTCGCTATACGCGGGTTTTCTGTATGCTGAATGTGGCAGATGCAGCTTATTGGAGTTCTGTATCATGCTTGTAGTTCGACACAGTTTGCCAGAGTTCTGTTTTTGGGTGTAGAGAGAAACTGTTTCTAGGAGTTCTGTAGCCTGGCATAAGGCATACGCAGTAATTGGGATTTCTATATCCTGAGTGTAGGAGACGCCGCTTATGGCAGCTCCGCTACGTGGATGTAGATAGAAGCAGTTTACCGGAGTTCTCTATCCTTTGTGTAGAAAGCAGCTGTTTACTGGAGTTCTGTAGCATGAAATGAGGCATTCGCTATATGCAGGTTTTCTCTATGCTGAGTGTAGGAGACGGCGCTTATGGAAGCTCTGCTACCTGGATATAGAGAGAAGCGTTTTACCGGAGTTCCCTATCCTTGTTGTAGAGAGGAGCTGTTTCCAGGAGTTCTGTATCCTGGAATTAGGCATTCGCTGTATGTGGGTATTCTTTATGCTGAGTGTAGCACATGCAGCTTTCTGGAGTTCTGTCATCTAAGTGTAGAGAGATGCAGTTTCCAGTAGTTCTGTATGTTGAATGTAGAGAGAAGCTGTTTCCAAGAGTTCTGTAGTCTGAGAGTAGGCATACGCTCTATATGGGATTCCAGTAGCCTGAGTGTAGCCGATTCAGCTTATGGGAGTTCTGTAACCCTGAATTAGAAAGTTACATTTTAGCGAAGTTCTGTATCAGAGTGTAGGGAGAAGCTGTTTCCAAGAATTCTGCAGCGTATGAGCAGGTATTCGCTATATGCGGGTTTTCTGTATGCTGAGTGTAGCAGATGCAGCTTATGGAAGTTCTGTATCTTGAATGTAGTGAGACACAGTTTGCCAGAGTTCTGTATATGGGTGTAGAGAGAAACTGTTTCCAAGAGTTCTGTAGCCTGGCAAGAGGCATACGCAGTCATTGGGATTTCTGTATCCTGAGTGTGGGAGACGCCGCTTATGGGAGCTCCGCTACCTGGATATAGTTAGAAGCAGTTTACCAGAGTTCTCTATGCTTTGTGTAGAGAGCAGCTGTTTACTGGTGTTTTGTAGCCTGGAATGAGGCATTACATATATGCGGGTTTTCTGTATGCTGAGTGTAGGAGACACGGCTTGTGGGAGCTCTGCTACCTGGATATAGATAGAAGCAGTTTACTGGAGTTCTCTATGCTTTGTGTAGAGAGCAGCTGTTTACTGGATTTCTGTAGCCTGGAATGAGGCATTCGCTATATGCGGGTTTTCTCTATGCTGAGTGTAGGAGACACCGCTTATGGGAGCTCTGCTACCTGGATAGAGAGAATCAGTTTACCGGAGTTCCTTATCCTTGTTGTAGAGCGGAGCTGTTTCCAGGAGTTCTGTGTCCTGGAATTAGGCATTCGCTATATGTGGGTATTCTGTATACTGCGTGTAGCAGATGCAGCATTCGGGAGTTCTATACCCTAAGTGTAGAGAGATGCAGTTTCCAGTAGTTCTGTATGTTGAATGTAGAGAGAAGCTTTTTTCCAAGTGTTCTGTAATCTGAGAGTAGGCATACGCTGTATATGGGATTCCTGTAGCCTGAGTGTAGCCGACGCAGCTTATGGGAGATCTGTAACCTAGAATTAGAGAGACGCAGTTTACCGAAGTTCTGTATCAGAATGTAGGACAAGCTGTTTCCAAGAATTCTGTAGCCTATGTATTCGCTATACGCGGGTTTTCTGTATGCTGAATGTGGCAGATGCAGCTTATTGGAGTTCTGTATCGTGCTTGTAGTTTGACACAGTTTGCCAGAGTTCTGTTTTTGGGTGTAGAGAGAAACTGTTTCTAGGAGTTCTGTAGCCTGGCATAGGCCATACGCAGTAATTGCGATTTCTATATCCTGAGTGTAGGAGACGCCGCTTATGGCAGCTCCGCTACCTGGATATAGATAGAAGCAGTGTACCGGAGTTCTCTATCCTTTGTGTAGAAAGCAGCTGTTTACTGGAGTTCTGTAGCATGGAATGAGGCATTCGCTATATGCGGGTATTCTGTATACTGCGTGTAGCAGATGCAGCATTCGGGAGTTCTATACCCTAAGTGTAGAGAGATGCAGTTTCCAGTAGTTCTGTATGTTGAATGTAGAGAGAAGCTGTTTCCAAGAGTTCTGTAGTCTGAGAGTAGGCATACGCTGTATATGGGATTCCTGTAGCCTGAGTGTAGCCGATGCAGCTTATGGGAGATCTGTAACCTAGAATTAGAGAGACGTAGTTTAACGAAGTTCTGTATCAGAATGTAGGGACAAGCTGTTTCCAAGAATTCTGTAGCCTATGGGCATGTATTCGCTATACGCGGGTTTTCTGTATGCTGAATGTGGCAGATGCAGCTTATTGGAGTTCTGTATCGTGCTTGTAGTTCGACACAGTTTGCCAGAGTTCTGTTTTTGGGTGTAGAGAGAAACTGTTTCTAGGAGTTCTGTAGCCTGGCATAAGGCATACGCAGTAATTGGGATTTCTATATCCTGAGTGTAGGAGACGCCGCTTATGGCAGCTCCGCTACGTGGATGTAGATAGAAGCAGTTTACCGGAGTTCTCTATCCTTTGTGTAGAAAGCAGCTGTTTACTGGAGTTCTGTAGCATGGAATGAGGCATTCGCTATATGCAGGTTTTCTCTATGCTGAGTGTAGGAGACGGCGCTTACGGAAGCTCTGCTACCTGGATATAGAGAGAAGCGTTTTACCGGAGTTCCCTATCCTTGTTGTAGAGAGGAGCTGATTCCAGGAGTTCTATATCCTGGAATTAGGCATTCGCTGTATGTGGGTATTCTGTATGCTGAGTGTAGCACATGCAGCTTTCTGGAGTTCTGTCATCTAAGTGTAGAGAGATGCAGTTTCCAGTAGTTCTGTATGTTGAATGTAGAGAGAAGCTGTTTCCAAGAGTTCTCTAGTCTGAGAGTAGGCATACGCTCTATATGGGATTCCAGTAGCCTGAGTGTAGCCGATTCAGCTTATGGGAGTTCTGTAACCCTGAATTAGAAAGTTACATTTTAGCGAAGTTCTGTATCAGAGTGTAGGGAGAAGCTGTTTCCAAGAATTCTGCAGCCTATGAGCAGGTATTCGCTATATGCGGGTTTTCTGTATGCTGAGTGTAGCAGATGCAGCTTATGGAAGTTCTGTATCTTGAATGTAGTGAGACACAGTTTGCCAGAGTTCTGTATATGGGTGTAGAGAGAAACTGTTTCCAAGAGTTCTGTAGCCTGGCAAGAGGCATACGCAGTCATTGGGATTTCTGTATCCTGAGTGTGGGAGACGCCGCTTATGGGAGCTCCGCTACCTGGATATAGAGAGAAGCAGTTTACCAGAGTTCTCTATGCTTTGTGTAGAGAACAGCTGTTTACTGGTGTTTTGTAGCCTGGAATGAGGCATTACATATATGCGGGTTTTCTGTATGCTGAGTGTAGGAGACACCGCTTGTGGGAGCTCTGCTACCTGGATATAGATAGAAGCAGTTTACTGGAGTTCTCTATGCTTTGTGTAGAAAGCAGCTGTTTACTGGATTTCTGTAGCCTGTAATGAGGCATTCGCTATATGCGGGTTTTCTCTATGCTGAATGTAGGAGACGCCGCTTATGGGAGCTCTGCTACCTGGATAGAGAGAGAATCAATTTACCAGAATTCCTTATCCTTGTTGTAGAGCGGAGCTGTTTCCAGGAGTTCTGTGTCCTGGAATTAGGCATTCGCTATATGTGGGTATTCTGTATACTGCGTGTAGCAGATGCAGCATTCGGGAGTTCTATACCCTAAGTGTAGAGAGACGCAGTTTCCAGAAGTTCTGTATGTTGAATGTAGAGAGAAGCTGTTTCCAAGTGTTCTGTAGTCTGAGAGTAGGCATACGCTGTATATGGGATTCCTGTAGCCTGAGTGTAGCCGACGCAGCTTATGGGAGATCTGTAACCTAGAATTAGAGAGACGCAGTTTACCGAAGTTCTGTATCAGAATGTAGGACAAGCTGTTTCCAAGAATTCTGTAGCCTATTGTCATGTATTCGCTATACGCGGGTTTTCTGTATGCTGAATGTGGCAGATGCAGCTTATTGGAGTTCTGTATCGTGCTTGTAGTTCGACACAGTTTGCCAGAGTTCTGTTTTTGGGTGTAGAGAGAAACTGTTTCTAGGAGTTCTGTAGCCTGGCATAAGGCATACGCAGTAATTGGGATTTCTATATCCTGAGTGTAGGAGACGCCGCTTATGGCAGCTCCGCTACCTGGATATAGATAGAAGCAATGTACCGGAGTTCTCTATCCTTTGTGTAGAAAGCAGCTGTTTACTGGAGTTCTGTAGCATGGAATGAGGCATTCGCTATATGCGGGTTTTCTCTATGCTGAGTGTAGCAGATGCAGCTTTTGGGAATTCTATACCCTAAGTGTAGAGAGATGCAGTTTCCAGTAGTTCTGTATGTTGAATGTAGAGAGAAGCTGTTTCCAAGAGTTCTGTAGTCTGAGAGTAGGCATACGCTGTATATGGGATTCCAGTAGCCTGAGTGTAGCCGATTCAGCTTATGGGAGTTCTGTAACCCTGAATTAGAAAGTTACATTTTAGCGAAGTTCTGTATCAGAGTGTAGGGAGAAGCTGTTTCCAAGAATTCTGCGGCGTATGAGCAGGTATTCGCTAAATGCGGGTTTCCTGTATGCTGAGTGTGGCAGACGCAGCTTATGGAAGTTCTGTATCTTGAATGTAGTGAGACACAGTTTGCCAGAGTTCTGTATATGGGTGTAGAGAGAAACTGTTTCCAAGAGTTCTGTAGCCTGGCAAGAGGCATACGCAGTCATTGGGATTTCTGTATCTTGAGTGTGGGAGACGCCGCTTATGGGAGCTCCGCTACCTGGATATAGAGAGAAGCAGTTTACCAGAGTTCTCTATGCTTTGTGTAGAGAGCAGCTGTTTACTGGTGTTTTGTAGCCTGGAATGAGGCATTACATATATGCGGGTTTTCTGTATGCTGAGTGTAGGAGACACCGCTTGTGGGAGCTCTGCTACCTGGATATAGATAGAAGCAGTTTACTGGAGTTCTCTATGCTTTGTGTAGAGAGCAGCTGTTTACTGGATTTCTGTAGCCTGGAATGAGGCATTCGCTATATGCGGGTTTTCTCTATGCTGAGTGTAGGAGACGCCGCTTATGGGAGCTCTGCTACCTGGATAGAGAGAATCAGTTTACCGGAGTTCCTTATCCTTGTTGTAGAGCGGAGCTGTTTCCAGGAGTTCTGTGTCCTGGAATTAGGCATTCGCTATATGTGGGTATTCTGTATACTGCGTGTAGCAGATGCAGCATTCGGGAGTTCTATACCCTAAGTGTAGAGAGATGCAGTTTCCAGTAGTTCTGTATGTTGAATGTAGAGAGAAGCTGTTTCCAAGAGTTCTGTAGTCTGAGAGTAGGCATACGCTGTATATGGGATTCCTGTAGCCTGAGTGTAGCCGACGCAGCTTATGGGAGATCTGTAACCTAGAATTAGAGAGACGCAGTTTACCGAAGTTCTGTATCAGAATGTAGGACAAGCTGTTTCCAAGAATTCTGTAGCCTATGTATTCGCTATACGCGGGTTTTCTGTATGCTGAATGTGGCAGATGCAGCTTATTGGAGTTCTGTATCGTGCTTGTAGTTTGACACAGTTTGCCAGAGTTCTGTTTTTGGGTGTAGAGAGAAACTGTTTCTAGGAGTTCTGTAGCCTGGCATAAGCCATACGCAGTAATTGGGATTTCTATATCCTGAGTGTAGGAGACGCCGCTTATGGCAGCTCCGCTACCTGGATATAGATAGAAGCAGTGTACCGGAGTTCTCTATCCTTTGTGTAGAAAGCAGCTGTTTACTGGAGTTCTGTAGCATGGAATGAGGCATTCGCTATATGCGGGTATTCTGTATACTGCGTGTAGCAGATGCAGCATTCGGGAGTTCTATACCCTAAGTGTAGAGAGATGCAGTTTCCAGTAGTTCTGTATGTTGAATATAGACAGAAGCTGTTTCCAAGAGTTCTGTAGTCTGAGAGTAGGCATACGCTGTATATGGGATTCCTGTAGCCTGAGTGTAGCCGATGCAGCTTATGGGAGATCTGTAACCTAGAATTAGAGAGACGCAGTTTACCGAAGTTCTGTATCAGAATGTAGGGACAAGCTGTTTCCAAGAATTCTGTAGCCTATGGGCATGTATTCGCTATACGCGGGTTTTCTGTATGCTGAATGTGGCAGATGCAGCTTATTGGAGTTCTGTATCATGCTTGTAGTTCGACACAGTTTGCCAGAGTTCTGTTTTTGGGTGTAGAGAGAAACTGTTTCTAGGAGTTCTGTAGCCTGGCATAAGGCATGCGCAGTAATTGGGATTTCTATATCCTGAGTGTAGGAGACGCCGCTGATGGCAGCTCCGCTACGTGGATGTAGATAGAAGCAGTTTACCGGAGTTCTCTATCCTTTGTGTAGAAAGCAGCTGTTTACTGGAGTTCTGTAGCATGGAATGAGGCATTCGCTATATGCAGGTTTTCTCTATGCTGAGTGTAGGAGACGGCGCTTATGGAAGCTCTGCTACCTGGATATAGAGAGAAGCGTTTTACCGGAGTTCCCTATCCTTGTTGTAGAGAGGAGCTGATTCCAGGAGTTCTATATCCTGGAATTAGGCATTCGCTGTATGTGGGTATTCTGTATGCTGAGTGTAGCACATGCAGCTTTCTGGAGTTCTGTCATCTAAGTGTAGAGAGATGCAGTTTCCAGTAGTTCTGTATTTGAATGTAGAGAGAAGCTGTTTCCAAGTGTTCTGTAGTCTGAGAGTAGGCATACGCTCTATATGGGATTCCAGTAGCCTGAGTGTAGCCGATTCAGCTTATGGGAGTTCTGTAACCCTGAATTAGAAAGTTACATTTTAGCGAAGTTCTGTATCAGAGTGTAGGGAGAAGCTGTTTCCAAGAATTCTGCAGCCTATGAGCAGGTATTCGCTATATGCGGGTTTTCTGTATGCTGAGTGTAGCAGATGCAGCTTATGGAAGTTCTGTATCTTGAATGTAGTGAGACACAGTTTGCCAGAGTTCTGTATATGGGTGTAGAGAGAAACTGTTTCCAAGAGTTCTGTAGCCTGGCAAGAGGCATACGCAGTCATTGGGATTTCTGTATCCTGAGTGTGGGAGACGCCGCTTATGGGAGCTCCGCTACCTGGATATAGAGAGAAGCAGTTTACCAGAGTTCTCTATGCTTTGTGTAGAGAGCAGCTGTTTACTGGTGTTTTGTAGCCTGGAATGAGGCATTACATATATGCGGGTTTTCTGTATGCTGAGTGTAGGAGACACCGCTTGTGGGAGCTCTGCTACCTGGATATAGATAGAAGCAGTTTACTGGAGTTCTCTATGCTTTGTGTAGAAAGCAGCTGTTTACTGGATTTCTGTAGCCTGTAATGAGGCATTCGCTATATGCGGGTTTTCTCTATGCTGAGTGTAGGAGACGCCGCTTATGGGAGCTCTGCTACCTGGATAGAGAGAGAATCAATTTACCGGAATTCCTTATCCTTGTTGTAGAGCGGAGCTGTTTCCAGGAGTTCTGTGTCCTGGAATTAGGCATTCGCTATATGTGGGTATTCTGTATACTGCGTGTAGCAGATGCAGCATTCGGGAGTTCTATACCCTAAGTGTAGAGAGATGCAGTTTCCAGAAGTTCTGTATGTTGAATGTAGAGAGAAGCTGTTTCCAAGTGTTCTGTAGTCTGAGAGTAGGCATACGCTGTATATGGGATTCCTGTAGCCTGAGTGTAGCCGACTCAGCTTATGGGAGATCTGTAACCTAGAATTAGAGAGACGCAGTTTACCGAAGTTCTGTATCAGAATGTAGGACAAGCTGTTTCCAAGAATTCTGTAGCCTATGGGCATGTATTCGCTATACGCGGGTTTTCTGTATGCTGAATGTGGCAGATGCAGCTTATTGGAGTTCTGTATCGTGCTTGTAGTTCGACACAGTTTGCCAGAGTTCTGTTTTTGGGTGTAGAGAGAAACTGTTTCTAGGAGTTCTGTAGCCTGGCATAAGGCATACGCAGTAATTGGGATTTCTATATCCTGAGTGTAGGAGACGCCGCTTATGGCAGCTCCGCTACCTGGATATAGATAGAAGCAATGTACCGGAGTTCTCTATCCTTTGTGTAGAAAGCAGCTGTTTACTGGAGTTCTGTAGCATGGAATGAGGCATTCGCTATATGCGGGTTTTCTCTATGCTGAGTGTAGCAGATGCAGCTTTTGGGAATTCTATACCCTAAGTGTAGAGAGATGCAGTTTCCAGTAGTTCTGTATGTTGAATGTAGAGAGAAGCTGTTTCCAAGAGTTCTGTAGTCTGAGAGTAGGCATACGCTCTATATGGGATTCCAGTAGCCTGAGTGTAGCCGACGCAGCTTATGGGAGTTCTGTAACCCTGAATTAGAAAGTTACATTTTAGCGAAGTTCTGTATCAGAGTGTAGGGAGAAGCTGTTTCCAAGAATTCTGCGGCGTATGAGCAGGTATTCGCTATATGCGGGTTTTCTGTATGCTGAGTGTGGCAGATGCAGCTTATGGAAGTTCTGTATCTTGAATGTAGTGAGACACAGTTTGCCAGAGTTCTGTATATGGGTGTAGAGAGAAACTGTTTCCAAGAGTTCTGTAGCCTGGCAAGAGGCATACGCAGTCATTGGGATTTCTGTATCCTGAGTGTGGGAGACGCCGCTTATGGGAGCTCCGCTACCTGGATATAGAGAGAAGCAGTTTACCAGAGTTCTCTATGCTTTGTGTAGAGAGCAGCTGTTTACTGGTGTTTTGTAGCCTGGAATGAGGCATTACATATATGCGGGTTTTCTGTATGCTGAGTGTAGGAGACACCGCTTGTGGGAGCTCTGCTACCTGGATATAGATAGAAGCAGTTTACTGGAGTTCTCTATGCTTTGTGTAGAGAGCAGCTGTTTACTGGATTTCTGTAGCCTGGAATGAGGCATTCGCTATATGCGGGATTTCTCTATGCTGAGTGTAGGAGACGCCGCTTATGGGAGCTCTGCTACCTGGATAGAGAGAATCAGTTTACCAGAGTTCTTTATCCTTGTTGTAGAGCGGAGCTGTTTCCAGGAGTTCTGTGTCCTGGAATTAGGCATTCGCTATATGTGGGTATTCTGTATAATGCGTGTAGCAGATGCAGCATTCGGGAGTTCTATACCCTAAGTGTAGAGAGATGCAGTTTCCAGTAGTTCTGTATGTTGAATGTAGAGAGAAGCTGTTTCCAAGTGTTCTGTAGTCTGAGAGTAGGCATACGCTGTATATGGGATTCCTGTAGCCTGAGTGTAGCCGACGCAGCTTATGGGAGATCTGTAACCTAGAATTAGAGAGACGCAGTTTACCGAAGTTCTGTATCAGAATGTAGGACAAGCTGTTTCCAAGAATTCTGTAGCCTATGGGCATGTATTCGCTATACGCGGGTTTTCTGTATGCTGAATGTGGCAGATGCAGCTTATTGGAGTTCTGTATCGTGCTTGTAGTTTGACACAGTTTGCCAGAGTTCTGTTTTTGGGTGTAGAGAGAAACTGTTTCTAGGAGTTCTGTAGCCTGGCATAAGGCATACGCAGTAATTGGGATTTCTATATCCTGAGTGTAGGAGACGCCCCTTATGGCAGCTCCGCTACTTGGATATAGATAGAAGCAGTGTACCGGAGTTCTCTATCCTTTGTGTAGAAAGCAGCTGTTTACTGGAGTTCTGTAGCATGGAATGAGGCATTCGCTATATGCGGGTTTTCTCTATGCTGAGTGTAGCAGATGCAGCTTTTGGGAATTCTATACCCTAAGTGTAGAGAGATGCAGTTTCCAGTAGTTCTGTATGTTGAATGTAGAGAGAAGCTGTTTCCAAGGGTTCTCTAGTCTGAGAGTAGGCATACGCTCTATATGGGATTCCAGTAGCCTGAGTGTAGCCGATTCAGCTTATGGGAGTTCTGTAACCCTGAATTAGAAAGTTACATTTTAGTGAAGTTCTGTATCAGAGTGTAGGGAGAAGCTGTTTCCAAGAATTCTGCGGCGTATGAGCAGGTATTCGCTATATGCGGGTTTTCTGTATGCTGAGTGTGGCAGACGCAGCTTATGGAAGTTCTGTATCTTGAATGTAGTGAGACACAGTTTGCCAGAGTTCTGTATATGGGTGTAGAGAGAAACTGTTTCCAAGAGTTCTGTAGCCTGGCAAGAGGCATACGCAGTCATTGGGATTTCTGTATCCTGAGTGTGGGAGACGCCGCTTATGGGAGCTCCGCTACCTGGATATAGAGAGAAGCAGTTTACCAGAGTTCTCTATGCTTTGTGTAGAGAGCAGCTGTTTACTGGTGTTTTGTAGCCTGGAATGAGGCATTACATATATGCGGGTTTTCTGTATGCTGAGTGTAGGAGACACCGCTTGTGGGAGCTCTGCTACCTGGATATAGATAGAAGCAGTTTACTGGAGTTCTCTATGCTTTGTGTAGAGAGCAGCTGTTTACTGGATTTCTGTAGCCTGGAATGAGGCATTCGCTATATGCGGGTTTTCTCTATGCTGAGTGTAGGTGACGGCGCTTCTGGGAGCTCTGCTACCTGGATAGAGAGAGAATCAGTTTACCGGAGTTCCTTATCCTTGTTGTAGAGCGGAGCTGTTTCCAGGAGTTCTGTGTCCTGGAATTAGGCATTCGCTATATGTGGGTATTCTGTATACTGCGTGTAGCAGATGCAGCATTCGGGAGTTCTATACCCTAAGTGTAGAGAGACGCAGTTTCCAGAAGTTCTGTATGTTGAATGTAGAGAGAAGCTGTTTCCAAGTGTTCTGTAGTCTGAGAGTAGGCATACGCTGTATATGGGATTCCTGTAGCCTGAGTGTAGCCGACGCAGCTTATGGGAGATCTGTAACCTAGAATTAGAGAGACGCAGTTTACCGAAGTTCTGTATCAGAATGTAGGACAAGCTGTTTCCAAGAATTCTGTAGCCTATGGGCATGTATTCGCTATACGCGGGTTTTCTGTATGCTGAATGTGGCAGATGCAGCTTATTGGAGTTCTGTATCGTGCTTGTAGTTCGACACAGTTTGCCAGAGTTCTGTTTTTGGGTGTAGAGAGAAACTGTTTCTAGGAGTTCTGTAGCCTGGCATAAGGCATACGCAGTAATTGGGATTTCTATATCCTGAGTGTAGGAGACGCCGCTTATGGCAGCTCCGCTACCTGGATATAGATAGAAGCAATGTACCGGAGTTCTCTATCCTTTGTGTAGAAAGCAGCTGTTTACTGGAGTTCTGTAGCATGGAATGAGGCATTCGCTATATGCGGGTTTTCTCTATGCTGAGTGTAGCAGATGCAGCTTTTAGAAATTCTATACCCTAAGTGTAGAGAGATGCAGTTTCCAGTAGTTCTGTATGTTGAATGTAGAGAGAAGCTGTTTCCAAGAGTTCTCTAGTCTGAGAGTAGGCATACGCTCTATATGGGATTCCAGTAGCCTGAGTGTAGCCGATTCAGCTTATGGGAGTTCTGTAACCCTGAATCAGAAAGTTACATTTTAGCGAAGTTCTGTATCAGAGTGTAGGGAGAAGCTGTTTCCAAGAATTCTGCAGCGTATGAGCAGGTATTCGCTATATGCGGGTTTTCTGTATGCTGAGTGTGGCAGACGCAGCTTATGGAAGTTCTGTATCTTGAATGTAGTGAGACACAGTTTGCCAGAGTTCTGTATATGGGTGTAGAGAGAAACTGTTTCCAAGAGTTCTGTAGCCTGGCAAGAGGCATACGCAGTCATTGGGATTTCTGTATCCTGAGTGTGGGAGACGCCGCTTATGGGAGCTCCGCTACCTGGATATAGAGAGAAGCAGTTTACCAGAGTTCTCTATGCTTTGTGTAGAGAGCAGCTGTTTACTGGTGTTTTGTAGCCTGGAATGAGGCATTACATATATGCGGGTTTTCTGTATGCTGAGTGTAGGAGACACCGCTTGTGGGAGCTCTGCTACCTGGATATAGATAGAAGCAGTTTACTGGAGTTCTCTATGCTTTGTGTAGAGAGCAGCTGTTTACTTGATTTCTGTAGCCTGGAATGAGGCATTCGCTATATGCGGGATTTCTCTATGCTGAGTGTAGGAGACGCCGCTTCTGGGAGCTCTGCTACCTGGATAGAGAGAGAATCAGTTTACCGGAGTTCCTTATCCTTGTTGTAGAGCGGAGCTGTTTCCAGGAGTTCTGTGTCCTGGAATTAGGCATTCGCTATATGTGGGTATTCTGTATACTGCGTGTAGCAGATGCAGCATTCGGGAGTTCTATACCCTAAGTGTAGAGAGATGCAGTTTCCAGTAGTTCTGTATGTTGAATGTAGAGAGAAGCTGTTTCCAAGTGTTCTGTAGTCTGAGAGTAGGCATACGCTGTATATGGGATTCCTGTAGCCTGAGTGTAGCCGACGCAGCTTATGGGAGATCTGTAACCTAGAATTAGAGAGACGCAGTTTACCGAAGTTCTGTATCAGAATGTAGGACAAGCTGTTTCCAAGAATTCTGTAGCCTATGGGCATGTATTCGCTATACGCGGGTTTTCTGTATGCTGAATGTGGCAGATGCAGCTTATTGGAGTTCTGTATCGTGCTTGTAGTTCGACACAGTTTGCCAGAGTTCTGTTTTTGGGTGTAGAGAGAAACTGTTTCTAGGAGTTCTGTAGCCTGGCATAAGGCATACGCAGTAATTGGGATTTCTATATCCTGAGTGTAGGAGACGCCGCTTATGGCAGCTCCGCTACCTGGATATAGATAGAAGCAGTGTACCGGAGTTCTCTATCCTTTGTGTAGAAAGCAGCTGTTTACTGGAGTTCTGTAGCATGGAATGAGGCATTCGCTATATGCGGGTTTTCTCTATGCTGAGTGTAGCAGATGCAGCTTTTGGGAATTCTATACCCTAAGTGTAGAGAGATGCAGTTTCCAGTAGTTCTGTATGTTGAATGTAGAGAGAAGCTGTTTCCAAGTGTTCTGTAGTCTGAGAGTAGGCATACGCTCTATATGGGATTCCAGTAGCCTGAGTGTAGCCGATTCAGCTTATGGGAGTTCTGTAACCCTGAATTAGAAAGTTACATTTTAGCGAAGTTCTGTATCAGAGTGTAGGGAGAAGCTGTTTCCAAGAATTCTGCGGCGTATGAGCAGGTATTCGCTATATGCGGGTTTTCTGTATGCTGAGTGTGGCAGACGCAGCTTATGGAAGTTCTGTATCTTGAATGTAGTGAGACACAGTTTGCCAGAGTTCTGTATATGGGTGTAGAGAGAAACTGTTTCCAAGAGTTCTGTAGCCTGGCAAGAGGCATACGCAGTCATTGGGATTTCTGTATCCTGAGTGTGGGAGACGCCGCTTATGGGAGCTCCGCTACCTGGATATAGAGAGAAGCAGTTTACCAGAGTTCTCTATGCTTTGTGTAGAGAGCAGCTGTTTACTGGTGTTTTGTAGCCTGGAATGAGGCATTACATATATGCGGGTTTTCTGTATGCTGAGTGTAGGAGACGCCGCTTGTGGGAGCTCTGCTACCTGGATATAGATAGAAGCAGTTTACTGGAGTTCTCTATGCTTTGTGTAGAAAGCAGCTGTTTACTGGATTTCTGTAGCCTGGAATGAGGCATTCGCTATATGCGGGTTTTCTCTATGCTGAGTGTAGGTGACGGCGCTTCTGGGAGCTCTGCTACCTGGATAGAGAGAGAATCAGTTTACCGGAGTTCCTTATCCTTGTTGTAGAGCGGAGCTGTTTCCAGGAGTTCTGTGTCCTGGAATTAGGCATTCGCTATATGTGGGTATTCTGTATACTGCGTGTAGCAGATGCAGCATTCGGGAGTTCTATACCCTAAGTGTAGAGAGATGCAGTTTCCAGTAGTTCTGTATGTTGAATGTAGAGAGAAGCTGTTTCCAAGAGTTCTGTAGTCTGAGAGTAGGCATACGCTGTATATGGGATTCCTGTAGCCTGAGTGTAGCCGACGCAGCTTATGGGAGATCTGTAACCTAGAATTAGAGAGACGCAGTTTACCGAAGTTCTGTATCAGAATGTAGGGACAAGCTGTTTCCAAGAATTCTGTAGCCTATGGGCATGTATTCGCTATACGCGGGTTTTCTGTATGCTGAATGTGGCAGATGCAGCTTATTGGAGTTCTGTATCGTGCTTGTAGTTCGACACAGTTTGCCAGAGTTCTGTTTTTGGGTGTAGAGAGAAACTGTTTCTAGGAGTTCTGTAGCCTGGCATAAGGCATACGCAGTAATTGGGATTTCTATATCCTGAGTGTAGGAGACGCCGCTTATGGCAGCTCCGCTACCTGGATATAGATAGAAGCAGTGTACCGGAGTTCTCTATCCTTTGTGTAGAAAGCAGCTGTTTACTGGAGTTCTGTAGCATGGAATGAGGCATTCGCTATATGCAGGTTTTCTCTATGCTGAGTGTAGGAGACGGCGCTTATGGAAGCTCTGCTACCTGGATATAGAGAGAAGCGTTTTACCGGAGTTCCCTATCCTTGTTGTAGAGAGGAGCTGATTCCAGGAGTTCTATATCCTGGAATTAGGCATTCGCTGTATGTGGGTATTCTGTATGCTGAGTGTAGCACATGCAGCTTTCTGGAGTTCTGTCATCTAAGTGTAGAGAGATGCAGTTTCCAGTAGTTCTGTATGTTGAATGTAGAGAGAAGCTGTTTCCAGGAGTTCTGTAGTCTGAGAGTAGGCATACGCTCTATATGGGATTCCAGTAGCCTGAGTGTAGCCGATTCAGCTTATGGGAGTTCTGTAACCCTGAATTAGAAAGTTACATTTTAGCGAAGTTCTGTATCAGAGTGTAGGGAGAAGCTGTTTCCAAGAATTCTGCGGCGTATGAGCAGGTATTCGCTATATGCGGGTTTTCTGTATGCTGAGTGTAGGAGACGCCGCTTGTGGGAGCTCTGCTACCTGGATATAGATAGAAGCAGTTTACTGGAGTTCTCTATGCTTTGTGTAGAAAGCAGCTGTTTACTGGATTTCTGTAGCCTGGAATGAGGCATTCGCTATATGCGGGTTTTCTCTATGCTGAGTGTAGGTGACGGCGCTTCTGGGAGCTCTGCTACCTGGATAGAGAGAGAATCAGTTTACCGGAGTTCCTTATCCTTGTTGTAGAGCGGAGCTGTTTCCAGGAGTTCTGTGTCCTGGAATTAGGCATTCGCTATATGTGGGTATTCTGTATACTGCGTGTAGCAGATGCAGCATTCGGGAGTTCTATACCCTAAGTGTAGAGAGATGCAGTTTCCAGTAGTTCTGTATGTTGAATGTAGAGAGAAGCTGTTTCCAAGAGTTCTGTAGTCTGAGAGTAGGCATACGCTGTATATGGGATTCCTGTAGCCTGACTGTAGCCGACGCAGCTTATGGGAGATCTGTAACCTAGAATTAGAGAGACGCAGTTTAACGAAGTTCTGTATCAGAATGTAGGACAAGCTGTTTCCAAGAATTCTGTAGCCTATGGGCATGTATTCGCTATACGCGGGTTTTCTGTATGCTGAATGTGGCAGATGCAGCTTATTGGAGTTCTGTATCGTGCTTGTAGTTCGACACAGTTTGCCAGAGTTCTGTTTTTGGGTGTAGAGAGAAACTGTTTCTAGGAGTTCTGTAGCCTGGCATAAGGCATACGCAGTAATTGGGATTTCTATATCCTGAGTGTAGGAAACGCCGCTTATGGCAGCTCCGCTACCTGGATATAGATAGAAGCAGTGTACCGGAGTTCTCTATCCTTTGTGTAGAAAGCAGCTGTTTACTGGAGTTCTGTAGCATGGAATGAGGCATTCGCTATATGCGGGTTTTCTCTATGCTGAGTGTAGCAGATGCAGCATTTGGGAGTTCTATACCCTAAGTGTAGAGAGATGCAGTTTCCAGTAGTTCTGTATGTTGAATGTAGAGAGAAGCTGTTTCCAAGGGTTCTCTAGTCTGAGAGTAGGCATACGCTCTATATGGGATTCCAGTAGCCTGAGTGTAGCCGATTCAGCTTATGGGAGTTCTGTAACCCTGAATTAGAAAGTTACATTTTAGCGAAGTTCTGTATCAGAGTGTAGGGAGAAGCTGTTTCCAAGAATTCTGCGGCGTATGAGCAGGTATTCGCTATATGCGGGTTTTCTGTATGCTGAGTGTGGCAGACGCAGCTTATGGAAGTTCTGTATCTTGAATGTAGTGAGACACAGTTTGCCAGAGTTCTGTATATGGGTGTAGAGAGAAACTGTTTCCAAGAGTTCTGTAGCCTGGCAAGAGGCATACGCAGTCATTGGGATTTCTGTATCCTGAGTGTGGGAGACGCCGCTTATGGGAGCTCCGCTACCTGGATATAGAGAGAAGCAGTTCACCAGAGTTCTCTATGCTTTGTGTAGAGAGCAGCTGTTTACTGGTGTTTTGTAGCCTGGAATGAGGCATTACATATATGCGGGTTTTCTGTATGCTGAGTGTAGGAGACGCCGCTTGTGGGAGCTCTGCTACCTGGATATAGATAGAAGCAGTTTACTGGAGTTCTCTATGCTTTGTGTAGAAAGCAGCTGTTTACTGGATTTCTGTAGCCTGGAATGAGGCATTCGCTATATGCGGGTTTTCTCTATGCTGAGTGTAGGTGACGGCGCTTCTGGGAGCTCTGCTACCTGGATAGAGAGAGAATCAGTTTACCGGAGTTCCTTATCCTTGTTGTAGAGCGGAGCTGTTTCCAGGAGTTCTGTGTCCTGGAATTAGGCATTCGCTATATGTGGGTATTCTGTATACTGCGTGTAGCAGATGCAGCATTCGGGAGTTCTATACCCTAAGTGTAGAGAGATGCAGTTTCCAGTAGTTCTGTATGTTGAATGTAGAGAGAAGCTGTTTCCAAGAGTTCTGTAGTCTGAGAGTAGGCATACGCTGTATATGGGATTCCTGTAGCCTGAGTGTAGCCGACGCAGCTTATGGGAGATCTGTAACCTAGAATTAGAGAGACGCAGTTTACCGAAGTTCTGTATCAGAATGTAGGGACAAGCTGTTTCCAAGAATTCTGTTGCCTATGGGCATGTATTCGCTATACGCGGGTTTTCTGTATGCTGAATGTGGCAGATGCAGCTTATTGGAGTTCTGTATCGTGCTTGTAGTTCGACACAGTTTGCCAGAGTTCTGTTTTTGGGTGTAGAGAGAAACTGTTTCTAGGAGTTCTGTACCCTGGCATAAGGCATACGCAGTCATTGGGATTTCTATATCCTGAGTGTAGGAGACGCCGCTTATGGCAGCTCCGCTACCTGGATATAGATAGAAGCAGTGTACCGGAGTTCTCTATCCTTTGTGTAGAAAGCAGCTGTTTACTGGAGTTCTGTAGCATGGAATGAGGCATTCGCTATATGCAGGTTTTCTCTATGCTGAGTGTAGGAGACGGCGCTTATGGAAGCTCTGCTACCTGGATATAGAGAGAAGCGTTTTACCGGAGTTCCCTATCCTTGTTGTAGAGAGGAGCTGATTCCAGGAGTTCTATATCCTGGAATTAGGCATTCGCTGTATGTGGGTATTCTGTATGCTGAGTGTAGCACATGCAGCTTTCTGGAGTTCTGTCATCTAAGTGTAGAGAGATGCAGTTTCCAGTAGTTCTGTATGTTGAATGTAGAGAGAAGCTGTTTCCAAGAGTTCTGTAGTCTGAGAGTAGGCATACGCTCTATATGGGATTCCAGTAGCCTGAGTGTAGCCGATTCAGCTTATGGGAGTTCTGTAACCCTGAATTAGAAAGTTACATTTTAGCGAAGTTCTGTATCAGAGTGTAGGGAGAAGCTGTTTCCAAGAATTCTGCGGCGTATGAGCAGGTATTCGCTATATGCGGGTTTTCTGTATGCTGAGTGTAGGAGACACCGCTTGTGGGAGCTCTGCTACCTGGATATAGATAGAAGCAGTTTACTGGAGTTCTCTATGCTTTGTGTAGAAAGCAGCTGTTTACTGGATTTCTGTAGCCTGGAATGAGGCATTCGCTATATGCGGGTTTTCTCTATGCTGAGTGTAGGAGACGCCGCTTATGGGAGCTCTGCTACCTGGATAGAGAGAGAATCAATTTACCGGAATTCCTTATCCTTGTTGTAGAGCGGAGCTGTTTCCAGGAGTTCTGTGTCCTGGAATTAGGCATTCGCTATATGTGGGTATTCTGTATACTGCGTGTAGCAGATGCAGCATTCGGGAGTTCTATACCCTAAGTGTAGAGAGATGCAGTTTCCATTAGTTCTGTATGTTGAATGTAGAGAGAAGCTGTTTCCAAGTGTTCTGTAGTCTGAGAGTAGGCATACGCTGTATATGGGATTCCTGTAGCCTGAGTGTAGCCGACGCAGCTTATGGGAGATCTGTAACCTAGAATTAGAGAGACGCAGTTTACCGAAGTTCTGTATCAGAATGTAGGACAAGCTGTTTCCAAGAATTCTGTAGCCTATGGGCATGTATTCGCTATACGCGGGTTTTCTGTATGCTGAATGTGGCAGATGCAGCTTATTGGAGTTCTGTATCGTGCTTGTAGTTCGACACAGTTTGCCAGAGTTCTGTTTTTGGGTGTAGAGAGAAACTGTTTCTAGGAGTTCTGTAGCCTGGCATAAGGCATACGCAGTAATTGGGATTTCTATATCCTGAGTGTAGGAGACGCCGCTTATGGCAGCTCCGCTACCTGGATATAGATAGAAGCAGTGTACCGGAGTTCTCTATCCTTTGTGTAGAAAGCAGCTGTTTACTGGAGTTCTGTAGCATGGAATGAGGCATTCGCTATATGCGGGTTTTCTCTATGCTGAGTGTAGCAGATGCAGCTTTTGGGAATTCTATACCCTAAGTGTAGAGAGATGCAGTTTCCAGTAGTTCTGTATGTTGAATATAGAGAGAAGCTGTTTCCAAGTGTTCTGTAGTCTGAGAGTAGGCATACGCTCTATATGGGATTCCAGTAGCCTGAGTGTAGCCGATTCAGCTTATGGGAGTTCTGTAACCCTGAATTAGAAAGTTACATTTTAGCGAAGTTCTGTATCAGAGTGTAGGGAGAAGCTGTTTCCAAGAATTCTGCGGCGTATGAGCAGGTATTCGCTATATGCGGGTTTTCTGTATGCTGAGTGTGGCAGACGCAGCTTATGGAAGTTCTGTATCTTGAATGTAGTGAGACACAGTTTGCCAGAGTTCTGTATATGGGTGTAGAGAGAAACTTTTTCCAAGAGTTCTGTAGCCTGGCAAGAGGCATACGCAGTCATTGGGATTTCTGTATCCTGAGTGTGGGAGACGCCGCTTATGGGAGCTCCGCTACCTGGATATAGAGAGAAGCAGTTTACCAGAGTTCTCTATGCTTTGTGTAGAGAGCAGCTGTTTACTGGTGTTTTGTAGCCTGGAATGAGGCATTACATATATGCGGGTTTTCTGTATGCTGAGTGTAGGAGACGCCGCTTGTGGGAGCTCTGCTACCTGGATATAGATAGAAGCAGTTTACTGGAGTTCTCTATGCTTTGTGTAGAAAGCAGCTGTTTACTGGATTTCTGTAGCCTGGAATGAGGCATTCGCTATATGCGGGTTTTCTCTATGCTGAGTGTAGGTGACGGCGCTTCTGGGAGCTCTGCTACCTGGATAGAGAGAGAATCAGTTTACCGGAGTTCCTTATCCTTGTTGTAGAGCGGAGCTGTTTCCAGGAGTTCTGTGTCCTGGAATTAGGCATTCGCTATATGTGGGTATTCTGTATACTGCGTGTAGCAGATGCAGCATTCGGGAGTTCTATACCCTAAGTGTAGAGAGATGCAGTTTCCAGTAGTTCTGTATGTTGAATGTAGAGAGAAGCTGTTTCCAAGAGTTCTGTAGTCTGAGAGTAGGCATACGCTGTATATGGGATTCCTGTAGCCTGAGTGTAGCCGACGCAGCTTATGGGAGATCTGTAACCTAGAATTAGAGAGACGCAGTTTACCGAAGTTCTGTATCAGAATGTAGGGACAAGCTGTTTCCAAGAATTCTGTAGCCTATGGGCATGTATTCGCTATACGCGGGTTTTCTGTATGCTGAATGTGGCAGATGCAGCTTATTGGAGTTCTGTATCGTGCTTGTAGTTCGACACAGTTTGCCAGAGTTCTGTTTTTGGGTGTAGAGAGAAACTGTTTCTAGGAGTTCTGTAGCCTGGCATAAGGCATACGCAGTAATTGGGATTTCTATATCCTGAGTGTAGGAGACGCCGCTTATGGCAGCTCCGCTACCTGGATATAGATAGAAGCAGTGTACCGGAGTTCTCTATCCTTTGTGTAGAAAGCAGCTGTTTACTGGAGTTCTGTAGCATGGAATGAGGCATTCGCTATATGCAGGTTTTCTCTATGCTGAGTGTAGGAGACGGCGCTTATGGAAGCTCTGCTACCTGGATATAGAGAGAAGCGTTTTACCGGAGTTCCCTATCCTTGTTGTAGAGAGGAGCTGATTCCAGGAGTTCTATATCCTGGAATTAGGCATTCGCTGTATGTGGGTATTCTGTATGCTGAGTGTAGCACATGCAGCTTTCTGGAGTTCTGTCATCTAAGTGTAGAGAGATGCAGTTTCCAGTAGTTCTGTATGTTGAATGTAGAGAGAAGCTGTTTCCAAGAGTTCTGTAGTCTGAGAGTAGGCATACGCTCTATATGGGATTCCAGTAGCCTGAGTGTAGCCGATTCAGCTTATGGGAGTTCTGTAACCCTGAATTAGAAAGTTACATTTTAGCGAAGTTCTGTATCAGAGTGTAGGGAGAAGCTGTTTCCAAGAATTCTGCGGCGTATGAGCAGGTATTCGCTATATGCGGGTTTTCTGTATGCTGAGTGTAGGAGACACCGCTTGTGGGAGCTCTGCTACCTGGATATAGATAGAAGCAGTTTACTGGAGTTCTCTATGCTTTGTGTAGAAAGCAGCTGTTTACTGGATTTCTGTAGCCTGGAATGAGGCATTCGCTATATGCGGGTTTTCTCTATGCTGAGTGTAGGAGACGCCGCTTATGGGAGCTCTGCTACCTGGATAGAGAGAGAATCAATTTACCGGAATTCCTTATCCTTGTTGTAGAGCGGAGCTGTTTCCAGGAGTTCTGTGTCTTGGAATTAGGCATTCGCTATATGTGGGTATTCTGTATACTGCGTGTAGCAGATGCAGCATTCGGGAGTTCTATACCCTAAGTGTAGAGAGATGCAGTTTCCAGTAGTTCTGTATGTTGAATGTAGAGAGAAGCTGTTTCCAAGAGTTCTGTAGTCTGAGAGTAGGCATACGCTGTATATGGGATTCCTGTAGCCTGAGTGTAGCCGACGCAGCTTATGGGAGATCTGTAACCTAGAATTAGAGAGACGCAGTTTAACGAAGTTCTGTATCAGAATGTAGGACAAGCTGTTTCCAAGAATTCTGTAGCCTATGGGCATGTATTCGCTATACGCGGGTTTTCTGTATGCTGAATGTGGCAGATGCAGCTTATTGGAGTTCTGTATCGTGCTTGTAGTTCGACACAGTTTGCCAGAGTTCTGTTTTTGGGTGTAGAGAGAAACTGTTTCTAGGAGTTCTGTAGCCTGGCATAAGGCATACGCAGTAATTGGGATTTCTATATCCTGAGTGTAGGAAACGCCGCTTATGGCAGCTCCGCTACCTGGATATAGATAGAAGCAGTGTACCGGAGTTCTCTATCCTTTGTGTAGAAAGCAGCTGTTTACTGGAGTTCTGTAGCATGGAATGAGGCATTCGCTATATGCGGGTTTTCTCTATGCTGAGTGTAGCAGATGCAGCATTTGGGAGTTCTATACCCTAAGTGTAGAGAGATGCAGTTTCCAGTAGTTCTGTATGTTGAATGTAGAGAGAAGCTGTTTCCAAGGGTTCTCTAGTCTGAGAGTAGGCATACGCTCTATATGGGATTCCAGTAGCCTGAGTGTAGCCGATTCAGCTTATGGGAGTTCTGTAACCCTGAATTAGAAAGTTACATTTTAGCGAAGTTCTGTATCAGAGTGTAGGGAGAAGCTGTTTCCAAGAATTCTGCGGCGTATGAGCAGGTATTCGCTATATGCGGGTTTTCTGTATGCTGAGTGTGGCAGACGCAGCTTATGGAAGTTCTGTATCTTGAATGTAGTGAGACACAGTTTGCCAGAGTTCTGTATATGGGTGTAGAGAGAAACTGTTTCCAAGAGTTCTGTAGCCTGGCAAGAGGCATACGCAGTCATTGGGATTTCTGTATCCTGAGTGTGGGAGACGCCGCTTATGGGAGCTCCGCTACCTGGATATAGAGAGAAGCAGTTCACCAGAGTTCTCTATGCTTTGTGTAGAGAGCAGCTGTTTACTGGTGTTTTGTAGCCTGGAATGAGGCATTACATATATGCGGGTTTTCTGTATGCTGAGTGTAGGAGACGCCGCTTGTGGGAGCTCTGCTACCTGGATATAGATAGAAGCAGTTTACTGGAGTTCTCTATGCTTTGTGTAGAAAGCAGCTGTTTACTGGATTTCTGTAGCCTGGAATGAGGCATTCGCTATATGCGGGTTTTCTCTATGCTGAGTGTAGGTGACGGCGCTTCTGGGAGCTCTGCTACCTGGATAGAGAGAGAATCAGTTTACCGGAGTTCCTTATCCTTGTTGTAGAGCGGAGCTGTTTCCAGGAGTTCTGTGTCCTGGAATTAGGCATTCGCTATATGTGGGTATTCTGTATACTGCGTGTAGCAGATGCAGCATTCGGGAGTTCTATACCCTAAGTGTAGAGAGATGCAGTTTCCAGTAGTTCTGTATGTTGAATGTAGAGAGAAGCTGTTTCCAAGTGTTCTGTAGTCTGAGAGTAGGCATACGCTGTATATGGGATTCCTGTAGCCTGAGTGTAGCCGACGCAGCTTATGGGAGATCTGTAACCTAGAATTAGAGAGACGCAGTTTACCGAAGTTCTGTATCAGAATGTAGGGACAAGCTGTTTCCAAGAATTCTGTAGCCTATGGGCATGTATTCGCTATACGCGGGTTTTCTGTATGCTGAATGTGGCAGATGCAGCTTATTGGAGTTCTGTATCGTGCTTGTAGTTCGACACAGTTTGCCAGAGTTCTGTTTTTGGGTGTAGAGAGAAACTGTTTCTAGGAGTTCTGTAGCCTGGCATAAGGCATACGCAGTAATTGGGATTTCTATATCCTGAGTGTAGGAGACGCCGCTTATGGCAGCTCCGCTACCTGGATATAGATAGAAGCAGTGTACCGGAGTTCTCTATCCTTTGTGTAGAAAGCAGCTGTTTACTGGAGTTCTGTAGCATGGAATGAGGCATTCGCTATATGCAGGTTTTCTCTATGCTGAGTGTAGGAGACGGCGCTTATGGAAGCTCTGCTACCTGGATATAGAGAGAAGCGTTTTACCGGAGTTCCCTATCCTTGTTGTAGAGAGGAGCTGATTCCAGGAGTTCTATATCCTGGAATTAGGCATTCGCTGTATGTGGGTATTCTGTATGCTGAGTGTAGCACATGCAGCTTTCTGGAGTTCTGTCATCTAAGTGTAGAGAGATGCAGTTTCCAGTAGTTCTGTATGTTGAATGTAGAGAGAAGCTGTTTCCAAGAGTTCTGTAGTCTGAGAGTAGGCATACGCTCTATATGGGATTCCAGTAGCCTGAGTGTAGCCGATTCAGCTTATGGGAGTTCTGTAACCCTGAATTAGAAAGTTACATTTTAGCGAAGTTCTGCATCAGAGTGTAGGGAGAAGCTGTTTCCAAGAATTCTGCGGCGTATGAGCAGGTATTCGCTATATGCGGGTTTTCTGTATGCTGAGTGTAGGAGACACCGCTTGTGGGAGCTCTGCTACCTGGATATAGATAGAAGCAGTTTACTGGAGTTCTCTATGCTTTGTGTAGAAAGCAGCTGTTTACTGGATTTCTGTAGCCTGGAATGAGGCATTCGCTATATGCGGGTTTTCTCTATGCTGAGTGTAGGAGACGCCGCTTATGGGAGCTCTGCTACCTGCATAGAGAGAGAATCAATTTACCGGAATTCCTTATCCTTGTTGTAGAGCGGAGCTGTTTCCAGGAGTTCTGTGTCCTGGAATTAGGCATTCGCTATATGTGGGTATTCTGTATACTGCGTGTAGCAGATGCAGCATTCGGGAGTTCTATACCCTAAGTGTAGAGAGATGCAGTTTCCATTAGTTCTGTATGTTGAATGTAGAGAGAAGCTGTTTCCAAGTGTTCTGTAGTCTGAGAGTAGGCATACGCTGTATATGGGATTCCTGTAGCCTGAGTGTAGCCGACGCAGCTTATGGGAGATCTGTAACCTAGAATTAGAGAGACGCAGTTTACCGAAGTTCTGTATCAGAATGTAGGACAAGCTGTTTCCAAGAATTCTGTAGCCTATGGGCATGTATTCGCTATACGCGGGTTTTCTGTATGCTGAATGTGGCAGATGCAGCTTATTGGAGTTCTGTATCGTGCTTGTAGTTCGACACAGTTTGCCAGAGTTCTGTTTTTGGGTGTAGAGAGAAACTGTTTCTAGGAGTTCTGTAGCCTGGCATAAGGCATACGCAGTAATTGGGATTTCTATATCCTGAGTGTAGGAGACGCCGCTTATGGCAGCTCCGCTACCTGGATATAGATAGAAGCAGTGTACCGGAGTTCTCTATCCTTTGTGTAGAAAGCAGCTGTTTACTGGAGTTCTGTAGCATGGAATGAGGCATTCGCTATATGCGGGTTTTCTCTATGCTGAGTGTAGCAGATGCAGCTTTTGGGAATTCTATACCCTAAGTGTAGAGAGATGCAGTTTCCAGTAGTTCTGTATGTTGAATGTAGAGAGAAGCTGTTTCCAAGGGTTCTCTAGTCTGAGAGTAGGCATACGCTCTATATGGGATTCCAGTAGCCTGAGTGTAGCCGATTCAGCTTATGGGAGTTCTGTAACCCTGAATTAGAAAGTTACATTTTAGCGAAGTTCTGTATCAGAGTGTAGGGAGAAGCTGTTTCCAAGAATTCTGCGGCGTATGAGCAGGTATTCGCTATATGCGGGTTTTCTGTATGCTGAGTGTGGCAGACGCAGCTTATGGAAGTTCTGTATCTTGAATGTAGTGAGACACAGTTTGCCAGAGTTCTGTATATGGGTGTAGAGAGAAACTGTTTCCAAGAGTTCTGTAGCCTGGCAAGAGGCATACGCAGTCATTGGGATTTCTGTATCCTGAGTGTGGGAGACGCCGCTTATGGGAGCTCCGCTACCTGGATATAGAGAGAAGCAGTTTACCAGAGTTCTCTATGCTTTGTGTAGAGAGCAGCTGTTTACTGGTGTTTTGTAGCCTGGAATGAGGCATTACATATATGCGGGTTTTCTGTATGCTGAGTGTAGGAGACGCCGCTTGTGGGAGCTCTGCTACCTGGATATAGATAGAAGCAGTTTACTGGAGTTCTCTATGCTTTGTGTAGAAAGCAGCTGTTTACTGGATTTCTGTAGCCTGGAATGAGGCATTCGCTATATGCGGGTTTTCTCTATGCTGAGTGTAGGTGACGGCGCTTCTGGGAGCTCTGCTACCTGGATAGAGAGAGAATCAGTTTACCGGAGTTCCTTATCCTTGTTGTAGAGCGGAGCTGTTTCCAGGAGTTCTGTGTCCTGGAATTAGGCATTCGCTATATGTGGGTATTCTGTATACTGCGTGTAGCAGATGCAGCATTCGGGAGTTCTATACCCTAAGTGTAGAGAGATGCAGTTTCCAGTAGTTCTGTATGTTGAATGTAGAGAGAAGCTGTTTCCAAGAGTTCTGTAGTCTGAGAGTAGGCATACGCTGTATATGGGATTCCTGAAGCCTGAGTGTAGCCGACGCAGCTTATGGGAGATCTGTAACCTAGAATTAGAGAGACGCAGTTTACCGAAGTTCTGTATCAGAATGTAGGGACAAGCTGTTTCCAAGAATTCTGTAGCCTATGGGCATGTATTCGCTATACGCGGGTTTTCTGTATGCTGAATGTGGCAGATGCAGCTTATTGGAGTTCTGTATCGTGCTTGTAGTTCGACACAGTTTGCCAGAGTTCTGTTTTTGGGTGTAGAAAGAAACTGTTTCTAGGAGTTCTGTAGCCTGGCATAAGGCATACGCAGTCATTGGGATTTCTATATCCTGAGTGTAGGAGACGCCGCTTATGGCAGCTCCGCTACCTGGATATAGATAGAAGGAGCGTACCGGAGTTCTCTATCCTTTGTGTAGAAAGCAGCTGTTTACTGGAGTTCTGTAGCATGGAATGAGGCATTCGCTATATGCAGGTTTTCTCTATGCTGAGTGTAGGAGACGGCGCTTATGGAAGCTCTGCTACCTGGATATAGAGAGAAGCGTTTTACCGGAGTTCCCTATCCTTGTTGTAGAGAGGAGCTGATTCCAGGAGTTCTATATCCTGGAATTAGGCATTCGCTGTATGTGGGTATTCTGTATGCTGAGTGTAGCACATGCAGCTTTCTGGAGTTCTGTCATCTAAGTGTAGAGAGATGCAGTTTCCAGTAGTTCTGTATGTTGAATGTAGAGAGAAGCTGTTTCCAAGAGTTCTGTAGTCTGAGAGTAGGCATACGCTCTATATGGGATTCCAGTAGCCTGAGTGTAGCCGATTCAGCTTATGGGAGTTCTGTAACCCTGAATTAGAAAGTTACATTTTAGCGAAGTTCTGTATCAGAGTGTAGGGAGAAGCTGTTTCCAAGAATTCTGCAGCGTATGAGCAGGTATTCGCTATATGCGGGTTTTCTGTATGCTGAGTGTAGGAGACACCGCTTGTGGGAGCTCTGCTACCTGGATATAGATAGAAGCAGTTTACTGGAGTTCTCTATGCTTTGTGTAGAAAGCAGCTGTTTACTGGATTTCTGTAGCCTGGAATGAGGCATTCGCTATATGCGGGTTTTCTCTATGCTGAGTGTAGGAGACGCCGCTTCTGGGAGCTCTGCTACCTGGATAGAGAGAGAATCAATTTACCGGAATTCCTTATCCTTGTTGTAGAGCGGAGCTGTTTCCAGGAGTTCTGTGTCCTGGAATTAGGCATTCGCTATATGTGGGTATTCTGTATACTGCGTGTAGCAGATGCAGCATTCGGGAGTTCTATACCCTAAGTGTAGAGAGATGCAGTTTCCATTAGTTCTGTATGTTGAATGTAGAGAGAAGCTGTTTCCAAGTGTTCTGTAGTCTGAGAGTAGGCATACGCTGTATATGGGATTCCTGTAGCCTGAGTGTAGCCGACGCACTTATGGGAGATCTGTAACCTAGAATTAGAGAGACGCAGTTTACCGAAGTTCTGTATCAGAATGTAGGACAAGCTGTTTCCAAGAATTCTGTAGCCTATGGGCATGTATTCGCTATACGCGGGTTTTCTGTATGCTGAATGTGGCAGATGCAGCTTATTGGAGTTCTGTATCGTGCTTGTAGTTCGACACAGTTTGCCAGAGTTCTGTTTTTGGGTGTAGAGAGAAACTGTTTCTAGGAGTTCTGTAGCCTGGCATAAGGCATACGCAGTAATTGGGATTTCTATATCCTGAGTGTAGGAAACGCCGCTTATGGCAGCTCCGCAACCTGGATATAGATAGAAGCAGTGTACCGGAGTTCTCTATCCTTTGTGTAGAAAGCAGCTGTTTACTGGAGTTCTGTAGCATGGAATGAGGCATTCGCTATATGCGGGTTTTCTCTATGCTGAGTGTAGCAGATGCAGCTTTTGGGAATTCTATACCCTAAGTGTAGAGAGATGCAGTTTCCAGTAGTTCTGTATGTTGAATGTAGAGAGAAGCTGTTTCCAAGGGTTCTGTAGTCTGAGAGTAGGCATACGCTCTATATGGGATTCCAGTAGCCTGAGTGTAGCCGATTCAGCTTATGGGAGTTCTGTAACCCTGAATTAGAAAGTTACATTTTAGCGAAGTTCTGTATCAGAGTGTAGGGAGAAGCTGTTTCCAAGAATTCTGCGGCGTATGAGCAGGTATTCGCTATATGCGGGTTTTGTGTATGCTGAGTGTGGCAGACGCAGCTTATGGAAGTTCTGTATCTTGAATGTAGTGAGACACAGTTTGCCAGAGTTCTGTATATGGGTGTAGAGAGAAACTGTTTCCAAGAGTTCTGTAGCCTGGCAAGAGGCATACGCAGTCATTGGGATTTCTGTATCCTGAGTGTGGGAGACGCCGCTTATGGGAGCTCCGCTACCTGGATATAGAGAGAAGCAGTTTACCAGAGTTCTCTATGCTTTGTGTAGAGAGCAGCTGTTTACTGGTGTTTTGTAGCCTGGAATGAGGCATTACATATATGCGGGTTTTCTGTATGCTGAGTGTAGGAGACGCCGCTTGTGGGAGCTCTGCTACCTGGATATAGATAGAAGCAGTTTACTGGAGTTCTCTATGCTTTGTGTAGACAGCAGCTGTTTACTGGATTTCTGTAGCCTGGAATGAGGCATTCGCTATATGCGGGTTTTCTCTATGCTGAGTGTAGGTGACGGTGCTTCTGGGAGCTCTGCTACCTGGATAGAGAGAGAATCAGTTTACCGGAGTTCCTTATCCTTGTTGTAGAGCGGAGCTGTTTCCAGGAGTTCTGTGTCCTGGAATTAGGCATTCGCTATATGTGGGTATTCTGTATACTGCGTGTAGCAGATGCAGCATTCGGGAGTTCTATACCCTAAGTGTAGAGAGATGCAGTTTCCAGTAGTTCTGTATGTTGAATGTAGAGAGAAGCTGTTTCCAAGAGTTCTGTAGTCTGAGAGTAGGCATACGCTGTATATGGGATTCCTGTAGCCTGAGTGTAGCCGACGCAGCTTATGGGAGATCTGTAACCTAGAATTAGAGAGACGCAGTTTACCGAAGTTCTGTATCAGAATGTAGGGACAAGCTGTTTCCAAGAATTCTGTAGCCTATGGGCATGTATTCGCTATACGCGGGTTTTCTGTATGCTGAATGTGGCAGATGCAGCTTATTGGAGTTCTGTATCGTGCTTGTAGTTCGACACAGTTTGCCAGAGTTCTGTTTTTGGGTGTAGAGAGAAACTGTTTCTAGGAGTTCTGTAGCCTGGCATAAGGCATACGCAGTAATTGGGATTTCTATATCCTGAGTGTAGGAGACGCCGCTTATGGCAGCTCTGCTACCTGGATATAGATAGAAGCAGTGTACCGGAGTTCTCTATCCTTTGTGTAGAAAGCAGCTGTTTACTGGAGTTCTGTAGCATGGAATGAGGCATTCGCTATATGCAGGTTTTCTCTATGCTGAGTGTAGGAGACGGCGCTTATGGAAGCTGTGCTACCTGGATATAGAGAGAAGCGTTTTACCGGAGTTCCCTATCCTTGTTGTAGAGAGGAGCTGATTCCAGGAGTTCTATATCCTGGAATTAGGCATTCGCTGTATGTGGGTATTCTGTATGCTGAGTGTAGCACATGCAGCTTTCTGGAGTTCTGTCATCTAAGTGTAGAGAGATGCAGTTTCCAGTAGTTCTGTATGTTGAATGTAGAGAGAAGCTGTTTCCAAGAGTTCTGTAGTCTGAGAGTAGGCATACGCTGTATATGGGATTCCAGTAGCCTGAGTGTAGCCGATTCAGCTTATGGGAGTTCTGTAACCCTGAATTAGAAAGTTACATTTTAGCGAAGTTCTGTATCAGAGTGTAGGGAGAAGCTGTTTCCAAGAATTCTGCGGCGTATGAGCAGGTATTCGCTATATGCGGGTTTTCTGTATGCTGAGTGTGGCAGACGCAGCTTATGGAAGTTCTGTATCTTGAATGTAGTGAGACACAGTTTGCCAGAGTTCTGTATATGGGTGTAGAGAGAAACTGTTTCCAAGAGTTCTGTAGCCTGGCAAGAGGCATACGCAGTCATTGGGATTTCTGTATCCTGAGTGTGGGAGACGCCGCTTATGGGAGCTCCGCTACCTGGATATAGAGAGAAGCAGTTTACCAGAGTTCTCTATGCTTTGTGTAGAGAGCAGCTGTTTACTGGTGTTTTGTAGCCTGGAATGAGGCATTACATATATGCGGGTTTTCTGTATGCTGAGTGTAGGAGACGCCGCTTGTGGGAGCTCTGCTACCTGGATATAGATAGAAGCAGTTTACTGGAGTTCTCTATGCTTTGTGTAGAAAGCAGCTGTTTACTGGATTTCTGTAGCCTGGAATGAGGCATTCGCTATATGCGGGTTTTCTCTATGCTGAGTGTAGGTGACGGCGCTTCTGGGAGCTCTGCTACCTGGATAGAGAGAGAATCAGTTTACCGGAGTTCCTTATCCTTGTTGTAGAGCGGAGCTGTTTCCAGGAGTTCTGTGTCCTGGAATTAGGCATTCGCTATATGTGGGTATTCTGTATACTGCGTGTAGCAGATGCAGCATTCGGGAGTTCTATACCCTAAGTGTAGAGAGATGCAGTTTCCAGTAGTTCTGTATGTTGAATGTAGAGAGAAGCTGTTTCCAAGAGTTCTGTAGTCTGAGAGTAGGCATACGCTGTATATGGGATTCCTGTAGCCTGAGTGTAGCCGACGCAGCTTATGGGAGATCTGTAACCTAGAATTAGAGAGACGCAGTTTACCGAAGTTCTGTATCAGAATGTAGGGACAAGCTGTTTCCAAGAATTCTGTAGCCTATGGGCATGTATTCGCTATACGCGGGTTTTCTGTATGCTGAATGTGGCAGATGCAGCTTATTGGAGTTCTGTATCGTGCTTGTAGTTCGACACAGTTTGCCAGAGTTCTGTTTTTGGGTGTAGAGAGAAACTGTTTCTAGGAGTTCTGTAGCCTGGCATAAGGCATACGCAGTAATTGGGATTTCTATATCCTGAGTGTAGGAGACGCCTCTTATGGCAGCTCCGCTACCTGGATATAGATAGAAGCAGTGTACCGGAGTTCTCTATCCTTTGTGTAGAAAGCAGCTGTTTACTGGAGTTCTGTAGCATGGAATGAGGCATTCGCTATATGCAGGTTTTCTCTATGCTGAGTGTAGGAGACGGCGCTTATGGAAGCTCTGCTACCTGGATATAGAGAGAAGCGTATTACCGGAGTTCCCTATCCTTGTTGTAGAGAGGAGCTGATTCCAGGAGTTCTATATCCTGGAATTAGGCATTCGCTGTATGGGGGTATTCTGTATGCTGAGTGTAGCACATGCAGCTTTCTGGAGTTCTGTCATCTAAGTGTAGAGAGATGCAGTTTCCAGTAGTTCTGTATGTTGAATGTAGAGAGAAGCTGTTTCCAAGTGTTCTGTAGCCTATGGGCATGTATTCGCTATACGCGGGTTTTCTGTATGCTGAATGTGGCAGATGCAGCTTATTGGAGTTCTGTATCGTGCTTGTAGTTCGACACAGTTTGCCAGAGTTCTGTTTTTGGGTGTAGAGAGAAACTGTTTCTAGGAGTTCTGTAGCCTGGCATAAGGCATACGCAGTAATTGGGATTTCTATATCCTGAGTGTAGGAGACGCCGCTTATGGCAGCTCCGCTACCTGGATATAGATAGAAGCAGTGTACCGGAGTTCTCTATCCTTTGTGTAGAAAGCAGCTGTTTACTGGAGTTCTGTAGCATGGAATGAGGCATTCGCTATATGCGGGTTTTCTCTATGCTGAGTGTAGCAGATGCAGCTTTTGGGAATTCTATACCCTAAGTGTAGAGAGATGCAGTTTCCAGTAGTTCTGTATGTTGAATGTAGAGAGAAGCTGTTTCCAAGGGTTCTGTAGTCTGAGAGTAGGCATACACTCTATATGGGATTCCAGTAGCCTGAGTGTAGCCGATTCAGCTTATGGGAGTTCTGTAACCCTGAATTAGAAAGTTACATTTTAGCGAAGTTCTGTATCAGAGTGTAGGGAGAAGCTGTTTCCAAGAATTCTGCGGCGTATGAGCAGGTATTCGCTATATGCGGGTTTTGTGTATGCTGAGTGTGGCAGACGCAGCTTATGGAAGTTCTGTATCTTGAATGTAGTGAGACACAGTTTGCCAGAGTTCTGTATATGGGTGTAGAGAGAAACTGTTTCCAAGAGTTCTGTAGCCTGGCAAGAGGCATACGCAGTCATTGGGATTTCTGTATCCTGAGTGTGGGAGACGCCGCTTATGGGAGCTCCGCTACCTGGATATAGAGAGAAGCAGTTTACCAGAGTTCTCTATGCTTTGTGTAGAGAGCAGCTGTTTACTGGTGTTTTGTAGCCTGGAATGAGGCATTACATATATGCGGGTTTTCTGTATGCTGAGTGTAGGAGACGCCGCTTGTGGGAGCTCTGCTACCTGGATATAGATAGAAGCAGTTTACTGGAGTTCTCTATGCTTTGTGTAGAAAGCAGCTGTTTACTGGATTTCTGTAGCCTGGAATGAGGCATTCGCTATATGCGGGTTTTCTCTATGCTGAGTGTAGGTGACGGCGCTTCTGGGAGCTCTGCTACCTGGATAGAGAGAGAATCAGTTTACCGGAGTTCCTTATCCTTGTTGTAGAGCGGAGCTGTTTCCAGGAGTTCTGTGTCCTGGAATTAGGCATTCGCTATATGTGGGTATTCTGTATACTGCGTGTAGCAGATGCAGCATTCGGGAGTTCTATACCCTAAGTGTAGAGAGATGCAGTTTCCAGTAGTTCTGTATGTTGAATGTAGAGAGAAGCTGTTTCCAAGAGTTCTGTAGTCTGAGAGTAGGCATACGCTGTATATGGGATTCCTGTAGCCTGAGTGTAGCCGACGCAGCTTATGGGAGATCTGTAACCTAGAATTAGAGAGACGCAGTTTACCGAAGTTCTGTATCAGAATGTAGGGACAAGCTGTTTCCAAGAATTCTGTAGCCTATGGGCATGTATTCGCTATACGCGGGTTTTCTGTATGCTGAATGTGGCAGATGCAGCTTATTGGAGTTCTGTATCGTGCTTGTAGTTCGACACAGTTTGCCAGAGTTCTGTTTTTGGGTGTAGAGAGAAACTGTTTCTAGGAGTTCTGTAGCCTGGCATAAGGCATACGCAGTAATTGGGATTTCTATATCCTGAGTGTAGGAGACGCCGCTTATGGCAGCTCCGCTACCTGGATATAGATAGAATCAGTGTACCGGAGTTCTCTATCCTTTGTGTAGAAAGCAGCTGTTTGCTGGAGTTCTGTAGCATGGAATGAGGCATTCGCTATATGCAGGTTTTCTCTATGCTGAGTGTAGGAGACGGCGCTTATGGAAGCTCTGCTACCTGGATATAGAGAGAAGCGTTTTACCGGAGTTCCCTATCCTTGTTGTAGAGAGGAGCTGATTCCAGGAGTTCTATATCCTGGAATTAGGCATTCGCTGTATGTGGGTATTCTGTATGCTGAGTGTAGCACATGCAGCTTTCTGGAGTTCTGTCATCTAAGTGTAGAGAGATGCAGTTTCCAGTAGTTCTGTATGTTGAATGTAGAGAGAAGCTGTTTCCAAGAGTTCTGTAGTCTGAGAGTAGGCATACGCTCTATATGGGATTCCAGTAGCCTGAGTGTAGCCGATTCAGCTTATGGGAGTTCTGTAACCCTGAATTAGAAAGTTACATTTTAGTGAAGTTCTGTATCAGAGTGTAGGGAGAAGCTGTTTCCAAGAATTCTGCAGCGTATGAGCAGGTATTCGCTATATGCGGGTTTTCTGTATGCTGAGTGTAGCAGATGCAGCTTATGGAAGTTCTGTATCTTGAATGTAGTGAGACACAGTTTGCCAGAGTTCTGTATATGGGTGTAGAGAGAAACTGTTTCCAAGAGTTCTGTAGCCTGGCAAGAGGCATACGCAGTCATTGGGATTTCTGTATCCTGAGTGTGGGAGACGCCGCTTAGGGAAGCTCCGCTACCTGGATATAGAGAGAAGCAGTTTACCAGAGTTCTCTATGCTTTGTGTAGAGAGCAGCTGTTTACTGGAGTTTTGTAGCCTGGAATGAGGCATTACATATATGCGGGTTTTCTGTATGCTGAGTGTAGGAGACACCGCTTGTGGGAGCTCTGCTACCTGGATATAGATAGAAGCAGTTTACTGGAGTTCTCTATGCTTTGTGTAGAGAGCAGCTGTTTACTGGATTTCTGTAGCCTGGAATGAGGCATTCGCTATATGCGGGTTTTCTCTATGCTGAGTGTAGCTGACGGCGCTTCTGGGAGCTCTGCTACCTGGATAGAGAGAGAATCAGTTTACCGGAGTTCCTTATCCTTGTTGTAGAGCAGAGATGTTTCCAGAAGTTCTGTGTCCTGGAATTAGGCATTCGCTATATGTGGGTATTCTGTATACTGCGTGTAGCAGATGCAGCATTCGGGAGTTCTATACCCTAAGTGTAGAGAGATGCAGTTTCCAGTAGTTCTGTATGTTGAATGTAGAGAGAAGCTGTTTCCAAGAGTTCTGTAGTCTGAGAGTAGGCATACGCTCTATATGGGATTCCAGTAGCCTGAGTGTAGCCGATTCAGCTTATGGGAGTTCTGTAACCCTGAATTAGAAAGTTACATTTTAGCGAAGTTCTGTATCAGAGTGTAGGGAGAAGCTGTTTCCAAGAATTCTGCGGCGTATGAGCAGGTATTCGCTATATGCGGGTTTTCTGTATGCTGATTGTAGGAGACACCGCTTGTGGGAGCTCTGCTACCTGGATATAGATAGAAGCAGTTTACTGGAGTTCTCTATGCTTTGTGTAGAAAGCAGCTGTTTACTGGATTTCTGTAGCCTGGAAGGAGGCATTCGCTATATGCGGGTTTTCTCTATGCTGAGTGTAGGAGACGCCGCTTATGGGAGCTTGCTACCTGGATAGAGAGAGAATCAATTTACCGGAATTCCTTATCCTTGTTGTAGAGCGGAGCTGTTTCCAGGAGTTCTGTGTCCTGGAATTAGGCATTCGCTATATGTGGGTATTCTGTATACTGCGTGTAGCAGATGCAGCATTCGGGAGTTCTATACCCTAAGTGTAGAGAGATGCAGTTTCCATTAGTTCTGTATGTTGAATGTAGAGAGAAGCTGTTTCCAAGTGTTCTGTAGTCTGAGAGTAGGCATACGCTGTATATGGGATTCCTGTAGCCTGAGTGTAGCCGACGCAGCTTATGGGAGATCTGTAACCTAGAATTAGAGAGACGCAGTTTACCGAAGTTCTGTATCAGAATGTAGGACAAGCTGTTTCCAAGAATTCTGTAGCCTATGGGCATGTATTCGCTATACACGGGTTTTCTGTATGCTGAATGTGGCAGATGCAGCTTATTGGAGTTCTGTATCGTGCTTGTAGTTCGACACAGTTTGCCAGAGTTCTGTTTTTGGGTGTAGAGAGAAACTGTTTCTAGGAGTTCTGTAGCCTGGCATAAGGCATACGCAGTAATTGGGATTTCTATATCCTGAGTGTAGGAGACGCCGCTTATGGCAGCTCCGCTACCTGGATATAGATAGAAGCAGTGTACCGGAGTTCTCTATCCTTTGTGTAGAAAGCAGCTGTTTACTGGAGTTCTGTAGCATGGAATGAGGCATTCGCTATATGCGGGTTTTCTCTATGCTGAGTGTAGCAGATGCAGCTTTTGGGAATTCTATACCCTAAGTGTAGAGAGATGCAGTTTCCAGTAGTTCTGTATGTTGAATGTAGAGAGAAGCTGTTTCCAAGAGTTCTGTAGTCTGAGAGTAGGCATACGCTCTATATGGGATTCCAGTAGCCTGAGTGTAGCCGATTCAGCTTATGGGAGTTCTGTAACCCTGAATTAGAAAGTTACATTTTAGCGAAGTTCTGTATCAGAGTGTAGGGAGAAGCTGTTTCCAAGAATTCTGCGGCGTATGAGCAGGTATTCGCTATATGCGGGTTTTCTGTATGCTGAGTGTGGCAGACGCAGCTTATGGAAGTTCTGTATCTTGAATGTAGTGAGACACAGTTTGCCAGAGTTCTGTATATGGGTGTAGAGAGAAACTGTTTCCAAGAGTTCTGTAGCCTGGCAAGAGGCATACGCAGTCATTGGGATTTCTGTATCCTGAGTGTGGGAGACGCCGCTTATGGGAGCTCCGCTACCTGGATATAGAGAGAAGCTGTTTACCAGAGTTCTCTATGCTTTGTGTAGAGAGCAGCTGTTTACTGGTGTTTTGTAGCCTGGAATGAGGCATTACATATATGTGCGTTTTCTGTATGCTGAGTGTAGGAGACGCCGCTTGTGGGAGCTCTGCTACCTGGATATAGATAGAAGCAGTTTACTGGAGTTCTCTATGCTTTGTGTAGAAAGCAGCTGTTTACTGGATTTCTGTAGCCTGGAATGAGGCATTCGCTATATGCGGGTTTTCTCTATGCTGAGTGTAGGTGACGGCGCTTCTGGGAGCTCTGCTACCTGGATAGAGAGAGAATCAGTTTACCGGAGTTCCTTATCCTTGTTGTAGAGCAGAGCTGTTTCCAGGAGTTCTGTGTCCTGGAATTAGGCATTCGCTATATGTGGGTATTCTGTATACTGCGTGTAGCAGATGCAGCATTCGGGAGTTCTATACCCTAAGTGTAGAGAGATGCAGTTTCCAGTAGTTCTGTATGTTGAATGTAGAGAGAATCTGTTTCCAAGAGTTCTGTAGTCTGAGAGTAGGCATACGCTGTATATGGGATTCCTGTAGCCTGAGTGTAGCCGACGCAGCTTATGGGAGATCTGTAACCTAGAATTAGAGAGACGCAGTTTACCGAAGTTCTGTATCAGAATGTAGGGACAAGCTGTTTCCAAGAATTCTGTAGCCTATGGGCATGTATTCGCTATACGCGGGTTTTCTGTATGCTG
This sequence comes from Lepus europaeus, assembly GCF_033115175.1. Taxonomy (NCBI): domain Eukaryota; kingdom Metazoa; phylum Chordata; class Mammalia; order Lagomorpha; family Leporidae; genus Lepus; species Lepus europaeus. Next base: position 1,254,256 of record NW_026909254.1, read on the forward strand.
AATGTGGCAGATGCAGCTTATTGGAGTTCTGTATCGTGCTTGTAGTTCGACACAGTTTGCCAGAGTTCTGTTTTTGGGTGTAGAGAGAAACTGTTTCTAGGAGTTCTGTAGCCTGGCATAAGGCATACGCAGTAATTGGGATTTCTATATCCTGAGTGTAGGAGACGCCGCTTATGGCAGCTCCGCTACCTGGATATAGATAGAAGCAGCGTACCGGAGTTCTCTATCCTTTGTGTAGAAAGCAGCTGTTTACTGGAGTTCTGTAGCATGGAATGAGGCATTCGCTATATGCAGGTTTTCTCTATGCTGAGTGTAGGAGACGGCGCTTATGGAAGCTCTGCTACCTGGATATAGAGAGAAGCGTTTTACCGGAGTTCCCTATCCTTGTTGTAGAGAGGAGCTGATTCCAGGAGTTCTATATCCTGGAATTAGGCATTCGCTGTATGTGGGTATTCTGTATGCTGAGTGTAGCACATGCAGCTTTCTGGAGTTCTGTCATCTAAGTGTAGAGAGATGCAGTTTCCAGTAGTTCTGTATGTTGAATGTAGAGAGAAGCTGTTTCCAAGAGTTCTGTAGTCTGAGAGTAGGCATACGCTCTATATGGGATTCCAGTAGCCTGAGTGTAGCCGATTCAGCTTATGGGAGTTCTGTAACCCTGAATTAGAAAGTTACATTTTAGCGAAGTTCTGTATCAGAGTGTAGGGAGAAGCTGTTTCCAAGAATTCTGCGGCGTATGAGCAGGTATTCGCTATATGCGGGTTTTCTGTATGCTGAGTGTGGCAGACGCAGCTTATGGAAGTTCTGTATCTTGAATGTAGTGAGACACAGTTTGCCAGAGTTCTGTATATGGGTGTAGAGAGAAACTGTTTCCAAGAGTTCTGTAGCCTGGCAAGAGGCATACGCAGTCATTGGGATTTCTGTATCCTGAGTGTGGGAGACGCCGCTTATGGGAGCTCCGCTACCTGGATATAGAGAGAAGCAGTTTACCAGAGTTCTCTATGCTTTGTGTAGAGAGCAGCTGTTTACTGGTGTTTTGTAGCCTGGAATCAGGCATTACATATATGCGGGTTTTCTGTATGCTGAGTGTAGGAGACGCCGCTTGTGGGAGCTCTGCTACCTGGATATAGATAGAAGCAGTTTACTGGAGTTCTCTATGCTTTGTGTAGAAAGCAGCTGTTTACTGGATTTCTGTAGCCTGGAATGAGGCATTCGCTATATGCGGGTTTTCTCTATGCTGAGTGTAGGTGACGGCGCTTCTGGGAGCTCTGCTACCTGGATAGAGAGAGAATCAGTTTACCGGAGTTCCTTATCCTTGTTGTAGAGCGGAGCTGTTTCCAGGAGTTCTGTGTCCTGGAATTAGGCATTCGCTATATGTGGGTATTCTGTATACTGCGTGTAGCAGATGCAGCATTCGGGAGTTCTATACCCTAAGTGTAGAGAGATGCAGTTTCCAGTAGTTCTGTATGTTGAATGTAGAGAGAAGCTGTTTCCAAGAGTTCTGTAGTCTGAGAGTAGGCATACGCTGTATATGGGATTCCTGTAGCCTGAGTGTAGCCGACGCAGCTTATGGGAGATCTGTAACCTAGAATTAGAGAGACGCAGTTTACCGAAGTTCTGTATCAGAATGTAGGACAAGCTGTTTCCAAGAATTCTGTAGCCTATGGGCATGTATTCGCTATACGCGGGTTTTCTGTATGCTGAATGTGGCAGATGCAGCTTATTGGAGTTCTGTATCGTGCTTGTAGTTCGACACAGTTTGCCAGAGTTCTGTTTTTGGGTGTAGAGAGAAACTGTTTCTAGGAGTTCTGTAGCCTGGCATAAGGCATACGCAGTAATTGGGATTTCTATATCCTGAGTGTAGGAGACGCCGCTTATGGCAGCTCCGCTACGTGGATGTAGATAGAAGCAGTTTACCGGAGTTCTCTATCCTTTGTGTAGAAAGCAGCTGTTTACTGGAGTTCTGTAGCATGGAATGAGGCATTCGCTATATGCAGGTTTTCTCTATGCTGAGTGTAGGAGACGGTGCTTATGGAAGCTGTGCTACCTGGATATAGAGAGAAGCGTTTTACCGGAGTTCCCTATCCTTGTTGTAGAGAGGAGCTGATTCCAGGAGTTCTATATCCTGGAATTAGGCATTCGCTGTATGTGGGTATTCTGTATGCTGAGTGTAGCACATGCAGCTTTCTGGAGTTCTGTCATCTAAGTGTAGAGAGATGCAGTTTCCAGGAGTTCTGTATGTTGAATGTAGAGAGAAGCTGTTTCCAAGAGTTCTGTAGTCTGAGAGTAGGCATACGCTCTATATGGGATTCCAGTAGCCTGAGTGTAGCCGATTCAGCTTATGGGAGTTCTGTAACCCTGAATTAGAAAGTTACATTTTAGCGAAGTTCTGTATCAGAGTGTAGGGAGAAGCTGTTTCCAAGAATTCTGCAGCGTATGAGCAGGTATTCGCTATATGCGGGTTTTCTGTATGCTGAGTGTAGCAGATGCAGCTTATGGAAGTTCTGTATCTTGAATGTAGTGAGACACAGTTTGCCAGAGTTCTGTATATGGGTGTAGAGAGAAACTGTTTCCAAGAGTTCTGTAGCCTGCCAAGAGGCATACGCAGTCATTGGGATTTCTGTATCCTGAGTGTGGGAGACGCCGCTTATGGGAGCTCCGCTACCTGGATATAGAGAGAAGCAGTTTACCAGAGTTCTCTATGCTTTGTGTAGAGAGCAGCTGTTTACTGGTGTTTTGTAGCCTGGAATGAGGCATTACATATATGCGGGTTTTCTGTATGCTGAGTGTAGGAGACACCGCTTGTGGGAGCTCTGCTACCTGGATATAGATAGAAGCAGTTTACTGGAGTTCTCTATGCTTTGTGTAGAAAGCAGCTGTTTACTGGTGTTTTGTAGCCTGGAATGAGGCATTACATATATGTGCGTTTTCTGTATGCTGAGTGTAGGAGACGCCGCTTGTGGGAGCTCTGCTACCTGGATATAGATAGAAGCAGTTTACTGGAGTTCTCTATGCTTTGTGTAGAAAGCAGCTGTTTACTGGATTTCTGTAGCCTGGAATGAGGCATTCGCTATATGCGGGTTTTCTCTATGCTGAGTGTAGGTGACGGCGCTTCTGGGAGCTCTGCTACCTGGATAGAGAGAGAATCAGTTTACCGGAGTTCCTTATCCTTGTTGTAGAGCGGAGCTGTTTCCAGGAGTTCTGTGTCCTGGAATTAGGCATTCGCTATATGTGGGTATTCTGTATACTGCGTGTAGCAGATGCAGCATTCGGGAGTTCTATACCCTAAGTGTAGAGAGATGCAGTTTCCAGTAGTTCTGTATGTTGAATGTAGAGAGAAGCTGTTTCCAAGAGTTCTGTAGTCTGAGAGTAGGCATACGCTGTATATGGGATTCCTGTAGCCTGAGTGTAGCCGACGCAGCTTATGGGAGATCTGTAACCTAGAATTAGAGAGACGCAGTTTACCGAAGTTCTGTATCAGAATGTAGGGACAAGCTGTTTCCAAGAATTCTGTAGCCTATGGGCATGTATTCGCTATACGCGGGTTTTCTGTATGCTGAATGTGGCAGATGCAGCTTATTGGAGTTCTGTATCGTGCTTGTAGTTCGACACAGTTTGCCAGAGTTCTGTTTTTGGGTGTAGAGAGAAACTGTTTCTAGGAGTTCTGTAGCCTGGCATAAGGCATACGCAGTAATTGGGATTTCTATATCCTGAGTGTAGGAGACGCCGCTTATGGCAGCTCCGCTACCTGGATATAGATAGAAGCAGCGTACCGGAGTTCTCTATCCTTTGTGTAGAAAGCAGCTGTTTACTGGAGTTCTGTAGCATGGAATGAGGCATTCGCTATATGCAGGTTTTCTCTATGCTGAGTGTAGGAGACGGCGCTTATGGAAGCTCTGCTACCTGGATATAGAGAGAAGCGTTTTACCGGAGTTCCCTATCCTTGTTGTAGAGAGGAGCTGATTCCAGGAGTTCTATATCCTGGAATTAGGCATTCGCTGTATGTGGGTATTCTGTATGCTGAGTGTAGCACATGCAGCTTTCTGGAGTTCTGTCATCTAAGTGTAGAGAGATGCAGTTTCCAGTAGTTCTGTATGTTGAATGTAGAGAGAAGCTGTTTCCAAGAGTTCTGTAGTCTGAGAGTAGGCATACGCTCTATATGGGATTCCAGTAGCCTGAGTGTAGCCGATTCAGCTTATGGGAGTTCTGTAACCCTGAATTAGAAAGTTACATTTTAGCGAAGTTCTGTATCAGAGTGTAGGGAGAAGCTGTTTCCAAGTATTCTGCAGCGTATGAGCAGGTATTCGCTATATGCGGGTTTTCTGTATGCTGAGTGTAGCAGATGCAGCTTATGGAAGTTCTGTATCTTGAATGTAGTGAGACACAGTTTGCCAGAGTTCTGTATATGGGTGTAGAGAGAAACTGTTTCCAAGAGTTCTGTAGCCTGGCAAGAGGCATACGCAGTCATTGGGATTTCTGTATCCTGAGTGTGGGAGACGCCGCTTATGGGAGCTCCGCTACCTGGATATAGAGAGAAGCAGTTTACCAGAGTTCTCTATGCTTTGTGTAGAGAGCAGCTGTTTACTGGTGTTTTGTAGCCTGGAATGAGGCATTACATATATGCGGGTTTTCTGTATGCTGAGTGTAGGAGACACCGCTTGTGGGAGCTCTGCTACCTGGATATAGATAGAAGCAGTTTACTGGAGTTCTCTATGCTTTGTGTAGAGAGCAGCTGTTTACTGGATTTCTGTAGCCTGGAATGAGGCATTCGCTATATGCGGGATTTCTCTATGCTGAGTGTAGGAGACGCCGCTTATGGGAGCTCTGCTACCTGGATAGATAGAATCAGTTTACCGGAGTTCCTTATCCTTGTTGTAGAGCGGAGCTGTTTCCAGGAGTTCTGTGTCCTGGAATTAGGCATTCGCTATATGTGGGTATTCTGTATACTGCGTGTAGCAGATGCAGCATTCGGGAGTTCTATACCCTAAGTGTAGAGAGATGCAGTTTCCAGTAGTTCTGTATGTTGAATGTAGAGAGAAGCTGTTTCCAAGTGTTCTGTAGTCTGAGAGTAGGCATACGCTGTATATGGGATTCCTGTAGCCTGAGTGTAGCCGACGCAGCTTATGGGAGATCTGTAACCTAGAATTAGAGAGACGCAGTTTACCGAAGTTCTGTATCAGAATGTAGGACAAGCTGTTTCCAAGAATTCTGTAGCCTATGGGCATGTATTCGCTATACGCGGGTTTTCTGTATGCTGAATGTGGCAGATGCAGCTTATTGGAGTTCTGTATCGTGCTTGTAGTTCGACACAGTTTGCCAGAGTTCTGTTTTTGGGTGTAGAGAGAAACTCTTTCTAGGAGTTCTGTAGCCTGGCATAAGGCATACGCAGTAATTGGGATTTCTATATCCTGAGTGTAGGAGACGCCGCTTATGGCAGCTCCGCTACCTGGATATAGATAGAAGCAGTGTACCGGAGTTCTCTATCCTTTGTGTAGAAAGCAGCTGTTTACTGGAGTTCTGTAGCATGGAATGAGGCATTCGCTATATGCGGGTTTTCTCTATGCTGAGTGTAGCAGATGCAGCTTTTGGGAATTCTATACCCTAAGTGTAGAGAGATGCAGTTTCCAGTAGTTCTGTATGTTGAATGTAGAGAGAAGCTGTTTCCAAGAGTTCTGTAGTCTGAGAGTAGGCATACGCTCTATATGGGATTCCAGTAGCCTGAGTGTAGCCGATTCAGCTTATGGGAGTTCTGTAACCCTGAATTAGAAAGTTACATTTTAGCGAAGTTCTGTATCAGAGTGTAGGGAGAAGCTGTTTCCAAGAATTCTGCGGCGTATGAGCAGGTATTCGCTATATGCGGGTTTTCTGTATGCTGAGTGTGGCAGACGCAGCTTATGGAAGTTCTGTATCTTGAATGTAGTGAGACACAGTTTGCCAGAGTTCTGTATATGGGTGTAGAGAGAAACTGTTTCCAAGAGTTCTGTAGCCTGGCAAGAGGCATACGCAGTCATTGGGATTTCTGTATCCTGAGTGTGGGAGACGCCGCTTATGGGAGCTCCGCTACCTGGATATAGAGAGAAGCAGTTTACCAGAGTTCTCTATGCTTTGTGTAGAGAGCAGCTGTTTACTGGTGTTTTGTAGCCTGGAATCAGGCATTACATATATGCGGGTTTTCTGTATGCTGAGTGTAGGAGACGCCGCTTGTGGGAGCTCTGCTACCTGGATATAGATAGAAGCAGTTTACTGGAGTTCTCTATGCTTTGTGTAGAAAGCAGCTGTTTACTGGATTTCTGTAGCCTGGAATGAGGCATTCGCTATATGCGGGTTTTCTCTATGCTGAGTGTAGGTGACGGCGCTTCTGGGAGCTCTGCTACCTGGATAGAGAGAGAATCAGTTTACCGGAGTTCCTTATCCTTGTTGTAGAGCGGAGCTGTTTCCAGGAGTTCTGTGTCCTGGAATTAGGCATTCGCTATATGTGGGTATTCTGTATACTGCGTGTAGCAGATGCAGCATTCGGGAGTTCTATACCCTAAGTGTAGAGAGATGCAGTTTCCAGTAGTTCTGTATGTTGAATGTAGAGAGAAGCTGTTTCCAAGAGTTCTGTAGTCTGAGAGTAGGCATACGCTGTATATGGGATTCCTGTAGCCTGAGTGTAGCCGACGCAGCTTATGGGAGATCTGTAACCTAGAATTAGAGAGACGCAGTTTACCGAAGTTCTGTATCAGAATGTAGGACAAGCTGTTTCCAAGAATTCTGTAGCCTATGGGCATGTATTCGCTATACGCGGGTTTTCTGTATGCTGAATGTGGCAGATGCAGCTTATTGGAGTTCTGTATCGTGCTTGTAGTTCGACACAGTTTGCCAGAGTTCTGTTTTTGGGTGTAGAGAGAAACTGTTTCTAGGAGTTCTGTAGCCTGGCATAAGGCATACGCAGTAATTGGGATTTCTATATCCTGAGTGTAGGAGACGCCGCTTATGGCAGCTCCGCTACGTGGATGTAGATAGAAGCAGTTTACCGGAGTTCTCTATCCTTTGTGTAGAAAGCAGCTGTTTACTGGAGTTCTGTAGCATGGAATGAGGCATTCGCTATATGCAGGTTTTCTCTATGCTGAGTGTAGGAGACGGCGCTTATGGAAGCTGTGCTACCTGGATATAGAGAGAAGCGTTTTACCGGAGTTCCCTATCCTTGTTGTAGAGAGGAGCTGATTCCAGGAGTTCTATATCCTGGAATTAGGCATTCGCTGTATGTGGGTATTCTGTATGCTGAGTGTAGCACATGCAGCTTTCTGGAGTTCTGTCATCTAAGTGTAGAGAGATGCAGTTTCCAGGAGTTCTGTATGTTGAATGTAGAGAGAAGCTGTTTCCAAGAGTTCTGTAGTCTGAGAGTAGGCATACGCTCTATATGGGATTCCAGTAGCCTGAGTGTAGCCGATTCAGCTTATGGGAGTTCTGTAACCCTGAATTAGAAAGTTACATTTTAGCGAAGTTCTGTATCAGAGTGTAGGGAGAAGCTGTTTCCAAGAATTCTGCAGCGTATGAGCAGGTATTCGCTATATGCGGGTTTTCTGTATGCTGAGTGTAGCAGATGCAGCTTATGGAAGTTCTGTATCTTGAATGTAGTGAGACACAGTTTGCCAGAGTTCTGTATATGGGTGTAGAGAGAAACTGTTTCCAAGAGTTCTGTAGCCTGCCAAGAGGCATACGCAGTCATTGGGATTTCTGTATCCTGAGTGTGGGAGACGCCGCTTATGGGAGCTCCGCTACCTGGATATAGAGAGAAGCAGTTTACCAGAGTTCTCTATGCTTTGTGTAGAGAGCAGCTGTTTACTGGTGTTTTGTAGCCTGGAATGAGGCATTACATATATGCGGGTTTTCTGTATGCTGAGTGTAGGAGACACCGCTTGTGGGAGCTCTGCTACCTGGATATAGATAGAAGCAGTTTACTGGAGTTCTCTATGCTTTGTGTAGAAAGCAGCTGTTTACTGGATTTCTGTAGCCTGGAATGAGGCATTCGCTATATGCGGGTTTTCTCTATGCTGAGTGTAGGAGACGCCGCTTATGGGAGCTCTGCTACCTGGATAGAGAGAGAATCAATTTACCGGAATTCCTTATCCTTGTTGTAGAGCGGAGCTGTTTCCAGGAGTTCTGTGTCCTGGAATTAGGCATTCGCTATATGTGGGTATTCTGTATACTGCGTGTAGCAGATGCAGCATTCGGGAGTTCTATACCCTAAGTGTAGAGAGATGCAGTTTCCATTAGTTCTGTATGTTGAATGTAGAGAGAAGCTGTTTCCAAGTGTTCTGTAGTCTGAGAGTAGGCATACGCTGTATATGGGATTCCTGTAGCCTGAGTGTAGCCGACGCAGCTTATGGGAGATCTGTAACCTAGAATTAGAGAGACGCAGTTTACCAAAGTTCTGTATCAGAATGTAGGACAAGCTGTTTCCAAGAATTCTGTAGCCTATGGGCATGTATTCGCTATACGCGGGTTTTCTGTATGCTGAATGTGGCAGATGCAGCTTATTGGAGTTCTGTATCGTGCTTGTAGTTCGACACAGTTTGCCAGAGTTCTGTTTTTGGGTGTAGAGAGAAACTGTTTCTAGGAGTTCTGTAGCCTGGCATAAGGCATACGCAGTAATTGAGATTTCTATATCCTGAGTGTAGGAGACGCCGCTTATGGCAGCTCCGCTACCTGGATATAGATAGAAGCAGTGTACCGGAGTTCTCTATCCTTTGTGTAGAAAGCAGCTGTTTACTGGAGTTCTGTAGCATGGAATGAGGCATTCGCTATATGCGGGTTTTCTCTATGCTGAGTGTAGCAGATGCAGCTTTTGGGAATTCTATACCCTAAGTGTAGAGAGATGCAGTTTCCAGTAGTTCTGTATGTTGAATGTAGAGAGAAGCTGTTTCCAAGAGTTCTGTAGTCTGAGAGTAGGCATACGCTCTATATGGGATTCCAGTAGCCTGAGTGTAGCCGATTCAGCTTATGGGAGTTCTGTAACCCTGAATTAGAAAGTTACATTTTAGCGACGTTCTGTATCAGAGTGTAGGGAGAAGCTGTTTCCAAGAATTCTGCGGCGTATGAGCAGGTATTCGCTATATGCGGGTTTTCTGTATGCTGAGTGTGGCAGACGCAGCTTATGGAAGTTCTGTATCTTGAATGTAGTGAGACACAGTTTGCCAGAGTTCTGTATATGGGTGTAGAGAGAAACTGTTTCCAAGAGTTCTGTAGCCTGGCAAGAGGCATACGCAGTCATTGGGATTTCTGTATCCTGAGTGTGGGAGACGCCGCTTATGGGAGCTCCGCTACCTGGATATAGAGAGAAGCTGTTTACCAGAGTTCTCTATGCTTTGTGTAGAGAGCAGCTGTTTACTGGTGTTTTGTAGCCTGGAATGAGGCATTACATATATGTGGGTTTTCTGTATGCTGAGTGTAGGAGACGCCGCTTGTGGGAGCTCTGCTACCTGGATATAGATAGAAGCAGTTTACTGGAGTTCTCTATGCTTTGTGTAGAAAGCAGCTGTTTACTGGATTTCTGTAGCCTGGAATGAGGCATTCGCTATATGCGGGTTTTCTCTATGCTGAGTGTAGGTGACGGCGCTTCTGGGAGCTCTGCTACCTGGATAGAGAGAGAATCAGTTTACCGGAGTTCCTTATCCTTGTTGTAGAGCGGAGCTGTTTCCAGGAGTTCTGTGTCCTGGAATTAGGCATTCGCTATATGTGGGTATTCTGTATACTGCGTGTAGCAGATGCAGCATTCGGGAGTTCTATACCCTAAGTGTAGAGAGATGCAGTTTCCAGTAGTTCTGTATGTTGAATGTAGAGAGAAGCTGTTTCCAAGAGTTCTGTAGTCTGAGAGTAGGCATACGCTGTATATGGGATTCCTGTAGCCTGAGTGTAGCCGACGCAGCTTATGGGAGATCTGTAACCTAGAATTAGAGAGACGCAGTTTACCGAAGTTCTGTATCAGAATGTAGGACAAGCTGTTTCCAAGAATTCTGTAGCCTATGGGCATGTATTCGCTATACGCGGGTTTTCTGTATGCTGAATGTGGCAGATGCAGCTTATTGGAGTTCTGTATCGTGCTTGTAGTTCGACACAGTTTGCCAGAGTTCTGTTTTTGGGTGTAGAGAGAAACTGTTTCTAGGAGTTCTGTAGCCTGGCATAAGGCATACGCAGTAATTGGGATTTCTATATCCTGAGTGTAGGAGACGCCGCTTATGGCAGCTCCGCTACGTGGATGTAGATAGAAGCAGTTTACCGGAGTTCTCTATCCTTTGTGTAGAAAGCAGCTGTTTACTGGAGTTCTGTAGCATGGAATGAGGCATTCGCTATATGCAGGTTTTCTCTATGCTGAGTGTAGGAGACGGCGCTTATGGAAGCTGTGCTACCTGGATATAGAGAGAAGCGTTTTACCGGAGTTCCCTATCCTTGTTGTAGAGAGGAGCTGATTCCAGGAGTTCTATATCCCGGAATTAGGCATTCGCTGTATGTGGGTATTCTGTATGCTGAGTGTAGCACATGCAGCTTTCTGGAGTTCTGTCATCTAAGTGTAGAGAGATGCAGTTTCCAGGAGTTCTGTATGTTGAATGTAGAGAGAAGCTGTTTCCAAGAGTTCTGTAGTCTGAGAGTAGGCATACGCTCTATATGGGATTCCAGTAGCCTGAGTGTAGCCGATTCAGCTTATGGGAGTTCTGTAACCCTGAATTAGAAAGTTACATTTTAGCGAAGTTCTGTATCAGAGTGTAGGGAGAAGCTGTTTCCAAGAATTCTGCAGCGTATGAGCAGGTATTCGCTATATGCGGGTTTTCTGTATGCTGAGTGTAGCAGATGCAGCTTATGGAAGTTCTGTATCTTGAATGTAGTGAGACACAGTTTGCCAGAGTTCTGTATATGGGTGTAGAGAGAAACTGTTTCCAAGAGTTCTGTAGCCTGCCAAGAGGCATACGCAGTCATTGGGATTTCTGTATCCTGAGTGTGGGAGACGCCGCTTATGGGAGCTCCGCTACCTGGATATAGAGAGAAGCAGTTTACCAGAGTTCTCTATGCTTTGTGTAGAGAGCAGCTGTTTACTGGTGTTTTGTAGCCTGGAATGAGGCATTACATATATGCGGGTTTTCTGTATGCTGAGTGTAGGAGACACCGCTTGTGGGAGCTCTGCTACCTGGATATAGATAGAAGCAGTTTACTGGAGTTCTCTATGCTTTGTGTAGAAAGCAGCTGTTTACTGGATTTCTGTAGCCTGGAATGAGGCATTCGCTATATGCGGGTTTTCTCTATGCTGAGTGTAGGAGACGCCGCTTATGGGAGCTCTGCTACCTGGATAGAGAGAGAATCAATTTACCGGAATTCCTTATCCTTGTTGTAGAGCGGAGCTGTTTCCAGGAGTTCTGTGTCCTGGAATTAGGCATTCGCTATATGTGGGTATTCTGTATACTGCGTGTAGCAGATGCAGCATTCGGGAGTTCTATACCCTAAGTGTAGAGAGATGCAGTTTCCATTAGTTCTGTATGTTGAATGTAGAGAGAAGCTGTTTCCAAGTGTTCTGTAGTCTGAGAGTAGGCATACGCTGTATATGGGATTCCTGTAGCCTGAGTGTAGCCGACGCAGCTTATGGGAGATCTGTAACCTAGAATTAGAGAGACGCAGTTTACCAAAGTTCTGTATCAGAATGTAGGACAAGCTGTTTCCAAGAATTCTGTAGCCTATGGGCATGTATTCGCTATACGCGGGTTTTCTGTATGCTGAATGTGGCAGATGCAGCTTATTGGAGTTCTGTATCGTGCTTGTAGTTCGACACAGTTTGCCAGAGTTCTGTTTTTGGGTGTAGAGAGAAACTGTTTCTAGGAGTTCTGTAGCCTGGCATAAGGCATACGCAGTAATTGAGATTTCTATATCCTGAGTGTAGGAGACGCCGCTTATGGCAGCTCCGCTACCTGGATATAGATAGAAGCAGTGTACCGGAGTTCTCTATCCTTTGTGTAGAAAGCAGCTGTTTACTGGAGTTCTGTAGCATGGAATGAGGCATTCGCTATATGCGGGTTTTCTCTATGCTGAGTGTAGCAGATGCAGCTTTTGGGAATTCTATACCCTAAGTGTAGAGAGATGCAGTTTCCAGTAGTTCTGTATGTTGAATGTAGAGAGAAGCTGTTTCCAAGAGTTCTGTAGTCTGAGAGTAGGCATACGCTCTATATGGGATTCCAGTAGCCTGAGTGTAGCCGATTCAGCTTATGGGAGTTCTGTAACCCTGAATTAGAAAGTTACATTTTAGCGACGTTCTGTATCAGAGTGTAGGGAGAAGCTGTTTCCAAGAATTCTGCGGCGTATGAGCAGGTATTCGCTATATGCGGGTTTTCTGTATGCTGAGTGTGGCAGACGCAGCTTATGGAAGTTCTGTATCTTGAATGTAGTGAGACACAGTTTGCCAGAGTTCTGTATATGGGTGTAGAGAGAAACTGTTTCCAAGAGTTCTGTAGCCTGGCAAGAGGCATACGCAGTCATTGGGATTTCTGTATCCTGAGTGTGGGAGACGCCGCTTATGGGAGCTCCGCTACCTGGATATAGAGAGAAGCTGTTTACCAGAGTTCTCTATGCTTTGTGTAGAGAGCAGCTGTTTACTGGTGTTTTGTAGCCTGGAATGAGGCATTACATATATGTGGGTTTTCTGTATGCTGAGTGTAGGAGACGCCGCTTGTGGGAGCTCTGCTACCTGGATATAGATAGAAGCAGTTTACTGGAGTTCTCTATGCTTTGTGTAGAAAGCAGCTGTTTACTGGATTTCTGTAGCCTGGAATGAGGCATTCGCTATATGCGGGTTTTCTCTATGCTGAGTGTAGGTGACGGCGCTTCTGGGAGCTCTGCTACCTGGATAGAGAGAGAATCAGTTTACCGGAGTTCCTTATCCTTGTTGTAGAGCGGAGCTGTTTCCAGGAGTTCTGTGTCCTGGAATTAGGCATTCGCTATATGTGGGTATTCTGTATACTGCGTGTAGCAGATGCAGCATTCGGGAGTTCTATACCCTAAGTGTAGAGAGATGCAGTTTCCAGTAGTTCTGTATGTTGAATGTAGAGAGAAGCTGTTTCCAAGAGTTCTGTAGTCTGAGAGTAGGCATACGCTGTATATGGGATTCCTGTAGCCTGAGTGTAGCCGACGCAGCTTATGGGAGATCTGTAACCTAGAATTAGAGAGACGCAGTTTACCGAAGTTCTGTATCAGAATGTAGGACAAGCTGTTTCCAAGAATTCTGTAGCCTATGGGCATGTATTCGCTATACGCGGGTTTTCTGTATGCTGAATGTGGCAGATGCAGCTTATTGGAGTTCTGTATCGTGCTTGTAGTTCGACACAGTTTGCCAGAGTTCTGTTTTTGGGTGTAGAGAGAAACTGTTTCTAGGAGTTCTGTAGCCTGGCATAAGGCATACGCAGTAATTGGGATTTCTATATCCTGAGTGTAGGAGACGCCGCTTATGGCAGCTCCGCTACGTGGATGTAGATAGAAGCAGTTTACCGGAGTTCTCTATCCTTTGTGTAGAAAGCAGCTGTTTACTGGAGTTCTGTAGCATGGAATGAGGCATTCGCTATATGCAGGTTTTCTCTATGCTGAGTGTAGGAGACGGCGCTTATGGAAGCTGTGCTACCTGGATATAGAGAGAAGCGTTTTACCGGAGTTCCCTATCCTTGTTGTAGAGAGGAGCTGATTCCAGGAGTTCTATATCCCGGAATTAGGCATTCGCTGTATGTGGGTATTCTGTATGCTGAGTGTAGCACATGCAGCTTTCTGGAGTTCTGTCATCTAAGTGTAGAGAGATGCAGTTTCCAGGAGTTCTGTATGTTGAATGTAGAGAGAAGCTGTTTCCAAGAGTTCTGTAGTCTGAGAGTAGGCATACGCTCTATATGGGATTCCAGTAGCCTGAGTGTAGCCGATTCAGCTTATGGGAGTTCTGTAACCCTGAATTAGAAAGTTACATTTTAGCGAAGTTCTGTATCAGAGTGTAGGGAGAAGCTGTTTCCAAGAATTCTGCAGCGTATGAGCAGGTATTCGCTATATGCGGGTTTTCTGTATGCTGAGTGTAGCAGATGCAGCTTATGGAAGTTCTGTATCTTGAATGTAGTGAGACACAGTTTGCCAGAGTTCTGTATATGGGTGTAGAGAGAAACTGTTTCCAAGAGTTCTGTAGCCTGCCAAGAGGCATACGCAGTCATTGGGATTTCTGTATCCTGAGTGTGGGAGACGCCGCTTATGGGAGCTCCGCTACCTGGATATAGAGAGAAGCAGTTTACCAGAGTTCTCTATGCTTTGTGTAGAGAGCAGCTGTTTACTGGTGTTTTGTAGCCTGGAATGAGGCATTACATATATGCGGGTTTTCTGTATGCTGAGTGTAGGAGACACCGCTTGTGGGAGCTCTGCTACCTGGATATAGATAGAAGCAGTTTACTGGAGTTCTCTATGCTTTGTGTAGAAAGCAGCTGTTTACTGGATTTCTGTAGCCTGGAATGAGGCATTCGCTATATGCGGGTTTTCTCTATGCTGAGTGTAGGAGACGCCGCTTATGGGAGCTCTGCTACCTGGATAGAGAGAGAATCAATTTACCGGAATTCCTTATCCTTGTTGTAGAGCGGAGCTGTTTCCAGGAGTTCTGTGTCCTGGAATTAGGCATTCGCTATATGTGGGTATTCTGTATACTGCGTGTAGCAGATGCAGCATTCGGGAGTTCTATACCCTAAGTGTAGAGAGATGCAGTTTCCATTAGTTCTGTATGTTGAATGTAGAGAGAAGCTGTTTCCAAGTGTTCTGTAGTCTGAGAGTAGGCATACGCTGTATATGGGATTCCTGTAGCCTGAGTGTAGCCGACGCAGCTTATGGGAGATCTGTAACCTAGAATTAGAGAGACGCAGTTTACCAAAGTTCTGTATCAGAATGTAGGACAAGCTGTTTCCAAGAATTCTGTAGCCTATGGGCATGTATTCGCTATACGCGGGTTTTCTGTATGCTGAATGTGGCAGATGCAGCTTATTGGAGTTCTGTATCGTGCTTGTAGTTCGACACAGTTTGCCAGAGTTCTGTTTTTGGGTGTAGAGAGAAACTGTTTCTAGGAGTTCTGTAGCCTGGCATAAGGCATACGCAGTAATTGGGATTTCTATATCCTGAGTGTAGGAGACGCCGCTTATGGCAGCTCCGCTACCTGGATATAGATAGAAGCAGTGTACCGGAGTTCTCTATCCTTTGTGTAGAAAGCAGCTGTTTACTGGAGTTCTGTAGCATGGAATGAGGCATTCGCTATATGCGGGTTTTCTCTATGCTGAGTGTAGCAGATGCAGCTTTTGGGAATTCTATACCCTAAGTGTAGAGAGATGCAGTTTCCAGTAGTTCTGTATGTTGAATGTAGAGAGAAGCTGTTTCCAAGAGTTCTGTAGTCTGAGAGTAGGCATACGCTCTATATGGGATTCCAGTAGCCTGAGTGTAGCCGATTCAGCTTATGGGAGTTCTGTAACCCTGAATTAGAAAGTTACATTTTAGCGACGTTCTGTATCAGAGTGTAGGGAGAAGCTGTTTCCAAGAATTCTGCGGCGTATGAGCAGGTATTCGCTATATGCGGGTTTTCTGTATGCTGAGTGTGGCAGACGCAGCTTATGGAAGTTCTGTATCTTGAATGTAGTGAGACACAGTTTGCCAGAGTTCTGTATATGGGTGTAGAGAGAAACTGTTTCCAAGAGTTCTGTAGCCTGGCAAGAGGCATACGCAGTCATTGGGATTTCTGTATCCTGAGTGTGGGAGACGCCGCTTATGGGAGCTCCGCTACCTGGATATAGAGAGAAGCTGTTTACCAGAGTTCTCTATGCTTTGTGTAGAGAGCAGCTGTTTACTGGTGTTTTGTAGCCTGGAATGAGGCATTACATATATGTGGGTTTTCTGTATGCTGAGTGTAGGAGACGCCGCTTGTGGGAGCTCTGCTACCTGGATATAGATAGAAGCAGTTTACTGGAGTTCTCTATGCTTTGTGTAGAAAGCAGCTGTTTACTGGATTTCTGTAGCCTGGAATGAGGCATTCGCTATATGCGGGTTTTCTCTATGCTGAGTGTAGGTGACGGCGCTTCTGGGAGCTCTGCTACCTGGATAGAGAGAGAATCAGTTTACCGGAGTTCCTTATCCTTGTTGTAGAGCGGAGCTGTTTCCAGGAGTTCTGTGTCCTGGAATTAGGCATTCGCTATATGTGGGTATTCTGTATACTGCGTGTAGCAGATGCAGCATTCGGGAGTTCTATACCCTAAGTGTAGAGAGATGCAGTTTCCAGTAGTTCTGTATGTTGAATGTAGAGAGAAGCTGTTTCCAAGAGTTCTGTAGTCTGAGAGTAGGCATACGCTGTATATGGGATTCCTGTAGCCTGAGTGTAGCCGACGCAGCTTATGGGAGATCTGTAACCTAGAATTAGAGAGACGCAGTTTACCGAAGTTCTGTATCAGAATGTAGGACAAGCTGTTTCCAAGAATTCTGTAGCCTATGGGCATGTATTCGCTATACGCGGGTTTTCTGTATGCTGAATGTGGCAGATGCAGCTTATTGGAGTTCTGTATCGTGCTTGTAGTTCGACACAGTTTGCCAGAGTTCTGTTTTTGGGTGTAGAGAGAAACTGTTTCTAGGAGTTCTGTAGCCTGGCATAAGGCATACGCAGTAATTGGGATTTCTATATCCTGAGTGTAGGAGACGCCGCTTATGGCAGCTCCGCTACGTGGATGTAGATAGAAGCAGTTTACCGGAGTTCTCTATCCTTTGTGTAGAAAGCAGCTGTTTACTGGAGTTCTGTAGCATGGAATGAGGCATTCGCTATATGCAGGTTTTCTCTATGCTGAGTGTAGGAGACGGCGCTTATGGAAGCTGTGCTACCTGGATATAGAGAGAAGCGTTTTACCGGAGTTCCCTATCCTTGTTGTAGAGAGGAGCTGATTCCAGGAGTTCTATATCCCGGAATTAGGCATTCGCTGTATGTGGGTATTCTGTATGCTGAGTGTAGCACATGCAGCTTTCTGGAGTTCTGTCATCTAAGTGTAGAGAGATGCAGTTTCCAGGAGTTCTGTATGTTGAATGTAGAGAGAAGCTGTTTCCAAGAGTTCTGTAGTCTGAGAGTAGGCATACGCTCTATATGGGATTCCAGTAGCCTGAGTGTAGCCGATTCAGCTTATGGGAGTTCTGTAACCCTGAATTAGAAAGTTACATTTTAGCGAAGTTCTGTATCAGAGTGTAGGGAGAAGCTGTTTCCAAGAATTCTGCGGCGTATGAGCAGGTATTCGCTATATGCGGGTTTTCTGTATGCTGAGTGTGGCAGACGCAGCTTATGGAAGTTCTGTATCTTGAATGTAGTGAGACACAGTTTGCCAGAGTTCTGTATATGGGTGTAGAGAGAAACTGTTTCCAAGAGTTCTGTAGCCTGGCAAGAGGCATACGCAGTCATTGGGATTTCTGTATCCTGAGTGTGGGAGACGCCGCTTATGGGAGCTCCGCTACCTGGATATAGAGAGAAGCAGTTTACCAGAGTTCTCTATGCTTTGTGTAGAGAGCAGCTGTTTACTGGTGTTTTGTAGCCTGGAATGAGGCATTACATATATGCGGGTTTTCTGTATGCTGAGTGTAGGAGACGCCGCTTGTGGGAGCTCTGCTACCTGGATATAGATAGAAGCAGTTTACTGGAGTTCTCTATGCTTTGTGTAGAGAGCAGCTGTTTACTGGATTTCTGTAGCCTGGAATGAGGCATTCGCTATATGCGGGATTTCTCTATGCTGAGTGTAGGAGACGCCGCTTATGGGAGCTCTGCTACCTGGATAGATAGAATCAGTTTACCGGAGTTCCTTATCCTTGTTGTAGAGCGGAGCTGTTTCCAGGAGTTCTGTGTCCTGGAATTAGGCATTCGCTATATGTGGGTATTCTGTATACTGCGTGTAGCAGATGCAGCATTCGGGAGTTCTATACCCTAAGTGTAGAGAGATGCAGTTTCCAGTAGTTCTGTATGTTGAATGTAGAGAGAAGCTGTTTCCAAGTGTTCTGTAGTCTGAGAGTAGGCATACGCTGTATATGGGATTCCTGTAGCCTGAGTGTAGCCGACGCAGCTTATGGGAGATCTGTAACCTAGAATTAGAGAGACGCAGTTTACCGAAGTTCTGTATCAGAATGTAGGACAAGCTGTTTCCAAGAATTCTGTAGCCTATGGGCATGTATTCGCTATACGCGGGTTTTCTGTATGCTGAATGTGGCAGATGCAGCTTATTGGAGTTCTGTATCGTGCTTGTAGTTCGACACAGTTTGCCAGAGTTCTGTTTTTGGGTGTAGAGAGAAACTGTTTCTAGGAGTTCTGTAGCCTGGCATAAGGCATACGCAGTAATTGGGATTTCTATATCCTGAGTGTAGGAGACGCCGCTTATGGCAGCTCCGCTACCTGGATATAGATAGAAGCAGTGTACCGGAGTTCTCTATCCTTTGTGTAGAAAGCAGCTGTTTACTGGAGTTCTGTAGCATGGAATGAGGCATTCGCTATATGCGGGTTTTCTCTATGCTGAGTGTAGCAGATGCAGCTTTTGGGAATTCTATACCCTAAGTGTAGAGAGATGCAGTTTCCAGTAGTTCTGTATGTTGAATGTAGAGAGAAGCTGTTTCCAAGAGTTCTGTAGTCTGAGAGTAGGCATACGATCTATATGGGATTCCAGTAGCCTGAGTGTAGCCGATTCAGCTTATGGGAGTTCTGTAACCCTGAATTAGAAAGTTACATTTTAGCGAAGTTCTGTATCAGAGTGTAGGGAGAAGCTGTTTCCAAGAATTCTGCGGCGTATGAGCAGGTATTCGCTATATGCGGGTTTTCTGTATGCTGAGTGTGGCAGACGCAGCTTATGGAAGTTCTGTATCTTGAATGTAGTGAGACACAGTTTGCCAGAGTTCTGTATATGGGTGTAGAGAGAAACTGTTTCCAAGAGTTCTGTAGCCTGCCAAGAGGCATACGCAGTCATTGGGATTTCTGTATCCTGAGTGTGGGAGACGCCGCTTATGGGAGCTCCGCTACCTGGATATAGAGAGAAGCAGTTTACCAGAGTTCTCTATGCTTTGTGTAGAGAGCAGCTGTTTACTGGTGTTTTGTAGCCTGGAATCAGGCATTACATATATGCGGGTTTTCTGTATGCTGAGTGTAGGAGACGCCGCTTGTGGGAGCTCTGCTACCTGGATATAGATAGAAGCAGTTTACTGGAGTTCTCTATGCTTTGTGTAGAGAGCAGCTGTTTACTGGATTTCTGTAGCCTGGAATGAGGCATTCGCTATATGCGGGATTTCTCTATGCTGAGTGTAGGTGACGGCGCTTCTGGGAGCTCTGCTACCTGGATAGAGAGAGAATCAGTTTACCGGAGTTCCTTATCCTTGTTGTAGAGCGGAGCTGTTTCCAGGAGTTCTGTGTCCTGGAATTAGGCATTCGCTATATGTGGGTATTCTGTATACTGCGTGTAGCAGATGCAGCATTCGGGAGTTCTATACCCTAAGTGTAGAGAGATGCAGTTTCCAGTAGTTCTGTATGTTGAATGTAGAGAGAAGCTGTTTCCAAGAGTTCTGTAGTCTGAGAGTAGGCATACGCTGTATATGGGATTCCTGTAGCCTGAGTGTAGCCGACGCAGCTTATGGGAGATCTGTAACCTAGAATTAGAGAGACGCAGTTTACCGAAGTTCTGTATCAGAATGTAGGACAAGCTGTTTCCAAGAATTCTGTAGCCTATGGGCATGTATTCGCTATACGCGGGTTTTCTGTATGCTGAATGTGGCAGATGCAGCTTATTGGAGTTCTGTATCGTGCTTGTAGTTCGACACAGTTTGCCAGAGTTCTGTTTTTGGGTGTAGAGAGAAACTGTTTCTAGGAGTTCTGTAGCCTGGCATAAGGCATACGCAGTAATTGGGATTTCTATATCCTGAGTGTAGGAGACGCCGCTTATGGCAGCTCCGCTACGTGGATGTAGATAGAAGCAGTTTACCGGAGTTCTCTATCCTTTGTGTAGAAAGCAGCTGTTTACTGGAGTTCTGTAGCATGGAATGAGGCATTCGCTATATGCAGGTTTTCTCTATGCTGAGTGTAGGAGACGGCGCTTATGGAAGCTGTGCTACCTGGATATAGAGAGAAGCGTTTTACCGGAGTTCCCTATCCTTGTTGTAGAGAGGAGCTGATTCCAGGAGTTCTATATCCCGGAATTAGGCATTCGCTGTATGTGGGTATTCTGTATGCTGAGTGTAGCACATGCAGCTTTCTGGAGTTCTGTCATCTAAGTGTAGAGAGATGCAGTTTCCAGGAGTTCTGTATGTTGAATGTAGAGAGAAGCTGTTTCCAAGAGTTCTGTAGTCTGAGAGTAGGCATACGCTCTATATGGGATTCCAGTAGCCTGAGTGTAGCCGATTCAGCTTATGGGAGTTCTGTAACCCTGAATTAGAAAGTTACATTTTAGCGAAGTTCTGTATCAGAGTGTAGGGAGAAGCTGTTTCCAAGAATTCTGCGGCGTATGAGCAGGTATTCGCTATATGCGGGTTTTCTGTATGCTGAGTGTGGCAGACGCAGCTTATGGAAGTTCTGTATCTTGAATGTAGTGAGACACAGTTTGCCAGAGTTCTGTATATGGGTGTAGAGAGAAACTGTTTCCAAGAGTTCTGTAGCCTGCCAAGAGGCATACGCAGTCATTGGGATTTCTGTATCCTGAGTGTGGGAGACGCCGCTTATGGGAGCTCCGCTACCTGGATATAGAGAGAAGCAGTTTACCAGAGTTCTCTATGCTTTGTGTAGAGAGCAGCTGTTTACTGGTGTTTTGTAGCCTGGAATGAGGCATTACATATATGCGGGTTTTCTGTATGCTGAGTGTAGGAGACGCCGCTTGTGGGAGCTCTGCTACCTGGATATAGATAGAAGCAGTTTACTGGAGTTCTCTATGCTTTGTGTAGAGAGCAGCTGTTTACTGGATTTCTGTAGCCTGGAATGAGGCATTCGCTATATGCGGGATTTCTCTATGCTGAGTGTAGGAGACGCCGCTTATGGGAGCTCTGCTACCTGGATAGATAGAATCAGTTTACCGGAGTTCCTTATCCTTGTTGTAGAGCGGAGCTGTTTCCAGGAGTTCTGTGTCCTGGAATTAGGCATTCGCTATATGTGGGTATTCTGTATACTGCGTGTAGCAGATGCAGCATTCGGGAGTTCTATACCCTAAGTGTAGAGAGATGCAGTTTCCATTAGTTCTGTATGTTGAATGTAGAGAGAAGCTGTTTCCAAGTGTTCTGTAGTCTGAGAGTAGGCATACGCTGTATATGGGATTCCTGTAGCCTGAGTGTAGCCGACGCAGCTTATGGGAGATCTGTAACCTAGAATTAGAGAGACGCAGTTTACCAAAGTTCTGTATCAGAATGTAGGACAAGCTGTTTCCAAGAATTCTGTAGCCTATGGGCATGTATTCGCTATACGCGGGTTTTCTGTATGCTGAATGTGGCAGATGCAGCTTATTGGAGTTCTGTATCGTGCTTGTAGTTCGACACAGTTTGCCAGAGTTCTGTTTTTGGGTGTAGAGAGAAACTGTTTCTAGGAGTTCTGTAGCCTGGCATAAGGCATACGCAGTAATTGGGATTTCTATATCCTGAGTGTAGGAGACGCCGCTTATGGCAGCTCCGCTACCTGGATATAGATAGAAGCAGTGTACCGGAGTTCTCTCTCCTTTGTGTAGAAAGCAGCTGTTTACTGGGGTTCTGTAGCATGGAATGAGGCATTCGCTATATGCGGGTTTTCTCTATGCTGAGTGTAGCAGATGCAGCTTTTGGGAATTCTATACCCTAAGTGTAGAGAGATGCAGTTTCCAGTAGTTCTGTATGTTGAATGTAGAGAGAAGCTGTTTCCAAGAGTTCTGTAGTCTGAGAGTAGGCATACGCTCTATATGGGATTCCAGTAGCCTGAGTGTAGCCGATTCAGCTTATGGGAGTTCTGTAACCCTGAATTAGAAAGTTACATTTTAGCGAAGTTCTGTATCAGAGTGTAGGGAGAAGCTGTTTCCAAGAATTCTGCGGCGTATGAGCAGGTATTCGCTATATGCGGGTTTTCTGTATGCTGAGTGTGGCAGACGCAGCTTATGGAAGTTCTGTATCTTGAATGTAGTGAGACACAGTTTGCCAGAGTTCTGTATATGGGTGTAGAGAGAAACTGTTTCCAAGAGTTCTGTAGCCTGGCAAGAGGCATACGCAGTCATTGGGATTTCTGTATCCTGAGTGTGGGAGACGCCGCTTATGGGAGCTCCGCTACCTGGATATAGAGAGAAGCAGTTTACCAGAGTTCTCTATGCTTTGTGTAGAGAGCAGCTGTTTACTGGTGTTTTGTAGCCTGGAATGAGGCATTACATATATGCGGGTTTTCTGTATGCTGAGTGTAGGAGACGCCGCTTGTGGGAGCTCTGCTACCTGGATATAGATAGAAGCAGTTTACTGGAGTTCTCTATGCTTTGTGTAGAAAGCAGCTGTTTACTGGATTTCTGTAGCCTGGAATGAGGCATTCGCTATATGCGGGTTTTCTCTATGCTGAGTGTAGGTGACGGCGCTTCTGGGAGCTCTGCTACCTGGATAGAGAGAGAATCAGTTTACCGGAGTTCCTTATCCTTGTTGTAGAGCGGAGCTGTTTCCAGGAGTTCTGTGTCCTGGAATTAGGCATTCGCTATATGTGGGTATTCTGTATACTGCGTGTAGCAGATGCAGCATTCGGGAGTTCTATACCCTAAGTGTAGAGAGATGCAGTTTCCAGTAGTTCTGTATGTTGAATGTAGAGAGAAGCTGTTTCCAAGAGTTCTGTAGTCTGAGAGTAGGCATACGCTGTATATGGGATTCCTGTAGCCTGAGTGTAGCCGACGCAGCTTATGGGAGATCTGTAACCTAGAATTAGAGAGACGCAGTTTACCAAAGTTCTGTATCAGAATGTAGGACAAGCTGTTTCCAAGAATTCTGTAGCCTATGGGCATGTATTCGCTATACGCGGGTTTTCTGTATGCTGAATGTGGCAGATGCAGCTTATTGGAGTTCTGTATCGTGCTTGTAGTTCGACACAGTTTGCCAGAGTTCTGTTTTTGGGTGTAGAGAGAAACTGTTTCTAGGAGTTCTGTAGCCTGGCATAAGGCATACGCAGTAATTGGGATTTCTATATCCTGAGTGTAGGAGACGCCGCTTATGGCAGCTCCGCTACCTGGATATAGATAGAAGCAGTGTACCGGAGTTCTCTCTCCTTTGTGTAGAAAGCAGCTGTTTACTGGAGTTCTGTAGCATGGAATGAGGCATTCGCTATATGCGGGTTTTCTCTATGCTGAGTGTAGCAGATGCAGCTTTTGGGAATTCTATACCCTAAGTGTAGAGAGATGCAGTTTCCAGTAGTTCTGTATGTTGAATGTAGAGAGAAGCTGTTTCCAAGAGTTCTGTAGTCTGAGAGTAGGCATACGCTCTATATGGGATTCCAGTAGCCTGAGTGTAGCCGATTCAGCTTATGGGAGTTCTGTAACCCTGAATTAGAAAGTTACATTTTAGCGAAGTTCTGTATCAGAGTGTAGGGAGAAGCTGTTTCCAAGAATTCTGCGGCGTATGAGCAGGTATTCGCTATATGCGGGTTTTCTGTATGCTGAGTGTGGCAGACGCAGCTTATGGAAGTTCTGTATCTTGAATGTAGTGAGACACAGTTTGCCAGAGTTCTGTATATGGGTGTAGAGAGAAACTGTTTCCAAGAGTTCTGTAGCCTGGCAAGAGGCATACGCAGTCATTGGGATTTCTGTATCCTGAGTGTGGGAGACGCCGCTTATGGGAGCTCCGCTACCTGGATATAGAGAGAAGCAGTTTACCAGAGTTCTCTATGCTTTGTGTAGAGAGCAGCTGTTTACTGGTGTTTTGTAGCCTGGAATGAGGCATTACATATATGCGGGTTTTCTGTATGCTGAGTGTAGGAGACGCCGCTTGTGGGAGCTCTGCTACCTGGATATAGATAGAAGCAGTTTACTGGAGTTCTCTATGCTTTGTGTAGAAAGCAGCTGTTTACTGGATTTCTGTAGCCTGGAATGAGGCATTCGCTATATGCGGGTTTTCTCTATGCTGAGTGTAGGTGACGGCGCTTCTGGGAGCTCTGCTACCTGGATAGAGAGAGAATCAGTTTACCGGAGTTCCTTATCCTTGTTGTAGAGCGGAGCTGTTTCCAGGAGTTCTGTGTCCTGGAATTAGGCATTCGCTATATGTGGGTATTCTGTATACTGCGTGTAGCAGATGCAGCATTCGGGAGTTCTATACCCTAAGTGTAGAGAGATGCAGTTTCCAGTAGTTCTGTATGTTGAATGTAGAGAGAAGCTGTTTCCAAGAGTTCTGTAGTCTGAGAGTAGGCATACGCTGTATATGGGATTCCTGTAGCCTGAGTGTAGCCGACGCAGCTTATGGGAGATCTGTAACCTAGAATTAGAGAGACGCAGTTTACCGAAGTTCTGTATCAGAATGTAGGACAAGCTGTTTCCAAGAATTCTGTAGCCTATGGGCATGTATTCGCTATACGCGGGTTTTCTGTATGCTGAATGTGGCAGATGCAGCTTATTGGAGTTCTGTATCGTGCTTGTAGTTCGACACAGTTTGCCAGAGTTCTGTTTTTGGGTGTAGAGAGAAACTGTTTCTAGGAGTTCTGTAGCCTGGCATAAGGCATACGCAGTAATTGGGATTTCTATATCCTGAGTGTAGGAGACGCCGCTTATGGCAGCTCCGCTACGTGGATGTAGATAGAAGCAGTTTACCGGAGTTCTCTATCCTTTGTGTAGAAAGCAGCTGTTTACTGGAGTTCTGTAGCATGGAATGAGGCATTCGCTATATGCAGGTTTTCTCTATGCTGAGTGTAGGAGACGGCGCTTATGGAAGCTGTGCTACCTGGATATAGAGAGAAGCGTTTTACCGGAGTTCCCTATCCTTTTGTAGAGAGGAGCTGATTCCAGGAGTTCTATATCCTGGAATTAGGCATTCGCTGTATGTGGGTATTCTGTATGCTGAGTGTAGCACATGCAGCTTTCTGGAGTTCTGTCATCTAAGTGTAGAGAGATGCAGTTTCCAGGAGTTCTGTATGTTGAATGTAGAGAGAAGCTGTTTCCAAGAGTTCTGTAGTCTGAGAGTAGGCATACGCTGTATATGGGATTCCAGTAGCCTGAGTGTAGCCGATTCAGCTTATGGGAGTTCTGTAACCCTGAATTAGAAAGTTACATTTTAGCGAAGTTCTGTATCAGAGTGTAGGGAGAAGCTGTTTCCAAGAATTCTGCAGCGTATGAGCAGGTATTCGCTATATGCGGGTTTTCTGTATGCTGAGTGTAGCAGATGCAGCTTATGGAAGTTCTGTATCTTGAATGTAGTGAGACACAGTTTGCCAGAGTTCTGTATATGGGTGTAGAGAGAAACTGTTTCCAAGAGTTCTGTAGCCTGGCAAGAGGCATACGCAGTCATTGGGATTTCTGTATCCTGAGTGTGGGAGACGCCGCTTATGGGAGCTCCGCTACCTGGATATAGAGAGAAGCAGTTTACCAGAGTTCTCTATGCTTTGTGTAGAGAGCAGCTGTTTACTGGTGTTTTGTAGCCTGGAATGAGGCATTACATATATGCGGGTTTTCTGTATGCTGAGTGTAGGAGACGCCGCTTGTGGGAGCTCTGCTACCTGGATATAGATAGAAGCAGTTTACTGGAGTTCTCTATGCTTTGTGTAGAAAGCAGCTGTTTACTGGATTTCTGTAGCCTGGAATGAGGCATTCGCTATAAGCGGGTTTTCTCTATGCTGAGTGTAGGAGACGCCGCTTATGGGAGCTCTGCTACCTGGATAGAGAGAGAATCAATTTACCGGAATTCCTTATCCTTGTTGTAGAGCGGAGCTGTTTCCAGGAGTTCTGTGTCCTGGAATTAGGCATTCGCTATATGTGGGTATTCTGTATACTGCGTGTAGCAGATGCAGCATTCGGGAGTTCTATACCCTAAGTGTAGAGAGATGCAGTTTCCAGAAGTTCTGTATGTTGAATGTAGAGAGAAGCTGTTTCCAAGTGTTCTGTAGTCTGAGAGTAGGCATACGCTGTATATGGGATTCCTGTAGCCTGAGTGTAGCCGACGCAGCTTATGTTAGATCTGTAACCTAGAATTAGAGAGACGCAGTTTACCAAAGTTCTGTATCAGAATGTAGGACAAGCTGTTTCTAAGAATTCTGTAGCCTATGGGCATGTATTCGCTATACGCGGGTTTTCTGTATGCTGAATGTGGCAGATGCAGCTTATTGGAGTTCTGTATCGTGCTTGTAGTTCGACACAGTTTGCCAGAGTTCTGTTTTTGGGTGTAGAGAGAAACTGTTTCTAGGAGTTCTGTAGCCTGGCATAAGGCATACGCAGTAATTGGGATTTCTATATCCTGAGTGTAGGAGACGCCGCTTATGGCAGCTCCGCTACCTGGATATAGATAGAAGCAGTGTACCGGAGTTCTCTCTCCTTTGTGTAGAAAGCAGCTGTTTACTGGAGTTCTGTAGCATGGAATGAGGCATTCGCTATATGCGGGTTTTCTCTATGCTGAGTGTAGCAGATGCAGCTTTTGGGAATTCTATACCCTAAGTGTAGAGAGATGCAGTTTCCAGTAGTTCTGTATGTTGAATGTAGAGAGAAGCTGTTTCCAAGAGTTCTGTAGTCTGAGAGTAGGCATACGCTGTATATGGGATTCCAGTAGCCTGAGTGTAGCCGATTCAGCTTATGGGAGTTCTGTAACCCTGAATTAGAAAGTTACATTTTAGCGAAGTTCTGTATCAGAGTGTAGGGAGAAGCTGTTTCCAAGAATTCTGCAGCGTATGAGCAGGTATTCGCTATATGTGGGTTTTCTGTATGCTGAGTGTAGCAGATGCAGCTTATGGAAGTTCTGTATCTTGAATGTAGTGAGACACAGTTTGCCAGAGTTCTGTATATGGGTGTAGAGAGAAACTGTTTCCAAGAGTTCTGTAGCCTGGCAAGAGGCATACGCAGTCATTGGGATTTCTGTATCCTGAGTGTGGGAGACGCCGCTTATGGGAGCTCCGCTACCTGGATATAGAGAGAAGCAGTTTACCAGAGTTCTCTATGCTTTGTGTAGAGAGCAGCTGTTTACTGGTGTTTTGTAGCCTGGAATCAGGCATTACATATATGCGGGTTTTCTGTATGCTGAGTGTAGGAGACGCCGCTTGTGGGAGCTCTGCTACCTGGATATAGATAGAAGCAGTTTACTGGAGTTCTCTATGCTTTGTGTAGAAAGCAGCTGTTTACTGGATTTCTGTAGCCTGGAATGAGGCATTCGCTATATGCGGGTTTTCTCTATGCTGAGTGTAGGTGACGGCGCTTCTGGGAGCTCTGCTACCTGGATAGAGAGAGAATCAGTTTACCGGAGTTCCTTATCCTTGTTGTAGAGCGGAGCTGTTTCCAGGAGTTCTGTGTCCTGGAATTAGGCATTCGCTATATGTGGGTATTCTGTATACTGCGTGTAGCAGATGCAGCATTCGGGAGTTCTATACCCTAAGTGTAGAGAGATGCAGTTTCCAGTAGTTCTGTATGTTGAATGTAGAGAGAAGCTGTTTCCAAGAGTTCTGTAGTCTGAGAGTAGGCATACGCTGTATATGGGATTCCTGTAGCCTGAGTGTAGCCGACGCAGCTTATGGGAGATCTGTAACCTAGAATTAGAGAGACGCAGTTTACCGAAGTTCTGTATCAGAATGTAGGACAAGCTGTTTCCAAGAATTCTGTAGCCTATGGGCATGTATTCGCTATACGCGGGTTTTCTGTATGCTGAATGTGGCAGATGCAGCTTATTGGAGTTCTGTATCGTGCTTGTAGTTCGACACAGTTTGCCAGAGTTCTGTTTTTGGGTGTAGAGAGAAACTGTTTCTAGGAGTTCTGTAGCCTGGCATAAGGCATACGCAGTAATTGGGATTTCTATATCCTGAGTGTAGGAGACGCCGCTTATGGCAGCTCCGCTACGTGGATGTAGATAGAAGCAGTTTACCGGAGTTCTCTATCCTTTGTGTAGAAAGCAGCTGTTTACTGGAGTTCTGTAGCATGGAATGAGGCATTCGCTATATGCAGGTTTTCTCTATGCTGAGTGTAGGAGACGGCGCTTATGGAAGCTGTGCTACCTGGATATAGAGAGAAGCGTTTTACCGGAGTTCCCTATCCTTGTTGTAGAGAGGAGCTGATTCCAGGAGTTCTATATCCTGGAATTAGGCATTCGCTGTATGTGGGTATTCTGTATGCTGAGTGTAGCACATGCAGCTTTCTGGAGTTCTGTCATCTAAGTGTAGAGAGATGCAGTTTCCAGGAGTTCTGTATGTTGAATGTAGAGAGAAGCTGTTTCCAAGAGTTCTGTAGTCTGAGAGTAGGCATACGCTCTATATGGGATTCCAGTAGCCTGAGTGTAGCCGATTCAGCTTATGGGAGTTCTGTAACCCTGAATTAGAAAGTTACATTTTAGCGAAGTTCTGTATCAGAGTGTAGGGAGAAGCTGTTTCCAAGAATTCTGCAGCGTATGAGCAGGTATTCGCTATATGCGGGTTTTCTGTATGCTGAGTGTAGCAGATGCAGCTTATGGAAGTTCTGTATCTTGAATGTAGTGAGACACAGTTTGCCAGAGTTCTGTATATGGGTGTAGAGAGAAACTGTTTCCAAGAGTTCTGTAGCCTGCCAAGAGGCATACGCAGTCATTGGGATTTCTGTATCCTGAGTGTGGGAGACGCCGCTTATGGGAGCTCCGCTACCTGGATATAGAGAGAAGCAGTTTACCAGAGTTCTCTATGCTTTGTGTAGAGAGCAGCTGTTTACTGGTGTTTTGTAGCCTGGAATGAGGCATTACATATATGCGGGTTTTCTGTATGCTGAGTGTAGGAGACACCGCTTGTGGGAGCTCTGCTACCTGGATATAGATAGAAGCAGTTTACTGGAGTTCTCTATGCTTTGTGTAGAAAGCAGCTGTTTACTGGATTTCTGTAGCCTGGAATGAGGCATTCGCTATATGCGGGTTTTCTGTATGCTGAGTGTAGGTGACGGCGCTTCTGGGAGCTCTGCTACCTGGATAGAGAGAGAATCAGTTTACCGGAGTTCCTTATCCTTGTTGTAGAGCGGAGCTGTTTCCAGGAGTTCTGTGTCCTGGAATTAGGCATTCGCTATATGTGGGTATTCTGTATACTGCGTGTAGCAGATGCAGCATTCGGGAGTTCTATACCCTAAGTGTAGAGAGATGCAGTTTCCAGTAGTTCTGTATGTTGAATGTAGAGAGAAGCTGTTTCCAAGAGTTCTGTAGTCTGAGAGTAGGCATACGCTGTATATGGGATTCCTGTAGCCTGAGTGTAGCCGACGCAGCTTATGGGAGATCTGTAACCTAGAATTAGAGAGACGCAGTTTACCAAAGTTCTGTATCAGAATGTAGGACAAGCTGTTTCCAAGAATTCTGTAGCCTATGGGCATGTATTCGCTATACGCGGGTTTTCTGTATGCTGAATGTGGCAGATGCAGCTTATTGGAGTTCTGTATCGTGCTTGTAGTTCGACACAGTTTGCCAGAGTTCTGTTTTTGGGTGTAGAGAGAAACTGTTTCTAGGAGTTCTGTAGCCTGGCATAAGGCATACGCAGTAATTGGGATTTCTATATCCTGAGTGTAGGAGACGCCGCTTATGGCAGCTCCGCTACCTGGATATAGATAGAAGCAGTGTACCGGAGTTCTCTCTCCTTTGTGTAGAAAGCAGCTGTTTACTGGAGTTCTGTAGCATGGAATGAGGCATTCGCTATATGCGGGTTTTCTCTATGCTGAGTGTAGCAGATGCAGCTTTTGGGAATTCTATACCCTAAGTGTAGAGAGATGCAGTTTCCAGTAGTTCTGTATGTTGAATGTAGAGAGAAGCTGTTTCCAAGAGTTCTGTAGTCTGAGAGTAGGCATACGCTCTATATGGGATTCCAGTAGCCTGAGTGTAGCCGATTCAGCTTATGGGAGTTCTGTAACCCTGAATTAGAAAGTTACATTTTAGCGAAGTTCTGTATCAGAGTGTAGGGAGAAGCTGTTTCCAAGAATTCTGCGGCGTATGAGCAGGTATTCGCTATATGCGGGTTTTCTGTATGCTGAGTGTGGCAGACGCAGCTTATGGAAGTTCTGTATCTTGAATGTAGTGAGACACAGTTTGCCAGAGTTCTGTATATGGGTGTAGAGAGAAACTGTTTCCAAGAGTTCTGTAGCCTGGCAAGAGGCATACGCAGTCATTGGGATTTCTGTATCCTGAGTGTGGGAGACGCTGCTTATGGGAGCTCCGCTACCTGGATATAGAGAGAAGCAGTTTACCAGAGTTCTCTATGCTTTGTGTAGAGAGCAGCTGTTTACTGGTGTTTTGTAGCCTGGAATGAGGCATTACATATATGCGGGTTTTCTGTATGCTGAGTGTAGGAGACGCCGCTTGTGGGAGCTCTGCTACCTGGATATAGATAGAAGCAGTTTACTGGAGTTCTCTATGCTTTGTGTAGAAAGCAGCTGTTTACTGGATTTCTGTAGCCTGGAATGAGGCATTCGCTATATGCGGGTTTTCTCTATGCTGAGTGTAGGTGACGGCGCTTCTGGGAGCTCTGCTACCTGGATAGAGAGAGAATCAGTTTACCGGAGTTCCTTATCCTTGTTGTAGAGCGGAGCTGTTTCCAGGAGTTCTGTGTCCTGGAATTAGGCATTCGCTATATGTGGGTATTCTGTATACTGCGTGTAGCAGATGCAGCATTCGGGAGTTCTATACCCTAAGTGTAGAGAGATGCAGTTTCCAGTAGTTCTGTATGTTGAATGTAGAGAGAAGCTGTTTCCAAGAGTTCTGTAGTCTGAGAGTAGGCATACGCTGTATATGGGATTCCTGTAGCCTGAGTGTAGCCGACGCAGCTTATGGGAGATCTGTAACCTAGAATTAGAGAGACGCAGTTTACCAAAGTTCTGTATCAGAATGTAGGACAAGCTGTTTCCAAGAATTCTGTAGCCTATGGGCATGTATTCGCTATACGCGGGTTTTCTGTATGCTGAATGTGGCAGATGCAGCTTATTGGAGTTCTGTATCGTGCTTGTAGTTCGACACAGTTTGCCAGAGTTCTGTTTTTGGGTGTAGAGAGAAACTGTTTCTAGGAGTTCTGTAGCCTGGCATAAGGCATACGCAGTAATTGGGATTTCTATATCCTGAGTGTAGGAGACGCCGCTTATGGCAGCTCCGCTACGTGGATGTAGATAGAAGCAGTTTACCGGAGTTCTCTATCCTTTGTGTAGAAAGCAGCTGTTTACTGGAGTTCTGTAGCATGGAATGAGGCATTCGCTATATGCAGGTTTTCTCTATGCTGAGTGTAGGAGACGGCGCTTATGGAAGCTGTGCTACCTGGATATAGAGAGAAGCGTTTTACCGGAGTTCCCTATCCTTGTTGTAGAGAGGAGCTGATTCCAGGAGTTCTATATCCTGGAATTAGGCATTCGCTGTATGTGGGTATTCTGTATGCTGAGTGTAGCACATGCAGCTTTCTGGAGTTCTGTCATCTAAGTGTAGAGAGATGCAGTTTCCAGGAGTTCTGTATGTTGAATGTAGAGAGAAGCTGTTTCCAAGAGTTCTGTAGTCTGAGAGTAGGCATACGCTGTATATGGGATTCCAGTAGCCTGAGTGTAGCCGATTCAGCTTATGGGAGTTCTGTAACCCTGAATTAGAAAGTTACATTTTAGCGAAGTTCTGTATCAGAGTGTAGGGAGAAGCTGTTTCCAAGAATTCTGCAGCGTATGAGCAGGTATTCGCTATATGCGGGTTTTCTGTATGCTGAGTGTAGCAGATGCAGCTTATGGAAGTTCTGTATCTTGAATGTAGTGAGACACAGTTTGCCAGAGTTCTGTATATGGGTGTAGAGAGAAACTGTTTCCAAGAGTTCTGTAGCCTGGCAAGAGGCATACGCAGTCATTGGGATTTCTGTATCCTGAGTGTGGGAGACGCCGCTTATGGGAGCTCCGCTACCTGGATATAGAGAGAAGCAGTTTACCAGAGTTCTCTATGCTTTGTGTAGAGAGCAGCTGTTTACTGGTGTTTTGTAGCCTGGAATGAGGCATTACATATATGCGGGTTTTCTGTATGCTGAGTGTAGGAGACGCCGCTTGTGGGAGCTCTGCTACCTGGATATAGATAGAAGCAGTTTACTGGAGTTCTCTATGCTTTGTGTAGAAAGCAGCTGTTTACTGGATTTCTGTTGCCTGGAATGAGGCATTCGCTATAAGCGGGTTTTCTCTATGCTGAGTGTAGGAGACGCCGCTTATGGGAGCTCTGCTACCTGGATAGAGAGAGAATCAATTTACCGGAATTCCTTATCCTTGTTGTAGAGCGGAGCTGTTTCCAGGAGTTCTGTGTCCTGGAATTAGGCATTCGCTATATGTGGGTATTCTGTATACTGCGTGTAGCAGATGCAGCATTCGGGAGTTCTATACCCTAAGTGTAGAGAGATGCAGTTTCCAGAAGTTCTGTATGTTGAATGTAGAGAGAAGCTGTTTCCAAGTGTTCTGTAGTCTGAGAGTAGGCATACGCTGTATATGGGATTCCTGTAGCCTGAGTGTAGCCGACGCAGCTTATGTTAGATCTGTAACCTAGAATTAGAGAGACGCAGTTTACCAAAGTTCTGTATCAGAATGTAGGACAAGCTGTTTCTAAGAATTCTGTAGCCTATGGGCATGTATTCGCTATACGCGGGTTTTCTGTATGCTGAATGTGGCAGATGCAGCTTATTGGAGTTCTGTATCGTGCTTGTAGTTCGACACAGTTTGCCAGAGTTCTGTTTTTGGGTGTAGAGAGAAACTGTTTCTAGGAGTTCTGTAGCCTGGCATAAGGCATACGCAGTAATTGGGATTTCTATATCCTGAGTGTAGGAGACGCCGCTTATGGCAGCTCCGCTACCTGGATATAGATAGAAGCAGTGTACCGGAGTTCTCTCTCCTTTGTGTAGAAAGCAGCTGTTTACTGGAGTTCTGTAGCATGGAATGAGGCATTCGCTATATGCGGGTTTTCTCTATGCTGAGTGTAGCAGATGCAGCTTTTGGGAATTCTATACCCTAAGTGTAGAGAGATGCAGTTTCCAGTAGTTCTGTATGTTGAATGTAGAGAGAAGCTGTTTCCAAGAGTTCTGTAGTCTGAGAGTAGGCATACGCTGTATATGGGATTCCAGTAGCCTGAGTGTAGCCGATTCAGCTTATGGGAGTTCTGTAACCCTGAATTAGAAAGTTACATTTTAGCGAAGTTCTGTATCAGAGTGTAGGGAGAAGCTGTTTCCAAGAAT
The DNA here is from genome assembly GCF_033115175.1 of Lepus europaeus. Classification (NCBI taxonomy): domain Eukaryota; kingdom Metazoa; phylum Chordata; class Mammalia; order Lagomorpha; family Leporidae; genus Lepus; species Lepus europaeus. The sequence goes on from NW_026909254.1 coordinate 1,287,578, forward strand.
TCTGCAGCGTATGAGCAGGTATTCGCTATATGTGGGTTTTCTGTATGCTGAGTGTAGCAGATGCAGCTTATGGAAGTTCTGTATCTTGAATGTAGTGAGACACAGTTTGCCAGAGTTCTGTATATGGGTGTAGAGAGAAACTGTTTCCAAGAGTTCTGTAGCCTGGCAAGAGGCATACGCAGTCATTGGGATTTCTGTATCCTGAGTGTGGGAGACGCCGCTTATGGGAGCTCCGCTACCTGGATATAGAGAGAAGCAGTTTACCAGAGTTCTCTATGCTTTGTGTAGAGAGCAGCTGTTTACTGGTGTTTTGTAGCCTGGAATCAGGCATTACATATATGCGGGTTTTCTGTATGCTGAGTGTAGGAGACGCCGCTTGTGGGAGCTCTGCTACCTGGATATAGATAGAAGCAGTTTACTGGAGTTCTCTATGCTTTGTGTAGAAAGCAGCTGTTTACTGGATTTCTGTAGCCTGGAATGAGGCATTCGCTATATGCGGGTTTTCTCTATGCTGAGTGTAGGTGACGGCGCTTCTGGGAGCTCTGCTACCTGGATAGAGAGAGAATCAGTTTACCGGAGTTCCTTATCCTTGTTGTAGAGCGGAGCTGTTTCCAGGAGTTCTGTGTCCTGGAATTAGGCATTCGCTATATGTGGGTATTCTGTATACTGCGTGTAGCAGATGCAGCATTCGGGAGTTCTATACCCTAAGTGTAGAGAGATGCAGTTTCCAGTAGTTCTGTATGTTGAATGTAGAGAGAAGCTGTTTCCAAGAGTTCTGTAGTCTGAGAGTAGGCATACGCTGTATATGGGATTCCTGTAGCCTGAGTGTAGCCGACGCAGCTTATGGGAGATCTGTAACCTAGAATTAGAGAGACGCAGTTTACCGAAGTTCTGTATCAGAATGTAGGACAAGCTGTTTCCAAGAATTCTGTAGCCTATGGGCATGTATTCGCTATACGCGGGTTTTCTGTATGCTGAATGTGGCAGATGCAGCTTATTGGAGTTCTGTATCGTGCTTGTAGTTCGACACAGTTTGCCAGAGTTCTGTTTTTGGGTGTAGAGAGAAACTGTTTCTAGGAGTTCTGTAGCCTGGCATAAGGCATACGCAGTAATTGGGATTTCTATATCCTGAGTGTAGGAGACGCCGCTTATGGCAGCTCCGCTACGTGGATGTAGATAGAAGCAGTTTACCGGAGTTCTCTATCCTTTGTGTAGAAAGCAGCTGTTTACTGGAGTTCTGTAGCATGGAATGAGGCATTCGCTATATGCAGGTTTTCTCTATGCTGAGTGTAGGAGACGGCGCTTATGGAAGCTGTGCTACCTGGATATAGAGAGAAGCGTTTTACCGGAGTTCCCTATCCTTGTTGTAGAGAGGAGCTGATTCCAGGAGTTCTATATCCTGGAATTAGGCATTCGCTGTATGTGGGTATTCTGTATGCTGAGTGTAGCACATGCAGCTTTCTGGAGTTCTGTCATCTAAGTGTAGAGAGATGCAGTTTCCAGGAGTTCTGTATGTTGAATGTAGAGAGAAGCTGTTTCCAAGAGTTCTGTAGTCTGAGAGTAGGCATACGCTCTATATGGGATTCCAGTAGCCTGAGTGTAGCCGATTCAGCTTATGGGAGTTCTGTAACCCTGAATTAGAAAGTTACATTTTAGCGAAGTTCTGTATCAGAGTGTAGGGAGAAGCTGTTTCCAAGAATTCTGCAGCGTATGAGCAGGTATTCGCTATATGCGGGTTTTCTGTATGCTGAGTGTAGCAGATGCAGCTTATGGAAGTTCTGTATCTTGAATGTAGTGAGACACAGTTTGCCAGAGTTCTGTATATGGGTGTAGAGAGAAACTGTTTCCAAGAGTTCTGTAGCCTGCCAAGAGGCATACGCAGTCATTGGGATTTCTGTATCCTGAGTGTGGGAGACGCCGCTTATGGGAGCTCCGCTACCTGGATATAGAGAGAAGCAGTTTACCAGAGTTCTCTATGCTTTGTGTAGAGAGCAGCTGTTTACTGGTGTTTTGTAGCCTGGAATGAGGCATTACATATATGCGGGTTTTCTGTATGCTGAGTGTAGGAGACACCGCTTGTGGGAGCTCTGCTACCTGGATATAGATAGAAGCAGTTTACTGGAGTTCTCTATGCTTTGTGTAGAAAGCAGCTGTTTACTGGATTTCTGTAGCCTGGAATGAGGCATTCGCTATATGCGGGTTTTCTGTATGCTGAGTGTAGGAGACGCCGCTTATGGGAGCTCTGCTACCTGGATAGAGAGAGAATCAATTTACCGGAATTCCTTATCCTTGTTGTAGAGCGGAGCTGTTTCCAGGAGTTCTGTGTCCTGGAATTAGGCATTCGCTATATGTGGGTATTCTGTATACTGCGTGTAGCAGATGCAGCATTCGGGAGTTCTATACCCTAAGTGTAGAGAGATGCAGTTTCCATTAGTTCTGTATGTTGAATGTAGAGAGAAGCTGTTTCCAAGTGTTCTGTAGTCTGAGAGTAGGCATACGCTGTATATGGGATTCCTGTAGCCTGAGTGTAGCCGACGCAGCTTATGGGAGATCTGTAACCTAGAATTAGAGAGACGCAGTTTACCAAAGTTCTGTATCAGAATGTAGGACAAGCTGTTTCCAAGAATTCTGTAGCCTATGGGCATGTATTCGCTATACGCGGGTTTTCTGTATGCTGAATGTGGCAGATGCAGCTTATTGGAGTTCTGTATCGTGCTTGTAGTTCGACACAGTTTGCCAGAGTTCTGTTTTTGGGTGTAGAGAGAAACTGTTTCTAGGAGTTCTGTAGCCTGGCATAAGGCATACGCAGTAATTGGGATTTCTATATCCTGAGTGTAGGAGACGCCGCTTATGGCAGCTCCGCTACCTGGATATAGATAGAAGCAGTGTACCGGAGTTCTCTATCCTTTGTGTAGAAAGCAGCTGTTTACTGGAGTTCTGTAGCATGGAATGAGGCATTCGCTATATGCGGGTTTTCTCTATGCTGAGTGTAGCAGATGCAGCTTTTGGGAATTCTATACCCTAAGTGTAGAGAGATGCAGTTTCCAGTAGTTCTGTATGTTGAATGTAGAGAGAAGCTGTTTCCAAGAGTTCTGTAGTCTGAGAGTAGGCATACGCTCTATATGGGATTCCAGTAGCCTGAGTGTAGCCGATTCAGCTTATGGGAGTTCTGTAACCCTGAATTAGAAAGTTACATTTTAGCGACGTTCTGTATCAGAGTGTAGGGAGAAGCTGTTTCAAAGAATTCTGCGGCGTATGAGCAGGTATTCGCTATATGCGGGTTTTCTGTATGCTGAGTGTGGCAGACGCAGCTTATGGAAGTTCTGTATCTTGAATGTAGTGAGACACAGTTTGCCAGAGTTCTGTATATGGGTGTAGAGAGAAACTGTTTCCAAGAGTTCTGTAGCCTGGCAAGAGGCATACGCAGTCATTGGGATTTCTGTATCCTGAGTGTGGGAGACGCCGCTTATGGGAGCTCCGCTACCTGGATATAGAGAGAAGAGGTTTACCAGAGTTCTCTATGCTTTGTGTAGAGAGCAGCTGTTTACTGGTGTTTTGTAGCCTGGAATGAGGCATTACATATATGTGGGTTTTCTGTATGCTGAGTGTAGGAGACGCCGCTTGTGGGAGCTCTGCTACCTGGATATAGATAGAAGCAGTTTACTGGAGTTCTCTATGCTTTGTGTAGAGAGCAGCTGTTTACTGGATTTCTGTAGCCTGGAATGAGGCATTCGCTATATGCGGGTTTTCTCTATGCTGAGTGTAGGTGACGGCGCTTCTGGGAGCTCTGCTACCTGGATAGAGAGAGAATCAGTTTACCGGAGTTCCTTATCCTTGTTGTAGAGCGGAGCTGTTTCCAGGAGTTCTGTGTCCTGGAATTAGGCATTCGCTATATGTGGGTATTCTGTATACTGCGTGTAGCAGATGCAGCATTCGGGAGTTCTATACCCTAAGTGTAGAGAGATGCAGTTTCCAGTAGTTCTGTATGTTGAATGTAGAGAGAAGCTGTTTCCAAGAGTTCTGTAGTCTGAGAGTAGGCATACGCTGTATATGGGATTCCTGTAGCCTGAGTGTAGCCGACGCAGCTTATGGGAGATCTGTAACCTAGAATTAGAGAGACGCAGTTTACCGAAGTTCTGTATCAGAATGTAGGACAAGCTGTTTCCAAGAATTCTGTAGCCTATGGGCATGTATTCGCTATACGCGGGTTTTCTGTATGCTGAATGTGGCAGATGCAGCTTATTGGAGTTCTGTATCGTGCTTGTAGTTCGACACAGTTTGCCAGAGTTCTGTTTTTGGGTGTAGAGAGAAACTGTTTCTAGGAGTTCTGTAGCCTGGCATAAGGCATACGCAGTAATTGGGATTTCTATATCCTGAGTGTAGGAGACGCCGCTTATGGCAGCTCCGCTACGTGGATGTAGATAGAAGCAGTTTACCGGAGTTCTCTATCCTTTGTGTAGAAAGCAGCTGTTTACTGGAGTTCTGTAGCATGGAATGAGGCATTCGCTATATGCAGGTTTTCTCTATGCTGAGTGTAGGAGACGGCGCTTATGGAAGCTGTGCTACCTGGATATAGAGAGAAGCGTTTTACCGGAGTTCCCTATCCTTGTTGTAGAGAGGAGCTGATTCCAGGAGTTCTATATCCTGGAATTAGGCATTCGCTGTATGTGGGTATTCTGTATGCTGAGTGTAGCACATGCAGCTTTCTGGAGTTCTGTCATCTAAGTGTAGAGAGATGCAGTTTCCAGGAGTTCTGTATGTTGAATGTAGAGAGAAGCTGTTTCCAAGAGTTCTGTAGTCTGAGAGTAGGCATACGCTCTATATGGGATTCCAGTAGCCTGAGTGTAGCCGATTCAGCTTATGGGAGTTCTGTAACCCTGAATTAGAAAGTTACATTTTAGCGAAGTTCTGTATCAGAGTGTAGGGAGAAGCTGTTTCCAAGAATTCTGCAGCGTATGAGCAGGTATTCGCTATATGCGGGTTTTCTGTATGCTGAGTGTGGCAGACGCAGCTTATGGAAGTTCTGTATCTTGAATGTAGTGAGACACAGTTTGCCAGAGTTCTGTATATGGGTGTAGAGAGAAACTGTTTCCAAGAGTTCTGTAGCCTGCCAAGAGGCATACGCAGTCATTGGGATTTCTGTATCCTGAGTGTGGGAGACGCCGCTTATGGGAGCTCCGCTACCTGGATATAGAGAGAAGCAGTTTACCAGAGTTCTCTATGCTTTGTGTAGAGAGCAGCTGTTTACTGGTGTTTTGTAGCCTGGAATGAGGCATTACATATATGCGGGTTTTCTGTATGCTGAGTGTAGGAGACGCCGCTTGTGGGAGCTCTGCTACCTGGATATAGATAGAAGCAGTTTACTGGAGTTCTCTATGCTTTGTGTAGAGAGCAGCTGTTTACTGGATTTCTGTAGCCTGGAATGAGGCATTCGCTATATGCGGGATTTCTCTATGCTGAGTGTAGGAGACGCCGCTTATGGGAGCTCTGCTACCTGGATAGATAGAATCAGTTTACCGGAGTTCCTTATCCTTGTTGTAGAGCGGAGCTGTTTCCAGGAGTTCTGTGTCCTGGAATTAGGCATTCGCTATATGTGGGTATTCTGTATACTGCGTGTAGCAGATGCAGCATTCGGGAGTTCTATACCCTAAGTGTAGAGAGATGCAGTTTCCAGTAGTTCTGTATGTTGAATGTAGAGAGAAGCTGTTTCCAAGTGTTCTGTAGTCTGAGAGTAGGCATACGCTGTATATGGGATTCCTGTAGCCTGAGTGTAGCCGACGCAGCTTATGGGAGATCTGTAACCTAGAATTAGAGAGACGCAGTTTACCAAAGTTCTGTATCAGAATGTAGGACAAGCTGTTTCCAAGAATTCTGTAGCCTATGGGCATGTATTCGCTATACGCGGGTTTTCTGTATGCTGAATGTGGCAGATGCAGCTTATTGGAGTTCTGTATCGTGCTTGTAGTTCGACACAGTTTGCCAGAGTTCTGTTTTTGGGTGTAGAGAGAAACTGTTTCTAGGAGTTCTGTAGCCTGGCATAAGGCATACGCAGTAATTGGGATTTCTATATCCTGAGTGTAGGAGACGCCGCTTATGGCAGCTCCGCTACCTGGATATAGATAGAAGCAGTGTACCGGAGTTCTCTATCCTTTGTGTAGAAAGCAGCTGTTTACTGGAGTTCTGTAGCATGGAATGAGGCATTCGCTATATGCGGGTTTTCTCTATGCTGAGTGTAGCAGATGCAGCTTTTGGGAATTCTATACCCTAAGTGTAGAGAGATGCAGTTTCCAGTAGTTCTGTATGTTGAATGTAGAGAGAAGCTGTTTCCAAGAGTTCTGTATTCTGAGAGTAGGCATACGCTCTATATGGGATTCCAGTAGCCTGAGTGTAGCCGATTCAGCTTATGGGAGTTCTGTAACCCTGAATTAGAAAGTTACATTTTAGCGAAGTTCTGTATCAGAGTGTAGGGAGAAGCTGTTTCCAAGAATTCTGCGGCGTATGAGCAGGTATTCGCTATATGCGGGTTTTCTGTATGCTGAGTGTGGCAGACGCAGCTTATGGAAGTTCTGTATCTTGAATGTAGTGAGACACAGTTTGCCAGAGTTCTGTATATGGGTGTAGAGAGAAACTGTTTCCAAGAGTTCTGTAGCCTGCCAAGAGGCATACGCAGTCATTGGGATTTCTGTATCCTGAGTGTGGGAGACGCCGCTTATGGGAGCTCCGCTACCTGGATATAGAGAGAAGCAGTTTACCAGAGTTCTCTATGCTTTGTGTAGAGAGCAGCTGTTTACTGGTGTTTTGTAGCCTGGAATCAGGCATTACATATATGCGGGTTTTCTGTATGCTGAGTGTAGGAGACGCCGCTTGTGGGAGCTCTGCTACCTGGATATAGATAGAAGCAGTTTACTGGAGTTCTCTATGCTTTGTGTAGAGAGCAGCTGTTTACTGGATTTCTGTAGCCTGGAATGAGGCATTCGCTATATGCGGGTTTTCTCTATGCTGAGTGTAGGTGACGGCGCTTCTGGGAGCTCTGCTACCTGGATAGAGAGAGAATCAGTTTACCGGAGTTCCTTATCCTTGTTGTAGAGCGGAGCTGTTTCCAGGAGTTCTGTGTCCTGGAATTAGGCATTCGCTATATGTGGGTATTCTGTATACTGCGTGTAGCAGATGCAGCATTCGGGAGTTCTATACCCTAAGTGTAGAGAGATGCAGTTTCCAGTAGTTCTGTATGTTGAATGTAGAGAGAAGCTGTTTCCAAGAGTTCTGTAGTCTGAGAGTAGGCATACGCTGTATATGGGATTCCTGTAGCCTGAGTGTAGCCGACGCAGCTTATGGGAGATCTGTAACCTAGAATTAGAGAGACGCAGTTTACCGAAGTTCTGTATCAGAATGTAGGACAAGCTGTTTCCAAGAATTCTGTAGCCTATGGGCATGTATTCGCTATACGCGGGTTTTCTGTATGCTGAATGTGGCAGATGCAGCTTATTGGAGTTCTGTATCGTGCTTGTAGTTCGACACAGTTTGCCAGAGTTCTGTTTTTGGGTGTAGAGAGAAACTGTTTCTAGGAGTTCTGTAGCCTGGCATAAGGCATACGCAGTAATTGGGATTTCTATATCCTGAGTGTAGGAGACGCCGCTTATGGCAGCTCCGCTACGTGGATGTAGATAGAAGCAGTTTACCGGAGTTCTCTATCCTTTGTGTAGAAAGCAGCTGTTTACTGGAGTTCTGTAGCATGGAATGAGGCATTCGCTATATGCAGGTTTTCTCTATGCTGAGTGTAGGAGACGGCGCTTATGGAAGCTGTGCTACCTGGATATAGAGAGAAGCGTTTTACCGGAGTTCCCTATCCTTGTTGTAGAGAGGAGCTGATTCCAGGAGTTCTATATCCCGGAATTAGGCATTCGCTGTATGTGGGTATTCTGTATGCTGAGTGTAGCACATGCAGCTTTCTGGAGTTCTGTCATCTAAGTGTAGAGAGATGCAGTTTCCAGGAGTTCTGTATGTTGAATGTAGAGAGAAGCTGTTTCCAAGAGTTCTGTAGTCTGAGAGTAGGCATACGCTCTATATGGGATTCCAGTAGCCTGAGTGTAGCCGATTCAGCTTATGGGAGTTCTGTAACCCTGAATTAGAAAGTTACATTTTAGCGAAGTTCTGTATCAGAGTGTAGGGAGAAGCTGTTTCCAAGAATTCTGCGGCGTATGAGCAGGTATTCGCTATATGCGGGTTTTCTGTATGCTGAGTGTGGCAGACGCAGCTTATGGAAGTTCTGTATCTTGAATGTAGTGAGACACAGTTTGCCAGAGTTCTGTATATGGGTGTAGAGAGAAACTGTTTCCAAGAGTTCTGTAGCCTGCCAAGAGGCATACGCAGTCATTGGGATTTCTGTATCCTGAGTGTGGGAGACGCCGCTTATGGGAGCTCCGCTACCTGGATATAGAGAGAAGCAGTTTACCAGAGTTCTCTATGCTTTGTGTAGAGAGCAGCTGTTTACTGGTGTTTTGTAGCCTGGAATGAGGCATTACATATATGCGGGTTTTCTGTATGCTGAGTGTAGGAGACGCCGCTTGTGGGAGCTCTGCTACCTGGATATAGATAGAAGCAGTTTACTGGAGTTCTCTATGCTTTGTGTAGAGAGCAGCTGTTTACTGGATTTCTGTAGCCTGGAATGAGGCATTCGCTATATGCGGGATTTCTCTATGCTGAGTGTAGGAGACGCCGCTTATGGGAGCTCTGCTACCTGGATAGATAGAATCAGTTTACCGGAGTTCCTTATCCTTGTTGTAGAGCGGAGCTGTTTCCAGGAGTTCTGTGTCCTGGAATTAGGCATTCGCTATATGTGGGTATTCTGTATACTGCGTGTAGCAGATGCAGCATTCGGGAGTTCTATACCCTAAGTGTAGAGAGATGCAGTTTCCATTAGTTCTGTATGTTGAATGTAGAGAGAAGCTGTTTCCAAGTGTTCTGTAGTCTGAGAGTAGGCATACGCTGTATATGGGATTCCTGTAGCCTGAGTGTAGCCGACGCAGCTTATGGGAGATCTGTAACCTAGAATTAGAGAGACGCAGTTTACCAAAGTTCTGTATCAGAATGTAGGACAAGCTGTTTCCAAGAATTCTGTAGCCTATGGGCATGTATTCGCTATACGCGGGTTTTCTGTATGCTGAATGTGGCAGATGCAGCTTATTGGAGTTCTGTATCGTGCTTGTAGTTCGACACAGTTTGCCAGAGTTCTGTTTTTGGGTGTAGAGAGAAACTGTTTCTAGGAGTTCTGTAGCCTGGCATAAGGCATACGCAGTAATTGGGATTTCTATATCCTGAGTGTAGGAGACGCCGCTTATGGCAGCTCCGCTACCTGGATATAGATAGAAGCAGTGTACCGGAGTTCTCTCTCCTTTGTGTAGAAAGCAGCTGTTTACTGGAGTTCTGTAGCATGGAATGAGGCATTCGCTATATGCGGGTTTTCTCTATGCTGAGTGTAGCAGATGCAGCTTTTGGGAATTCTATACCCTAAGTGTAGAGAGATGCAGTTTCCAGTAGTTCTGTATGTTGAATGTAGAGAGAAGCTGTTTCCAAGAGTTCTGTAGTCTGAGAGTAGGCATACGCTCTATATGGGATTCCAGTAGCCTGAGTGTAGCCGATTCAGCTTATGGGAGTTCTGTAACCCTGAATTAGAAAGTTACATTTTAGCGAAGTTCTGTATCAGAGTGTAGGGAGAAGCTGTTTCCAAGAATTCTGCGGCGTATGAGCAGGTATTCGCTATATGCGGGTTTTCTGTATGCTGAGTGTGGCAGACGCAGCTTATGGAAGTTCTGTATCTTGAATGTAGTGAGACACAGTTTGCCAGAGTTCTGTATATGGGTGTAGAGAGAAACTGTTTCCAAGAGTTCTGTAGCCTGGCAAGAGGCATACGCAGTCATTGGGATTTCTGTATCCTGAGTGTGGGAGACGCCGCTTATGGGAGCTCCGCTACCTGGATATAGAGAGAAGCAGTTTACCAGAGTTCTCTATGCTTTGTGTAGAGAGCAGCTGTTTACTGGTGTTTTGTAGCCTGGAATGAGGCATTACATATATGCGGGTTTTCTGTTTGCTGAGTGTAGGAGACGCCGCTTGTGGGAGCTCTGCTACCTGGATATAGATAGAAGCAGTTTACTGGAGTTCTCTATGCTTTGTGTAGAAAGCAGCTGTTTACTGGATTTCTGTAGCCTGGAATGAGGCATTCGCTATATGCGGGTTTTCTCTATGCTGAGTGTAGGTGACGGCGCTTCTGGGAGCTCTGCTACCTGGATAGAGAGAGAATCAGTTTACCGGAGTTCCTTATCCTTGTTGTAGAGCGGAGCTGTTTCCAGGAGTTCTGTGTCCTGGAATTAGGCATTCGCTATATGTGGGTATTCTGTATACTGCGTGTAGCAGATGCAGCATTCGGGAGTTCTATACCCTAAGTGTAGAGAGATGCAGTTTCCAGTAGTTCTGTATGTTGAATGTAGAGAGAAGCTGTTTCCAAGAGTTCTGTAGTCTGAGAGTAGGCATACGCTGTATATGGGATTCCTGTAGCCTGAGTGTAGCCGACGCAGCTTATGGGAGATCTGTAACCTAGAATTAGAGAGACGCAGTTTACCGAAGTTCTGTATCAGAATGTAGGACAAGCTGTTTCCAAGAATTCTGTAGCCTATGGGCATGTATTCGCTATACGCGGGTTTTCTGTATGCTGAATGTGGCAGATGCAGCTTATTGGAGTTCTGTATCGTGCTTGTAGTTCGACACAGTTTGCCAGAGTTCTGTTTTTGGGTGTAGAGAGAAACTGTTTCTAGGAGTTCTGTAGCCTGGCATAAGGCATACGCAGTAATTGGGATTTCTATATCCTGAGTGTAGGAGACGCCGCTTATGGCAGCTCCGCTACGTGGATGTAGATAGAAGCAGTTTACCGGAGTTCTCTATCCTTTGTGTAGAAAGCAGCTGTTTACTGGAGTTCTGTAGCATGGAATGAGGCATTCGCTATATGCAGGTTTTCTCTATGCTGAGTGTAGGAGACGGCGCTTATGGAAGCTGTGCTACCTGGATATAGAGAGAAGCGTTTTACCGGAGTTCCCTATCCTTGTTGTAGAGAGGAGCTGATTCCAGGAGTTCTATATCCTGGAATTAGGCATTCGCTGTATGTGGGTATTCTGTATGCTGAGTGTAGCACATGCAGCTTTCTGGAGTTCTGTCATCTAAGTGTAGAGAGATGCAGTTTCCAGGAGTTCTGTATGTTGAATGTAGAGAGAAGCTGTTTCCAAGAGTTCTGTAGTCTGAGAGTAGGCATACGCTGTATATGGGATTCCAGTAGCCTGAGTGTAGCCGATTCAGCTTATGGGAGTTCTGTAACCCTGAATTAGAAAGTTACATTTTAGCGAAGTTCTGTATCAGAGTGTAGGGAGAAGCTGTTTCCAAGAATTCTGCAGCGTATGAGCAGGTATTCGCTATATGCGGGTTTTCTGTATGCTGAGTGTAGCAGATGCAGCTTATGGAAGTTCTGTATCTTGAATGTAGTGAGACACAGTTTGCCAGAGTTCTGTATATGGGTGTAGAGAGAAACTGTTTCCAAGAGTTCTGTAGCCTGGCAAGAGGCATACGCAGTCATTGGGATTTCTGTATCCTGAGTGTGGGAGACGCCGCTTATGGGAGCTCCGCTACCTGGATATAGAGAGAAGCAGTTTACCAGAGTTCTCTATGCTTTGTGTAGAGAGCAGCTGTTTACTGGTGTTTTGTAGCCTGGAATGAGGCATTACATATATGCGGGTTTTCTGTATGCTGAGTGTAGGAGACGCCGCTTGTGGGAGCTCTGCTACCTGGATATAGATAGAAGCAGTTTACTGGAGTTCTCTATGCTTTGTGTAGAAAGCAGCTGTTTACTGGATTTCTGTAGCCTGGAATGAGGCATTCGCTATAAGCGGGTTTTCTCTATGCTGAGTGTAGGAGACGCCGCTTATGGGAGCTCTGCTACCTGGATAGAGAGAGAATCAATTTACCGGAATTCCTTATCCTTGTTGTAGAGCGGAGCTGTTTCCAGGAGTTCTGTGTCCTGGAATTAGGCATTCGCTATATGTGGGTATTCTGTATACTGCGTGTAGCAGATGCAGCATTCGGGAGTTCTATACCCTAAGTGTAGAGAGATGCAGTTTCCAGAAGTTCTGTATGTTGAATGTAGAGAGAAGCTGTTTCCAAGTGTTCTGTAGTCTGAGAGTAGGCATACGCTGTATATGGGATTCCTGTAGCCTGAGTGTAGCCGACGCAGCTTATGTTAGATCTGTAACCTAGAATTAGAGAGACGCAGTTTACCAAAGTTCTGTATCAGAATGTAGGACAAGCTGTTTCTAAGAATTCTGTAGCCTATGGGCATGTATTCGCTATACGCGGGTTTTCTGTATGCTGAATGTGGCAGATGCAGCTTATTGGAGTTCTGTATCGTGCTTGTAGTTCGACACAGTTTGCCAGAGTTCTGGTTTTGGGTGTAGAGAGAAACTGTTTCTAGGAGTTCTGTAGCCTGGCATAAGGCATACGCAGTAATTGGGATTTCTATATCCTGAGTGTAGGAGACGCCGCTTATGGCAGCTCCGCTACCTGGATATAGATAGAAGCAGTGTACCGGAGTTCTCTCTCCTTTGTGTAGAAAGCAGCTGTTTACTGGAGTTCTGTAGCATGGAATGAGGCATTCGCTATATGCGGGTTTTCTCTATGCTGAGTGTAGCAGATGCAGCTTTTGGGAATTCTATACCCTAAGTGTAGAGAGATGCAGTTTCCAGTAGTTCTGTATGTTGAATGTAGAGAGAAGCTGTTTCCAAGAGTTCTGTAGTCTGAGAGTAGGCATACGCTGTATATGGGATTCCAGTAGCCTGAGTGTAGCCGATTCAGCTTATGGGAGTTCTGTAACCCTGAATTAGAAAGTTACATTTTAGCGAAGTTCTGTATCAGAGTGTAGGGAGAAGCTGTTTCCAAGAATTCTGCAGCGTATGAGCAGGTATTCGCTATATGCGGGTTTTCTGTATGCTGAGTGTAGCAGATGCAGCTTATGGAAGTTCTGTATCTTGAATGTAGTGAGACACAGTTTGCCAGAGTTCTGTATATGGGTGTAGAGAGAAACTGTTTCCAAGAGTTCTGTAGCCTGGCAAGAGGCATACGCAGTCATTGGGATTTCTGTATCCTGAGTGTGGGAGACGCCGCTTATGGGAGCTCCGCTACCTGGATATAGAGAGAAGCAGTTTACCAGAGTTCTCTATGCTTTGTGTAGAGAGCAGCTGTTTACTGGTGTTTTGTAGCCTGGAATGAGGCATTACATATATGCGGGTTTTCTGTATGCTGAGTGTAGGAGACGCCGCTTGTGGGAGCTCTGCTACCTGGATATAGATAGAAGCAGTTTACTGGAGTTCTCTATGCTTTGTGTAGAAAGCAGCTGTTTACTGGATTTCTGTAGCCTGGAATGAGGCATTCGCTATAAGCGGGTTTTCTCTATGCTGAGTGTAGGAGACGCCGCTTATGGGAGCTCTGCTACCTGGATAGAGAGAGAATCAATTTACCGGAATTCCTTATCCTTGTTGTAGAGCGGAGCTGTTTCCAGGAGTTCTGTGTCCTGGAATTAGGCATTCGCTATATGTGGGTATTCTGTATACTGCGTGTAGCAGATGCAGCATTCGGGAGTTCTATACCCTAAGTGTAGAGAGATGCAGTTTCCAGAAGTTCTGTATGTTGAATGTAGAGAGAAGCTGTTTCCAAGTGTTCTGTAGTCTGAGAGTAGGCATACGCTGTATATGGGATTCCTGTAGCCTGAGTGTAGCCGACGCAGCTTATGTTAGATCTGTAACCTAGAATTAGAGAGACGCAGTTTACCAAAGTTCTGTATCAGAATGTAGGACAAGCTGTTTCTAAGAATTCTGTAGCCTATGGGCATGTATTCGCTATACGCGGGTTTTCTGTATGCTGAATGTGGCAGATGCAGCTTATTGGAGTTCTGTATCGTGCTTGTAGTTCGACACAGTTTGCCAGAGTTCTGTTTTTGGGTGTAGAGAGAAACTGTTTCTAGGAGTTCTGTAGCCTGGCATAAGGCATACGCAGTAATTGGGATTTCTATATCCTGAGTGTAGGAGACGCCGCTTATGGCAGCTCCGCTACCTGGATATAGATAGAAGCAGTGTACCGGAGTTCTCTATCCTTTGTGTAGAAAGCAGCTGTTTACTGGAGTTCTGTAGCATGGAATGAGGCATTCGCTATATGCGGGTTTTCTCTATGCTGAGTGTAGCAGATGCAGCTTTTGGGAATTCAATACCCTAAGTGTAGAGAGATGCAGTTTCCAGTAGTTCTGTATGTTGAATGTAGAGAGAAGCTGTTTCCAAGAGTTCTGTAGTCTGAGAGTAGGCATACGCTCTATATGGGATTCCAGTAGCCTGAGTGTAGCCGATTCAGCTTATGGGAGTTCTGTAACCCTGAATTAGAAAGTTACATTTTAGCGAAGTTCTGTATCAGAGTGTAGGGAGAAGCTGTTTCCAAGAATTCTGCGGCGTATGAGCAGGTATTCGCTATATGCGGGTTTTCTGTATGCTGAGTGTGGCAGACGCAGCTTATGGAAGTTCTGTATCTTGAATGTAGTGAGACACAGTTTGCCAGAGTTCTGTATATGGGTGTAGAGAGAAACTGTTTCCAAGAGTTCTGTAGCCTGGCAAGAGGCATACGCAGTCATTGGGATTTCTGTATCCTGAGTGTGGGAGACGCCGCTTATGGGAGCTCCGCTACCTGGATATAGAGAGAAGCAGTTTACCAGAGTTCTCTATGCTTTGTGTAGAGAGCAGCTGTTTACTGGTGTTTTGTAGCCTGGAATGAGGCATTACATATATGCGGGTTTTCTGTATGCTGAGTGTAGGAGACGCCGCTTGTGGGAGCTCTGCTACCTGGATATAGATAGAAGCAGTTTACTGGAGTTCTCTATGCTTTGTGTAGAGAGCAGCTGTTTACTGGATTTCTGTAGCCTGGAATGAGGCATTCGCTATATGCGGGTTTTCTCTATGCTGAGTGTAGGTGACGGCGCTTCTGGGAGCTCTGCTACCTGGATAGAGAGAGAATCAGTTTACCGGAGTTCCTTATCCTTGTTGTAGAGCGGAGCTGTTTCCAGGAGTTCTGTGTCCTGGAATTAGGCATTCGCTATATGTGGGTATTCTGTATACTGCGTGTAGCAGATGCAGCATTCGGGAGTTCTATACCCTAAGTGTAGAGAGATGCAGTTTCCAGTAGTTCTGTATGTTGAATGTAGAGAGAAGCTGTTTCCAAGAGTTCTGTAGTCTGAGAGTAGGCATACGCTGTATATGGGATTCCTGTAGCCTGAGTGTAGCCGACGCAGCTTATGGGAGATCTGTAACCTAGAATTAGAGAGACGCAGTTTACCGAAGTTCTGTATCAGAATGTAGGACAAGCTGTTTCCAAGAATTCTGTAGCCTATGGGCATGTATTCGCTATACGCGGGTTTTCTGTATGCTGAATGTGGCAGATGCAGCTTATTGGAGTTCTGTATCGTGCTTGTAGTTCGACACAGTTTGCCAGAGTTCTGTTTTTGGGTGTAGAGAGAAACTGTTTCTAGGAGTTCTGTAGCCTGGCATAAGGCATACGCAGTAATTGGGATTTCTATATCCTGAGTGTAGGAGACGCCGCTTATGGCAGCTCCGCTACGTGGATGTAGATAGAAGCAGTTTACCGGAGTTCTCTATCCTTTGTGTAGAAAGCAGCTGTTTACTGGAGTTCTGTAGCATGGAATGAGGCATTCGCTATATGCAGGTTTTCTCTATGCTGAGTGTAGGAGACGGCGCTTATGGAAGCTGTGCTACCTGGATATAGAGAGAAGCGTTTTACCGGAGTTCCCTATCCTTGTTGTAGAGAGCAGCTGATTCCAGGAGTTCTATATCCCGGAATTAGGCATTCTCTGTATGTGGGTATTCTGTATGCTGAGTGTAGCACATGCAGCTTTCTGGAGTTCTGTCATCTAAGTGTAGAGAGATGCAGTTTCCAGGAGTTCTGTATGTTGAATGTAGAGAGAAGCTGTTTCCAAGAGTTCTGTAGTCTGAGAGTAGGCATACGCTCTATATGGGATTCCAGTAGCCTGAGTGTAGCCGATTCAGCTTATGGGAGTTCTGTAACCCTGAATTAGAAAGTTACATTTTAGCGAAGTTCTGTATCAGAGTGTAGGGAGAAGCTGTTTCCAAGAATTCTGCGGCGTATGAGCAGGTATTCGCTATATGCGGGTTTTCTGTATGCTGAGTGTGGCAGACGCAGCTTATGGAAGTTCTGTATCTTGAATGTAGTGAGACACAGTTTGCCAGAGTTCTGTATATGGGTGTAGAGAGAAACTGTTTCCAAGAGTTCTGTAGCCTGGCAAGAGGCATACGCAGTCATTGGGATTTCTGTATCCTGAGTGTGGGAGACGCCGCTTATGGGAGCTCCGCTACCTGGATATAGAGAGAAGCAGTTTACCAGAGTTCTCTATGCTTTGTGTAGAGAGCAGCTGTTTACTGGTGTTTTGTAGCCTGGAATGAGGCATTACATATATGCGGGTTTTCTGTATGCTGAGTGTAGGAGACGCCGCTTGTGGGAGCTCTGCTACCTGGATATAGATAGAAGCAGTTTACTGGAGTTCTCTATGCTTTGTGTAGAGAGCAGCTGTTTACTGGATTTCTGTAGCCTGGAATGAGGCATTCGCTATATGCGGGATTTCTCTATGCTGAGTGTAGGAGACGCCGCTTATGGGAGCTCTGCTACCTGGATAGAGAGAGAATCAGTTTACCGGAGTTCCTTATCCTTGTTGTAGAGCGGAGCTGTTTCCAGGAGTTCTGTGTCCTGGAATTAGGCATTCGCTATATGTGGGTATTCTGTATACTGCGTGTAGCAGATGCAGCATTCGGGAGTTCTATACCCTAAGTGTAGAGAGATGCAGTTTCCATTAGTTCTGTATGTTGAATGTAGAGAGAAGCTGTTTCCAAGTGTTCTGTAGTCTGAGAGTAGGCATACGCTGTATATGGGATTCCTGTAGCCTGAGTGTAGCCGACGCAGCTTATGGGAGATCTGTAACCTAGAATTAGAGAGACGCAGTTTACCAAAGTTCTGTATCAGAATGTAGGACAAGCTGTTTCCAAGAATTCTGTAGCCTATGGGCATGTATTCGCTATACGCGGGTTTTCTGTATGCTGAATGTGGCAGATGCAGCTTATTGGAGTTCTGTATCGTGCTTGTAGTTCGACACAGTTTGCCAGAGTTCTGTTTTTGGGTGTAGAGAGAAACTGTTTCTAGGAGTTCTGTAGCCTGGCATAAGGCATACGCAGTAATTGGGATTTCTATATCCTGAGTGTAGGAGACGCCGCTTATGGCAGCTCCGCTACCTGGATATAGATAGAAGCAGTGTACCGGAGTTCTCTATCCTTTGTGTAGAAAGCAGCTGTTTACTGGAGTTCTGTAGCATGGAATGAGGCATTCGCTATATGCGGGTTTTCTCTATGCTGAGTGTAGCAGATGCAGCTTTTGGGAATTCAATACCCTAAGTGTAGAGAGATGCAGTTTCCAGTAGTTCTGTATGTTGAATGTAGAGAGAAGCTGTTTCCAAGAGTTCTGTAGTCTGAGAGTAGGCATACGCTCTATATGGGATTCCAGTAGCCTGAGTGTAGCCGATTCAGCTTATGGGAGTTCTGTAACCCTGAATTAGAAAGTTACATTTTAGCGAAGTTCTGTATCAGAGTGTAGGGAGAAGCTGTTTCCAAGAATTCTGCGGCGTATGAGCAGGTATTCGCTATATGCGGGTTTTCTGTATGCTGAGTGTGGGAGACGCAGCTTATGGAAGTTCTGTATCTTGAATGTAGTGAGACACAGTTTGCCAGAGTTCTGTATATGGGTGTAGAGAGAAACTGTTTCCAAGAGTTCTGTAGCCTGGCAAGAGGCATACGCAGTCATTGGGATTTCTGTATCCTGAGTGTGGGAGACGCCGCTTATGGGAGCTCCGCTACCTGGATATAGAGAGAAGCAGTTTACCAGAGTTCTCTATGCTTTGTGTAGAGAGCAGCTGTTTACTGGTGTTTTGTAGCCTGGAATGAGGCATTACATATATGCGGGTTTTCTGTATGCTGAGTGTAGGAGACGCCGCTTGTGGGAGCTCTGCTACCTGGATATAGATAGAAGCAGTTTACTGGAGTTCTCTATGCTTTGTGTAGAAAGCAGCTGTTTACTGGATTTCTGTAGCCTGGAATGAGGCATTCGCTATATGCGGGTTTTCTCTATGCTGAGTGTAGGTGACGGCGCTTCTGGGAGCTCTGCTACCTGGATAGAGAGAGAATCAGTTTACCGGAGTTCCTTATCCTTGTTGTAGAGCGGAGCTGTTTCCAGGAGTTCTGTGTCCTGGAATTAGGCATTCGCTATATGTGGGTATTCTGTATACTGCGTGTAGCAGATGCAGCATTCGGGAGTTCTATACCCTAAGTGTAGAGAGATGCAGTTTCCAGTAGTTCTGTATGTTGAATGTAGAGAGAAGCTGTTTCCAAGAGTTCTGTAGTCTGAGAGTAGGCATACGCTGTATATGGGATTCCTGTAGCCTGAGTGTAGCCGACGCAGCTTATGGGAGATCTGTAACCTAGAATTAGAGAGACGCAGTTTACCGAAGTTCTGTATCAGAATGTAGGACAAGCTGTTTCCAAGAATTCTGTAGCCTATGGGCATGTATTCGCTATACGCGGGTTTTCTGTATGCTGAATGTGGCAGATGCAGCTTATTGGAGTTCTGTATCGTGCTTGTAGTTCGACACAGTTTGCCAGAGTTCTGTTTTTGGGTGTAGAGAGAAACTGTTTCTAGGAGTTCTGTAGCCTGGCATAAGGCATACGCAGTAATTGGGATTTCTATATCCTGAGTGTATGAGACGCCTCTTATGGCAGCTCCGCTACCTGGATATAGATAGAAGCAGTGTACCGGAGTTCTCTATCCTTTGTGTAGAAAGCAGCTGTTTACTGGAGTTCTGTAGCATGGAATGAGGCATTCGCTATATGCGGGTTTTCTCTATGCTGAGTGTAGCAGATGCAGCTTTTGGGAATTCTATACCCTAAGTGTAGAGAGATGCAGTTTCCAGTAGTTCTGTATGTTGAATGTAGAGAGAAGCTGTTTCCAAGAGTTCTGTAGTCTGAGAGTAGGCATACGCTCTTATGGGATTCCAGTAGCCTGAGTGTAGCCGATTCAGCTTATGGGAGTTCTGTAACCCTGAATTAGAAAGTTACATTTTAGCGAAGTTCTGTATCAGAGTGTAGGGAGAAGCTGTTTCCAAGAATTCTGCGGCGTATGAGCAGGTATTCGCTACATGCGGGTTTTCTGTATGCTGAGTGTAGCAGATGCAGCTTATGGAAGTTCTGTATCTTGAATGCAGTGAAACACAGTTTGCCAGAGTTCTGTATATGGGTGTAGAGAGAAACTGTTTCTAGGAGTTCTGTAGCCTGGCATAAGGCATACGCAGTAATTGGGATTTCTATATCCTGAGTGTAGGAGATGCCGCTTATGGCAGCTCCGCTACGTGGATGTAGATAGAAGCAGTTTACCGGAGTTCTCTATCCTTTGTGTAGAAAGCAGCTGTTTACTGGAGTTCTGTAGCATGGAATGAGGCATTCGCTATATGCAGGTTTTCTCTATGCTGAGTGTAGGAGACGGCGCTTATGGAAGCTCTGCTACCTGGATATAGAGAGAAGCGTTTTACCGGAGTTCCCTATCCTTGTTGTAGAGAGGAGCTGATTCCAGGAGTTCTATATCCTGGAATTAGGCATTCGCTGTATGTGGGTATTCTGTATCCTGAGTGTAGCACATGCAGCTTTCTGGAGTTCTGTCATCTAAGTGTAGAGAGATGCAGTTTCCAGGAGTTCTGTATGTTGAATGTAGAGAGAAGCTGTTTCCAAGAGTTCTGTAGTCTGAGAGTAGGCATACGCTGTATATGGGATTCCAGTAGCCTGAGTGTAGCCGATTCAGCTTATGGGAGTTCTGTAACCCTGAATTAGAAAGTTACATTTTAGCGAAGTTCTGTATCAGAGTGTAGGGAGAAGCTGTTTCCAAGAATTCTGCAGCGTAAGAGCAGGTATTCGCTATATGCGGGTTTTCTGTATGCTGAGTGTAGCAGATGCAGCTTATGGAAGTTCTGTATCTTGAATGTAGTGAGACACAGTTTGCCAGAGTTCTGTATATGGGTGTAGAGAGAAACTGTTTCCAAGAGTTCTGTAGCCTGCCAAGAGGCATACGCAGTCATTGGGATTTCTGTATCCTGAGTGTGGGAGACGCCGCTTATGGGAGCTCCGCTACCTGGATATAGAGAGAAGCAGTTTACCAGAGTTCTCTATGCTTTGTGTAGAGAGCAGCTGTTTACTGGTGTTTTGTAGCCTGGAATGAGGCATTACATATATGCGGGTTTTCTGTATGCTGAGTGTAGGAGACACCGCTTGTGGGAGCTCTGCTACCTGGATATAGATAGAAGCAGTTTACTGGAGTTCTCTATGCTTTGTGTAGAAAGCAGCTGTTTACTGGATTTCTGTAGCCTGGAATGAGGCATTCGCTATAAGCGGGTTTTCTCTATGCTGAGTGTAGGAGACGCCGCTTATGGGAGCTCTGCTACCTGGATAGAGAGAGAATCAATTTACCGGAATTCCTTATCCTTGTTGTAGAGCGGAGCTGTTTCCAGGAGTTCTGTGTCCTGGAATTAGGCATTCGCTATATGTGGGTATTCTGTATACTGCGTGTAGCAGATGCAGCATTCGGGAGTTCTATACCCTAAGTGTAGAGAGATGCAGTTTCCAGTAGTTCTGTATGTTGAATGTAGAGAGAAGCTGTTTCCAAGAGTTCTGTAGTCTGAGAGTAGGCATACGCTGTATATGGGATTCCAGTAGCCTGAGTGTAGCCGATTCAGCTTATGGGAGTTCTGTAACCCTGATTTAGAAAGTTACATTTTACCGAAGTTCTGTATCAGAGTGTAGGGAGAAGCTGTTTCCAAGAATTCTGCGGCGTATGAGCAGGTATTCGCTATATGCGGGTTTTCTGTATGCTGAGTGTGGCAGACGCAGCTTATGGAAGTTCTGTATCTTGAATGTAGTGAGACACAGTTTGCCAGAGTTCTGTATATGGGTGTAGAGAGAAACTGTTTCCAAGAGTTCTGTAGCCTGGCAAGAGGCATACGCAGTCATTGGGATTTCTGTATCCTGAGTGTGGGAGACGCCGCTTATGGGAGCTCCGCTACCTGGATATAGAGAGAAGCAGTTTACCAGAGTTCTCTATGCTTTGTGTAGAGAGCAGCTGTTTACTGGTGTTTTGTAGCCTGGAATGAGGCATTCGCTATATGCGGGTTTTCTCTATGCTGAGTGTAGGTGACGGCGCTTCTGGGAGCTCTGCTAACTGGATAGAGAGAGAATCAGTTTACCGGAGTTCCTTATCCTTGTTGTAGAGCGGAGCTGTTTCCAGGAGTTCTGTGTCCTGGAATTAGGCATTCGCTATATGTGGGTATTCTGTATACTGCGTGTAGCAGATGCAGCATTCGGGAGTTCTATACCCTAAGTGTAGAGAGATGCAGTTTCCAGTAGTTCTGTATGTTGAATGTAGAGAGAAGCTGTTTCCAAGAGTTCTGTAGTCTGAGAGTAGGCATACGCTGTATATGGGATTCCTGTAGCCTGAGTGTAGACGACGCAGCTTATGGGAGTTCTGTAACCCTGAATTAGAAAGTTACATTTTAGCGAAGTTCTGTATCAGAGTGTAGGGAGAAGCTGTTTCCAAGAATTCTGCGGCGTATGAGCAGGTATTCGCTATATGCGGGTTTTCTGTATGCTGAGTGTGGCAGACGCAGCTTATGGAAGTTCTGTATCTTGAATGTAGTGAGACACAGTTTGCCAGAGTTCTGTATATGGGTGTAGAGAGAAACTGTTTCCAAGAGTTCTGTAGCCTGGCAAGAGGCATACGCAGTCATTGGGATTTCTGTATCCTGAGTGTGGGAGACGCCGCTTATGGGGGCTCCGCTACCTGGATATAGAGAGAAGCAGTTTACCAGAGTTCTCTATGCTTTGTGTAGAGAGCAGCTGTTTACTGGTGTTTTGTAGCCTGGAATGAGGCATTACATATATGCGGGTTTTCTGTATGCTGAGTGTAGGAGACGCCGCTTGTGGGAGCTCTGCTACCTGGATATAGATAGAAGCAGTTTACTGGAGTTCTCTATGCTTTGTGTAGAAAGCAGCTGTTTACTGGATTTCTGTAGCCTGGAATGAGGCATTCGCTATATGCGGGTTTTCTCTATGCTGAGTGTAGGTGACGGCGCTTCTGGGAGCTCTGCTACCTGGATAGAGAGAGAATCAGTTTACCGGAGTTCCTTATCCTTGTTGTAGAGCGGAGCTGTTTCCAGGAGTTCTGTGTCCTGGAATTAGGCATTCGCTATATGTGGGTATTCTGTATACTGCGTGTAGCAGATGCAGCATTCGGGAGTTCTATACCCTAAGTGTAGAGAGATGCAGTTTCCAGTAGTTCTGTATGTTGAATGTAGAGAGAAGCTGTTTCCAAGAGTTCTGTAGTCTGAGAGTAGGCATACGCTGTATATGGGATTCCTGTAGCCTGAGTGTAGCCGACGCAGCTTATGGGAGATCTGTAACCTAGAATTAGAGAGACGCAGTTTACCGAAGTTCTGTATCAGAATGTAGGACAAGCTGTTTCCAAGAATTCTGTAGCCTATGTATTCGCTATACGCGGGTTTTCTGTATGCTGAATGTGGCAGATGCAGCTTATTGGAGTTCTGTATCGTGCTTGTAGTTCGACACAGTTTGCCAGAGTTCTGTTTTTGGGTGTAGAGAGAAACTGTTTCTAGGAGTTCTGTAGCCTGGCATAAGGCATACGCAGTAATTGGGATTTCTATATCCTGAGTGTAGGAGACGCCGCTTATGGCAGCTCCGCTACCTGGATATAGATAGAAGCAGTGTACCGGAGTTCTCTATCCTTTGTGTAGAAAGCAGCTGTTTACTGGAGTTCTGTAGCATGGAATGAGGCATTCGCTATATGCGGGTTTTCTCTATGCTGAGTGTAGCAGATGCAGCTTTTGGGAATTCTATACCCTAAGTGTAGAGAGATGCAGTTTCCAGTAGTTCTGTATGTTGAATGTAGAGAGAAGCTGTTTCCAAGAGTTCTGTAGTCTGAGAGTAGGCATACGCTCTATATGGGATTCCAGTAGCCTGAGTGTAGCCGATTCAGCTTATGGGAGTTCTGTAACCCTGAATTAGAAAGTTACATTTTAGCGAAGTTCTGTATCAGAGTGTAGGGAGAAGCTGTTTCCAAGAATTCTGCGGCGTATGAGCAGGTATTCGCTATATGCGGGTTTTCTGTATGCTGAGTGTGGCAGACGCAGCTTATGGAAGTTCTGTATCTTGAATGTAGTGAGACACAGTTTGCCAGAGTTCTGTATATGGGTGTAGAGAGAAACTGTTTCCAAGAGTTCTGTAGCCTGGCAAGAGGCATACGCAGTCATTGGGATTTCTGTATCCTGAGTATGGGAGACGCCGCTTATGGGAGCTCCGCTACCTGGATATAGAGAGAAGCAGTTTACCAGAGTTCTCTATGCTTTGTGTAGAGAGCAGCTGTTTACTGGTGTTTTGTCGCCTGGAATGAGGCATTACATATATGCGGGTTTTCTGTATGCTGAGTGTAGGAGACGCCGCTTGTGGGAGCTCTGCTACCTGGATATAGATAGAAGCAGTTTACTGGAGTTCTCTATGCTTTGTGTAGAAAGCAGCTGTTTACTGGATTTCTGTAGCCTGTAATGAGGCATTCGCTATATGCGGGTTTTCTCTATGCTGAGTGTAGGTGACGGCGCTTCTGGGAGCTCTGCTACCTGGATAGAGAGAGAATCAGTTTACCGGAGTTCCTTATCCTTGTTGTAGAGCGGAGCTGTTTCCAGGAGTTCTGTGTCCTGGAATTAGGCATTCGCTATATGTGGGTATTCTGTATACTGCGTGTAGCAGATGCAGCATTCGGGAGTTCTATACCCTAAGTGTAGAGAGATGCAGTTTCCAGTAGTTCTGTATGTTGAATGTAGAGAGAAGCTGTTTCCAAGAGTTCTGTAGTCTGAGAGTAGGCATACGCTGTATATGGGATTCCTGTAGCCTGAGTGTAGCCGACGCAGCTTATGGGAGATCTGTAACCTAGAATTAGAGAGACGCAGTTTACCGAAGTTCTGTATCAGAATGTAGGACAAGCTGTTTCCAAGAATTCTGTAGCCTATGGGCATGTATTCGCTATACGCGGGTTTTCTGTATGCTGAATGTGGCAGATGCAGCTTATTGGAGTTCTGTATCGTGCTTGTAGTTCGACACAGTTTGCCAGAGTTCTGTTTTTGGGTGTAGAGAGAAACTGTTTCTAGGAGTTCTGTAGCCTGGCATAAGGCATACGCAGTAATTGGGATTTCTATATCCTGAGTGTAGGAGACGCCGCTTATGGCAGCTCCGCTACGTGGATGTAGATAGAAGCAGTTTACCGGAGTTCTCTATCCTTTGTGTAGAAAGCAGCTGTTTACTGGAGTTCTGTAGCATGGAATGAGGCATTCGCTATATGCAGGTTTTCTCTATGCTGAGTGTAGGAGACGGCGCTTATGGAAGCTGTGCTACCTGGATATAGAGAGAAGCGTTTTACCGGAGTTCCCTATCCTTGTTGTAGAGAGGAGCTGATTCCAGGAGTTCTATATCCTGGAATTAGGCATTCGCGGTATGTGGGTATTCTGTATGCTGAGTGTAGCACATGCAGCTTTCTGGAGTTCTGTCATCTAAGTGTAGAGAGATGCAGTTTCCAGGAGTTCTGTATGTTGAATGTAGAGAGAAGCTGTTTCCAAGAGTTCTGTAGTCTGAGAGTAGGCATACGCTGTATATGGGATTCCAGTAGCCTGAGTGTAGCCGATTCAGCTTATGGGAGTTCTGTAACCCTGAATTAGAAAGTTACATTTTAGCGAAGTTCTGTATCAGAGTGTAGGGAGAAGCTGTTTCCAAGAATTCTGCAGCGTATGAGCAGGTATTCGCTATATGCGGGTTTTCTGTATGCTGAGTGTAGCAGATGCAGCTTATGGAAGTTCTGTATCTTGAATGTAGTGAGACACAGTTTGCCAGAGTTCTGTATATGGGTGTAGAGAGAAACTGTTTCCAAGAGTTCTGTAGCCTGGCAAGAGGCATACGCAGTCATTGGGATTTCTGTATCCTGAGTGTGGGAGACGCCGCTTATGGGAGCTCCGCTACCTGGATATAGAGAGAAGCAGTTTACCAGAGTTCTCTATGCTTTGTGTAGAGAGCAGCTGTTTACTGGTGTTTTGTAGCCTGGAATGAGGCATTACATATATGCGGGTTTTCTGTATGCTGAGTGTAGGAGACACCGCTTGTGGGAGCTCTGCTACCTGGATATAGATAGAAGCAGTTTACTGGAGTTCTCTATGCTTTGTGTAGAGAGCAGCTGTTTACTGGATTTCTGTAGCCTGGAATGAGGCATTCGCTATATGCGGGATTTCTCTATGCTGAGTGTAGGAGACGCCGCTTATGGGAGCTCTGCTACCTGGATAGAGAGAATCAGTTTACCGGAGTTCCTTATCCTTGTTGTAGAGCGGAGCTGTTTCCAGGAGTTCTGTGTCCTGGAATTAGGCATTCGCTATATGTGGGTATTCTGTATACTGCGTGTAGCAGATGCAGCATTCGGGAGTTCTATACCCTAAGTGTAGAGAGATGCAGTTTCCAGTAGTTCTGTATGTTGAATGTAGAGAGAAGCTGTTTCCAAGAGTTCTGTAGTCTGAGAGTAGGCATACGCTGTATATGGGATTCCTGTAGCCTGAGTGTAGCCGACGCAGCTTATGTGAGATCTGTAACCTAGAATTAGAGAGACGCAGTTTACCAAAGTTCTGTATCAGAATGTAGGACAAGCTGTTTCCAAGAATTCTGTAGCCTATGGGCATGTATTCGCTATACGCGGGTTTTCTGTATGCTGAATGTGGCAGATGCAGCTTATTGGAGTTCTGTATCGTGCTTGTAGTTCGACACAGTTTGCCAGAGTTCTGTTTTTGGGTGTAGGGAGAAACTGTTTCTAGGAGTTCTGTAGCCTGGCATAAGGCATACGCAGTAATTGGGATTTCTATATCCTGAGTGTATGAGACGCCTCTTATGGCAGCTCCGCTACCTGGATATAGATAGAAGCAGTGTACCGGAGTTCTCTATCCTTTGTGTAGAAAGCAGCTGTTTACTGGAGTTCTGTAGCATGGAATGAGGCATTCGCTATATGCGGGTTTTCTCTATGCTGAGTGTAGCAGATGCAGCTTTTGGGAATTCTATACCCTAAGTGTAGAGAGATGCAGTTTCCAGTAGTTCTGTATGTTGAATGTAGAGAGAAGCTGTTTCCAAGAGTTCTGTAGTCTGAGAGTAGGCATACGCTCTTATGGGATTCCAGTAGCCTGAGTGTAGCCGATTCAGCTTATGGGAGTTCTGTAACCCTGAATTAGAAAGTTACATTTTAGCGAAGTTCTGTATCAGAGTGTAGGGAGAAGCTGTTTCCAAGAATTCTGCGGCGTATGAGCAGGTATTCGCTACATGCGGGTTTTCTGTATGCTGAGTGTAGCAGATGCAGCTTATGGAAGTTCTGTATCTTGAATGTAGTGAGACACAGTTTGCCAGAGTTCTGTATATGGGTGTAGAGAGAAACTGTTTCTAGGAGTTCTGTAGCCTGGCATAAGGCATACGCAGTAATTGGGATTTCTATATCCTGAGTGTAGGAGATGCCGCTTATGGCAGCTCCGCTACGTGGATGTAGATAGAAGCAGTTTACCGGAGTTCTCTATCCTTTGTGTAGAAAGCAGCTGTTTACTGGAGTTCTGTAGCATGGAATGAGGCATTCGCTATATGCAGGTTTTCTCTATGCTGAGTGTAGGAGACGGCGCTTATGGAAGCTCTGCTACCTGGATATAGAGAGAAGCGTTTTACCGGAGTTCCCTATCCTTGTTGTAGAGAGGAGCTGATTCCAGGAGTTCTATATCCTGGAATTAGGCATTCGCTGTATGTGGGTATTCTGTATCCTGAGTGTAGCACATGCAGCTTTCTGGAGTTCTGTCATCTAAGTGTAGAGAGATGCAGTTTCCAGGAGTTCTGTATGTTGAATGTAGAGAGAAGCTGTTTCCAAGAGTTCTGTAGTCTGAGAGTAGGCATACGCTGTATATGGGATTCCAGTAGCCTGAGTGTAGCCGATTCAGCTTATGGGAGTTCTGTAACCCTGAATTAGAAAGTTACATTTTAGCGAAGTTCTGTATCAGAGTGTAGGGAGAAGCTGTTTCCAAGAATTCTGCAGCGTATGAGCAGGTATTCGCTATATGCGGGTTTTCTGTATGCTGAGTGTAGCAGATGCAGCTTATGGAAGTTCTGTATCTTGAATGTAGTGAGACACAGTTTGCCAGAGTTCTGTATATGGGTGTAGAGAGAAACTGTTTCCAAGAGTTCTGTAGCCTGGCAAGAGGCATACGCAGTCATTGGGATTTCTGTATCCTGAGTGTGGGAGACGCCGCTTATGGGAGCTCCGCTACCTGGATATAGAGAGAAGCAGTTTACCAGAGTTCTCTATGCTTTGTGTAGAGAGCAGCTGTTTACTGGTGTTTTGTAGCCTGGAATGAGGCATTACATATATGCGGGTTTTCTGTATGCTGAGTGTAGGAGACACCGCTTGTGGGAGCTCTGCTACCTGGATATAGATAGAAGCAGTTTACTGGAGTTCTCTATGCTTTGTGTAGAAAGCAGCTGTTTACTGGATTTCTGTAGCCTGGAATGAGGCATTCGCTATAAGCGGGTTTTCTCTATGCTGAGTGTAGGAGACGCCGCTTATGGGAGCTCTGCTACCTGGATAGAGAGAGAATCAATTTACCGGAATTCCTTATCCTTGTTGTAGAGCGGAGCTGTTTCCAGGAGTTCTGTGTCCTGGAATTAGGCATTCGCTATATGTGGGTATTCTGTATACTGCGTGTAGCAGATGCAGCATTCGGGAGTTCTATACCCTAAGTGTAGAGAGATGCAGTTTCCAGTAGTTCTGTATGTTGAATGTAGAGAGAAGCTGTTTCCAAGAGTTCTGTAGTCTGAGAGTAGGCATACGCTGTATATGGGATTCCTGTAGCCTGAGTGTAGCCGACGCAGCTTATGGGAGATCTGTAACCTAGAATTAGAGAGACGCAGTTTACAGAATTTCTGTATTAGAATGTAGGTCAAGCTGTTTCCAAGAATTCTGTAGCCTATGGGCATGTATTCGCTATACGCGGGTTTTCTGTATGCTGAATGTGGCAGATGCAGCTTATTGGAGTTCTGTATCGTGCTTGTAGTTCGACACAGTTTGCCAGAGTTCTGTTTTTGGGTGTAGAGAGAAACTGTTTCTAGGAGTTCTGTAGCCTGGCATAAGGCATACGCAGTAATTGGGATTTCTATATCCTGAGTGTAGGAGACGCCGCTTATGGCAGCTCCGCTACCTGGATATAGATAGAAGCAATGTACCGGAGTTCTCTATCCTTTGTGTAGAAAGCAGCTGTTTACTGGAGTTCTGTAGCATGGAATGAGGCATTCGCTATATGCGGGTTTTCTCTATGCTGAGTGTAGCAGATGCAGCTTTTGGGAATTCTATACCCTAAGTGTAGAGAGATGCAGTTTCCAGTAGTTCTGTATGTTGAATGTAGAGAGAAGCTGTTTCCAAGAGTTCTGTAGTCTGAGAGTAGGCATACGCTCTATATGGGATTCCAGTAGCCTGAGTGTAGCCGATTCAGCTTATGGGAGTTCTGTAACCCTGAATTAGAAAGTTACATTTTAGCGAAGTTCTGTATCAGAGTGTAGGGAGAAGCTGTTTCCAAGAATTCTGCGGCGTATGAGCAGGTATTCGCTATATGCGGGTTTTCTGTATGCTGAGTGTGGCAGACGCAGCTTATGGAAGTTCTGTATCTTGAATGTAGTGAGACACAGTTTGCCAGAGTTCTGTATATGGGTGTAGAGAGAAACTGTTTCCAAGAGTTCTGTAGCCTGGCAAGAGGCATACGCAGTCATTGGGATTTCTGTATCCTGAGTGTGGGAGACGCCGCTTATGGGAGCTCCGCTACCTGGATATAGAGAGAAGCAGTTTACCAGAGTTCTCTATGCTTTGTGTAGAGAGCAGCTGTTTACTGGTGTTTTGTAGCCTGGAATGAGGCATTCGCTATATGCGGGTTTTCTCTATGCTGAGTGTAGGTGACGGCGCTTCTGGGAGCTCTGCTACCTGGATAGAGAGAGAATCAGTTTACCGGAGTTCCTTATCCTTGTTGTAGAGCGGAGCTGTTTCCAGGAGTTCTGTGTCCTGGAATTAGGCATTCGCTATATGTGGGTATTCTGTATACTGCGTGTAGCAGATGCAGCATTCGGGAGTTCTATACCCTAAGTGTAGAGAGATGCAGTTTCCAGTAGTTCTGTATGTTGAATGTAGAGAGAAGCTGTTTCCAAGAGTTCTGTAGTCTGAGAGTAGGCATACGCTGTATATGGGATTCCTGTAGCCTGAGTGTAGCCGACGCAGCTTATGGGAGATCTGTAACCTAGAATTAGAGAGACGCAGTTTACTGAAGTTCTGTATCAGAATGTAGGACAAGCTGTTTCCAAGAATTCTGTAGCCTATGGGCATGTATTCGCTATACGCGGGTTTTCTGTATGCTGAATGTGGCAGATGCAGCTTATTGGAGTTCTGTATCGTGCTTGTAGTTCGACACAGTTTGCCAGAGTTCTGTTTTTGGGTGTAGAGAGAAACTGTTTCTAGGAGTTCTGTAGCCTGGCATAAGGCATACGCAGTAATTGGGATTTCTATATCCTGAGTGTAGGAGACGCCGCTTATGGCAGCTCCGCTACGTGGATGTAGATAGAAGCAGTTTACCGGAGTTCTCTATCCTTTGTGTAGAAAGCAGCTGTTTACTGGAGTTCTGTAGCATGGAATGAGGCATTCGCTATATGCAGGTTTTCTCTATGCTGAGTGTAGGAGACGGCGCTTATGGAAGCTGTGCTACCTGGATATAGAGAGAAGCGTTTTACCGGAGTTCCCTATCCTTGTTGTAGAGAGGAGCTGATTCCAGGAGTTCTATATCCTGGAATTAGGCATTCGCGGTATGTGGGTATTCTGTATGCTGAGTGTAGCACATGCAGCTTTCTGGAGTTCTGTCATCTAAGTGTAGAGAGATGCAGTTTCCAGGAGTTCTGTATGTTGAATGTAGAGAGAAGCTGTTTCCAAGAGTTCTGTAGTCTGAGAGTAGGCATACGCTGTATATGGGATTCCAGTAGCCTGAGTGTAGCCGATTCAGCTTATGGGAGTTCTGTAACCCTGAATTAGAAAGTTACATTTTAGCGAAGTTCTGTATCAGAGTGTAGGGAGAAGCTGTTTCCAAGAATTCTGCAGCGTATGAGCAGGTATTCGCTATATGCGGGTTTTCTGTATGCTGAGTGTAGCAGATGCAGCTTATGGAAGTTCTGTATCTTGAATGTAGTGAGACACAGTTTGCCAGAGTTCTGTATATGGGTGTAGAGAGAAACTGTTTCCAAGAGTTCTGTAGCCTGGCAAGAGGCATACGCAGTCATTGGGATTTCTGTATCCTGAGTGTGGGAGACGCCGCTTATGGGAGCTCCGCTACCTGGATATAGAGAGAAGCAGTTTACCAGAGTTCTCTATGCTTTGTGTAGAGAGCAGCTGTTTACTGGTGTTTTGTAGCCTGGAATGAGGCATTACATATATGCGGGTTTTCTGTATGCTGAGTGTAGGAGACACCGCTTGTGGGAGCTCTGCTACCTGGATATAGATAGAAGCAGTTTACTGGAGTTCTCTATGCTTTGTGTAGAGAGCAGCTGTTTACTGGATTTCTGTAGCCTGGAATGAGGCATTCGCTATATGCGGGATTTCTCTATGCTGAGTGTAGGAGACGCCGCTTATGGGAGCTCTGCTACCTGGATAGAGAGAATCAGTTTACCGGAGTTCCTTATCCTTGTTGTAGAGCGGAGCTGTTTCCAGGAGTTCTGTGTCCTGGAATTAGGCATTCGCTATATGTGGGTATTCTGTATACTGCGTGTAGCAGATGCAGCATTCGGGAGTTCTATACCCTAAGTGTAGAGAGATGCAGTTTCCATTAGTTCTGTATGTTGAATGTAGAGAGAAGCTGTTTCCAAGTGTTCTGTAGTCTGAGAGTAGGCATACGCTGTATATGGGATTCCTGTAGCCTGAGTGTAGCCGACGCAGCTTATGGGAGATCTGTAACCTAGAATTAGAGAGACGCAGTTTACCAAAGTTCTGTATCAGAATGTAGGACAAGCTGTTTCCAAGAATTCTGTAGCCTATGGGCATGTATTCGCTATACGCGGGTTTTCTGTATGCTGAATGTGGCAGATGCAGCTTATTGGAGTTCTGTATCGTGCTTGTAGTTCGACACAGTTTGCCAGAGTTCTGTTTTTGGGTGTAGAGAGAAACTGTTTCTAGGAGTTCTGTAGCCTGGCATAAGGCATACGCAGTAATTGGGATTTCTATATCCTGAGTGTATGAGACGCCTCTTATGGCAGCTCCGCTACCTGGATATAGATAGAAGCAGTGTACCGGAGTTCTCTATCCTTTGTGTAGAAAGCAGCTGTTTACTGGAGTTCTGTAGCATGGAATGAGGCATTCGCTATATGCGGGTTTTCTCTATGCTGAGTGTAGCAGATGCAGCTTTTGGGAATTCTATACCCTAAGTGTAGAGAGATGCAGTTTCCAGTAGTTCTGTATATTGAATGTAGAGAGAAGCTGTTTCCAAGAGTTCTGTAGTCTGAGAGTAGGCATACGCTCTTATGGGATTCCAGTAGCCTGAGTGTAGCCGATTCAGCTTATGGGAGTTCTGTAACCCTGAATTAGAAAGTTACATTTTAGCGAAGTTCTGTATCAGAGTGTAGGGAGAAGCTGTTTCCAAGAATTCTGCGGCGTATGAGCAGGTATTCGCTACATGCGGGTTTTCTGTATGCTGAGTGTAGCAGATGCAGCTTATGGAAGTTCTGTATCTTGAATGTAGTGAGACACAGTTTGCCAGAGTTCTGTATATGGGTGTAGAGAGAAACTGTTTCTAGGAGTTCTGTAGCCTGGCATAAGGCATACGCAGTAATTGGGATTTCTATATCCTGAGTGTAGGAGATGCCGCTTATGGCAGCTCCGCTACGTGGATGTAGATAGAAGCAGTTTACCGGAGTTCTCTATCCTTTGTGTAGAAAGCAGCTGTTTACTGGAGTTCTGTAGCATGGAATGAGGCATTCGCTATATGCAGGTTTTCTCTATGCTGAGTGTAGGAGACGGCGCTTATGGAAGCTGTGCTACCTGGATATAGAGAGAAGCGTTTTACCGGAGTTCCCTATCCTTGTTGTAGAGAGGAGCTGATTCCAGGAGTTCTATATCCTGGAATTAGGCATTCGCTGTATGTGGGTATTCTGTATCCTGAGTGTAGCACATGCAGCTTTCTGGAGTTCTGTCATCTAAGTGTAGGGAGATGCAGTTTCCAGGAGTTCTGTATGTTGAATGTAGAGAGAAGCTGTTTCCAAGAGTTCTGTAGTCTGAGAGTAGGCATACGCTGTATATGGGATTCCAGTAGCCTGAGTGTAGCCGATTCAGCTTATGGGAGTTCTGTAACCCTGAATTAGAAAGTTACATTTTAGCGAAGTTCTGTATCAGAGTGTAGGGAGAAGCTGTTTCCAAGAATTCTGCAGCGTATGAGCAGGTATTCGCTATATGCTGGTTTTCTGTATGCTGAGTGTAGCAGATGCAGCTTATGGAAGTTCTGTATCTTGAATGTAGTGAGACACAGTTTGCCAGAGTTCTGTATATGGGTGTAGAGAGAAACTGTTTCCAAGAGTTCTGTAGCCTGGCAAGAGGCATACGCAGTCATTGGGATTTCTGTATCCTGAGTGTGGGAGACGCCGCTTATGGGAGCTCCGCTACCTGGATATAGAGAGAAGCAGTTTACCAGAGTTCTCTATGCTTTGTGTAGAGAGCAGCTGTTTACTGGTGTTTTGTAGCCTGGAATGAGGCATTACATATATGCGGGTTTTCTGTATGCTGAGTGTAGGAGACACCGCTTGTGGGAGCTCTGCTACCTGGATATAGATAGAAGCAGTTTACTGGAGTTCTCTATGCTTTGTGTAGAAAGCAGCTGTTTACTGGATTTCTGTAGCCTGGAATGAGGCATTCGCTATAAGCGGGTTTTCTCTATGCTGAGTGTAGGAGACGCCGCTTCTGGGAGCTCTGCTACCTGGATAGAGAGAGAATCAGTTTACCGGAGTTCCTTATCCTTGTTGTAGAGCGGAGCTGTTTCCAGGAGTTCTGTGTCCTGGAATTAGGCATTCGCTATATGTGGGTATTCTGTATACTGCGTGTAGCAGATGCAGCATTCGGGAGTTCTATACCCTAAGTGTAGAGAGATGCAGTTTCCAGTAGTTCTGTATGTTGAATGTAGAGAGAAGCTGTTTCCAAGAGTTCTGTAGTCTGAGAGTAGGCATACGCTGTATATGGGATTCCTGTAGCCTGAGTGTAGCCGACGCAGCTTATGGGAGATCTGTAACCTAGAATTAGAGAGACGCAGTTTACTGAAGTTCTGTATCAGAATGTAGGACAAGCTGTTTCCAAGAATTCTGTAGCCTATGGGCATGTATTCGCTATACGCGGGTTTTCTGTATGCTGAATGTGGCAGATGCAGCTTATTGGAGTTCTGTATCGTGCTTGTAGTTCGACACAGTTTGCCAGAGTTCTGTTTTTGGGTGTAGAGAGAAACTGTTTCTAGGAGTTCTGTAGCCTGGCATAAGGCATACGCAGTAATTGGGATTTCTATATCCTGAGTGTAGGAGACGCCGCTTATGGCAGCTCCGCTACCTGGATATAGATAGAAGCAATGTACCGGAGTTCTCTATCCTTTGTGTAGAAAGCAGCTGTTTACTGGAGTTCTGTAGCATGGAATGAGGCATTCGCTATATGCGGGTTTTCTCTATGCTGAGTGTAGCAGATGCAGCTTTTGGGAATTCTATACCCTAAGTGTAGAGAGATGCAGTTTCCAGTAGTTCTGTATGTTGAATGTAGAGAGAAGCTGTTTCCAAGAGTTCTGTAGTCTGAGAGTAGGCATACGCTCTATATGGGATTCCAGTAGCCTGAGTGTAGCCGATTCAGCTTATGGGAGTTCTGTAACCCTGAATTAGAAAGTTACATTTTAGCGAAGTTCTGTATCAGAGTGTAGGGAGAAGCTGTTTCCAAGAATTCTGCGGCGTATGAGCAGGTATTCGCTATATGCGGGTTTTCTGTATGCTGAGTGTGGCAGACGCAGCTTATGGAAGTTCTGTATCTTGAATGTAGTGAGACACAGTTTGCCAGAGTTCTGTATATGGGTGTAGAGAGAAACTGTTTCCAAGAGTTCTGTAGCCTGGCAAGAGGCATACGCAGTCATTGGGATTTCTGTATCCTGAGTGTGGGAGACGCCGCTTATGGGAGCTCCGCTACCTGGATATAGAGAGAAGCAGTTTACCAGAGTTCTCTATGCTTTGTGTAGAGAGCAGCTGTTTACTGGTGTTTTGTAGCCTGGAATGAGGCATTCGCTATATGCGGGTTTTCTCTATGCTGAGTGTAGGTGACGGCGCTTCTGGGAGCTCTGCTACCTGGATAGAGAGAGAATCAGTTTACCGGAGTTCCTTATCCTTGTTGTAGAGCGGAGCTGTTTCCAGGAGTTCTGTGTCCTGGAATTAGGCATTCGCTATATGTGGGTATTCTGTATACTGCGTGTAGCAGATGCAGCATTCGGGAGTTCTATACCCTAAGTGTAGAGAGATGCAGTTTCCAGTAGTTCTGTATGTTGAATGTAGAGAGAAGCTGTTTCCAAGAGTTCTGTAGTCTGAGAGTAGGCATACGCTGTATATGGGATTCCTGTAGCCTGAGTGTAGCCGACGCAGCTTATGGGAGATCTGTAACCTAGAATTAGAGAGACGCAGTTTAACGAAGTTCTGTATCAGAATGTAGGGACAAGCTGTTTCCAAGAATTCTGTAGCCTATGGGCATGTATTCGCTATACGCGGGTTTTCTGTATGCTGAATGTGGCAGATGCAGCTTATTGGAGTTCTGTATCGTGCTTGTAGTTCGACACAGTTTGCCAGAGTTCTGTTTTTGGGTGTAGAGAGAAACTGTTTCTAGGAGTTCTGTAGCCTGGCATAAGGCATACGCAGTAATTGGGATTTCTATATCCTGAGTGTAGGAGACGCCGCTTATGGCAGCTCCGCTACCTGGATATAGATAGAAGCAGTTTACCGGAGTTCTCTATCCTTTGTGTAGAAAGCAGCTGTTTACTGGAGTTCTGTAGCATGGAATGAGGCATTCGCTATATGCGGGTTTTCTCTATGCTGAGTGTAGCAGATGCAGCTTTTGGGAATTCTATACCCTAAGTGTAGAGAGATGCAGTTTCCAGTAGTTCTGTATGTTGAATGTAGAGAGAAGCTGTTTCCAAGAGTTCTGTAGTCTGAGAGTAGGCATACGCTCTATATGGGATTCCAGTAGCCTGAGTGTAGCCGATTCAGCTTATGGGAGTTCTGTAACCCTGAATTAGAAAGTTACATTTTAGCGAAGTTCTGTATCAGAGTGTAGGGAGAAGCTGTTTCCAAGAATTCTGCGGCGTATGAGCAGGTATTCGCTATATGCGGGTTTTCTGTATGCTGAGTGTGGCAGACGCAGCTTATGGAAGTTCTGTATCTTGAATGTAGTGAGACACAGTTTGCCAGAGTTCTGTATATGGGTGTAGAGAGAAACTGTTTCCAAGAGTTCTGTAGCCTGGCAAGAGGCATACGCAGTCATTGGGATTTCTGTATCCTGAGTGTGGGAGACGCCGCTTATGGGAGCTCCGCTACCTGGATATAGAGAGAAGCAGTTTACCAGAGTTCTCTATGCTTTGTGTAGAGAGCAGCTGTTTACTGGTGTTTTGTAGCCTGGAATGAGGCATTACATATATGCGGGTTTTCTGTATGCTGAGTGTAGGAGACGCTGCTTGTGGGAGCTCTGCTACCTGGATATAGATAGAAGCAGTTTACTGGAGTTCTCTATGCTTTGTGTAGAAAGCAGCTGTTTACTGGATTTCTGTAGCCTGGAATGAGGCATTCGCTATATGCGGGTTTTCTCTATGCTGAGTGTAGGTGACGGCGCTTCTGGGAGCTCTGCTACCTGGATAGAGAGAGAATCAGTTTACCGGAGTTCCTTATCCTTGTTGTAGAGCGGAGCTGTTTCCAGGAGTTCTGTGTCCTGGAATTAGGCATTCGCTATATGTGGGTAATCTGTATACTGCGTGTAGCAGATGCAGCATTCGGGAGTTCTATACCCTAAGTGTAGAGAGATGCAGTTTCCAGTAGTTCTGTATGTTGAATGTAGAGAGAAGCTGTTTCCAAGAGTTCTGTAGTCTGAGAGTAGGCATACGCTGTATATGGGATTCCTGTAGCCTGAGTGTAGCCGACGCAGCTTATGGGAGATCTGTAACCTAGAATTAGAGAGACGCAGTTTAACGAAGTTCTGTATCAGAATGTAGGGACAAGCTGTTTCCAAGAATTCTGTAGCCTATGGGCATGTATTCGCTATACGCGGGTTTTCTGTATGCTGAATGTGGCAGATGCAGCTTATTGGAGTTCTGTATCGTGCTTGTAGTTCGACACAGTTTGCCAGAGTTCTGTTTTTGGGTGTAGAGAGAAACTGTTTCTAGGAGTTCTGTAGCCTGGCATAAGGCATACGCAGTAATTGGGATTTCTATATCCTGAGTGTAGGAGACGCCGCTTATGGCAGCTCCGCTACGTGGATGTAGATAGAAGCAGTTTACCGGAGTTCTCTATCCTTTGTGTAGAAAGCAGCTGTTTACTGGAGTTCTGTAGCGTAGAATGAGGCATTCGCTATATGCAGGTTTTCTCTATGCTGAGTGTAGGAGACGGCGCTTATGGAAGCTCTGCTACCTGGATATAGAGAGAAGCGTTTTACCGGAGTTCCCTATCCTTGTTGTAGAGAGGAGCTGATTCCAGGAGTTCTATATCCTGGAATTAGGCATTCGCTGTATGTGGGTATTCTGTATGCTGAGTGTAGCACATGCAGCTTTCTGGAGTTCTGTCATCTAAGTGTAGAGAGATGCAGTTTCCAGTAGTTCTGTATGTTGAATGTAGAGAGAAGCTGTTTCCAAGAGTTCTGTAGTCTGAGGGTAGGCATACGCTGTATATGGGATTCCAGTAGCCTGAGTGTAGCCGATTCAGCTTATGGGAGTTCTGTAACCCTGAATTAGAAAGTTACATTTTAGCGAAGTTCTGTATCAGAGTGTAGGGAGAAGCTGTTTCCAAGAATTCTGCAGCGTATGAGCAGGTATTCGCTATATGCGGGTTTTCTGTATGCTGAGTGTAGCAGATGCAGCTTATGGAAGTTCTGTATCTTGAATGTAGTGAGACACAGTTTGCCAGAGTTCTGTATATGGGTGTAGAGAGAAACTGTTTCCAAGAGTTCTGTAGCCTGGCAAGAGGCATACGCAGTCATTGGGATTTCTGTATCCTGAGTGTGGGAGACGCCGCTTATGGGAGCTCCGCTACCTGGATATAGAGAGAAGCAGTTTACCAGAGTTCTCTATGCTTTGTGTAGAGAGCAGCTGTTTACTGGTGTTTTGTAGCCTGGAATGAGGCATTACATATATGCGGGTTTTCTGTATGCTGAGTGTAGGAGACGCTGCTTGTGGGAGCTCTGCTACCTGGATATAGATAGAAGCAGTTTACTGGAGTTCTCTATGCTTTGTGTAGAAAGCAGCTGTTTACTGGATTTCTGTAGCCTGGAATGAGGCATTCGCTATATGCGGGTTTTCTCTATGCTGAGTGTAGGTGACGGCGCTTCTGGGAGCTCTGCTACCTGGATAGAGAGAGAATCAGTTTACCGGAGTTCCTTATCCTTGTTGTAGAGCGGAGCTGTTTCCAGGAGTTCTGTGTCCTGGAATTAGGCATTCGCTATATGTGGGTATTCTGTATACTGCGTGTAGCAGATGCAGCATTCGGGAGTTCTATACCCTAAGTGTAGAGAGATGCAGTTTCCAGTAGTTCTGTATGTTGAATGTAGAGAGAAGCTGTTTCCAAGAGTTCTGTAGTCTGAGAGTAGGCATACGCTGTATATGGGATTCCTGTAGCCTGAGTGTAGCCGACGCAGCTTATGGGAGATCTGTAACCTAGAATTAGAGAGACGCAGTTTAACGAAGTTCTGTATCAGAATGTAGGGACAAGCTGTTTCCAAGAATTCTGTAGCCTATGGGCATGTATTCGCTATACGCGGGTTTTCTGTATGCTGAATGTGGCAGATGCAGCTTATTGGAGTTCTGTATCGTGCTTGTAGTTCGACACAGTTTGCCAGAGTTCTGTTTTTGGGTGTAGAGAGAAACTGTTTCTAGGAGTTCTGTAGCCTGGCATAAGGCATACGCAGTAATTGGGATTTCTATATCCTGAGTGTAGGAGACGCCGCTTATGGCAGCTCCGCTACGTGGATGTAGATAGAAGCAGTTTACCGGAGTTCTCTATGCTTTGTGTAGAAAGCAGCTGTTTACTGGAGTTCTGTAGCCTGGAATGAGGCATTCGCTATATGCAGGTTTTCTCTATGCTGAGTGTAGGAGACGGCGCTTATGGAAGCTCTGCTACCTGGATATAGAGAGAAGCGTTTTACCGGAGTTCCCTATCCTTCTTGTAGAAAGGAGCTGATTCCAGGAGTTCTATATCCTGGAATTAGGCATTCGCTGTATGTGGGTATTCTGTATGCTGAGTGTAGCACATGCAGCTTTCTGGAGTTCTGTCATCTAAGTGTAGAGAGATGCAGTTTCCAGTAGTTCTGTATGTTGAATGTAGAGAGAAGCTGTTTCCAAGAGTTCTGTAGTCTGAGGGTAGGCATACGCTGTATATGGGATTCCAGTAGCCTGAGTGTAGCCGATTCAGCTTATGGGAGTTCTGTAACCCTGAATTAGAAAGTTACATTTTAGCGAAGTTCTGTATCAGAGTGTAGGGAGAAGCTGTTTCCAAGAATTCTGCAGCGTATGAGCAGGTATTCGCTATATGCGGGTTTTCTGTATGCTGAGTGTAGCAGATGCAGCTTATGGAAGTTCTGTATCTTGAATGTAGTGAGACACAGTTTGCCAGAGTTCTGTATATGGGTGTAGAGAGAAACTGTTTCCAAGAGTTCTGTAGCCTGGCAAGAGGCATACGCAGTCATTGGGATTTCTGTATCCTGAGTGTGGGAGACGCCGCTTATGGGAGCTCCGCTACCTGGATATAGAGAGAAGCAGTTTACCAGAGTTCTCTATGCTTTGTGTAGAGAGCAGCTGTTTACTGGTGTTTTGTAGCCTGGAATGAGGCATTACATATATGCGGGTTTTCTGTATGCTGAGTGTAGGTGACGGCGCTTCTGGGAGCTCTGCTACCTGGATAGAGAGAGAATCAGTTTACCGGAGTTCCTTATCCTTGTTGTAGAGCGGAGCTGTTTCCAGGAGTTCTGTGTCCTGGAATTAGGCATTCGCTATATGTGGGTATTCTGTATACTGCGTGTAGCAGATGCAGCATTCGGGAGTTCTATACCCTAAGTGTAGAGAGATGCAGTTTCCAGTAGTTCTGTATGTTGAATGTAGAGAGAAGCTGTTTCCAAGAGTTCTGTAGTCTGAGAGTAGGCATACGCTGTATATGGGATTCCTGTAGCCTGAGTGTAGCCGACGCAGCTTATGGGAGATCTGTAACCTAGAATTAGAGAGACGCAGTTTACCGAAGTTCTGTATCAGAATGTAGGACAAGCTGTTTCCAAGAATTCTGTAGCCTATGTATTCGCTATACGCGGGTTTTCTGTATGCTGAATGTGGCAGATGCAGCTTATTGGAGTTCTGTATCGTGCTTGTAGTTCGACACAGTTTGCCAGAGTTCTGTTTTTGGGTGTAGAGAGAAACTGTTTCTAGGAGTTCTGTAGCCTGGCATAAGGCATACGCAGTAATTGGGATTTCTATATCCTGAGTGTAGGAGACGCCGCTTATGGCAGCTCCGCTACCTGGATATAGATAGAAGCAGTGTACCGGAGTTCTCTATCCTTTGTGTAGAAAGCAGCTGTTTACTGGAGTTCTGTAGCATGGAATGAGGCATTCGCTATATGCGGGTTTTCTCTATGCTGAGTGTAGCAGATGCAGCTTTTGGGAATTCTATACCCTAAGTGTAGAGAGATGCAGTTTCCAGTAGTTCTGTATGTTGAATGTAGAGAGAAGCTGTTTCCAAGAGTTCTGTAGTCTGAGAGTAGGCATACGCTCTATATGGGATTCCAGTAGCCTGAGTGTAGCCGATTCAGCTTATGGGAGTTCTGTAACCCTGAATTAGAAAGTTACATTTTAGCGAAGTTCTGTATCAGAGTGTAGGGAGAAGCTGTTTCCAAGAATTCTGCAGCGTATGAGCAGGTATTCGCTATATGCGGGTTTTCTGTATGCTGAGTGTAGCAGATGCAGCTTATGGAAGTTCTGTATCTTGAATGTAGTGAGACACAGTTTGCCAGAGTTCTGTATATGGGTGTAGAGAGAAACTGTTTCCAAGAGTTCTGTAGCCTGGCAAGAGGCATACGCAGTCATTGGGATTTCTGTATCCTGAGTGTGGGAGACGCCGCTTATGGGAGCTCCGCTACCTGGATATAGAGAGAAGCAGTTTACCAGAGTTCTCTATGCTTTGTGTAGAGAGCAGCTGTTTACTGGTGTTTTGTCGCCTGGAATGAGGCATTACATATATGCGGGTTTTCTGTATGCTGAGTGTAGGAGACGCCGCTTGTGGGAGCTCTGCTACCTGGATATAGATAGAAGCAGTTTACTGGAGTTCTCTATGCTTTGTGTAGAAAGCAGCTGTTTACTGGATTTCTGTAGCCTGTAATAGGGCATTCGCTATATGCGGGTTTTCTCTATGCTGAGTGTAGGTGACGGCGCTTCTGGGAGCTCTGCTACCTGGATAGAGAGAGAATCAGTTTACCGGAGTTCCTTATCCTTGTTGTAGAGCGGAGCTGTTTCCAGGAGTTCTGTGTCCTGGAATTAGGCATTCGCTATATGTGGGTATTCTGTATACTGCGTGTAGCAGATGCAGCATTCGGGAGTTCTATACCCTAAGTGTAGAGAGATGCAGTTTCCAGTAGTTCTGTATGTTGAATGTAGAGAGAAGCTGTTTCCAAGAGTTCTGTAGTCTGAGAGTAGGCATACGCTGTATATGGGATTCCTGTAGCCTGAGTGTAGCCGACGCAGCTTATGGGAGATCTGTAACCTAGAATTAGAGAGACGCAGTTTACCGAAGTTCTGTATCAGAATGTAGGGACAAGCTGTTTCCAAGAATTCTGTAGCCTATGGGCATGTATTCGCTATACGCGGGTTTTCTGTATGCTGAATGTGGCAGATGCAGCTTATTGGAGTTCTGTATCATGCTTGTAGTTCGACACAGTTTGCCAGAGTTCTGTTTTTGGGTGTAGAGAGAAACTGTTTCTAGGAGTTCTGTAGCCTGGCATAAGGCATACGCAGTAATTGGGATTTCTATATCCTGAGTGTAGGAGACGCCGCTTATGGCAGCTCCGCTACGTGGATGTAGATAGAAGCAGTTTACCGGAGTTCTCTATGCTTTGTGTAGAAAGCAGCTGTTTACTGGAGTTCTGTAGCCTGGAATGAGGCATTCGCTATATGCAGGTTTTCTCTATGCTGAGTGTAGGAGACGGCGCTTATGGAAGCTGTGCTACCTGGATATAGAGAGAAGCGTTTTACCGGAGTTCCCTATCCTTGTTGTAGAGAGGAGCTGATTCCAGGAGTTCTATATCCTGGAATTAGGCATTCGCTGTATGTGGGTATTCTGTATGCTGAGTGTAGCACATGCAGCTTTCTGGAGTTCTGTCATCTAAGTGTAGAGAGATGCAGTTTCCAGTAGTTCTGTATGTTGAATGTAGAGAGAAGGTGTTTCCAAGAGTTCTGTAGTCTGAGAGTAGGCATACGCTCTATATGGGATTCCAGTAGCCTGAGTGTAGCCGATTCAGCTTATGGGAGTTCTGTAACCCTGAATTAGAAAGTTACATTTTAGCGAAGTTCTGTATCAGAGTGTAGGGAGAAGCTGTTTCCAAGAATTCTGCAGCGTATGAGCAGGTATTCGCTATATGCGGGTTTTCTGTATGCTGAGTGTAGCAGATGCAGCTTATGGAAGTTCTGTATCTTGAATGTAGTGAGACACAGTTTGCCAGAGTTCTGTATATGGGTGTAGAGAGAAACTGTTTCCAAGAGTTCTGTAGCCTGGCAAGAGGCATACGCAGTCATTGGGATTTCTGTATCCTGAGTGTGGGAGACGCCGCTTATGGGAGCTCCGCTACCTGGATATAGAGAGAAGCAGTTTACCAGAGTTCTCTATGCTTTGTGTAGAGAGCAGCTGTTTACTGGTGTTTTGTAGCCTGGAATGAGGCATTACATATATGCGGGTTTTCTGTATGCTGAGTGTAGGAGACACCGCTTGTGGGAGCTCTGCTACCTGGATATAGATAGAAGCAGTTTACTGGAGTTCTCTATGCTTTGTGTAGAAAGCAGCTGTTTACTGGATTTCTGTAGCCTGGAATGAGGCATTCGCTATATGCGGGTTTTCTCTATGCTGAGTGTAGGAGACGCCGCTTCTGGGAGCTCTGCTACCTGGATAGAGAGAGAATCAGTTTACCGGAGTTCCTTATCCTTGTTGTAGAGCGGAGCTGTTTCCAGGAGTTCTGTGTCCTGGAATTAGGCATTCGCTATATGTGGGTATTCTGTATACTGCGTGTAGCAGATGCAGCATTCGGGAGTTCTATACCCTAAGTGTAGAGAGATGCAGTTTCCAGTAGTTCTGTATGTTGAATGTAGAGAGAAGCTGTTTCCAAGAGTTCTGTAGTCTGAGAGTAGGCATACGCTGTATATGGGATTCCTGTAGCCTGAGTGTAGCCGACGCAGCTTATGGGAGATCTGTAACCTAGAATTAGAGAGACGCAGTTTACCGAAGTTCTGTATCAGAATGTAGGACAAGCTGTTTCCAAGAATTCTGTAGCCTATGGGCTTGTATTCGCTATACGCGGGTTTTCTGTATGCTGAATGTGGCAGATGCAGCTTATTGGAGTTCTGTATCGTGCTTGTAGTTCGACACAGTTTGCCAGAGTTCTGTTTTTGGGTGTAGAGAGAAACTGTTTCTAGGAGTTCTGTAGCCTGGCATAAGGCATACGCAGTAATTGGGATTTCTATATCCTGAGTGTAGGAGACGCCGCTTATGGCAGTTCCGCTACCTGGATATAGATAGAAGCAATGTACCGGAGTTCTCTATCCTTTGTGTAGAAAGCAGCTGTTTACTGGAGTTCTGTAGCATGGAATGAGGCATTCGCTATATGCGGGTTTTCTCTATGCTGAGTGTAGCAGATGCAGCTTTTGGGAATTCTATACCCTAAGTGTAGAGAGATGCAGTTTCCAGTAGTTCTGTA
Source organism: Lepus europaeus (assembly GCF_033115175.1). Lineage (NCBI taxonomy): Eukaryota > Metazoa > Chordata > Mammalia > Lagomorpha > Leporidae > Lepus > Lepus europaeus. The sequence continues at coordinate 1,331,102 of NW_026909254.1, forward strand.
TGTTGAATGTAGAGAGAAGCTGTTTCCAAGAGTTCTGTAGTCTGAGAGTAGGCATACGCTGTATATGGGATTCCTGTAGCCTGAGTGTAGCCGACGCAGCTTATGGGAGATCTGTAACCTAGAATTAGAGAGACGCAGTTTAACGAAGTTCTGTATCAGAATGTAGGACAAGCTGTTTCCAAGAATTATGTAGCCTATGTATTCGCTATACGCGGGTTTTCTGTATGCTGAATGTGGCAGATGCAGCTTATTGGAGTTCTGTATCATGCTTGTAGTTCGACACAGTTTGCCAGAGTTCTGTTTTTGGGTGTAGAGAGAAACTGTTTCTAGGAGTTTTGTAGCCTGGCATAAGGCATACGCAGTAATTGGGATTTCTATATCCTGAGTGTAGGAGACGCCGCTTATGGCAGCTCCGCTACCTGGATATAGATAGAAGCAGTGTACCGGAGTTCTCTATCCTTTGTGTAGAAAGCAGCTGTTTACTGGAGTTCTGTAGCATGGAATGAGGCATTCGCTATATGCGGGTTTTCTCTATGCTGAGTGTAGCAGATGCAGCTTTTGGGAATTCTATACCCTAAGTGTAGAGAGATGCAGTTTCCAGTAGTTCTGTATGTTGAATGTAGAGAGAAGCTGTTTCCAAGAGTTCTGTAGTCTGAGAGTAGGCATACGCTGTATATGGGATTCCAGTAGCCTGAGTGTAGCCGATTCAGCTTATGGGAGTTCTGTAACCCTGAATTAGAAAGTTACATTTTAGCGAAGTTCTGTATCAGAGTGTAGGGAGAAGCTGTTTCCAAGAATTCTGCAGCGTATGAGCAGGTATTCGCTATATGCGGGTTTTCTGTATGCTGAGTGTAGCAGATGCAGCTTATGGAAGTTCTGTATCTTGAATGTAGTGAGACACAGTTTGCCAGAGTTCTGTATATGGGTGTAGAGAGAAACTGTTTCCAAGAGTTCTGTAGCCTGGCAAGAGGCATACGCAGTCATTGGGATTTCTGTATCCTGAGTGTGGGAGACGCCGCTTATGGGAGCTCCGCTACCTGGATATAGAGAGAAGCAGTTTACCAGAGTTCTCTATGCTTTGTGTAGAGAGCAGCTGTTTACTGGTGTTTTGTAGCCTGGAATGAGGCATTACATATATGCGGGTTTTCTGTATGCTGAGTGTAGGAGACACCGCTTGTGGGAGCTCTGCTACCTGGATATAGATAGAAGCAGTTTACTGGAGTTCTCTATGCTTTGTGTAGAAAGCAGCTGTTTACTGGATTTCTGTAGCCTGGAATGAGGCATTCGCTATATGCGGGTTTTCTCTATGCTGAGTGTAGGAGACGCCGCTTATGGGAGCTCTGCTACCTGGATAGAGAGAGAATCAATTTACCGGAATTCCTTATCCTTGTTGTAGAGCGGAGCTGTTTCCAGGAGTTCTGTGTCCTGGAATTAGGCATTCGCTATATGTGGGTATTCTGTATACTGCGTGTAGCAGATGCAGCATTCGGGAGTTCTATACCCTAAGTGTAGAGAGATGCAGTTTCCAGTAGTTCTGTATGTTGAATGTAGAGAGAAGCTGTTTCCAAGTGTTCTGTAGTCTGAGAGTAGGCATACGCTGTATATGGGATTCCTGTAGCCTGAGTGTAGCCGACGCAGCTTATGGGAGATCTGTAACCTAGAATTAGAGAGACGCAGTTTACCGAAGTTCTGTATCAGAATGTAGGACAAGCTGTTTCCAAGAATTCTGTAGCCTATGGGCATGTATTCGCTATACGCGGGTTTTCTGTATGCTGAATGTGGCAGATGCAGCTTATTGGAGTTCTGTATCGTGCTTGTAGTTCGACACAGTTTGCCAGAGTTCTGTTTTTGGGTGTAGAGAGAAACTGTTTCTAGGAGTTCTGTAGCCTGGCATAAGGCATACGCAGTAATTGGGATTTCTATATCCTGAGTGTAGGAGACGCCGCTTATGGCAGTTCCGCTACCTGGATATAGATAGAAGCAATGTACCGGAGTTCTCTATCCTTTGTGTAGAAAGCAGCTGTTTACTGGAGTTCTGTAGCATGGAATGAGGCATTCGCTATATGCGGGTTTTCTCTATGCTGAGTGTAGCAGATGCAGCTTTTGGGAATTCTATACCCTAAGGGTAGAGAGATGCAGTTTCCAGTAGTTCTGTATGTTGAATGTAGAGAGAAGCTGTTTCCAAGAGTTCTGTAGTCTGAGAGTAGGCATACGCTGTATATGGGATTCCTGTAGCCTAAGTGTAGCCGACGCAGCTTATGGGAGATCTGTAACCTAGAATTAGAGAGACGCAGTTTACCGAAGTTCTGTATCAGAATGTAGGGACAAGCTGTTTCCAAGAATTCTGTAGCCTATGGGCATGTATTCGCTATACGCGGGTTTTCTGTATGCTGAATGTGGCAGATGCAGCTTATTGGAGTTCTGTATCATGCTTGTAGTTCGACACAGTTTGCCAGAGTTCTGTTTTTGGGTGTAGAGAGAAACTGTTTCTAGGAGTTCTGTAGCCTGGCATAAGGCATACGCAGTAATTGGGATTTCTATATCCTGAGTGTAGGAGACGCCGCTTATGGCAGCTCCGCTACGTGGATGTAGATAGAAGCAGTTTACCGGAGTTCTCTATCCTTTGTGTAGAAAGCAGCTGTTTACTGGATTTCTGTAGCCTGGAATGAGGCATTCGCTATATGCGGGATTTCTCTATGCTGAGTGTAGGAGACGGCGCTTATGGAAGCTCTGCTACCTGGATATAGATAGAAGCAGTTTACTGGAGTTCTCTATGTTTTGTGTAGAAAGCAGCTGTTTACTGGATTTCTGTAGCCTGGAATGAGGCATTCGCTATATGCGGGCTTTCTCTATGCTGAGTGTAGGAGACACCGCTTATGGCAGCTCCGCTACGTGGATGTAGATAGAAGCAGTTTACCGGAGTTCTCTATCCTTTGTGTAGAAAGCAGCTGTTTACTGGAGTTCTGTAGCCTGGAATGAGGCATTCGCTATATGCAGGTTTTCTCTATGCTGAGTGTAGGAGACGGCGCTTATGGAAGCTGTGCTACCTGGATATAGAGAGAAGCGTTTTATCGGAGTTCCCTATCCTTGTTGTAGAGAGGAGCTGATTCCAGGAGTTCTATATCCTGGAATTAGGCATTCGCTGTATGTGGGTATTCTGTATGCTGAGTGTAGCACATGCAGCTTTCTGGAGTTCTGTCATCTAAGTGTAGAGAGATGCAGTTGTCAGTAGTTCTGTATGTTGAATGTAGAGAGAAGCTGTTTCCAAGAGTTCTGTAGTCTGAGAGTAGGCATACGCTGTATATGGGATTCCAGTAGCCTGAGTGTAGCCGATTCAGCTTATGGGAGTTCTGTAACCCTGAATTAGAAAGTTACATTTTAGCGAAGTTCTGTATCAGAGTGTAGGGAGAAGCTGTTTCCAAGAATTCTGCAGCGTATGAGCAGGTATTCGCTATATGCGGGTTTTCTGTATGCTGAGTGTGGCAGATGCAGCTTATGGAAGTTCTGTATCTTGAATGTAGTGAGACACAGTTTGCCAGAGTTCTGTATATGGGTGTAGAGAGAAACTGTTTCCAAGAGTTCTGTAGCCTGGCAAGAGGCATACGCAGTCATTGGGATTTCTGTATCCTGAGTGTGGGAGACGCCGCTTATGGGAGCTCCGCTACCTGGATATAGAGAGAAGCAGTTTACCAGAGTTCTCTATGCTTTGTGTAGAGAGCAGCTGTTTACTGGTGTTTTGTCGCCTGGAATGAGGCATTACATATATGCGGGTTTTCTGTATGCTGAGTGTAGGAGACACCGCTTGTGGGAGCTCTGCTACCTGGATATAGATAGAAGCAGTTTACTGGAGTTCTCTATGCTTTGTGTAGAAAGCAGCTGTTTACTGGATTTCTGTAGCCTGGAATGAGGCATTCGCTATATGCGGGATTTCTCTATGCTGAGTGTAGGAGACGCCGCTTATGGGAGCTCTGCTACCTGGATAGAGAGAATCAGTTTACCGGAGTTCCTTATCCTTGTTGTAGAGCGGAGCTGTTTCCAGGAGTTCTGTGTCCTGGAATTAGGCATTCGCTATATGTGGGTATTCTGTATACTGCATGTAGCAGATGCAGCATTCGGGAGTTCTATACCCTAAGTGTAGAGAGATGCAGTTTCCAGTAGTTCTGTATGTTGAATGTAGAGAGAAGCTGTTTCCAAGAGTTCTGTAGTCTGAGAGTAGGCATACGCTGTATATGGGATTCCTGTAGCCTGAGTGTAGCCGACGCAGCTTATGGGAGATCTGTAACCTAGAATTAGAGAGACGCAGTTTACCGAAGTTCTGTATCTGAATGTAGGACAAGCTTTTTCCAAGAATTCTGTAGCCTATGGGCATGTATTCGCTATACGCGGGTTTTCTGTATGCTGAATGTGGCAGATGCAGCTTATTGGAGTTCTGTATCGTGCTTGTAGTTTGACACAGTTTGCCAGAGTTCTGTTTTTGGGTGTAGAGAGAAACTGTTTCTAGGAGTTCTGTAGCCTGGCATAAGGCATACGCAGTAATTGGGATTTCTATATCCTGAGTGTAGGAGACGCCGCTTATGGCAGCTCCGCTACAAGGATGTAGATAGAAGCAGTGTACCGGAGTTCTCTATCCTTTGTGTAGAAAGCAGCTGTTTACTGGATTTCTGTAGCCTGGAATGAGGCATTCGCTATATGTGGGATTTCTCTATGCTGAGTGTAGGAGACGCCGCTTCTGGGAGCTCTGCTACCTGGATAGAGAGAATCAGTTTACCGGAGTTCCTTATCCTTGTTGTAGAGCGGAGCTGTTTCCAGGAGTTCTGTGTCCTGGAATTAGGCATTCGCTATATGTGGGTATTCTGTATACTGCGTGTAGCAGATGCAGCATTCGGGAGTTCTATACCCTAAGTGTAGAGAGATGCAGTTTCCAGTAGTTCTGTATGTTGAATGTAGAGAGAAGCTGTTTCCAAGAGTTCTGTAGTCTGAGAGTAGGCATACGCTGTATATGGGATTCCTGTAGCCTGAGTGTAGCCGACGCAGCTTATGGGAGATCTGTAACCTAGAATTAGAGAGACGCAGTTTACCGAAGTTCTGTATCAGAATGTAGGACAAGCTGTTTCCAAGAATTCTGTAGCCTATGGGCATGTATTCGCTATACGCGGGTTTTCTGTATGCTGAATGTGGCAGATGCAGCTTATTGGAGTTCTGTATCGTGCTTGTAGTTCGACACAGTTTGCCAGAGTTCTGTTTTTGGGTGTAGAGAGAAACTGTTTCTAGGAGTTCTGTAGCCTGGCATGAGGCATACGCAGTAATTGGGATTTCTATATCCTGAGTGTAGGAGACGCCGCTTATGGCAGCTCCGCTACCTGGATGTAGATAGAAGCAGTGTACCGGAGTTCTCTATCCTTTGTGTAGAAAGCAGCTGTTTACTGGAGTTCTGTAGCATGGAATGAGGCATTCGCTATATGCGGGTTTTCTCTATGCTGAGTGTAGCAGATGCAGCTTTTGGGAATTCTATACCCTAAGTGTAGAGAGATGCAGTTTCCAGTAGTTCTGTATGTTGAATGTAGAGAGAAGCTGTTTCCAAGAGTTCTGTAGTCTGAGAGTAGGCATACGCTGTATATGGGATTCCAGTAGCCTGAGTGTAGCCGATTCAGCTTATGGGAGTTCTGTAACCCTGAATTAGAAAGTTACATTTTAGCGAAGTTCTGTATCAGAGTGTAGGGAGAAGCTGTTTCCAAGAATTCTGCAGCGTATGAGCAGGTATTCGCTATATGCGGGTTTTCTGTATGCTGAGTGTAGCAGATGCAGCTTATGGAAGTTCTGTATCTTGAATGTAGTGAGACACAGTTTGCCAGAGTTCTGTATATGGGTGTAGAGAGAAACTGTTTCCAAGAGTTCTGTAGCCTGGCAAGAGGCATACGCAGTCATTGGGATTTCTGTATCCTGAGTGTAGGAGACGCCGCTTATGGCATCTCCGCTACCTCGATATAGATAGAAGCAGTGTACCGGAGTTCTCTATCCTTTGTGTAGAAAGCAGCTGTTTACTGGTGTTTTGTAGCCTGGAATGAGGCATTACATATATGCGGGTTTTCTGTATGCTGAGTGTAGGAGACACCGCTTGTGGGAGCTCTGCTACCTGGATATAGATAGAAGCAGTTTACTGGAGTTCTCTATGCTTTGCGTAGAAAGCAGCTGTTTACTGGATTTCTGTAGCCTGGAATGAGGCATTCGCTATATGCGGGTTTTCTCTATGCTGAGTGTAGGAGACGCCGCTTATGGGAGCTCTGCTACCTGGATAGAGAGAGAATCAATTTACCGGAATTCCTTATCCTTGTTGTCGAGCGGAGCTGTTTCCAGGAGTTCTGTGTCCTGGAATTAGGCATTCGCTATATGTGGGTATTCTGTATACTGCGTGTAGCAGATGCAGCATTCGGGAGTTCTATACCCTAAGTGTAGAGAGATGCAGTTTCCAGTAGTTCTGTATGTTGAATGTAGAGAGAAGCTGTTTCCAAGTGTTCTGTAGTCTGAGAGTAGGCATACGCTGTATATGGGATTCCTGTAGCCTGAGTGTAGCCGACGCAGCTTATGTTAGATCTGTAACCTAGAATTAGAGAGACGCAGTTTACCGAAGTTCTGTATCAGAATGTAGGACAAGCTGTTTCCAAGAATTCTGTAGCCTATGGGCATGTATTCGCTATACGCGGGTTTTCTGTATGCTGAATGTGGCAGATGCAGCTTTTTGGAGTTCTGTATCGTGCTTGTAGTTCGACACAGTTTGCCAGAGTTCTGTTTTTGGGTGTAGAGAGAAACTGTTTCTAGGAGTTCTGTAGCCTGGCATAAGGCATACGCAGTAATTGGGATTTCTATATCCTGAGTGTAGGAGACGCCGCTTATGGCAGCTCCGCTACCTGGATGTAGATAGAAGCAGTGTACCGGAGTTCTCTATCCTTTGTGTAGAAAGCAGCTGTTTACTGGAGTTCTGTAGCATGGAATGAGGCATTCGCTATATGCGGGTTTTCTCTATGCTGAGTGTAGCAGATGCAGCTTTTGGGAATTCTATACCCTAAGTGTAGAGAGATGCAGTTTCCAGTAGTTCTGTATGTTGAATGTAGAGAGAAGCTGTTTCCAAGAGTTCTGTAGTCTGAGAGTAGGCATACGCTGTATATGGGATTCCTGTAGCCTGAGTGTAGCCGACGCAGCTTATGGGAGATCTGTAACCTAGAATTAGAGAGACGCAGTTTACCGAAGTTCTGTATCAGAATGTAGGACAAGCTGTTTCCAAGAATTCTGTAGCCTATGTATTCGCTATACGCGGGTTTTCTGTATGCTGAGTGTGGCAGATGCAGCTTATTGGAGTTCTGTATCGTGCTTGTAGTTCGACACAGTTTGCCAGAGTTCTGTTTTTGGGTGTAGAGAGAAACTGTTTCTAGGAGTTCTGTAGCCTGGCATAAGGCATACGCAGTAATTGGGATTTCTATATCCTGAGTGTAGGAGACGCCGCTTATGGCAGCTCTGCTACCTGGATATAGATAGAAGCAGTTTACCGGAGTTCTCTATCCTTTGTGTAGAAAGCAGCTGTTTACTGGAGTTCTGTAGCATGGAATGAGGCATTCGCTATATGCGGGTTTTCTCTATGCTGAGTGTAGCAGATGCAGCTTTTGGGAATTCTATACCCTAAGTGTAGAGAGATGCAGTTTCCAGTAGTTCTGTATGTTGAATGTAGAGAGAAGCTGTTTCCAAGAGTTCTGTAGTCTGAGAGTAGGCATACGCTCTATATGGGATTCCAGTAGCCTGAGTGTAGCCGATTCAGCTTATGGGAGTTCTGTAACCCTGAATTAGAAAGTTACATTTTAGCGAAGTTCTGTATCAGAGTGTAGGGAGAAGCTGTTTCCAAGAATTCTGCGGCGTATGAGCAGGTATTCGCTATATGCGGGTTTTCTGTATGCTGAGTGTGGCAGACGCAGCTTATGGAAGTTCTGTATCTTGAATGTAGTGAGACACAGTTTGCCAGAGTTCTGTATATGGGTGTAGAGAGAAACTGTTTCCAAGAGTTCTGTAGCCTGGCAAGAGGCATACGCAGTCATTGGGATTTCTGTATCCTGAGTGTGGGAGACGCCGCTTATGGGAGCTCCGCTACCTGGATATAGAGAGAAGCAGTTTACCAGAGTTCTCTATGCTTTGTGTAGAGAGCAGCTGTTTACTGGTGTTTTGTCGCCTGGAATGAGGCATTACATATATGCGGGTTTTCTGTATGCTGAGTGTAGGAGACGCCGCTTGTGGGAGCTCTGCTACCTGGATATAGATAGAAGCAGTTTACTGGAGTTCTCTATGCTTTGTGTAGAAAGCAGCTGTTTACTGGATTTCTGTAGCCTGTAATGAGGCATTCGCTATATGCGGGTTTTCTCTATGCTGAGTGTAGGTGACGGCGCTTCTGGGAGCTCTGCTACCTGGATAGAGAGAGAATCAGTTTACCGGAGTTCCTTATCCTTGTTGTAGAGCGGAGCTGTTTCCAGGAGTTCTGTGTCCTGGAATTAGGCATTCGCTATATGTGGGTATTCTGTATACTGCGTGTAGCAGATGCAGCATTCGGGAGTTCTATACCCTAAGTGTAGAGAGATGCAGTTTCCATTAGTTCTGTATGTTGAATGTAGAGAGAAGCTGTTTCCAAGAGTTCTGTAGTCTGAGAGTAGGCATACGCTGTATATGGGATTCCTGTAGCCTGAGTGTAGCCGACGCAGCTTATGGGAGATCTGTAACCTAGAATTAGAGAGACGCAGTTTACCGAAGTTCTGTATCAGAATGTAGGACAAGCTGTTTCCAAGAATTCTGTAGCCTATGGGCATGTATTTGCTATACGCGGGTTTTCTGTATGCTGAATGTGGCAGATGCAGCTTATTGGAGTTCTGTATCGTGCTTGTAGTTCGACACAGTTTGCCAGAGTTCTGTTTTTGGGTGTAGAGAGAAACTGTTTCTAGGAGTTCTGTAGCCTGGCATAAGGCATACGCAGTAATTGGGATTTCTATATCCTGAGTGTAGGAGACGCCGCTTATGGCAGCTCCGCTACGTGGATGTAGATAGAAGCAGTTTACCGGAGTTCTCTATGCTTTGTGTAGAAAGCAGCTGTTTACTGGAGTTCTGTAGCCTGGAATGAGGCATTCGCTATATGCAGGTTTTCTCTATGCTGAGTGTAGGAGACGGCGCTTATGGAAGCTCTGCTACCTGGATATAGAGAGAAGCGTTTTACCGGAGTTCCCTATCCTTGTTGTAGAGAGGAGCTGATTCCAGGAGTTCTATATCCTGGAATTAGGCATTCGCTGTATGTGGGTATTCTGTATGCTGAGTGTAGCACATGCAGCTTTCTGGAGTTCTGTCATCTAAGTGTAGAGAGATGCAGTTGTCAGTAGTTCTGTATGTTGAATGTAGAGAGAAGCTGTTTCCAAGAGTTCTGTAGTCTGAGAGTAGGCATACGCTCTATATGGGATTCCAGTAGCCTGAGTGTAGCCGATTCAGCTTATGGGAGTTCTGTAACCCTGAATTAGAAAGTTACATTTTAGCGAAGTTCTGTATCAGAGTGTAGGGAGAAGCTGTTTCCAAGAATTCTGCAGCGTATGAGCAGGTATTCGCTATATGCGGGTTTTCTGTATGCTGAGTGTGGCAGATGCAGCTTATGGAAGTTCTGTATCTTGAATGTAGTGAGACACAGTTTGCCAGAGTTCTGTATATGGGTGTAGAGAGAAACTGTTTCCAAGAGTTCTGTAGCCTGGCAAGAGGCATACGCAGTAATTGGGATTTCTGTATCCTGAGTGTGGGAGACGCCGCTTATGGGAGCTCCGCTACCTGGATATAGAGAGAAGCAGTTTACCAGAGTTCTCTATGCTTTGTGTAGAGAGCAGCTGTTTACTGGTGTTTTGTCGCCTGGAATGAGGCATTACATATATGCGGGTTTTCTGTATGCTGAGTGTAGGAGACACCGCTTGTGGGAGCTCTGCTACCTGGATATAGATAGAAGCAGTTTACTGGAGTTCTCTATGCTTTGTGTAGAAAGCAGCTGTTTACTGGATTTCTGTAGCCTGGAATGAGGCATTCGCTATATGCGGGATTTCTCTATGCTGAGTGTAGGAGACGCCGCTTATTGGAGCTCTGCTACCTGGATAGAGAGAATCAGTTTACCGGAGTTCCTTATCCTTGTTGTAGAGCGGTTCTGTTTCCAGGAGTTCTGTGTCCTGGAATTAGGCATTCGCTATATGTGGGTATTCTGTATACTGCATGTAGCAGATGCAGCATTCGGGAGTTCTATACCCTAAGTGTAGAGAGATGCAGTTTCCAGTAGTTCTGTATGTTGAATGTAGAGAGAAGCTGTTTCCAAGAGTTCTGTAGTCTGAGAGTAGGCATACGCTGTATATGGGATTCCTGTAGCCTGAGTGTAGCCGACGCAGCTTATGGGAGATCTGTAACCTAGAATTAGAGAGACGCAGTTTACCGAAGTTCTGTATCAGAATGTAGGACAAGCTTTTTCCAAGAATTCTGTAGCCTATGGGCATGTATTCGCTATACGCGGGTTTTCTGTATGCTGAATGTGGCAGATGCAGCTTATTGGAGTTCTGTATCGTGCTTGTAGTTTGACACAGTTTGCCAGAGTTCTGTTTTTGGGTGTAGAGAGAAACTGTTTCTAGGAGTTCTGTAGCCTGGCATAAGGCATACGCAGTAATTGGGATTTCTATATCCTGAGTGTAGGAGACGCCGCTTATGGCAGCTCCGCTACCTGGATGTAGATAGAAGCAGTGTACCAGAGTTCTCTATCCTTTGTGTAGAAAGCAGCTGTTTACTGGAGTTCTGTAGCATGGAATGAGGCATTCGCTATATGTGGGATTTCTCTATGCTGAGTGTAGGAGACGCCGCTTATGGGAGCTCTGCTACCTGGATAGAGAGAATCAGTTTACCGGAGTTCCTTATCCTTGTTGTAGAGCGGAGCTGTTTCCAGGAGTTCTGTGTCCTGGAATTAGGCATTCGCTATATGTGGGTATTCTGTATACTGCGTGTAGCAGATGCAGCATTCGGGAGTTCTATACCCTAAGTGTAGAGAGATGCAGTTTCCATTAGTTCTGTATGTTCAATGTAGAGAGAAGCTGTTTCCAAGAGTTCTGTAGTCTGAGAGTAGGCATACGCTGTATATGGGATTCCTGTAGCCTGAGTGTAGCCGACGCAGCTTATGGGAGATCTGTAACCTAGAATTAGAGAGACGCAGTTTACCGAAGTTCTGTATCAGAATGTAGGACAAGCTGTTTCCAAGAATTCTGTAGCCTATGGGCATATATTCGCTATACGCGGGTTTTCTGTATGCTGAATGTGGCAGATGCAGCTTATTGGAGTTCTGTATCGTGCTTGTAGTTTGACACAGTTTGCCAGAGTTCTGTTTTTGGGTGTAGAGAGAAACTGTTTCTAGGAGTTCTGTAGCCTGGCATAAGGCATACGCAGTAATTGGGATTTCTATATCCTGAGTGTAGGAGACGCCGCTTATGGCAGCTCCGCTACCTGGATGTAGATAGAAGCAGTGTACCGGAGTTCTCTATCCTTTGTGTAGAAAGCAGCTGTTTACTGGAGTTCTGTAGCATGGAATGAGGCATTCGCTATATGCGGGTTTTCTCTATGCTGAGTGTAGCAGATGCAGCTTTTGGGAATTCTATACCCTAAGTGTAGAGAGATGCAGTTTCCAGTAGTTCTGTATGTTGAATGTAGAGAGAAGCTGTTTCCAAGAGTTCTGTAGTCTGAGAGTAGGCATACGCTCTATATGGGATTCCAGTAGCCTGAGTGTAGCCGATTCAGCTTATGGGAGTTCTGTAACCCTGAATTAGAAAGTTACATTTTAGCGAAGTTCTGTATCAGAGTGTAGGGAGAAGCTGTTTCCAAGAATTCTGCGGCGTATGAGCAGGTATTCGCTATATGCGGGTTTTCTGTATGCTGAGTGTAGCAGATGCAGCTTATGGAAGTTCTGTATCTTGAATGTAGTGAGACACAGTTTGCCAGAGTTCTGTATATGGGTGTAGAGAGAAACTGTTTCCAAGAGTTCTGTAGCCTGGCAAGAGGCATACGCAGTCATTGGGATTTCTGTATCCTGAGTGTGGGAGACGCCGCTTATGGGAGCTCCGCTACCTGGATATAGAGAGAAGCAGTTTACCAGAGTTCTCTATGCTTTGTGTAGAGAGCAGCTGTTTACTGGTGTTTTGTAGCCTGGAATGAGGCATTACATATATGCGGGTTTTCTGTATGCTGAGTGTAGGAGACACCGCTTGTGGGAGCTCTGCTACCTGGATATAGATAGAAGCAGTTTACTGGAGTTCTCTATGCTTTGCGTAGAAAGCAGCTGTTTACTGGATTTCTGTAGCCTGGAATGAGGCATTCGCTATATGCGGGTTTTCTCTATGCTGAGTGTAGGAGACGCCGCTTATGGGAGCTCTGCTACCTGGATAGAGAGAGAATCAATTTACCGGAATTCCTTATCCTTGTTGTAGAGCGGAGCTGTTTCCAGGAGTTCTGTGTCCTGGAATTAGGCATTCGCTATATGTGGGTATTCTGTATACTGCGTGTAGCAGATGCAGCATTCGGGAGTTCTATACCCTAAGTGTAGAGAGATGCAGTTTCCATTAGTTCTGTATGTTGAATGTAGAGAGAAGCTGTTTCCAAGTGTTCTGTAGTCTGAGAGTAGGCATACGCTGTATATGGGATTCCTGTAGCCTGAGTGTAGCCGACGCAGCTTATGGGAGATCTGTAACCTAGAATTAGAGAGACGCAGTTTACCGAAGTTCTGTATCAGAATGTAGGACAAGCTGTTTCCAAGAATTCTGTAGCCTATGGGCATGTATTCGCTATACGCGGGTTTTCTGTATGCTGAATGTGGCAGATGCAGCTTATTGGAGTTCTGTATCGTGCTTGTAGTTCGACACAGTTTGCCAGAGTTCTGTTTTTGGGTGTAGAGAGAAACTGTTTCTAGGAGTTCTGTAGCCTGGCATAAGGCATACGCAGTAATTGGGATTTCTATATCCTGAGTGTAGGAGACGCCGCTTATGGCAGCTCCGCTACCTGGATGTAGATAGAAGCAGTGTACCGGAGTTCTCTATCCTTTGTGTAGAAAGCAGCTGTTTACTGGAGTTCTGTAGCATGGAATGAGGCATTCGCTATATGCGGGTTTTCTCTATGCTGAGTGTAGCAGATGCAGCTTTTGGGAATTCTATACCCTAAGTGTAGAGAGATGCAGTTTCCAGTAGTTCTGTATGTTGAATGTAGAGAGAAGCTGTTTCCAAGAGTTCTGTAGTCTGAGAGTAGGCATACGCTGTATATGGGATTCCTGTAGCCTGAGTGTAGCCGACGCAGCTTATGGGAGATCTGTAACCTAGAATTAGAGAGACGCAGTTTACCGAAGTTCTGTATCAGAATGTAGGACAAGCTGTTTCCAAGAATTCTGTAGCCTATGTATTCGCTATACGCGGGTTTTCTGTATGCTGAATGTGGCAGATGCAGCTTATTGGAGTTCTGTATCGTGCTTGTAGTTCGACACAGTTTGCCAGAGTTCTGTTTCTGGGTGTAGAGAGAAACTGTTTCTAGGAGTTTTGTAGCCTGGCATAAGGCATACGCAGTAATTGGGATTTCTATATCCTGAGTGTAGGAGACGCCGCTTATGGCAGCTCCGCTACCTGGATATAGATAGAAGCAGTGTACCGGAGTTCTCTATCCTTTGTGTAGAAAGCAGCTGTTTACTGGAGTTCTGTAGCATGGAATGAGGCATTCGCTATATGCGGGTTTTCTCTATGCTGAGTGTAGCAGATGCAGCTTTTGGGAATTCTATACCCTAAGTGTAGAGAGATGCAGTTTCCAGTAGTTCTGTATGTTGAATGTAGAGAGAAGCTGTTTCCAAGAGTTCTGTAGTCTGAGAGTAGGCATACGCTCTATATGGGATTCCAGTAGCCTGAGTGTAGCCGATTCAGCTTATGGGAGTTCTGTAACCCTGAATTAGAAAGTTACATTTTAGCGAAGTTCTGTATCAGAGTGTAGGGAGAAGCTGTTTCCAAGAATTCTGCGGCGTATGAGCAGGTATTCGCTATATGCGGGTTTTCTGTATGCTGAGTGTGGCAGACGCAGCTTATGGAAGTTCTGTACCTTGAATGTAGTGAGACACAGTTTGCCAGAGTTCTGTATATGGGTGTAGAGAGAAACTGTTTCCAAGAGTTCTGTAGCCTGGCAAGAGGCATACGCAGTCATTGGGATTTCTGTATCCTGAGTGTGGGAGACGCCGCTTATGGGAGCTCCGCTACCTGGATATAGAGAGAAGCAGTTTACCAGAGTTCTCTATGCTTTGTGTAGAGAGCAGCTGTTTACTGGTGTTTTGTCGCCTGGAATGAGGCATTACATATATGCGGGTTTTCTGTATGCTGAGTGTAGGAGACGCCGCTTGTGGGAGCTCTGCTACCTGGATATAGATAGAAGCAGTTTACTGGAGTTCTCTATGCTTTGTGTAGAAAGCAGCTGTTTACTGGATTTCTGTAGCCTGGAATGAGGCATTCGCTATATGCGGGTTTTCTCTATGCTGAGTGTAGGTGACGGCGCTTCTGGGAGCTCTGCTACCTGGATAGAGAGAGAATCAGTTTACCGGAGTTCCTTATCCTTGTTGTAGAGCGGAGCTGTTTCCTGGAGTTCTGTGTCCTGGAATTAGGCATTCGCTATATGTGGGTATTCTGTATACTGCGTGTAGCAGATGCAGCATTCGGGAGTTCTATACCCTAAGTGTAGAGAGATGCAGTTTCCAGTAGTTCTGTATGTTGAATGTAGAGAGAAGCTGTTTCCAAGAGTTCTGTAGTCTGAGAGTAGGCATACGCTGTATATGGGATTCCTGTAGCCTGAGTGTAGCCGACGCAGCTTATGGGAGATCTGTAACCTAGAATTAGAGAGACGCAGTTTACCGAAGTTCTGTATCAGAATGTAGGGACAAGCTGTTTCCAAGAATTCTGTAGCCTATGGGCATGTATTCGCTATACGCGGGTTTTCTGTATGCTGAATGTGGCAGATGCAGCTTATTGGAGTTCTGTATCGTGCTTGTAGTTCGACACAGTTTGCCAGAGTTCTGTTTTTGGGTGTAGAGAGAAACTGTTTCTAGGAGTTCTGTAGCCTGGCATAAGGCATACGCAGTAATTGGGATTTCTATATCCTGAGTGTAGGAGACGCCGCTTATGGCAGCTCCGCTACGTGGATGTAGATAGAAGCAGTTTACCGGAGTTCTCTATGCTTTGTGTAGAAAGCAGCTGTTTACTGGAGTTCTGTAGCCTGGAATGAGGCATTCGCTATATGCAGGTTTTCTCTATGCTGAGTGTAGGAGACGGCGCTTATGGAAGCTCTGCTACCTGGATATAGAGAGAAGCGTTTTACCGGAGTTCCCTATCCTTGTTGTAGAGAGGAGCTGATTCCAGGAGTTCTATATCCTGGAATTAGGCATTCGCTGTATGTGGGTATTCTGTATGCTGAGTGTAGCACATGCAGCTTTCTGGAGTTCTGTCATCTAAGTGTAGAGAGATGCAGTTTCCAGGAGTTCTGTATGTTGAATGTAGAGAGAAGCTGTTTCCAAGAGTTCTGTAGTCTGAGAGTAGGCATACGCTGTATATGGGATTCCAGTAGCCTGAGTTTAGCCGATTCAGCTTATGGGAGTTCTGTAACCCTGAATTAGAAAGTTACATTTTAGCGAAGTTCTGTATCAGAGTGTAGGGAGAAGCTGTTTCCAAGAATTCTGCGGCGTATGAGCAGGTATTCGCTATATGCGGGTTTTCTGTATGCTGAGTGTAGCAGATGCAGCTTATGGAAGTTCTGTATCTTGAATGTAGTGAGACACAGTTTGCCAGAGTTCTGTATATGGGTGTAGAGAGAAACTGTTTCCAAGAGTTCTGTAGCCTGGCAAGAGGCATACGCAGTCATTGGGATTTCTGTATCCTGAGTGTGGGAGACGCCGCTTATGGGAGCTCCGCTACCTGGATATAGAGAGAAGCAGTTTACCAGAGTTCTCTATGCTTTGTGTAGAGAGCAGCTGTTTACTGGTGTTTTGTAGCCTGGAATGAGGCATTACATATATGCGGGTTTTCTGTATGCTGAGTGTAGGAGACACCGCTTGTGGGAGCTCTGCTACCTGGATATAGATAGAAGCAGTTTACTGGAGTTCTCTATGCTTTGTGTAGAAAGCAGCTGTTTACTGGATTTCTGTAGCCTGGAATGAGGCATTCGCTATATGCGGGTTTTCTCTATGCTGAGTGTAGGAGACGCCGCTTCTGGGAGCTCTGCTACCTGGATAGAGAGAGAATCAATTTACTGGAATTCCTTATCCTTGTTGTAGAGCGGAGCTGTTTCCAGGAGTTCTGTGTCCTGGAATTAGGCATTCGCTATATGTGGGTATTCTGTATACTGCGTGTAGCAGATGCAGCATTCGGGAGTTCTATACCCTAAGTGTAGAGAGATGCAGTTTCCATTAGTTCTGTATGTTGAATGTAGAGAGAAGCTGTTTCCAAGTGTTCTGTAGTCTGAGAGTAGGCATACGCTGTATATGGGATTCCTGTAGCCTGAGTGTAGCCGACGCAGCTTATGGGAGATCTGTAACCTAGAATTAGAGAGACGCAGTTTACCGAAGTTCTGTATCAGAATGTAGGACAAGCTGTTTCCAAGAATTCTGTAGCCTATGGGCATGTATTCGCTATACGCGGGTTTTCTGTATGCTGAATGTGGCAGATGCAGCTTATTGGAGTTCTGTATCGTGCTTGTAGTTCGACACAGTTTGCCAGAGTTCTGTTTTTGGGTGTAGAGAGAAACTGTTTCTAGGAGTTCTGTAGCCTGGCATAAGGCATACGCAGTAATTGGGATTTCTATATCCTGAGTGTAGGAGACGCCGCTTATGGCAGTTCCGCTACCTGGATATAGATAGAAGCAATGTACCGGAGTTCTCTATCCTTAAAAAGCAGCTGTTTACTGGAGTTCTGTAGCATGGAATGAGGCATTCGCTATATGCGGGTTTTCTCTATGCTGAGTGTAGCAGATGCAGCTTTTGGGAATTCTATACCCTAGGTGTAGAGAGATGCAGTTTCCAGTAGTTCTGTATGTTGAATGTAGAGAGAAGCTGTTTCCAAGAGTTCTGTAGTCTGAGAGTAGGCATAAGCTCTATATGGGATTCCAGTAGCCTGAGTGTAGCCGATTCAGCTTATGGGAGTTCTGTAACCCTGAATTAGAAAGTTACATTTTAGCGAAGTTCTGTATCAGAATGTAGGGAGAAGCTGTTTCCAAGAATTCTGCGGCGTATGAGCAGGTATTCGCTATATGCGCGTTTTCTGTATGCTGAGTGTGGCAGACGCAGCTTATGGAAGTTCTGTATCTTGAATGTAGTGAGACACAGTTTGCCAGAGTTCTGTATATGGGTGTAGAGAGAAACTGTTTCCAAGAGTTCTGTAGCCTGGCAAGAGGCATACGCAGTCATTGGGATTTCTGTATCCTGAGTGTGGGAGACGCCGCTTATGGGAGCTCCGCTACCTGGATATAGAGAGAAGCAGTTTACCAGAGTTCTCTATGCTTTGTGTAGAGAGCAGCTGTTTACTGGTGTTTTGTCGCCTGGAATGAGGCATTACATATATGCGGGTTTTCTGTATGCTGAGTGTAGGAGACGCCGCTTGTGGGAGCTCTGCTACCTGGATATAGATAGAAGCAGTTTACTGGAGTTCTCTATGCTTTGTGTAGAAAGCAGCTGTTTACTGGATTTCTGTAGCCTGGAATGAGGCATTCGCTATATGCCGGTTTTCTCTATGCTGAGTGTAGGTGACGGCGCTTCTGGGAGCTCTGCTACCTGGATAGAGAGAGAATCAGTTTACCGGAGTTCCTTATCCTTGTTGTAGAGCGGAGCTGTTTCCAGGAGTTCTGTGTCCTGGAATTAGGCATTCGCTATATGTGGGTATTCTGTATACTGCGTGTAGCAGATGCAGCATTCGAGAGTTCTATACCCTAAGTGTAGAGAGATGCAGTTTCCAGTAGTTCTGTATGTTGAATGTAGAGAGAAGCTGTTTCCAAGAGTTCTGTAGTCTGAGAGTAGGCATACGCTGTATATGGGATTCCTGTAGCCTGAGTGTAGCCGACGCAGCTTATGGGAGATCTGTAACCTAGAATTAGAGAGACGCAGTTTAACGAAGTTCTGTATCAGAATGTAGGGACAAGCTGTTTCCAAGAATTCTGTAGCCTATGGGCATGTATTCGCTATACGCGGGTTTTCTGTATGCTGAATGTGGCAGATGCAGCTTATTGGAGTTCTGTATCATGCTTGTAGTTCGACACAGTTTGCCAGAGTTCTGTTTTTGGGTGTAGAGAGAAACTGTTTCTAGGAGTTCTGTAGCCTGGCATAAGGCATACGCAGTAATTGGGATTTCTATATCCTGAGTGTAGGAGACGCCGCTTATGGCAGCTCCGCTACGTGGATGTAGATAGAAGCAGTTTACCGGAGTTCTCTATCCTTTGTATAGAAAGCAGCTGTTTACTGGATTTCTGTAGCCTGGAATGAGGCATTCGCTATATGCGGGATTTCTCTATGCTGAGTGTAGGAGACGGCGCTTATGGAAGCTCTGCTACCTGGATATAGATAGAAGCAGTTTACTGGAGTTCTCTATGTTTTGTGTAGAAAGCAGCTGTTTACTGGATTTCTGTAGCCTGGAATGAGGCATTCGCTATATGCGGGTTTTCTCTATGCTGAGTGTAGGAGACGCCGCTTATGGCAGCTCCGCTACGTGGATGTAGATAGAAGCAGTTTACCGGAGTTCTCTATCCTTTGTGTAGAAAGCAGCTGTTTACTGGAGTTCTGTAGCCTGGAATGAGGCATTCGCTATATGCAGGTTTTCTCTATGCTGAGTGTAGGAGACGGCGCTTATGGAAGCTGTGCTACCTGGATATAGAGAGAAGCGTTTTACCGGAGTTCCCTATCCTTGTTGTAGAGAGGAGCTGATTCCAGGAGTTCTATATCCTGGAATTAGGCATTCGCTGTATGTGGGTATTCTGTATGCTGAGTGTAGCACATGCAGCTTTCTGGAGTTCTGTCATCTAAGTGTAGAGAGATGCAGTTGTCAGTAGTTCTGTATGTTGAATGTAGAGAGAAGCTGTTTCCAAGAGTTCTGTAGTCTGAGAGTAGGCATACGCTCTATATGGGATTCCAGTAGCCTGAGTGTAGCCGATTCAGCTTATGGGAGTTCTGTAACCCTGAATTAGAAAGTTACATTTTAGCGAAGTTCTGTATCAGAGTGTAGGGAGAAGCTGTTTCCAAGAATTCTGCAGCGTATGAGCAGGTATTCGCTATATGCGGGTTTTCTGTATGCTGAGTGTGGCAGATGCAGCTTATGGAAGTTCTGTATCTTGAATGTAGTGAGACACAGTTTGCCAGAGTTCTGTATATGGGTGTAGAGAGAAACTGTTTCCAAGAGTTCTGTAGCCTGGCAAGAGGCATACGCAGTCATTGGGATTTCTGTATCCTGAGTGTGGGAGACGCCGCTTATGGGAGCTCCGCTACCTGGATATAGAGAGAAGCAGTTTACCAGAGTTCTCTATGCTTTGTGTAGAGAGCAGCTGTTTACTGGTGTTTTGTCGCCTGGAATGAGGCCTTTGCACATATATGCGGGTTTTCTGTATGCTGAGTGTAGGAGACACCGCTTGTGGGAGCTCTGCTACCTGGATATAGATAGAAGCAGTTTACTGGAGTTCTCTATGCTTTGTGTAGAAAGCAGCTGTTTACTGGATTTCTGTAGCCTGGAATGAGGCATTCGCTATATGCGGGATTTCTCTATGCTGAGTGTAGGAGACGCCGCTTATGGGAGCTCTGCTACCTGGATAGAGAGAATCAGTTTACCGGAGTTCCTTATCCTTGTTGTAGAGCGGAGCTGTTTCCAGGAGTTCTGTGTCCTGGAATTAGGCATTCGCTATATGTGGGTATTCTGTATACTGCGTGTAGCAGATGCAGCATTCGGGAGTTCTATACCCTAAGTGTAGAGAGATGCAGTTTCCAGTAGTTCTGTATGTTGAATGTAGAGAGAAGCTGTTTCCAAGAGTTCTGTAGTCTGAGAGTAGGCATACGCTGTATATGGGATTCCTGTAGCCTGAGTGTAGCCGACGCAGCTTATGGGAGATCTGTAACCTAGAATTAGAGAGACGCAGTTTACCGAAGTTCTGTATCTGAATGTAGGACAAGCTGTTTCCAAGAATTCTGTAGCCTATGGGCATGTATTCGCTATACGCGGGTTTTCTGTATGCTGAATGTGGCAGATGCAGCTTATTGGAGTTCTGTATCGTGCTTGTAGTTCGACACAGTTTGCCAGAGTTCTGTTTTTGGGTGTAGAGAGAAACTGTTTCTAGGAGTTCTGTAGCCTGGCATAAGGCATACGCAGTAATTGGGATTTCTATATCCTGAGTGTAGGAGACGCCGCTTATGGCAGTTCCGCTACCTGGATATAGATAGAAGCAATGTACCAGAGTTCTCTATCCTTAAAAAGCAGCTGTTTACTGGAGTTCTGTAGCATGGAATGAGGCATTCGCTATATGCGGGTTTTCTCTATGCTGAGTGTAGCAGATGCAGCTTTTGGGAATTCTATACCCTAGGTGTAGAGAGATGCAGTTTCCAGTAGTTCTGTATGTTGAATGTAGAGAGAAGCTGTTTCCAAGAGTTCTGTAGTCTGAGAGTAGGCATACGCTCTATATGGGATTCCAGTAGCCTGAGTGTAGCCGATTCAGCTTATGGGAGTTCTGTAACCCTGAATTAGAAAGTTACATTTTAGCGAAGTTCTGTATCAGAGTGTAGGGAGAAGCTGTTTCCAAGAATTCTGCGGCGTATGAGCAGGTATTCGCTATATGCGGGTTTTCTGTATGCTGAGTGTGGCAGACGCAGCTTATGGAAGTTCTGTATCTTGAATGTAGTGAGACACAGTTTGCCAGAGTTCTGTATATGGGTGTAGAGAGAAACTGTTTCCAAGAGTTCTGTAGCCTGGCAAGAGGCATACGCAGTCATTGGGATTTCTGTATCCTGAGTGTGGGAGACGCCGCTTATGGGAGCTCCGCTACCTGGATATAGAGAGAAGCAGTTTACCAGAGTTCTCTATGCTTTGTGTAGAGAGCAGCTGTTTACTGGTGTTTTGTAGCCTGGAATGAGGCATTACATATATGCGGGTTTTCTGTATGCTGAGTGTAGGAGACGCCGCTTGTGGGAGCTCTGCTACCTGGATATAGATAGAAGCAGTTTACTGGAGTTCTCTATGCTTTGTGTAGAAAGCAGCTGTTTACTGGATTTCTGTAGCCTGTAATGAGGCATTCGCTATATGCGGGTTTTCTCTATGCTGAGTGTAGGTGACGGCGCTTCTGGGAGCTCTGCTACCTGGATAGAGAGAGAATCAGTTTACCGGAGTTCCTTATCCTTGTTGTAGAGCGGAGCTGTTTCCAGGAGTTCTGTGTCCTGGAATTAGGCATTCGCTATATGTGGGTATTCTGTATACTGCGTGTAGCAGATGCAGCATTCGGGAGTTCTATACCCTAAGTGTAGAGAGATGCAGTTTCCAGTAGTTCTGTATGTTGAATGTAGAGAGAAGCTGTTTCCAAGAGTTCTGTAGTCTGAGAGTAGGCATACGCTGTATATGGGATTCCTGTAGCCTGAGTGTAGCCGACGCAGCTTATGGGAGATCTGTAACCTAGAATTAGAGAGACGCAGTTTAACGAAGTTCTGTATCAGAATGTAGGGACAAGCTGTTTCCAAGAATTCTGTAGCCTATGGGCATGTATTCGCTATACGCGGGTTTTCTGTATGCTGAATGTGGCAGATGCAGCTTATTGGAGTTCTGTATCATGCTTGTAGTTCGACACAGTTTGCCAGAGTTCTGTTTTTGGGTGTAGAGAGAAACTGTTTCTAGGAGTTCTGTAGCCTGGCATAAGGCATACGCAGTAATTGGGATTTCTATATCCTGAGTGTAGGAGACGCCGCTTATGGCAGCTCCGCTACGTGGATGTAGATAGAAGCAGTTTACCGGAGTTCTCTATCCTTTGTGTAGAAAGCAGCTGTTTACTGGATTTCTGTAGCCTGGAATGAGGCATTCGCTATATGCGGGATTTCTCTATGCTGAGTGTAGGAGACGGCGCTTATGGAAGCTCTGCTACCTGGATATAGATAGAAGCAGTTTAGTGGAGTTCTCTATGTTTTGTGTAGAAAGCAGCTGTTTACTGGATTTCTGTAGCCTGGAATGAGGCATTCGCTATATGCGGGTTTTCTCTATGCTGAGTGTAGGAGACACCGCTTATGGCAGCTCCGCTACGTGGATGTAGATAGAAGCAGTTTACCGGAGTTCTCTATCCTTTGTGTAGAAAGCAGCTGTTTACTGGAGTTCTGTAGCATGGAATGAGGCATTCGCTATATGCAGGTTTTCTCTATGCTGAGTGTAGGAGACGGCGCTTATGGAAGCTGTGCTACCTGGATATAGAGAGAAGCGTTTTACCGGAGTTCCCTATCCTTGTTGTAGAGAGGAGCTGATTCCAGGAGTTCTATATCCTGGAATTAGGCATTCGCTGTATGTGGGTATTCTGTATGCTGAGTGTAGCACATGCAGCTTTCTGGAGTTCTGTCATCTAAGTGTAGAGAGATGCAGTTTCCAGTAGTTCTGTATGTTGAATGTAGAGAGAAGCTGTTTCCAAGAGTTCTGTAGTCTGAGAGTAGGCATACGCTCTCTATGGGATTCCAGTAGCCTGAGTATAGCCGATTCAGCTTATGGGAGTTCTGTAACCCTGAATTAGAAAGTTACATTTTAGCGAAGTTCTGTATCAGAGTGTAGGGAGAAGCTGTTTCCAAGAATTCTGCAGCGTATGAGCAGGTATTCGCTATATGCGGGTTTTCTGTATGCTGAGTGTGGCAGATGCAGCTTATGGAAGTTCTGTATCTTGAATGTAGTGAGACACAGTTTGCCAGAGTTCTGTATATGGGTGTAGAGAGAAACTGTTTCCAAGAGTTCTGTAGCCTGGCAAGAGGCATACGCAGTCATTGGGATTTCTGTATCCTGAGTGTGGGAGACGCCGCTTATGGGAGCTCCGCTACCTGGATATAGAGAGAAGCAGTTTACCAGAGTTCTCTATGCTTTGTGTAGAGAGCAGCTGTTTACTGGTGTTTTGTCGCCTGGAATGAGGCATTTGCACATATATGCGGGTTTTCTGTATGCTGAGTGTAGGAGACACCGCTTGTGGGAGCTCTGCTACCTGGATATAGATAGAAGCAGTTTACTGGAGTTCTCTATGCTTTGTGTAGAAAGCAGCTGTTTACTGGATTTCTGTAGCCTGGAATGAGGCATTCGCTATATGCGGGATTTCTCTATGCTGAGTGTAGGAGACGCCGCTTATGGGAGCTCTGCTACCTGGATAGAGAGAATCAGTTTACCGGAGTTCCTTATCCTTGTTGTAGAGCGGAGCTGTTTCCAGGAGTTCTGTGTCCTGGAATTAGGCATTCGCTATATGTGGGTATTCTGTATACTGCGTGTAGCAGATGCAGCATTCGGGAGTTCTATACCCTAAGTGTAGAGAGATGCAGTTTCCATTAGTTCTGTATGTTGAATGTAGAGAGAAGCTGTTTCCAAGAGTTCTGTAGTCTGAGAGTAGGCATACGCTGTATATGGGATTCCTGTAGCCTGAGTGTAGCCGACGCAGCTTATGGGAGATCTGTAACCTAGAATTAGAGAGACGCAGTTTACCGAAGTTCTGTATCAGAATGTAGGACAAGCTGTTTCCAAGAATTCTGTAGCCTATGGGCATGTATTCGCTATACGCGGGTTTTCTGTATGCTGAATGTGGCAGATGCAGCTTATTGGAGTTCTGTATCGTGCTTGTAGTTTGACACAGTTTGCCAGAGTTCTGTTTTTGGGTGTAGAGAGAAACTGTTTCTAGGAGTTCTGTAGCCTGGCATAAGGCATACGCAGTAATTGGGATTTCTATATCCTGAGTGTAGGAGACGCCGCTTATGGCAGCTCCGCTACCTGGATGTAGATAGAAGCAGTGTACCGGAGTTCTCTATCCTTTGTGTAGAAAGCAGCTGTTTACTGGAGTTCTGTAGCATGGAATGAGGCATTCGCTATATGTGGGATTTCTCTATGCTGAGTGTAGGAGACGCCGCTTATGGGAGCTCTGCTACCTGGATAGAGAGAATCAGTTTACCGGAGTTCCTTATCCTTGTTGTAGAGCGGAGCTGTTTCCAGGAGTTCTGTGTCCTGGAATTAGGCATTCGCTATATGTGGGTATTCTGTATACTGCGTGTAGCAGATGCAGCATTGGGGAGTTCTATACCCTAAGTGTAGAGAGATGCAGTTTCCAGTAGTTCTGTATGTTGAATGTAGAGAGAAGCTGTTTCCAAGAGTTCTGTAGTCTGAGAGTAGGCATACGCTGTATATGGGATTCCAGTAGCCTGAGTGTAGCCGACGCAGCTTATGGGAGATCTGTAACCTAGAATTAGAGAGACGCAGTTTACCGAAGTTCTGTATCAGAATGTAGGACAAGCTGTTTCCAAGAATTCTGTAGCCTATGTATTCGCTATACGCGGGTTTTCTGTATGCTGAATGTGGCAGATGCAGCTTATTGGAGTTCTGTATCGTGCTTGTAGTTTGACACAGTTTGCCAGAGTTCTGTTTTTGGGTGTAGAGAGAAACTGTTTCTAGGAGTTCTGTAGCCTGGCATAAGGCATACGCAGTAATTGGGATTTCTATATCCTGAGTGTAGGAGACGCCGCTTATGGCAGCTCCGCTACCTGGATATAGATAGAAGCAGTGTACCGGAGTTCTCTATCCTTTGTGTAGAAAGCAGCTGTTTACTGGAGTTCTGTAGCCTGGAATGAGGCATTCGCTATATGCGGGTTTTCTCTATGCTGAGTGTAGCAGATGCAGCTTTTGGGAATTCTATACCCTAAGTGTAGAGAGATGCAGTTTCCAGTAGTTCTGTATGTTGAATGTAGAGAGAAGCTGTTTCCAAGAGTTCTGTAGTCTGAGAGTAGGCATACGCTGTATATGGGATTCCAGTAGCCTGAGTGTAGCCGATTCAGCTTATGGGAGTTCTGTAACCCTGAATTAGAAAGTTACATTTTAGCGAAGTTCTGTATCAGAGTGTAGGGAGAAGCTGTTTCCAAGAATTCTGCGGCGTATGAGCAGGTATTCGCTATATGCGGGTTTTCTGTATGCTGAGTGTGGCAGACGCAGCTTATGGAAGTTCTGTATCTTGAATGTAGTGAGACACAGTTTGCCAGAGTTCTGTATATGGGTGTAGAGAGAAACTGTTTCCAAGAGTTCTGTAGCCTGGCAAGAGGCATACGCAGTCATTGGGATTTCTGTATCCTGAGTGTGGGAGACGCCGCTTATGGGAGCTCCGCTACCTGGATATAGAGAGAAGCAGTTTACCAGAGTTCTCTATGCTTTGTGTAGAGAGCAGCTGTTTACTGGTGTTTTGTAGCCTGGAATGAGGCATTACATATATGCGGGTTTTCTGTATGCTGAGTGTAGGAGACGCCGCTTGTGGGAGCTCTGCTACCTGGATATAGATAGAAGCAGTTTACTGGAGTTCTCTATGCTTTGTGTAGAGAGCAGCTGTTTACTGGATTTCTGTAGCCTGGAATGAGGCATTCGCTATATGCGGGTTTTCTCTATGCTGAGTGTAGGTGACGGCGCTTCTGGGAGCTCTGCTACCTGGATAGAGAGAGAATCAGTTTACCGGAGTTCCTTATCCTTGTTGTAGAGCGGAGCTGTTTCCAGGAGTTCTGTGTCCTGGAATTAGGCATTCGCTATATGTGGGTATTCTGTATACTGCGTGTAGCAGATGCAGCATTCGGGAGTTCTATACCCTAAGTGTAGAGAGATGCAGTTTCCAGTAGTTCTGTATGTTGAATGTAGAGAGAAGCTGTTTCCAAGAGTTCTGTAGTCTGAGAGTAGGCATACGCTGTATATGGGATTCCTGTAGCCTGAGTGTAGCCGACGCAGTTTATGGGAGATCTGTAACCTAGAATTAGAGAGACGCAGTTTACCGAAGTTCTGTATCAGAATGTAGGACAAGCTGTTTCCAAGAATTCTGTAGCCTATGGGCATGTATTTGCTATACGCGGGTTTTCTGTATGCTGAATGTGGCAGATGCAGCTTATGGGAGTTCTGTATCGTGCTTGTAGTTTGACACAGTTTGCCAGAGTTCTGTTTTTGGGTGTAGAGAGAAACTGTTTCTAGGAGTTCTGTAGCCTGGCATAAGGCATACGCAGTAATTGGGATTTCTATATCCTGAGTGTAGGAGACGCCGCTTATGGCAGCTCCGCTACCTGGATATAGATAGAAGCAGTGTACCGGAGTTCTCTATCCTTTGTGTAGAAAGCAGCTGTTTACTGGAGTTCTGTAGCATGGAATGAGGCATTCGCTATATGCGGGTTTTCTCTATGCTGAGTGTAGCAGATGCAGCTTTTGGGAATTCTATACCCTAAGTGTAGAGAGATGCAGTTTCCAGTAGTTCTGTATGTTGAATGTAGAGAGAAGCTGTTTCCAAGAGTTCTGTAGTCTGAGAGTAGGCATACGCTCTATATGGGATTCCAGTAGCCTGAGTGTAGCCGATTCAGCTTATGGGAGTTCTGTAACCCTGAATTAGAAAGTTACATTTTAGCGAAGTTCTGTATCAGAGTGTAGGGAGAAGCTGTTTCCAAGAATTCTGCGGCGTATGAGCAGGTATTCGCTATATGCGGGTTTTCTGTATGCTGAGTGTGGCAGACGCAGCTTATGGAAGTTCTGTATCTTGAATGTAGTGAGACACAGTTTGCCAGAGTTCTGTATATGGGTGTAGAGAGAAACTGTTTCCAAGAGTTCTGTAGCCTGGCAAGAGGCATACGCAGTCATTGGGATTTCTGTATCCTGAGTGTGGGAGACGCCGCTTATGGGAGCTCCGCTACCTGGATATAGAGAGAAGCAGTTTACCAGAGTTCTCTATGCTTTGTGTAGAGAGCAGCTGTTTACTGGTGTTTTGTAGCCTGGAATGAGGCATTACATATATGCGGGTTTTCTGTATGCTGAGTGTAGGAGACGCCGCTTGTGGGAGCTCTGCTACCTGGATATAGATAGAAGCAGTTTACTGGAGTTCTCTATGCTTTGTGTAGAAAGCAGCTGTTTACTGGATTTCTGTAGCCTGGAATGAGACATTCGCTATATGCGGGTTTTCTCTATGCTGAGTGTAGGTGACGGCGCTTCTGGGAGCTCTGCTACCTGGATAGAGAGAGAATCAGTTTACCGGAGTTCCTTATCCTTGTTGTAGAGCGGAGCTGTTTCCAGGAGTTCTGTGTCCTGGAATTAGGCATTCGCTATATGTGGGTATTCTGTATACTGCGTGTAGCAGATGCAGCATTCGGGAGTTCTATACCCTAAGTGTAGAGAGATGCAGTTTCCAGTAGTTCTGTATGTTGAATGTAGAGAGAAGCTGTTTCCAAGAGTTCTGTAGTCTGAGAGTAGGCATACGCTGTATATGGGATTCCTGTAGCCTGAGTGTAGCCGACGCAGCTTATGGGAGATCTGTAACCTAGAATTAGAGAGACGCAGTTTACCGAAGTTCTGTATCAGAATGTAGGACAAGCTGTTTCCAAGAATTCTGTAGCCTATGTATTCGCTATACGCGGGTTTTCTGTATGCTGAATGTGGCAGATGCAGCTTATTGGAGTTCTGTATCGTGCTTGTAGTTTGACACAGTTTGCCAGAGTTCTGTTTTTGGGTGTAGAGAGAAACTGTTTCTAGGAGTTCTGTAGCCTGGCATAAGGCATACGCAGTAATTGGGATTTCTATATCCTGAGTGTAGGAGACGCCGCTTATGGCAGCTCCGCTACCTGGATGTAGATAGAAGCAGTTTACCGGAGTTCTCTATCCTTTGTGTAGAAAGCAGCTGTTTACTGGAGTTCTGTAGCATGGAATGAGGCATTCGCTATATGCAGGTTTTCTCTATGCTGAGTGTAGGAGACGGCGCTTATGGAAGCTGTGCTACCTGGATATAGAGAGAAGCGTTTTACCGGAGTTCCCTGTCCTTGTTGTAGAGAAGAGCTGATTCCAGGAGTTCCATATCGTGGAATTAGGCATGTATGTGGGTATTCTGTATGCTGAGTGTAGCACATGCAGCTTTCTGGAGTTCTGTCATCTAAGTGTAGAGAGATGCAGTTTCCAGGAGTTCTGTATGTTGAATGTAGAGAGAAGCTGTTACCAAGAGTTCTGTAGTCTGAGAGTAGGCATACGCTGTATATGGGATTCCAGTAGCCTGAGTGTAGCCGATTCAGCTTATGGGAGTTCTGTAACCCTGAATTAGAAAGTTACATTTTAGCGAAGTTCTGTATCAGAGTGTAGGGAGAAGCTGTTTCCAAGAATTCTGCGGCGTATGAGCAGGTATTCGCTATATGCGGGTTTTCTGTATGCTGAGTGTGGCAGACGCAGCTTATGGAAGTTCTGTATCTTGAATGTAGTGAGACACAGTTTGCCAGAGTTCTGTATATGGGTGTAGAGAGAAACTGTTTCCAAGAGTTCTGTAGCCTGGCAAGAGTCATACGCAGTCATTGGGATTTCTGTATCCTGAGTGTGGGAGACGCCGCTTATGGGAGCTCCGCTACCTGGATATAGAGAGAAGCAGTTTACCAGAGTTCTCTATGCTTTGTGTAGAGAGCAGCTGTTTACTGGTGTTTTGTAGCCTGGAATGAGGCATTACATATATGCGGGTTTTCTGTATGCTGAGTGTAGGAGACGCCGCTTGTGGGAGCTCTGCTACCTGGATATAGATAGAAGCAGTTTACTGGAGTTCTCTATGCTTTGTGTAGAGAGCAGCTGTTTACTGGATTTCTGTAGCCTGGAATGAGGCATTCGCTATATGCGGGTTTTCTCTATGCTGAGTGTAGGTGACGGCGCTTCTGGGAGCTCTGCTACCTGGATAGAGAGAGAATCAGTTTACCGGAGTTCCTTATCCTTGTTGTAGAGCGGAGCTGTTTCCAGGAGTTCTGTGTCCTGGAATTAGGCATTCGCTATATGTGGGTATTCTGTATACTGCGTGTAGCAGATGCAGCATTCGGGAGTTCTATACCCTAAGTGTAGAGAGATGCAGTTTCCAGTAGTTCTGTATGTTGAATGTAGAGAGAAGCTGTTTCCAAGAGTTCTGTAGTCTGAGAGTAGGCATACGCTGTATATGGGATTCCTGTAGCCTGAGTGTAGCCGACGCAGCTTATGGGAGATCTGTAACCTAGAATTAGAGAGACGCAGTTTACCGAAGTTCTGTATCAGAATGTAGGACAAGCTGTTTCCAAGAATTCTGTAGCCTATGTATTCGCTATACGCGGGTTTTCTGTATGCTGAATGTGGCAGATGCAGCTTATTGGAGTTCTGTATCGTGCTTGTAGTTTGACACAGTTTGCCAGAGTTCTGTTTTTGGGTGTAGAGAGAAACTATTTCTAGGAGTTCTGTAGCCTGGCATAAGGCATACGCAGTAATTGGGATTTCTATATCCTGAGTGTAGGAGACGCCGCTTATGGCAGCTCTGCTACGTGGATGTAGATAGAAGCAGTTTACCGGAGTTCTCTATCCTTTGTGTAGAAAGCAGCTGTTTACTGGAGTTCTGTAGCATGGAATGAGGCATTCGCTATATGCAGGTTTTCTCTATGCTGAGTGTAGGAGACGGTGCTTATGGAAGCTGTGCTACCTGGATATAGAGAGAAGCGTTTTACCGGAGTTCCCTGTCCTTGTTGTAGAGAAGAGCTGATTCCAGGAGTTCTATATCCTGGAATTAGGCATTCGCTGTATGTGGGTATTCTGTATGCTGAGTGTAGCACATGCAGCTTTCTGGAGTTCTGTCATCTAAGTGTAGAGAGATGCAGTTTCCAGGAGTTCTGTATGTTGAATGTAGAGAGAAGCTGTTTCCAAGAGTTCTGTAGTCTGAGAGTAGGCATACGCTGTATATGGGATTCCAGTAGCCTGAGTGTAGCCGATTCAGCTTATGGGAGTTCTGTAACCCTGAATTAGAAAGTTACATTTTAGCGAAGTTCTGTATCAGAGTGTAGGGAGAAGCTGTTTCCAAGAATTCTGCGGCGTATGAGCAGGTATTCGCTATATGCGGGTTTTCTGTATGCTGAGTGTGGCAGACGCAGCTTATGGAAGTTCTGTATCTTGAATGTAGTGAGACACAGTTTGCCAGAGTTCTGTATATGGGTGTAGAGAGAAACTGTTTCCAAGAGTTCTGTAGCCTGGCAAGAGGCATACGCAGTCATTGGGATTTCTGTATCCTGAGTGTGGGAGACGCCGCTTATGGGAGCTCCGCTACCTGGATATAGAGAGAAGCAGTTTACCAGAGTTCTCTATGCTTTGTGTAGAGAGCAGCTGTTTACTGGTGTTTTGTCGCCTGGAATGAGGCATTACATATATGCGGGTTTTCTGTATGCTGAGTGTAGGAGACGCCGCTTGTGGGAGCTCTGCTACCTGGATATAGATAGAAGCAGTTTACTTGAGTTCTCTATGCTTTGTGTAGAAAGCAGCTGTTTACTGGATTTCTGTAGCCTGGAATGAGGCATTCGCTATATGCGGGTTTTCTCTATGCTGAGTGTAGGTGACGGCGCTTCTGGGAGCTCTGCTACCTGGATAGAGAGAGAATCAGTTTACCGGAGTTCCTTATCCTTGTTGTAGAGCGGAGCTGTTTCCAGGAGTTCTGTGTCCTGGAATTAGGCATTCGCTATATGTGGGTATTCTGTATACTGCGTGTAGCAGATGCAGCATTCGGGAGTTCTATACCCTAAGTGTAGAGAGATGCAGTTTCCAGTAGTTCTGTATGTTGAATGTAGAGAGAAGCTGTTTCCAAGAGTTCTGTAGTCTGAGAGTAGGCATACGCTGTATATGGGATTCCTGTAGCCTGAGTGTAGCCGACGCAGCTTATGGGAGATCTGTAACCTAGAATTAGAGAGACGCAGTTTACCGAAGTTCTGTATCAGAATGTAGGACAAGCTGTTTCCAAGAATTCTGTAGCCTATGTATTCGCTATACGCGGGTTTTCTGTATGCTGAATGTGGCAGATGCAGCTTATTGGAGTTCTGTATCGTGCTTGTAGTTTGACACAGTTTGCCAGAGTTCTGTTTTTGGGTGTAGAGAGAAACTGTTTCTAGGAGTTCTGTAGCCTGGCATAAGGCATACGCAGTAATTGGGATTTCTATATCCTGAGTGTAGGAGACGCCGCTTATGGCAGCTCCGCTACCTGGATATAGATAGAAGCAGTGTACCGGAGTTCTCTATCCTTTGTGTAGAAAGCAGCTGTTTACTGGAGTTCTATAGCCTGGAATGAGGCATTCGCTATATGCGGGTTTTCTCTATGCTGAGTGTAGCAGATGCAGCTTTTGGGAATTCTATACCCTAAGTGTAGAGAGATGCAG
Source organism: Lepus europaeus (assembly GCF_033115175.1). Taxonomy (NCBI): domain Eukaryota; kingdom Metazoa; phylum Chordata; class Mammalia; order Lagomorpha; family Leporidae; genus Lepus; species Lepus europaeus. Next base: position 1,362,543 of record NW_026909254.1, read on the forward strand.
TTTCCAGTAGTTCTGTATGTTGAATGTAGAGAGAAGCTGTTTCCAAGAGTTCTGTAGTCTGAGAGTAGGCATACGCTGTATATGGGATTCCAGTAGCCTGAGTGTAGCCGATTCAGCTTATGGGAGTTCTGTAACCCTGAATTAGAAAGTTACATTTTAGCGAAGTTCTGTATCAGAGTGTAGGGAGAAGCTGTTTCCAAGAATTCTGCGGCGTATGAGCAGGTATTCGCTATATGCGGGTTTTCTGTATGCTGAGTGTGGCAGACGCAGCTTATGGAAGTTCTGTATCTTGAATGTAGTGAGACACAGTTTGCCAGAGTTCTGTATATGGGTGTAGAGAGAAACTGTTTCCAAGAGTTCTGTAGCCTGGCAAGAGGCATACGCAGTCATTGGGATTTCTGTATCCTGAGTGTGGGAGACGCCGCTTATGGGAGCTCCGCTACCTGGATATAGAGAGAAGCAGTTTACCAGAGTTCTCTATGCTTTGTGTAGAGAGCAGCTGTTTACTGGTGTTTTGTAGCCTGGAATGAGGCATTACATATATGCGGGTTTTCTGTATGCTGAGTGTAGGAGACGCCGCTTGTGGGAGCTCTGCTACCTGGATATAGATAGAAGCAGTTTACTGGAGTTCTCTATGCTTTGTGTAGAAAGCAGCTGTTTACTGGATTTCTGTAGCCTGGAATGAGACATTCGCTATATGCGGGTTTTCTCTATGCTGAGTGTAGGTGACGGCGCTTCTGGGAGCTCTGCTACCTGGATAGAGAGAGAATCAGTTTACCGGAGTTCCTTATCCTTGTTGTAGAGCGGAGCTGTTTCCAGGAGTTCTGTGTCCTGGAATTAGGCATTCGCTATATGTGGGTATTCTGTATACTGCGTGTAGCAGATGCAGCATTCGGGAGTTCTATACCCTAAGTGTAGAGAGATGCAGTTTCCAGTAGTTCTGTATGTTGAATGTAGAGAGAAGCTGTTTCCAAGAGTTCTGTAGTCTGAGAGTAGGCATACGCTGTATATGGGATTCCTGTAGCCTGAGTGTAGCCGACGCAGCTTATGGGAGATCTGTAACCTAGAATTAGAGAGACGCAGTTTACCGAAGTTCTGTATCAGAATGTAGGACAAGCTGTTTCCAAGAATTCTGTAGCCTATGTATTCGCTATACGCGGGTTTTCTGTATGCTGAATGTGGCAGATGCAGCTTATTGGAGTTCTGTATCGTGCTTGTAGTTTGACACAGTTTGCCAGAGTTCTGTTTTTGGGTGTAGAGAGAAACTGTTTCTAGGAGTTCTGTAGCCTGGCATAAGGCATACGCAGTAATTGGGATTTCTATATCCTGAGTGTAGGAGACGCCGCTTATGGCAGCTCCGCTACCTGGATGTAGATAGAAGCAGTTTACCGGAGTTCTCTATCCTTTGTGTAGAAAGCAGCTGTTTACTGGAGTTCTGTAGCATGGAATGAGGCATTCGCTATATGCAGGTTTTCTCTATGCTGAGTGTAGGAGACGGCGCTTATGGAAGCTGTGCTACCTGGATATAGAGAGAAGCGTTTTACCGGAGTTCCCTGTCCTTGTTGTAGAGAAGAGCTGATTCCAGGAGTTCCATATCGTGGAATTAGGCATGTATGTGGGTATTCTGTATGCTGAGTGTAGCACATGCAGCTTTCTGGAGTTCTGTCATCTAAGTGTAGAGAGATGCAGTTTCCAGGAGTTCTGTATGTTGAATGTAGAGAGAAGCTGTTACCAAGAGTTCTGTAGTCTGAGAGTAGGCATACGCTGTATATGGGATTCCAGTAGCCTGAGTGTAGCCGATTCAGCTTATGGGAGTTCTGTAACCCTGAATTAGAAAGTTACATTTTAGCGAAGTTCTGTATCAGAGTGTAGGGAGAAGCTGTTTCCAAGAATTCTGCGGCGTATGAGCAGGTATTCGCTATATGCGGGTTTTCTGTATGCTGAGTGTGGCAGACGCAGCTTATGGAAGTTCTGTATCTTGAATGTAGTGAGACACAGTTTGCCAGAGTTCTGTATATGGGTGTAGAGAGAAACTGTTTCCAAGAGTTCTGTAGCCTGGCAAGAGTCATACGCAGTCATTGGGATTTCTGTATCCTGAGTGTGGGAGACGCCGCTTATGGGAGCTCCGCTACCTGGATATAGAGAGAAGCAGTTTACCAGAGTTCTCTATGCTTTGTGTAGAGAGCAGCTGTTTACTGGTGTTTTGTAGCCTGGAATGAGGCATTACATATATGCGGGTTTTCTGTATGCTGAGTGTAGGAGACGCCGCTTGTGGGAGCTCTGCTACCTGGATATAGATAGAAGCAGTTTACTGGAGTTCTCTATGCTTTGTGTAGAGAGCAGCTGTTTACTGGATTTCTGTAGCCTGGAATGAGGCATTCGCTATATGCGGGTTTTCTCTATGCTGAGTGTAGGTGACGGCGCTTCTGGGAGCTCTGCTACCTGGATAGAGAGAGAATCAGTTTACCGGAGTTCCTTATCCTTGTTGTAGAGCGGAGCTGTTTCCAGGAGTTCTGTGTCCTGGAATTAGGCATTCGCTATATGTGGGTATTCTGTATACTGCGTGTAGCAGATGCAGCATTCGGGAGTTCTATACCCTAAGTGTAGAGAGATGCAGTTTCCAGTAGTTCTGTATGTTGAATGTAGAGAGAAGCTGTTTCCAAGAGTTCTGTAGTCTGAGAGTAGGCATACGCTGTATATGGGATTCCTGTAGCCTGAGTGTAGCCGACGCAGCTTATGGGAGATCTGTAACCTAGAATTAGAGAGACGCAGTTTACCGAAGTTCTGTATCAGAATGTAGGACAAGCTGTTTCCAAGAATTCTGTAGCCTATGTATTCGCTATACGCGGGTTTTCTGTATGCTGAATGTGGCAGATGCAGCTTATTGGAGTTCTGTATCGTGCTTGTAGTTTGACACAGTTTGCCAGAGTTCTGTTTTTGGGTGTAGAGAGAAACTATTTCTAGGAGTTCTGTAGCCTGGCATAAGGCATACGCAGTAATTGGGATTTCTATATCCTGAGTGTAGGAGACGCCGCTTATGGCAGCTCCGCTACCTGGATGTAGATAGAAGCAGTTTACCGGAGTTCTCTATCCTTTGTGTAGAAAGCAGCTGTTTACTGGAGTTCTGTAGCATGGAATGAGGCATTCGCTATATGCAGGTTTTCTCTATGCTGAGTGTAGGAGACGGTGCTTATGGAAGCTGTGCTACCTGGATATAGAGAGAAGCGTTTTACCGGAGTTCCCTGTCCTTGTTGTAGAGAAGAGCTGATTCCAGGAGTTCTATATCCTGGAATTAGGCATTCGCTGTATGTGGGTATTCTGTATGCTGAGTGTAGCACATGCAGCTTTCTGGAGTTCTGTCATCTAAGTGTAGAGAGATGCAGTTTCCAGGAGTTCTGTATGTTGAATGTAGAGAGAAGCTGTTTCCAAGAGTTCTGTAGTCTGAGAGTAGGCATACGCTGTATATGGGATTCCAGTAGCCTGAGTGTAGCCGATTCAGCTTATGGGAGTTCTGTAACCCTGAATTAGAAAGTTACATTTTAGCGAAGTTCTGTATCAGAGTGTAGGGAGAAGCTGTTTCCAAGAATTCTGCGGCGTATGAGCAGGTATTCGCTATATGCGGGTTTTCTGTATGCTGAGTGTGGCAGACGCAGCTTATGGAAGTTCTGTATCTTGAATGTAGTGAGACACAGTTTGCCAGAGTTCTGTATATGGGTGTAGAGAGAAACTGTTTCCAAGAGTTCTGTAGCCTGGCAAGAGGCATACGCAGTCATTGGGATTTCTGTATCCTGAGTGTGGGAGACGCCGCTTATGGGAGCTCCGCTACCTGGATATAGAGAGAAGCAGTTTACCAGAGTTCTCTATGCTTTGTGTAGAGAGCAGCTGTTTACTGGTGTTTTGTCGCCTGGAATGAGGCATTACATATATGCGGGTTTTCTGTATGCTGAGTGTAGGAGACGCCGCTTGTGGGAGCTCTGCTACCTGGATATAGATAGAAGCAGTTTACTTGAGTTCTCTATGCTTTGTGTAGAAAGCAGCTGTTTACTGGATTTCTGTAGCCTGGAATGAGGCATTCGCTATATGCGGGTTTTCTCTATGCTGAGTGTAGGTGACGGCGCTTCTGGGAGCTCTGCTACCTGGATAGAGAGAGAATCAGTTTACCGGAGTTCCTTATCCTTGTTGTAGAGCGGAGCTGTTTCCAGGAGTTCTGTGTCCTGGAATTAGGCATTCGCTATATGTGGGTATTCTGTATACTGCGTGTAGCAGATGCAGCATTCGGGAGTTCTATACCCTAAGTGTAGAGAGATGCAGTTTCCAGTAGTTCTGTATGTTGAATGTAGAGAGAAGCTGTTTCCAAGAGTTCTGTAGTCTGAGAGTAGGCATACGCTGTATATGGGATTCCTGTAGCCTGAGTGTAGCCGACGCAGCTTATGGGAGATCTGTAACCTAGAATTAGAGAGACGCAGTTTACCGAAGTTCTGTATCAGAATGTAGGACAAGCTGTTTCCAAGAATTCTGTAGCCTATGTATTCGCTATACGCGGGTTTTCTGTATGCTGAATGTGGCAGATGCAGCTTATTGGAGTTCTGTATCGTGCTTGTAGTTTGACACAGTTTGCCAGAGTTCTGTTTTTGGGTGTAGAGAGAAACTATTTCTAGGAGTTCTGTAGCCTGGCATAAGGCATACGCAGTAATTGGGATTTCTATATCCTGAGTGTAGGAGACGCCGCTTATGGCAGCTCCGCTACGTGGATGTAGATAGAAGCAGTTTACCGGAGTTCTCTATCCTTTGTGTAGAAAGCAGCTGTTTACTGGAGTTCTGTAGCATGGAATGAGGCATTCGCTATATGCAGGTTTTCTCTATGCTGAGTGTAGGAGACGGCGCTTATGGAAGCTGTGCTACCTGGATAGAGAGAGAAGCGTTTTACCGGAGTTCCCTGTCCTTGTTGTAGAGAAGAGCTGATTCCAGGAGTTCTATATCCTGGAATTAGGCATTCGCTGTACGTGGGTATTCTGTATGCTGAGTGTAGCACATGCAGCTTTCTGAGTTCTGTCATCTAAGTGTAGAGAGATGCAGTTTCCAGGAGTTCTGTATGTTGAATGTAGAGAGAAGCTGTTTCCAAGAGTTCTGTAATCTGAGAGTAGGCATACGCTGTATATGGGATTCCAGTAGCCTGAGTGTAGCCGATTCAGCTTATGGGAGTTCTGTAACCCTGAATTAGAAAGTTACATTTTAGCGAAGTTCTGTATCAGAGTGTAGGGAGAAGCTGTTTCCAAGAATTCTGCGGCGTATGAGCAGGTATTCGCTATATGCGGGTTTTGTGTATGCTGAGTGTGGCAGACGCAGCTTATGGAAGTTCTGTATCTTGAATGTAGTGAGACACAGTTTGCCAGAGTTCTGTATATGGGTGTAGAGAGAAACTGTTTCCAAGAGTTCTGTAGCCTGGCAAGAGGCATACGCAGTCATTGGGATTTCTGTATCCTGAGTGTGGGAGACGCCGCTTATGGGAGCTCCGCTACCTGGATATAGAGAGAAGCAGTTTACCAGAGTTCTCTATGCTTTGTGTAGAGAGCAGCTGTTTACTGGTGTTTTGTCGCCTGGAATGAGGCATTACATATATGCGGGTTTTCTGTATGCTGAGTGTAGGAGACGCCGCTTGTGGGAGCTCTGCTACCTGGATATAGATAGAAGCAGTTTACTGGAGTTCTCTATGCTTTGTGTAGAAAGCAGCTGTTTACTGGATTTCTGTAGCCTGGAATGAGGCATTCGCTATATGCGGGTTTTCTCTATGCTGAGTGTAGGTGACGGCGCTTCTGGGAGCTCTGCTACCTGGATAGAGAGAGAATCAGTTTACCGGAGTTCCTTATCCTTGTTGTAGAGCGGAGCTGTTTCCAGGAGTTCTGTGTCCTGGAATTAGGCATTCGCTATATGTGGGTATTCTGTATACTGCGTGTAGCAGATGCAGCATTCGGGAGTTCTATACCCTAAGTGTAGAGAGATGCAGTTTCCAGTAGTTCTGTATGTTGAATGTAGAGAGAAGCTGTTTCCAAGAGTTCTGTAGTCTGAGAGTAGGCATACGCTGTATATGGGATTCCTGTAGCCTGAGTGTAGCCGACGCAGCTTATGGGAGATCTGTAACCTAGAATTAGAGAGACGCAGTTTACCGAAGTTCTGTATCAGAATGTAGGACAAGCTGTTTCCAAGAATTCTGTAGCCTATGTATTCGCTATACGCGGGTTTTCTGTATGCTGAATGTGGCAGATGCAGCTTATTGGAGTTCTGTATCGTGCTTGTAGTTTGACACAGTTTGCCAGAGTTCTGTTTTTGGGTGTAGAGAGAAACTGTTTCTAGGAGTTCTGTAGCCTGGCGTAAGGCATACGCAGTAATTGGGATTTCTATATCCTGAGTGTAGGAGATGCCGCTTATGGCAGCTCCGCTACGTGGATGTAGATAGAAGCAGTTTACCGGAGTTCTCTATCCTTTGTGTAGAAAGCAGCTGTTTACTGGAGTTCTGTAGCATGGAATGAGGCATTCGCTATATGCAGGTTTTCTCTATGCTGAGTGTAGGAGACGCCGCTTATGGCAGCTCCGCTACGTGGATGTATATAGAAGCAGTTTACCGGAGTTCTCTATCCTTTGTGTAGAAAGCAGCTGTTTACTGGAGTTCTGTAGCATGGAATGAGGCATTCGCTATATGCAGGTTTTCTCTATGCTGAGTGTAGGAGACGGCGCTTATGGAAGCTGTGCTACCTGGATATAGAGAGAAGCGTTTTACCGGAGTTCCCTGTCCTTGTTGTAGAGAAGAGCTGATTCCAGGAGTTCTATATCCTGGAATTAGGCATTCGCTGTATGTGGGTATTCTGTATGCTGAGTGTAGCACATGCAGCTTTCTGGAGTTCTGTCATCTAAGTGTAGAGAGATGCAGTTTCCAGGAGTTCTGTATGTTGAATGTAGAGAGAAGCTGTTTCCAAGAGTTCTGTAGTCTGAGAGTAGGCATACGCTGTATATGGGATTCCAGTAGCCTGAGTGTAGCCGATTCAGCTTATGGGAGTTCTGTAACCCTGAATTAGAAAGTTACATTTTAGCGAAGTTCTGTATCAGAGTGTAGGGAGAAGCTGTTTCCAAGAATTCTGCGGCGTATGAGCAGGTATTCGCTATATGCGGGTTTTCTGTATGCTGAGTGTGGCAGACGCAGCTTATGGAAGTTCTGTATCTTGAATGTAGTGAGACACAGTTTGCCAGAGTTCTGTATATGGGTGTAGAGAGAAACTGTTTCCAAGAGTTCTGTAGCCTGGCAAGAGGCATACGCAGTCATTGGGATTTCTGTATCCTGAGTGTGGGAGACGCCGCTTATGGGAGCTCCACTACCTGGATATAGAGAGAAGCAGTTTACCAGAGTTCTCTATGCTTTGTGTAGAGAGCAGCTGTTTACTGGTGTTTTGTAGCCTGGAATGAGGCATTACATATATGCGGGTTTTCTGTATGCTGAGTGTAGGAGACGCCGCTTGTGGGAGCTCTGCTACCTGGATATAGATAGAAGCAGTTTACTGGAGTTCTCTATGCTTTGTGTAGAAAGCAGCTGTTTACTGGATTTCTGTAGCCTGGAATGAGGCATTCGCTATATGCGGGTTTTCTCTATGCTGAGTGTAGGTGACAGCGCTTCTGGGAGCTCTGCTACCTGGATAGAGAGAGAATCAGTTTACCGGAGTTCCTTATCCTTGTTGTAGAGCGGAGCTGTTTCCAGGAGTTCTGTGTCCTGGAATTAGGCATTCGCTATATGTGGGTATTCTGTATACTGCGTGTAGCAGATGCAGCATTCGGGAGTTCTATACCCTAAGTGTAGAGAGATGCAGTTTCCAGTAGTTCTGTATGTTGAATGTAGAGAGAAGCTGTTTCCAAGAGTTCTGTAGTCTGAGAGTAGGCATACGCTGTATATGGGATTCCTGTAGCCTGAGTGTAGCCGACGCAGCTTATGGGAGATCTGTAACCTAGAATTAGAGAGACGCAGTTTAACGAAGTTCTGTATCAGAATGTAGGACAAGCTGTTTCCAAGAATTCTGTAGCCTATGTATTCGCTATACGCGGGTTTTCTGTATGCTGAATGTGGCAGATGCAGCTTATTGGAGTTCTGTATCGTGCTTGTAGTTTGACACAGTTTGCCAGAGTTCTGTTTTTGGGTGTAGAGAGAAACTGTTTCTAGGAGTTCTGTAGCCTGGCATAAGGCATACGCAGTAATTGGGATTTCTATATCCTGAGTGTAGGAGACGCCGCTTATGGCAGCTCCGCTACGTGGATGTAGATAGAAGCAGTTTACCGGAGTTCTCTATCCTTTGTGTAGAAAGCAGCTGTTTACTGGAGTTCTGTAGCATGGAATGAGGCATTCGCTATATGCAGGTTTTCTCTATGCTGAGTGTAGGAGACGGCGCTTATGGAAGCTGTGCTACCTGGATAGAGAGAGAAGCGTTTTACCGGAGTTCCCTGTCCTTGTTGTAGAGAAGAGCTGATTCCAGGAGTTCCATATCCTGGAATTAGGCATTCGCTGTATGTGGGTATTCTGTATGCTGAGTGTAGCACATGCAGCTTTCTGGAGTTCTGTCATCTAAGTGTAGAGAGATGCAGTTTCCAGGAGTTCTGTATGTTGAATGTAGAGAGAAGCTGTTTCCAAGAGTTCTGTAGTCTGAGAGTAGGCATACGCTGTATATGGGATTCCAGTAGCCTGAGTGTAGCCGATTCAGCTTATGGGAGTTCTGTAACCCTGAATTAGAAAGTTACATTTTACCGAAGTTCTGTATCAGAGTGTAGGGAGAAGCTGTTTCCAAGAATTCTGCGGCGTATGAGCAGGTATTCGCTATATGCGGGTTTTCTGTATGCTGAGTGTGGCAGACGCAGCTTATGGAAGTTCTGTATCTTGAATGTAGTGAGACACAGTTTGCCAGAGTTCTGTATATGGGTGTAGAGAGAAACTGTTTCCAAGAGTTCTGTAGCCTGGCAAGAGGCATACGCAGTCATTGGGATTTCTGTATCCTGAGTGTGGGAGACGCCGCTTATGGGAGCTCCGCTACCTGGATATAGAGAGAAGCAGTTTACCAGAGTTCTCTATGCTTTGTGTAGAGAGCAGCTGTTTACTGGTGTTTTGTCGCCTGGAATGAGGCATTACATATATGCGGGTTTTCTGTATGCTGAGTGTAGGAGACGCCGCTTGTGGGAGCTCTGCTACCTGGATATAGATAGAAGCAGTTTACTGGAGTTCTCTATGCTTTGTGTAGAAAGCAGCTGTTTACTGGATTTCTGTAGCCTGGAATGAGGCATTCGCTATATGCGGGTTTTCTCTATGCTGAGTGTAGGTGACGGCGCTTCTGGGAGCTCTGCTACCTGGATAGAGAGAGAATCAGTTTACCGGAGTTCCTTATCCTTGTTGTAGAGCGGAGCTGTTTCCAGGAGTTCTGTGTCCTGGAATTAGGCATTCGCTATATGTGGGTATTCTGTATACTGCGTGTAGCAGATGCAGCATTCGGGAGTTCTATACCCTAAGTGTAGAGAGATGCAGTTTCCAGTAGTTCTGTATGTTGAATGTAGAGAGAAGCTGTTTCCAAGAGTTCTGTAGTCTGAGAGTAGGCATACGCTGTATATGGGATTCCTGTAGCCTGAGTGTAGCCGACGCAGCTTATGGGAGATCTGTAACCTAGAATTAGAGAGACGCAGTTTACCGAAGTTCTGTATCAGAATGTAGGACAAGCTGTTTCCAAGAATTCTGTAGCCTATGTATTCGCTATACGCGGGTTTTCTGTATGCTGAATGTGGCAGATGCAGCTTATTGGAGTTCTGTATCGTGCTTGTAGTTTGACACAGTTTGCCAGAGTTCTGTTTTTGGGTGTAGAGAGAAACTATTTCTAGGAGTTCTGTAGCCTGGCATAAGGCATACGCAGTAATTGGGATTTCTATATCCTGAGTGTAGGAGACGCCGCTTATGGCAGCTCCGCTACCTGGATGTAGATAGAAGCAGTTTACCGGAGTTCTCTATCCTTTGTGTAGAAAGCAGCTGTTTACTGGAGTTCTGTAGCATGGAATGAGGCATTCGCTATATGCAGGTTTTCTCTATGCTGAGTGTAGGAGACGGTGCTTATGGAAGCTGTGCTACCTGGATATAGAGAGAAGCGTTTTACCGGAGTTCCTTGTCCTTGTTGTAGAGAAGAGCTGATTCCAGGAGTTCTATATCCTGGAATTAGGCATTCGCTGTATGTGGGTATTCTGTATGCTGAGTGTAGCACATGCAGCTTTCTGGAGTTCTGTCATCTAAGTGTAGAGAGATGCAGTTTCCAGGAGTTCTGTATGTTGAATGTAGAGAGAAGCTGTTTCCAAGAGTTCTGTAGTCTGAGAGTAGGCATACGCTGTATATGGGATTCCAGTAGCCTGAGTGTAGCCGATTCAGCTTATGGGAGTTCTGTAACCCTGAATTAGAAAGTTACATTTTAGCGAAGTTCTGTATCAGAGTGTAGGGAGAAGCTGTTTCCAAGAATTCTGCGGCGTATGAGCAGGTATTCGCTATATGCGGGTTTTCTGTATGCTGAGTGTGGCAGACGCAGCTTATGGAAGTTCTGTATCTTGAATGTAGTGAGACACAGTTTGCCAGAGTTCTGTATATGGGTGTAGAGAGAAACTGTTTCCAAGAGTTCTGTAGCCTGGCAAGAGGCATACGCAGTCATTGGGATTTCTGTATCCTGAGTGTGGGAGACGCCGCTTATGGGAGCTCCGCTACCTGGATATAGAGAGAAGCAGTTTACCAGAGTTCTCTATGCTTTGTGTAGAGAGCAGCTGTTTACTGGTGTTTTGTCGCCTGGAATGAGGCATTACATATATGCGGGTTTTCTGTATGCTGAGTGTAGGAGACGCCGCTTGTGGGAGCTCTGCTACCTGGATATAGATAGAAGCAGTTTACTGGAGTTCTCTATGCTTTGTGTAGAAAGCAGCTGTTTACTGGATTTCTGTAGCCTGGAATGAGGCATTCGCTATATGCGGGTTTTCTCTATGCTGAGTGTAGGTGACGGCGCTTCTGGGAGCTCTGCTACCTGGATAGAGAGAGAATCAGTTTACCGGAGTTCCTTATCCTTGTTGTAGAGCGGAGCTGTTTCCAGGAGTTCTGTGTCCTGGAATTAGGCATTCGCTATATGTGGGTATTCTGTATACTGCGTGTAGCAGATGCAGCATTCGGGAGTTCTATACCCTAAGTGTAGAGAGATGCAGTTTCCAGTAGTTCTGTATGTTGAATGTAGAGAGAAGCTGTTTCCAAGAGTTCTGTAGTCTGAGAGTAGGCATACGCTATATATGGGATTCCTGTAGCCTGAGTGTAGCCGACGCAGCTTATGGGAGATCTGTAACCTAGAATTAGAGAGACGCAGTTTACCGAAGTTCTGTATCAGAATGTAGGACAAGCTGTTTCCAAGAATTCTGTAGCCTATGTATTCGCTATACGCGGGTTTTCTGTATGCTGAATGTGGCAGATGCAGCTTATTGGAGTTCTGTATCGTGCTTGTAGTTTGACACAGTTTGCCAGAGTTCTGTTTTTGGGTGTAGAGAGAAACTATTTCTAGGAGTTCTGTAGCCTGGCATAAGGCATACGCAGTAATTGGGATTTCTATATCCTGAGTGTAGGAGACGCCGCTTATGGCAGCTCCGCTACCTGGATGTAGATAGAAGCAGTTTACCGGAGTTCTCTATCCTTTGTGTAGAAAGCAGCTGTTTACTGGAGTTCTGTAGCATGGAATGAGGCATTCGCTATATGCAGGTTTTCTCTATGCTGAGTGTAGGAGACGGCGCTTATGGAAGCTGTGCTACCTGGATATAGAGAGAAGCGTTTTACCAGAGTTCCCTGTCCTTGTTGTAGAGAAGAGCTGATTCCAGGAGTTCTATATCCTGGAATTAGGCATTCGCTGTATGTGGGTATTCTGTATGCTGAGTGTAGCACATGCAGCTTTCTGGAGTTCTGTCATCTAAGTGTAGAGAGATGCAGTTTCCAGGAGTTCTGTATGTTGAATGTAGAGAGAAGCTGTTTCCAAGAGTTCTGTAGTCTGAGAGTAGGCATACGCTGTATATGGGATTCCAGTAGCCTGAGTGTAGCCGATTCAGCTTATGGGAGTTCTGTAACCCTGAATTAGAAAGTTACATTTTAGCGAAGTTCTGTATCAGAGTGTAGGGAGAAGCTGTTTCCAAGAATTCTGCGGCGTATGAGCAGGTATTCGCTATATGCGGGTTTTCTGTATGCTGAGTGTGGCAGACGCAGCTTATGGAAGTTCTGTATCTTGAATGTAGTGAGACACAGTTTGCCAGAGTTCTGTATATGGGTGTAGAGAGAAACTGTTTCCAAGAGTTCTGTAGCCTGGCAAGAGGCATACGCAGTCATTGGGATTTCTGTATCCTGAGTGTGGGAGACGCCGCTTATGGGAGCTCCACTACCTGGATATAGAGAGAAGCAGTTTACCAGAGTTCTCTATGCTTTGTGTAGAGAGCAGCTGTTTACTGGTGTTTTGTAGCCTGGAATGAGGCATTACATATATGCGGGTTTTCTGTATGCTGAGTGTAGGAGACGCCGCTTGTGGGAGCTCTGCTACCTGGATATAGATAGAAGCAGTTTACTGGAGTTCTCTATGCTTTGTGTAGAAAGCAGCTGTTTACTGGATTTCTGTAGCCTGGAATGAGGCATTCGCTATATGCGGGTTTTCTCTATGCTGAGTGTAGGTGACAGCGCTTCTGGGAGCTCTGCTACCTGGATAGAGAGAGAATCAGTTTACCGGAGTTCCTTATCCTTGTTGTAGAGCGGAGCTGTTTCCAGGAGTTCTGTGTCCTGGAATTAGGCATTCGCTATATGTGGGTATTCTGTATACTGCGTGTAGCAGATGCAGCATTCGGGAGTTCTATACCCTAAGTGTAGAGAGATGCAGTTTCCAGTAGTTCTGTATGTTGAATGTAGAGAGAAGCTGTTTCCAAGAGTTCTGTAGTCTGAGAGTAGGCATACGCTGTATATGGGATTCCTGTAGCCTGAGTGTAGCCGATGCAGCTTATGGGAGATCTGTAACCTAGAATTAGAGAGACGCAGTTTACCGAAGTTCTGTATCAGAATGTAGGACAAGCTGTTTCCAAGAATTCTGTAGCCTATGTATTCGCTATACGCGGGTTTTCTGTATGCTGAATGTGGCAGATGCAGCTTATTGGAGTTCTGTATCGTGCTTGTAGTTTGACACAGTTTGCCAGAGTTCTGTTTTTGGGTGTAGAGAGAAACTGTTTCTAGGAGTTCTGTAGCCTGGCATAAGGCATACGCAGTAATTGGGATTTCTATATCCTGAGTGTAGGAGACGCCGCTTATGGCAGCTCCGCTACGTGGATGTAGATAGAAGCAGTTTACCGGAGTTCTCTATCCTTTGTGTAGAAAGCAGCTGTTTACTGGAGTTCTGTAGCATGGAATGAGGCATTCGCTATATGCAGGTTTTCTCTATGCTGAGTGTAGGAGACGGCGCTTATGGAAGCTGTGCTACCTGGATAGAGAGAGAAGCGTTTTACCGGAGTTCCCTGTCCTTGTTGTAGAGAAGAGCTGATTCCAGGAGTTCCATATCCTGGAATTAGGCATTCGCTGTATGTGGGTATTCTGTATGCTGAGTGTAGCACATGCAGCTTTCTGGAGTTCTGTCATCTAAGTGTAGAGAGATGCAGTTTCCAGGAGTTCTGTATGTTGAATGTAGAGAGAAGCTGTTTCCGAGAGTTCTGTAGTCTGAGAGTAGGCATACGCTGTATATGGGATTCCAGTAGCCTGAGTGTAGCCGATTCAGCTTATGGGAGTTCTGTAACCCTGAATTAGAAAGTTACATTTTAGCGAAGTTCTGTATCAGAGTGTAGGGAGAAGCTGTTTCCAAGAATTCTGCGGCGTATGAGCAGGTATTCGCTATATGCGGGTTTTCTGTATGCTGAGTGTGGCAGACGCAGCTTATGGAAGTTCTGTATCTTGAATGTAGTGAGACACAGTTTGCCAGAGTTCTGTATATGGGTGTAGAGAGAAACTGTTTCCAAGAGTTCTGTAGCCTGGCAAGAGGCATACGCAGTCATTGGGATTTCTGTATCCTGAGTGTGGGAGACGCCGCTTATGGGAGCTCCGCTACCTGGATATAGAGAGAAGCAGTTTACCAGAGTTCTCTATGCTTTGTGTAGAGAGCAGCTGTTTACTGGTGTTTTGTCGCCTGGAATGAGGCATTACATATATGCGGGTTTTCTGTATGCTGAGTGTAGGAGACACCGCTTGTGGGAGCTCTGCTACCTGGATATAGATAGAAGCAGTTTACTGGAGTTCTCTATGCTTTGTGTAGAAAGCAGCTGTTTACTGGATTTCTGTAGCCTGGAATGAGGCATTCGCTATATGCGGGTTTTCTCTATGCTGAGTGTAGGTGACGGCGCTTCTGGGAGCTCTGCTACCTGGATAGAGAGAGAATCAGTTTACCGGAGTTCCTTATCCTTGTTGTAGAGCGGAGCTGTTTCCAGGAGTTCTGTGTCCTGGAATTAGGCATTCGCTATATGTGGGTATTCTGTATACTGCGTGTAGCAGATGCAGCATTCGGGAGTTCTATACCCTAAGTGTAGAGAGATGCAGTTTCCAGTAGTTCTGTATGTTGAATGTAGAGAGAAGCTGTTTCCAAGAGTTCTGTAGTCTGAGAGTAGGCATACGCTGTATATGGGATTCCTGTAGCCTGAGTGTAGCCGACGCAGCTTATGGGAGATCTGTAACCTAGAATTAGAGAGACGCAGTTTACCGAAGTTCTGTATCAGAATGTAGGACAAGCTGTTTCCAAGAATTCTGTAGCCTATGTATTCGCTATACGCGGGTTTTCTGTATGCTGAATGTGGCAGATGCAGCTTATTGGAGTTCTGTATCGTGCTTGTAGTTCGACACAGTTTGCCAGAGTTCTGTTTTTGGGTGTAGAGAGAAACTGTTTCTAGGAGTTCTGTAGCCTGGCGTAAGGCATACGCAGTAATTGGGATTTCTATATCCTGAGTGTAGGAGACGCCGCTTATGGCAGCTCCGCTACGTGGATGTAGATAGAAGCAGTTTACCGGAGTTCTCTATCCTTTGTGTAGAAAGCAGCTGTTTACTGGAGTTCTGTAGCATGGAATGAGGCATTCGCTATATGCAGGTTTTCTCTATGCTGAGTGTAGGAGACGCCGCTTATGGCAGCTCCGCTACGTGGATGTAGATAGAAGCAGTTTACCGGAGTTCTCTATCCTTTGTGTAGAAAGCAGCTGTTTACTGGAGTTCTGTAGCATGGAATGAGGCATTCGCTGTATGTGGGTATTCTGTATGCTTAGTGTAGCACATGGAGCTTTCTGGAGTTCTGTCATCTAAGTGTAGAGAGATGCAGTTTCCAGGAGTTCTGTATGTTGAATGTAGAGAGAAGCTGTTTCCAAGAGTTCTGTAGTCTGAGAGTAGGCATACGCTGTATATGGGATTCCAGTAGCCTGAGTGTAGCCGATTCAGCTTATGGGAGTTCTGTAACCCTGAATTAGAAAGTTACATTTTAGCGAAGTTCTGTATCAGAGTGTAGGGAGAAGCTGTTTCCAAGAATTCTGCGGCGTATGAGCAGGTATTCGCTATATGCGGGTTTTCTGTATGCTGAGTGTGGCAGACGCAGCTTATGGAAGTTCTGTATCTTGAATGTAGTGAGACACAGTTTGCCAGAGTTCTGTATATGGGTGTAGAGAGAAACTGTTTCCAAGAGTTCTGTAGCCTGGCAAGAGGCATACGCAGTCATTGGGATTTCTGTATCCTGAGTGTGGGAGACGCCGCTTATGGGAGCTCCACTACCTGGATATAGAGAGAAGCAGTTTACCAGAGTTCTCTATGCTTTGTGTAGAGAGCAGCTGTTTACTGGTGTTTTGTAGCCTGGAATGAGGCATTACATATATGCGGGTTTTCTGTATGCTGAGTGTAGGAGACGCCGCTTGTGGGAGCTCTGCTACCTGGATATAGATAGAAGCAGTTTACTGGAGTTCTCTATGCTTTGTGTAGAAAGCAGCTGTTTACTGGATTTCTGTAGCCTGGAATGAGGCATTCGCTATATGCGGGTTTTCTCTATGCTGAGTGTAGGTGACGGCGCTTCTGGGAGCTCTGCTACCTGGATAGAGAGAGAATCAGTTTACCGGAGTTCCTTATCCTTGTTGTAGAGCGGAGCTGTTTCCAGGAGTTCTGTGTCCTGGAATTAGGCATTCGCTATATGTGGGTATTCTGTATACTGCGTGTAGCAGATGCAGCATTCGGGAGTTCTATACCCTAAGTGTAGAGAGATGCAGTTTCCAGTAGTTCTGTATGTTGAATGTAGAGAGAAGCTGTTTCCAAGAGTTCTGTAGTCTGAGAGTAGGCATACGCTGTATATGGGATTCCTGTAGCCTGAGTGTAGCCGACGCAGCTTATGGGAGATCTGTAACCTAGAATTAGAGAGACGCAGTTTACCGAAGTTCTGTATCAGAATGTAGGACAAGCTGTTTCCAAGAATTCTGTAGCCTATGTATTCGCTATACGCGGGTTTTCTGTATGCTGAATGTGGCAGATGCAGCTTATTGGAGTTCTGTATCGTGCTTGTAGTTTGACACAGTTTGCCAGAGTTCTGTTTTTGGGTGTAGAGAGAAACTGTTTCTAGGAGTTCTGTAGCCTGGCATAAGGCATACGCAGTAATTGGGATTTCTATATCCTGAGTGTAGGAGACGCCGCTTATGGCAGCTCCGCTACGTGGATGTAGATAGAAGCAGTTTACCGGAGTTCTCTATCCTTTGTGTAGAAAGCAGCTGTTTACTGGAGTTCTGTAGCATGGAATGAGGCATTCGCTATATGCAGGTTTTCTCTATGCTGAGTGTAGGAGACGGCGCTTATGGAAGCTGTGCTACCTGGATAGAGAGAGAAGCGTTTTACCGGAGTTCCCTGTCCTTGTTGTAGAGAAGAGCTGATTCCAGGAGTTCTATATCCTGGAATTAGGCATTCGCAGTATGTGGGTATTCTGTATGCTGAGTGTAGCACATGCAGCTTTCTGGAGTTCTGTCATCTAAGTGTAGAGAGATGCAGTTTCCAGGAGTTCTGTATGTTGAATGTAGAGAGAAGCTGTTTCCAAGAGTTCTGTAGTCTGAGAGTAGGCATACGCTCTATATGGGATTCCAGTAGCCTGAATGTAGCCGATTCAGCTTATGGGAGTTCTGTAACCCTGAATTAGAAAGTTACATTTTAGCGAAGTTCTGTATCAGAGTGTAGGGAGAAGCTGTTTCCAAGAATTCTGCGGCGTATGAGCAGGTATTCGCTATATGCGGGTTTTCTGTATGCTGAGTGTGGCAGACGCAGCTTATGGAAGTTCTGTATCTTGAATGTAGTGAGACACAGTTTACCAGAGTTCTGTATATGGGTGTAGAGAGAAACTGTTTCCAAGAGTTCTGTAGCCTGGCAAGAGGCATACGCAGTCATTGGGATTTCTGTATCCTGAGTGTGGGAGACGCCGCTTATGGGAGCTCCGCTACCTGGATATAGAGAGAAGCAGTTTACCAGAGTTCTCTATGCTTTGTGTAGAGAGCAGCTGTTTACTGGTGTTTTGTAGCCTGGAATGAGGCATTACATATATGCGGGTTTTCTGTATGCTGAGTGTAGGAGACGCCGCTTGTGGGAGCTCTGCTACCTGGATATAGATAGAAGCAGTTTACTGGAGTTCTCTATGCTTTGTGTAGAAAGCAGCTGTTTACTGGATTTCTGTAGCCTGGAATGAGGCATTCGCTATATGCGGGTTTTCTCTATGCTGAGTGTAGGTGACAGCGCTTCTGGGAGCTCTGCTACCTGGATAGAGAGAGAATCAGTTTACCGGAGTTCCTTATCCTTGTTGTAGAGCGGAGTTGTTTCCAGGAGTTCTGTGTCCTGGAATTAGGCATTCGCTATATGTGGGTATTCTGTATACTGCGTGTAGCAGATGCAGCATTCGGGAGTTCTATACCCTAAGTGTAGAGAGATGCAGTTTCCAGTAGTTCTGTATGTTGAATGTAGAGAGAAGCTGTTTCCAAGAGTTCTGTAGTCTGAGAGTAGGCATACGCTGTATATGGGATTCCTGTAGCCTGAGTGTAGCCGACGCAGCTTATGGGAGATCTGTAACCTAGAATTAGAGAGACGCAGTTTACCGAAGTTCTGTATCAGAATGTAGGACAAGCTGTTTCCAAGAATTCTGTAGCCTATGTATTCGCTATACGCGGGTTTTCTGTATGCTGAATGTGGCAGATGCAGCTTATTGGAGTTCTGTATCGTGCTTGTAGTTTGACACAGTTTGCCAGAGTTCAGTTTTTGGGTGTAGAGAGAAACTGTTTCTAGGAGTTCTGTAGCCTGGCATAAGGCATACGCAGTAATTGGGATTTCTATATCCTGAGTGTAGGAGACGCCGCTTATGGCAGCTCCGCTACCTGGATATAGATAGAAGCAGTGTACCGGAGTTCTCTATCCTTTGTGTAGAAAGCAGCTGTTTACTGGAGTTCTGTAGCATGGAATGAGGCATTCGCTATATGCGGGTTTTCTCTATGCTGAGTGTAGCAGATGCAGCTTTTGGGAATTCTATACCCTAAGTGTAGAGAGATGCAGTTTCCAGTAGTTCTGTATGTTGAATGTAGAGAGAAGCTGTTTCCAAGAGTTCTGTAGTCTGAGAGTAGGCATACGCTGTATATGGGATTCCTGTAGCCTGAGTGTAGCCGATGCAGCTTATGGGAGATCTGTAACCTAGAATTAGAGAGACGCAGTTTACCGAAGTTCTGTATCAGAATGTAGGACAAGCTGTTTCCAAGAATTCTGTAGCCTATGTATTCGCTATACGCGGGTTTTCTGTATGCTGAATGTGGCAGATGCAGCTTATTGGAGTTCTGTATCGTGCTTGTAGTTTGACACAGTTTGCCAGAGTTCTGTTTTTGGGTGTAGAGAGAAACTGCTTCTAGGAGTTCTGTAGCCTGGCATAAGGCATACGAAGTAATTGGGATTTCTATATCCTGAGTGTAGGAGACGCCGCTTATGGCAGCTCCGCTACGTGGATGTAGATAGAAGCAGTTTACCGGAGTTCTCTATCCTTTGTGTAGAAAGCAGCTGTTTACTGGAGTTCTGTAGCATGGAATGAGGCATTCGCTATATGCAGGTTTTCTCTATGCTGAGTGTAGGAGACGCCGCTTATGGCAGCTCCGCTACCTGGATATAGATAGAAGCAGTGTACCGGAGTTCTCTATCCTTTGTGTAGAAAGCAGCTGTTTACTGGAGTTCTGTAGCATGGAATGAGGCATTCGCTATATGCAGGTTTTCTCTATGCTGAGTGTAGGAGACGGCGCTTATGGAAGCTGTGCTACCTGGATATAGAGAGAAGCGTTTTACCGGAGTTCCCTGTCCTTGTTGTAGAGAAGAGCTGATTCCAGGAGTTCCATAT
The DNA here is from genome assembly GCF_033115175.1 of Lepus europaeus. Taxonomy (NCBI): domain Eukaryota; kingdom Metazoa; phylum Chordata; class Mammalia; order Lagomorpha; family Leporidae; genus Lepus; species Lepus europaeus. The sequence continues at coordinate 1,381,994 of NW_026909254.1, forward strand.
CCTGGAATTAGGCATGTATGTGGGTATTCTGTATGCTGAGTGTAGCACATGGAGCTTTCTGGAGTTCTGTCATCTAAGTGTAGAGAGATGCAGTTTCCAGGAGTTCTGTATGTTGAATGTAGAGAGAAGCTGTTTCCAAGAGTTCTGTAGTCTGAGAGTAGGCATACGCTGTATATGGGATTCCAGTAGCCTGAGTGTAGCCGATTCAGCTTATGGGAGTTCTGTAACCCTGAATTAGAAAGTTACATTTTAGCGAAGTTCTGTATCAGAGTGTAGGGAGAAGCTGTTTCCAAGAATTCTGCGGCGTATGAGCAGGTATTCGCTATATGCGGGTTTTCTGTATGCTGAGTGTGGCAGACGCAGCTTATGGAAGTTCTGTATCTTGAATGTAGTGAGACACAGTTTGCCAGAGTTCTGTATATGGGTGTAGAGAGAAACTGTTTCCAAGAGTTCTGTAGCCTGGCAAGAGGCATACGCAGTCATTGGGATTTCTGTATCCTGAGTGTGGGAGACGCCGCTTATGGGAGCTCCGCTACCTGGATATAGAGAGAAGCAGTTTACCAGAGTTCTCTATGCTTTGTGTAGAGAGCAGCTGTTTACTGGTGTTTTGTCGCCTGGAATGAGGCATTACATATATGCGGGTTTTCTGTATGCTGAGTGTAGGAGACGCCACTTGTGGGAGCTCTGCTACCTGGATATAGATAGAAGCAGTTTACTGGAGTTCTCTATGCTTTGTGTAGAGAGCAGCTGTTTACTGGATTTCTGTAGCCTGGAATGAGGCATTCGCTATATGCGGGTTTTCTCTATGCTGAGTGTAGGTGACGGCGCTTCTGGGAGCTCTGCTACCTGGATAGAGAGAGAATCAGTTTACCGGAGTTCCTTATCCTTGTTGTAGAGCGGAGCTGTTTCCAGGAGTTCTGTGTCCTGGAATTAGGCATTCGCTATATGTGGGTATTCTGTATACTGCGTGTAGCAGATGCAGCATTCGGGAGTTCTATACCCTAAGTGTAGAGAGATGCAGTTTCCAGTAGTTCTGTATGTTGAATGTAGAGAGAAGCTGTTTCCAAGAGTTCTGTAGTCTGAGAGTAGGCATACGCTGTATATGGGATTCCTGTAGCCTGAGTGTAGCCGACGCAGCTTATGGGAGATCTGTAACCTAGAATTAGAGAGACGCAGTTTACCGAAGTTCTGTATCAGAATGTAGGACAAGCTGTTTCCAAGAATTCTGTAGCCTATGTATTTGCTATACGCGGGTTTTCTGTATGCTGAATGTGGCAGATGCAGCTTATTGGAGTTCTGTATCGTGCTTGTAGTTTGACACAGTTTGCCAGAGTTCTGTTTTTGGGTGTAGAGAGAAACTGTTTCTAGGAGTTCTGTAGCCTGGCATAAGGCATACGCAGTAATTGGGATTTCTATATCCTGAGTGTAGGAGACGCCGCTTATGGCAGCTCCGCTACGTGGATGTAGATAGAAGCAGTTTACCGGAGTTCTCTATCCTTTGTGTAGAAAGCAGCTGTTTACTGGAGTTCTGTAGCATGGAATGAGGCATTCGCTATATGCAGGTTTTCTCTATGCTGAGTGTAGGAGACGGCGCTTATGGAAGCTGTGCTACCTGGATATAGAGAGAAGCGTTTTACCGGAGTTCCCTGTCCTTGTTGTAGAGAAGAGCTGATTCCAGGAGTTCTATATCCTGGAATTAGGCATTCGCTGTATGTGGGTATTCTGTATGCTGAGTGTAGCACATGCAGCTTTCTGGAGTTCTGTCATCTAAGTGTAGAGAGATGCAGTTTCCAGGAGTTCTGTATGTTGAATGTAGAGAGAAGCTGTTTCCAAGAGTTCTGTAGTCTGAGAGTAGGCATACGCTGTATATGGGATTCCAGTAGCCTGAGTGTAGCCGATTCAGCTTATGGGAGTTCTGTAACCCTGAATTAGAAAGTTACATTTTAGCGAAGTTCTGTATCAGAGTGTAGGGAGAAGCTGTTTCCAAGAATTCTGCGGCGTATGAGCAGGTATTCGCTATATGCGGGTTTTCTGTATGCTGAGTGTGGCAGACGCAGCTTATGGAAGTTCTGTATCTTGAATGTAGTGAGACACAGTTTGCCAGAGTTCTGTATATGGGTGTAGAGAGAAACTGTTTCCAAGAGTTCTGTAGCCTGGCAAGAGGCATACGCAGTCATTGGGATTTCTGTATCCTGAGTGTGGGAGACGCCGCTTATGGGAGCTCCGCTACCTGGATATAGAGAGAAGCAGTTTACCAGAGTTCTCTATGCTTTGTGTAGAGAGCAGCTGTTTACTGGTGTTTTGTCGCCTGGAATGAGGCATTACATATATGCGGGTTTTCTGTATGCTGAGTGTAGGAGACGCCGCTTGTGGGAGCTCTGCTACCTGGATATAGATAGAAGCAGTTTACTGGAGTTCTCTATGCTTTGTGTAGAAAGCAGCTGTTTACTGGATTTCTGTAGCCTGGAATGAGGCATTCGCTATATGCGGGTTTTCTCTATGCTGAGTGTAGGTGACAGCGCTTCTGGGAGCTCTGCTACCTGGATAGAGAGAGAATCAGTTTACCGGAGTTCCTTATCCTTGTTGTAGAGCGGAGCTGTTTCCAGGAGTTCTGTGTCCTGGAATTAGGCATTCGCTATATGTGGGTATTCTGTATACTGCGTGTAGCAGATGCAGCATTCGGGAGTTCTATACCCTAAGTGTAGAGAGATGCAGTTTCCAGTAGTTCTGTATGTTGAATGTAGAGAGAAGCTGTTTCCAAGAGTTCTGTAGTCTGAGAGTAGGCATACGCTGTATATGGGATTCCTGTAGCCTGAGTGTAGCCGACGCAGCTTATGGGAGATCTGTAACCTAGAATTAGAGAGACGCAGTTTACCGAAGTTCTGTATCAGAATGTAGGACAAGCTGTTTCCAAGAATTCTGTAGCCTATGTATTCGCTATACGCGGGTTTTCTGTATGCTGAATGTGGCAGATGCAGCTTATTGGAGTTCTGTATCGTGCTTGTAGTTTGACACAGTTTGCCAGAGTTCTGTTTTTGGGTGTAGAGAGAAACTGTTTCTAGGAGTTCTGTAGCCTGGCATAAGGCATACGCAGTAATTGGGATTTCTATATCCTGAGTGTAGGAGACGCCGCTTATGGCAGCTCCGCTACCTGGATATAGATAGAAGCAGTGTACCGGAGTTCTCTATCCTTTGTGTAGAAAGCAGCTGTTTACTGGAGTTCTGTAGCATGGAATGAGGCATTCGCTATATGCGGGTTTTCTCTATGCTGAGTGTAGCAGATGCAGCTTTTGGGAATTCTATACCCTAAGTGTAGAGAGATGCAGTTTCCAGTAGTTCTGTATGTTGAATGTAGAGAGAAGCTGTTTCCAAGAGTTCTGTAGTCTGAGAGTAGGCATACGCTGTATATGGGATTCCAGTAGCCTGAGTGTAGCCGATTCAGCTTATGGGAGTTCTGTAACCCTGAATTAGAAAGTTACATTTTAGCGAAGTTCTGTATCAGAGTGTAGGGAGAAGCTGTTTCCAAGAATTCTGCGGCGTATGAGCAGGTATTCGCTATATGCGGGTTTTCTGTATGCTGAGTGTGGCAGACGCAGCTTATGGAAGTTCTGTATCTTGAATGTAGTGAGACACAGTTTGCCAGAGTTCTGTATATGGGTGTAGAGAGAAACTGTTTCCAAGAGTTCTGTAGCCTGGCAAGAGGCATACGCAGTCATTGGGATTTCTGTATCCTGAGTGTGGGAGACGCCGCTTATGGGAGCTCCGCTACCTGGATATAGAGAGAAGCAGTTTACCAGAGTTCTCTATGCTTTGTGTAGAGAGCAGCTGTTTACTGGTGTTTTGTCGCCTGGAATGAGGCATTACATATATGCGGGTTTTCTGTATGCTGAGTGTAGGAGACGCCGCTTGTGGGAGCTCTGCTACCTGGATATAGATAGAAGCAGTTTACTGGAGTTCTCTATACTTTGTGTAGAAAGCAGCTGTTTACTGGATTTCTGTAGCCTGGAATGAGGCATTCGCTATATGCGGGTTTTCTCTATGCTGAGTGTAGGTGACAGCGCTTCTGGGAGCTCTGCTACCTGGATAGAGAGAGAATCAGTTTACCGGAGTTCCTTATCCTTGTTGTAGAGCGGAGCTGTTTCCAGGAGTTCTGTGTCCTGGAATTAGGCATTCGCTATATGTGGGTATTCTGTATACTGCGTGTAGCAGATGCAGCATTCGGGAGTTCTATACCCTAAGTGTAGAGAGATGCAGTTTCCAGTAGTTCTGTATGTTGAATGTAGAGAGAAGCTGTTTCCAAGAGTTCTGTAGTCTGAGAGTAGGCATACGCTGTATATGGGATTCCTGTAGCCTGAGTGTAGCCGACGCAGCTTATGGGAGATCTGTAACCTAGAATTAGAGAGACGCAGTTTACCGAAGTTCTGTATCAGAATGTAGGACAAGCTGTTTCCAAGAATTCTGTAGCCTATGTATTCGCTATACGCGGGTTTTCTGTATGCTGAATGTGGCAGATGCAGCTTATTGGAGTTCTGTATCGTGCTTGTAGTTTGACACAGTTTGCCAGAGTTCTGTTTTTGGGTGTAGAGAGAAACTGTTTCTAGGAGTTCTGTAGCCTGGCATAAGGCATATGCAGTAATTGGGATTTCTATATCCTGAGTGTAGGAGACGCCGCTTATGGCAGCTCCGCTACCTGGATATAGATAGAAGCAGTGTACCGGAGTTCTCTATCCTTTGTGTAGAAAGCAGCTGTTTACTGGAGTTCTGTAGCATGGAATGAGGCATTCGCTATATGCGGGTTTTCTCTATGCTGAGTGTAGCAGATGCAGCTTTTGGGAATTCTATACCCTAAGTGTAGAGAGATGCAGTTTCCAGTAGTTCTGTATGTTGAATGTAGAGAGAAGCTGTTTCCAAGAGTTCTGTAGTCTGAGAGTAGGCATACGCTGTATATGGGATTCCAGTAGCCTGAGTGTAGCCGATTCAGCTTATGGGAGTTCTGTAACCCTGAATTAGAAAGTTACATTTTAGCGAAGTTCTGTATCAGAGTGTAGGGAGAAGCTGTTTCCAAGAATTCTGCGGCGTATGAGCAGGTATTCGCTATATGCGGGTTTTCTGTATGCTGAGTGTGGCAGACGCAGCTTATGGAAGTTCTGTATCTTGAATGTAGTGAGACACAGTTTGCCAGAGTTCTGTATATGGGTGTAGAGAGAAACTGTTTCCAAGAGTTCTGTAGCCTGGCAAGAGGCATACGCAGTCATTGGGATTTCTGTATCCTGAGTGTGGGAGACGCCGCTTATGGGAGCTCCGCTACCTGGATATAGAGAGAAGCAGTTTACCAGAGTTCTCTATGCTTTGTGTAGAGAGCAGCTGTTTACTGGTGTTTTGTCGCCTGGAATGAGGCATTACATATATGCGGGTTTTCTGTATGCTGAGTGTAGGAGACGCCACTTGTGGGAGCTCTGCTACCTGGATATAGATAGAAGCAGTTTACTGGAGTTCTCTATGCTTTGTGTAGAGAGCAGCTGTTTACTGGATTTCTGTAGCCTGTAATGAGGCATTCGCTATATGCGGGTTTTCTCTATGCTGAGTGTAGGTGACGGCGCTTCTGGGAGCTCTGCTACCTGGATAGAGAGAGAATCAGTTTACCGGAGTTCCTTATCCTTGTTGTAGAGCGGAGTTGTTTCCAGGAGTTCTGTGTCCTGGAATTAGGCATTCGCTATATGTGGGTATTCTGTATACTGCGTGTAGCAGATGCAGCATTCGGGAGTTCTATACCCTAAGTGTAGAGAGATGCAGTTTCCAGTAGTTCTGTATGTTGAATGTAGAGAGAAGCTGTTTCCAAGAGTTCTGTAGTCTGAGAGTAGGCATACGCTGTATATGGGATTCCTGTAGCCTGAGTGTAGCCGACGCAGCTTATGGGAGATCTGTAACCTAGAATTAGAGAGACGCAGTTTACCGAAGTTCTGTATCAGAATGTAGGACAAGCTGTTTCCAAGAATTCTGTAGCCTATGTATTCGCTATACGCGGGTTTTCTGTATGCTGAATGTGGCAGATGCAGCTTATTGGAGTTCTGTATCGTGCTTGTAGTTTGACACAGTTTGCCAGAGTTCTGTTTTTGGGTGTAGAGAGAAACTGTTTCTAGGAGTTCTGTAGCCTGGCATAAGGCATACGCAGTAATTGGGATTTCTATATCCTGAGTGTAGGAGACGCCGCTTATGGCAGCTCCGCTACGTGGATGTAGATAGAAGCAGTTTACCGGAGTTCTCTATCCTTTGTGTAGAAAGCAGCTGTTTACTGGAGTTCTGTAGCATGGAATGAGGCATTCGCTATATGCAGGTTTTCTCTATGCTGAGTGTAGGAGACGGCGCTTATGGAAGCTGTGCTACCTGGATATAGAGAGAAGCGTTTTACCGGAGTTCCCTGTCCTTGTTGTAGAGAAGAGCTGATTCCAGGAGTTCTATATCCTGGAATTAGGCATTCGCTGTATGTGGGTATTCTGTATGCTGAGTGTAGCACATGCAGCTTTCTGGAGTTCTGTCATCTAAGTGTAGAGAGATGCAGTTTCCAGGAGTTCTGTATGTTGAATGTAGAGAGAAGCTGTTTCCAAGAGTTCTGTAGTCTGAGAGTAGGCATACGCTCTATATGGGATTCCAGTAGCCTGAGTGTAGCCGATTCAGCTTATGGGAGTTCTGTAACCCTGAATTAGAAAGTTACATTTTAGCGAAGTTCTGTATCAGAGTGTAGGGAGAAGCTGTTTCCAAGAATTCTGCGGCGTATGAGCAGGTATTCGCTATATGCGGGTTTTCTGTATGCTGAGTGTGGCAGACGCAGCTTATGGAAGTTCTGTATCTTGAATGTAGTGAGACACAGTTTGCCAGAGTTCTGTATATGGGTGTAGAGAGAAACTGTTTCCAAGAGTTCTGTAGCCTGGCAAGAGGCATACGCAGTCATTGGGATTTCTGTATCCTGAGTGTGGGAGACGCCGCTTATGGGAGCTCCGCTACCTGGATATAGAGAGAAGCAGTTTACCAGAGTTCTCTATGCTTTGTGTAGAGAGCAGCTGTTTACTGGTGTTTTGTAGCCTGGAATGAGGCATTACATATATGCGGGTTTTCTGTATGCTGAGTGTAGGAGACGCCGCTTGTGGGAGCTCTGCTACCTGGATATAGATAGAAGCAGTTTACTGGAGTTCTCTATGCTTTGTGTAGAAAGCAGCTGTTTACTGGATTTCTGTAGCCTGGAATGAGGCATTCGCTATATGCGGGTTTTCTCTATGCTGAGTGTAGGTGACAGCGCTTCTGGGAGCTCTGCTACCTGGATAGAGAGAGAATCAGTTTACCGGAGTTCCTTATCCTTGTTGTAGAGCGGAGCTGTTTCCAGGAGTTCTGTGTCCTGGAATTAGGCATTCGCTATATGTGGGTATTCTGTATACTGCGTGTAGCAGATGCAGCATTCGGGAGTTCTATACCCTAAGTGTAGAGAGATGCAGTTTCCAGTAGTTCTGTATGTTGAATGTAGAGAGAAGCTGTTTCCAAGAGTTCTGTAGTCTGAGAGTAGGCATACGCTGTATATGGGATTCCTGTAGCCTGAGTGTAGCCGACGCAGCTTATGGGAGATCTGTAACCTAGAATTAGAGAGACGCAGTTTACCGAAGTTCTGTATCAGAATGTAGGACAAGCTGTTTCCAAGAATTCTGTAGCCTATGTATTCGCTATACGCGGGTTTTCTGTATGCTGAATGTGGCAGATGCAGCTTATTGGAGTTCTGTATCGTGCTTGTAGTTTGACACAGTTTGCCAGAGTTCTGTTTTTGGGTGTAGAGAGAAACTGTTTCTAGGAGTTCTGTAGCCTGGCATAAGGCATACGCAGTAATTGGGATTTCTATATCCTGAGTGTAGGAGACGCCGCTTATGGCAGCTCCGCTACCTGGATATAGATAGAAGCAGTGTACCGGAGTTCTCTATCCTTTGTGTAGAAAGCAGCTGTTTACTGGAGTTCTGTAGCATGGAATGAGGCATTCGCTATATGCGGGTTTTCTCTATGCTGAGTGTAGCAGATGCAGCTTTTGGGAATTCTATACCCTAAGTGTAGAGAGATGCAGTTTCCAGTAGTTCTGTATGTTGAATGTAGAGAGAAGCTGTTTCCAAGAGTTCTGTAGTCTGAGAGTAGGCATACGCTGTATATGGGATTCCAGTAGCCTGAGTGTAGCCGATTCAGCTTATGGGAGTTCTGTAACCCTGAATTAGAAAGTTACATTTTAGCGAAGTTCTGTATCAGAGTGTAGGGAGAAGCTGTTTCCAAGAATTCTGCGGCGTATGAGCAGGTATTCGCTATATGCGGGTTTTCTGTATGCTGAGTGTGGCAGACGCAGCTTATGGAAGTTCTGTATCTTGAATGTAGTGAGACAGTTTGCCAGAGTTCTGTATATGGGTGTAGAGAGAAACTGTTTCCAAGAGTTCTGTAGCCTGGCAAGAGGCATACGCAGTCATTGGGATTTCTGTATCCTGAGTGTGGGAGACGCCGCTTATGGGAGCTCCGCTACCTGGATATAGAGAGAAGCAGTTTACCAGAGTTCTCTATGCTTTGTGTAGAGAGCAGCTGTTTACTGGTGTTTTGTAGCCTGGAATGAGGCATTACATATATGCGGGTTTTCTGTATGCTGAGTGTAGGAGACGCCGCTTGTGGGAGCTCTGCTACCTGGATATAGATAGAAGCAGTTTACTGGAGTTCTCTATGCTTTGTGTAGAAAGCAGCTGTTTACTGGATTTCTGTAGCCTGGAATGAGGCATTCGCTATATGCGGGTTTTCTCTATGCTGAGTGTAGGTGACGGCGCTTCTGGGAGCTCTGCTACCTGGATAGAGAGAGAATCAGTTTACCGGAGTTCCTTATCCTTGTTGTAGAGCGGAGCTGTTTCCAGGAGTTCTGTGTCCTGGAATTAGGCATTCGCTATATGTGGGTATTCTGTATACTGCGTGTAGCAGATGCAGCATTCGGGAGTTCTATACCCTAAGTGTAGAGAGATGCAGTTTCCAGTAGTTCTGTATGTTGAATGTAGAGAGAAGCTGTTTCCAAGAGTTCTGTAGTCTGAGAGTAGGCATACGCTGTATATGGGATTCCTGTAGCCTGAGTGTAGCCGACGCAGCTTATGGGAGATCTGTAACCTAGAATTAGAGAGACGCAGTTTACCGAAGTTCTGTATCAGAATGTAGGACAAGCTGTTTCCAAGAATTCTGTAGCCTATGTATTCGCTATACGCGGGTTTTCTGTATGCTGAATGTGGCAGATGCAGCTTATTGGAGTTCTGTATCGTGCTTGTAGTTTGACACAGTTTGCCAGAGTTCTGTTTTTGGGTGTAGAGAGAAACTGTTTCTAGGAGTTCTGTAGCCTGGCATAAGGCATACGCAGTAATTGGGATTTCTATATCCTGAGTGTAGGAGACGCCGCTTATGGCAGCTCCGCTACGTGGATGTAGATAGAAGCAGTTTACCGGAGTTCTCTATCCTTTGTGTAGAAAGCAGCTGTTTACTGGAGTTCTGTAGCATGGAATGAGGCATTCGCTATATGCAGGTTTTCTCTATGCTGAGTGTAGGAGACGGCGCTTATGGAAGCTGTGCTACCTGGATATAGAGAGAAGCGTTTTACCGGAGTTCCCTGTCCTTGTTGTAGAGAAGAGCTGATTCCAGGAGTTCTATATCCTGGAATTAGGCATTCGCTGTATGTGGGTATTCTGTATGCTGAGTGTAGCACATGCAGCTTTCTGGAGTTCTGTCATCTAAGTGTAGAGAGATGCAGTTTCCAGGAGTTCTGTATGTTGAATGTAGAGAGAAGCTGTTTCCAAGAGTTCTGTAGTCTGAGAGTAGGCATACGCTCTATATGGGATTCCAGTAGCCTGAGTGTAGCCGATTCAGCTTATGGGAGTTCTGTAACCCTGAATTAGAAAGTTACATTTTAGCGAAGTTCTGTATCAGAGTGTAGGGAGAAGCTGTTTCCAAGAATTCTGCGGCGTATGAGCAGGTATTCGCTATATGCGGGTTTTCTGTATGCTGAGTGTGGCAGACGCAGCTTATGGAAGTTCTGTATCTTGAATGTAGTGAGACACAGTTTGCCAGAGTTCTGTATATGGGTGTAGAGAGAAACTGTTTCCAAGAGTTCTGTAGCCTGGCAAGAGGCATACGCAGTCATTGGGATTTCTGTATCCTGAGTGTGGGAGACGCCGCTTATGGGAGCTCCGCTACCTGGATATAGAGAGAAGCAGTTTACCAGAGTTCTCTATGCTTTGTGTAGAGAGCAGCTGTTTACTGGTGTTTTGTAGCCTGGAATGAGGCATTACATATATGCGGGTTTTCTGTATGCTGAGTGTAGGAGACGCCGCTTGTGGGAGCTCTGCTACCTGGATATAGATAGAAGCAGTTTACTGGAGTTCTCTATGCTTTGTGTAGAAAGCAGCTGTTTACTGGATTTCTGTAGCCTGGAATGAGGCATTCGCTATATGCGGGTTTTCTCTATGCTGAGTGTAGGTGACGGCGCTTCTGGGAGCTCTGCTACCTGGATAGAGAGAGAATCAGTTTACCGGAGTTCCTTATCCTTGTTGTAGAGCGGAGCTGTTTCCAGGAGTTCTGTGTCCTGGAATTAGGCATTCGCTATATGTGGGTATTCTGTATACTGCGTGTAGCAGATGCAGCATTCGGGAGTTCTATACCCTAAGTGTAGAGAGATGCAGTTTCCAGTAGTTCTGTATGTTGAATGTAGAGAGAAGCTGTTTCCAAGAGTTCTGTAGTCTGAGAGTAGGCATACGCTGTATATGGGATTCCTGTAGCCTGAGTGTAGCCGACGCAGCTTATGGGAGATCTGTAACCTAGAATTAGAGAGACGCAGTTTACCGAAGTTCTGTATCAGAATGTAGGACAAGCTGTTTCCAAGAATTCTGTAGCCTATGTATTCGCTATACGCGGGTTTTCTGTATGCTGAATGTGGCAGATGCAGCTTATTGGAGTTCTGTATCGTGCTTGTAGTTCGACACAGTTTGCCAGAGTTCTGTTTTTGGGTGTAGAGAGAAACTGTTTCTAGGAGTTCTGTAGCCTGGCATAAGGCATACGCAGTAATTGGGATTTCTATATCCTGAGTGTAGGAGACGCCGCTTATGGCAGCTCCGCTACGTGGATGTAGATAGAAGCAGTTTACCGGAGTTCTCTATCCTTTGTGTAGAAAGCAGCTGTTTACTGGAGTTCTGTAGCATGGAATGAGGCATTCGCTATATGCAGGTTTTCTCTATGCTGAGTGTAGGAGACGGCGCTTATGGAAGCTGTGCTACCTGGATATAGAGAGAAGCGTTTTACCGGAGTTCCCTGTCCTTGTTGTAGAGAAGAGCTGATTCCAGGAGTTCTATATCCTGGAATTAGGCATTCGCTGTATGTGGGTATTCTGTATGCTGAGTGTAGCACATGCAGCTTTCTGGAGTTCTGTCATCTAAGTGTAGAGAGATGCAGTTTCCAGGAGTTCTGTATGTTGAATGTAGAGAGAAGCTGTTTCCAAGAGTTCTGTAGTCTGAGAGTAGGCATACGCTCTATATGGGATTCCAGTAGCCTGAGTGTAGCCGATTCAGCTTATGGGAGTTCTGTAACCCTGAATTAGAAAGTTACATTTTAGCGAAGTTCTGTATCAGAGTGTAGGGAGAAGCTGTTTCCAAGAATTCTGCGGCGTATGAGCAGGTATTCGCTATATGCGGGTTTTCTGTATGCTGATTGTGGCAGACGCAGCTTATGGAAGTTCTGTATCTTGAATGTAGTGAGACACAGTTTGCCAGAGTTCTGTATATGGGTGTAGAGAGAAACTGTTTCCAAGAGTTCTGTAGCCTGGCAAGAGGCATACGCAGTCATTGGGATTTCTGTATCCTGAGTGTGGGAGACGCCGCTTATGGGAGCTCCGCTACCTGGATATAGAGAGAAGCAGTTTACCAGAGTTCTCTATGCTTTGTGTAGAGAGCAGCTGTTTACTGGTGTTTTGTCGCCTGGAATGAGGCATTACATATATGCGGGTTTTCTGTATGCTGAGTGTAGGAGACGCCGCTTGTGGGAGCTCTGCTACCTGGATATAGATAGAAGCAGTTTACTGGAGTTCTCTATGCTTTGTGTAGAAAGCAGCTGTTTACTGGATTTCTGTAGCCTGGAATGAGGCATTCGCTATATGCGGGTTTTCTCTATGCTGAGTGTAGGTGACAGCGCTTCTGGGAGCTCTGCTACCTGGATAGAGAGAGAATCAGTTTACCGGAGTTCCTTATCCTTGTTGTAGAGCGGAGCTGTTTCCAGGAGTTCTGTGTCCTGGAATTAGGCATTCGCTATATGTGGGTATTCTGTATACTGCGTGTAGCAGATGCAGCATTCGGGAGTTCTATACCCTAAGTGTAGAGAGATGCAGTTTCCAGTAGTTCTGTATGTTGAATGTAGAGAGAAGCTGTTTCCAAGAGTTCTGTAGTCTGAGAGTAGGCATACGCTGTATATGGGATTCCTGTAGCCTGAGTGTAGCCGACGCAGCTTATGGGAGATCTGTAACCTAGAATTAGAGAGACGCAGTTTACCGAAGTTCTGTATCAGAATGTAGGACAAGCTGTTTCCAAGAATTCTGTAGCCTATGTATTCTCTATACGCGGGTTTTCTGTATGCTGAATGTGGCAGATGCAGCTTATTGGAGTTCTGTATCGTGCTTGTAGTTTGACACAGTTTGCCAGAGTTCTGTTTTTGGGTGTAGAGAGAAACTGTTTCTAGGAGTTCTGTAGCCTGGCATAAGGCATACGCAGTAATTGGGATTTCTATATCCTGAGTGTAGGAGACGCCGCTTATGGCAGCTCCGCTACCTGGATATAGATAGAAGCAGTGTACCGGAGTTCTCTATCCTTTGTGTAGAAAGCAGCTGTTTACTGGAGTTCTGTAGCATGGAATGAGGCATTCGCTATATGCGGGTTTTCTCTATGCTGAGTGTAGCAGATGCAGCTTTTGGGAATTCTATACCCTAAGTGTAGAGAGATGCAGTTTCCAGGAGTTCTGTATGTTGAATGTAGAGAGAAGCTGTTTCCAAGAGTTCTGTAGTCTGAGAGTAGGCATACGCTGTATATGGGATTCCAGTAGCCTGAGTGTAGCCGATTCAGCTTATGGGAGTTCTGTAACCCTGAATTAGAAAGTTACATTTTAGCGAAGTTCTGTATCAGAGTGTAGGGAGAAGCTGTTTCCAAGAATTCTGCGGCGTATGAGCAGGTATTCGCTATATGCGGGTTTTCTGTATGCTGAGTGTGGCAGACGCAGCTTATGGAAGTTCTGTATCTTGAATGTAGTGAGACAGTTTGCCAGAGTTCTGTATATGGGTGTAGAGAGAAACTGTTTCCAAGAGTTCTGTAGCCTGGCAAGAGGCATACGCAGTCATTGGGATTTCTGTATCCTGAGTGTGGGAGACGCCGCTTATGGGAGCTCCGCTACCTGGATATAGAGAGAAGCAGTTTACCAGAGTTCTCTATGCTTTGTGTAGAGAGCAGCTGTTTACTGGTGTTTTGTAGCCTGGAATGAGGCATTACATACATGCGGGTTTTCTGTATGCTGAGTGTAGGAGACGCCGCTTGTGGGAGCTCTGCTACCTGGATATAGATAGAAGCAGTTTACTGGAGTTCTCTATGCTTTGTGTAGAAAGCAGCTGTTTACTGGATTTCTGTAGCCTGGAATGAGGCATTCGCTATATGCGGGTTTTCTCTATGCTGAGTGTAGGTGACGGCGCTTCTGGGAGCTCTGCTACCTGGATAGAGAGAGAATCAGTTTACCGGAGTTCCTTATCCTTGTTGTAGAGCGGAGCTGTTTCCAGGAGTTCTGTGTCCTGGAATTAGGCATTCGCTATATGTGGGTATTCTGTATACTGCGTGTAGCAGATGCAGCATTCGGGAGTTCTATACCCTAAGTGTAGAGAGATGCAGTTTCCAGTAGTTCTGTATGTTGAATGTAGAGAGAAGCTGTTTCCAAGAGTTCTGTAGTCTGAGAGTAGGCATACGCTGTATATGGGATTCCTGTAGCCTGAGTGTAGCCGACGCAGCTTATGGGAGATCTGTAACCTAGAATTAGAGAGACGCAGTTTACCGAAGTTCTGTATCAGAATGTAGGACAAGCTGTTTCCAAGAATTCTGTAGCCTATGTATTCGCTATACGCGGGTTTTCTGTATGCTGAATGTGGCAGATGCAGCTTATTGGAGTTCTGTATCGTGCTTGTAGTTTGACACAGTTTGCCAGAGTTCTGTTTTTGGGTGTAGAGAGAAACTGTTTCTAGGAGTTCTGTAGCCTGGCATAAGGCATACGCAGTAATTGGGATTTCTATATCCTGAGTGTAGGAGACGCCGCTTATGGCAGCTCCGCTACGTGGATGTAGATAGAAGCAGTTTACCGGAGTTCTCTATCCTTTGTGTAGAAAGCAGCTGTTTACTGGAGTTCTGTAGCATGGAATGAGGCATTCGCTATATGCAGGTTTTCTCTATGCTGAGTGTAGGAGACGGCGCTTATGGAAGCTGTGCTACCTGGATAGAGAGAGAAGCGTTTTACCGGAGTTCCCTGTCCTTGTTGTAGAGAAGAGCTGATTCCAGGAGTTCTATATCCTGGAATTAGGCATTCGCTGTATGTGGGTATTCTGTATGCTGAGTGTAGCACATGCAGCTTTCTGGAGTTCTGTCATCTAAGTGTAGAGAGATGCAGTTTCCAGGAGTTCTGTATGTTGAATGTAGAGAGAAGCTGTTTCCAAGAGTTCTGTAGTCTGAGAGTAGGCATACGCTCTATATGGGATTCCAGTAGCCTGAGTGTAGCCGATTCAGCTTATGGGAGTTCTGTAACCCTGAATTAGAAAGTTACATTTTAGCGAAGTTCTGTATCAGAGTGTAGGGAGAAGCTGTTTCCAAGAATTCTGCGGCGTATGAGCAGGTATTCGCTATATGCGGGTTTTCTGTATGCTGAGTGTGGCAGACGCAGCTTATGGAAGTTCTGTATCTTGAATGTAGTGAGACACAGTTTGCCAGAGTTCTGTATATGGGTGTAGAGAGAAACTGTTTCCAAGAGTTCTGTAGCCTGGCAAGAGGCATACGCAGTCATTGGGATTTCTGTATCCTGAGTGTGGGAGACGCCGCTTATGGGAGCTCCGCTACCTGGATATAGAGAGAAGCAGTTTACCAGAGTTCTCTATGCTTTGTGTAGAGAGCAGCTGTTTACTGGTGTTTTGTAGCCTGGAATGAGGCATTACATATATGCGGGTTTTCTGTATGCTGAGTGTAGGAGACGCCGCTTGTGGGAGCTCTGCTACCTGGATATAGATAGAAGCAGTTTACTGGAGTTCTCTATGCTTTGTGTAGAAAGCAGCTGTTTACTGGATTTCTGTAGCCTGGAATGAGGCATTCGCTATATGCGGGTTTTCTCTATGCTGAGTGTAGGTGACGGCGCTTCTGGGAGCTCTGCTACCTGGATAGAGAGAGAATCAGTTTACCGGAGTTCCTTATCCTTGTTGTAGAGCGGAGCTGTTTCCAGGAGTTCTGTGTCCTGGAATTAGGCATTCGCTATATGTGGGTATTCTGTATACTGCGTGTAGCAGATGCAGCATTCGGGAGTTCTATACCCTAAGTGTAGAGAGATGCAGTTTCCAGTAGTTCTGTATGTTGAATGTAGAGAGAAGCTGTTTCCAAGAGTTCTGTAGTCTGAGAGTAGGCATACGCTGTATATGGGATTCCTGTAGCCTGAGTGTAGCCGACGCAGCTTATGGGAGATCTGTAACCTAGAATTAGAGAGACGCAGTTTAACGAAGTTCTGTATCAGAATGTAGGGACAAGCTGTTTCCAAGAATTCTGTAGCCTATGGGCATGTATTCGCTATACGCGGGTTTTCTGTATGCTGAATGTGGCAGATGCAGCTTATTGGAGTTCTGTATCGTGCTTGTAGTTCGACACAGTTTGCCAGAGTTCTGTTTTTGGGTGTAGAGAGAAACTGTTTCTAGGAGTTCTGTAGCCTGGCATAAGGCATACGCAGTAATTGGGATTTCTATATCCTGAGTGTAGGAGACGCCGCTTATGGCAGCTCCGCTACGTGGATGTAGATAGAAGCAGTTTACCGGAGTTCTCTATCCTTTGTGTAGAAAGCAGCTGTTTACTGGAGTTCTGTAGCATGGAATGAGGCATTCGCTATATGCATGTTTTCTCTATGCTGAGTGTAGGAGACGGCGCTTATTGAAGCTCTGCTACCTGGATATAGAGAGAAGCGTTTTACCGGAGTTCCCTATCCTTGTTGTAGAGAGGAGCTGATTCCAGGAGTTCTATATCCTGGAATTAGGCATTCGCTGTATGTGGGTATTCTGTATGCTGAGTGTAGCACATGCAGCTTTCTGAGTTCTGT
Source organism: Lepus europaeus (assembly GCF_033115175.1). NCBI lineage: Eukaryota > Metazoa > Chordata > Mammalia > Lagomorpha > Leporidae > Lepus > Lepus europaeus. The sequence continues at coordinate 1,398,386 of NW_026909254.1, forward strand.
CATCTAAGTGTAGAGAGATGCAGTTTCCAGGAGTTCTGTATGTTGAATGTAGAGAGAAGCTGTTTCCAAGAGTTCTGTAGTCTGAGAGTAGGCATACGCTGTATATGGGATTCCAGTAGCCTGAGTGTAGCCGATTCAGCTTATGGGAGTTCTGTAACCCTGAATTAGAAAGTTACATTTTAGCGAAGTTCTGTATCAGAGTGTAGGGAGAAGCTGTTTCCAAGAATTCTGCAGCGTATGAGCAGGTATTCGCTATATGCGGGTTTTCTGTATGCTGAGTGTGGCAGATGCAGCTTATGGAAGTTCTGTATCTTGAATGTAGTGAGACACAGTTTGCCAGAGTTCTGTATATGGGTGTAGAGAGAAACTGTTTCCAAGAGTTCTGTAGCCTGGCAAGAGGCATACGCAGTAATTGGGATTTCTGTATCCTGAGTGTAGGAGACGCCGCTTGTGGGAGCTCTGCTACCTGGATATAGATAGAAGCAGTTTACTGGAGTTCTCTATGCTTTGTGTAGAGAGCAGCTGTTTACTGGATTTCTGTAGCCTGGAATGAGGCATTCGCTATATGCGGGATTTCTCTATGTTGAGTGTAGGAGACGCCGCTTATGGGAGCTCTGCTACCTGGATAGAGAGAATCAGTTTACCGGAGTTCCTTATCCTTGTTGTAGAGCGGAGCTGTTTCCAGGAGTTCTGTGTCCTGGAATTAGGCATTCGCTATATGTGGGTATTCTGTATACTGCGTGTAGCAGATGCAGCATTCGGGAGTTCTATACCCTAAGTGTAGAGAGATGCAGTTTCCAGTAGTTCTGTATGTTGAATGTAGAGAGAAGCTTTTTTCCAAGTGTTCTGTAGTCTGAGAGTAGGCATACGCTGTATATGGGATTCCTGTAGCCTGAGTGTAGCCGACGCAGCTTATGGGAGATCTGTAACCTAGAATTAGAGAGACGCAGTTTACCGAAGTTCTGTATCAGAATGTAGGACAAGCTGTTTCCAAGAATTCTGTAGCCTATGGGCATGTATTCGCTATACGCGGGTTTTCTGTATGCTGAATGTGGCAGATGCAGCTTATTGGAGTTCTGTATCGTGCTTGTAGTTCGACACAGTTTGCCAGAGTTCTGTTTTTGGGTGTAGAGAGAAACTGTTTCTAGGAGTTCTGTAGCCTGGCATAAGGCATACGCAGTAATTGGGATTTCTATATCCTGAGTGTAGGAGACGCCGCTTATGGCAGCTCTGCTACCTGGATATAGATAGAAGCAGTGTACCGGAGTTCTCTATCCTTTGTGTAGAAAGCAGCTGTTTACTGGAGTTCTGTAGCATGGAATGAGGCATTCGCTATATGCAGGTTTTCTCTATGCTGAGTGTAGGAGACGGTGCTTATGGAAGCTCTGCTACCTGGATATAGAGAGAAGCGTTTTACCGGAGTTCCCTATCCTTGTTGTAGAGAGGAGCTGATTCCAGGAGTTCTATATCCTGGAATTAGGCATTCGCTGTATGTGGGTATTCTGTATGCTGAGTGTAGCACATGCAGCTTTCTGGAGTTCTGTCATCTAAGTGTAGAGAGATGCAGTTTCCAGGAGTTCTGTATGTTGAATGTAGAGAGAAGCTGTTTCCAAGAGTTCTGTAGTCTGAGAGTAGGCATACGCTGTATATGGGATTCCAGTAGCCTGAGTGTAGCCGATTCAGCTTATGGGAGTTCTGTAACCCTGAATTAGAAAGTTACATTTTAGCGAAGTTCTGTATCAGAGTGTAGGGAGAAGCTGTTTCCAAGAATTCTGCGGCGTATGAGCAGGTATTCGCTATATGCGGGTTTTCTGTATGCTGAGTGTGGCAGACGCAGCTTATGGAAGTTCTGTATCTTGAATGTAGTGAGACACAGTTTGCCAGAGTTCTGTATATGGGTGTAGAGAGAAACTGTTTCCAAGAGTTCTGTAGCCTGGCAAGAGGCATACGCAGTCATTGGGATTTCTGTATCCTGAGTGTGGGAGACGCCGCTTATGGGAGCTCCGCTACCTGGATATAGAGAGAAGCAGTTTACCAGAGTTCTCTATGCTTTGTGTAGAGAGCAGCTGTTTACTGGTGTTTTGTAGCCTGGAATGAGGCATTACATATATGCGGGTTTTCTGTATGCTGAGTGTAGGAGACGCCGCTTGTGGGAGCTCTGCTACCTGGATATAGATAGAAGCAGTTTACTGGAGTTCTCTATGCTTTGTGTAGAGAGCAGCTGTTTACTGGATTTCTGTAGCCTGGAATGAGGCATTCGCTATATGCGGGATTTCTCTATGTTGAGTGTAGGAGACGCCGCTTATGGGAGCTCTGCTACCTGGATAGAGAGAATCAGTTTACCGGAGTTCCTTATCCTTGTTGTAGAGCGGAGCTGTTTCCAGGAGTTCTGTGTCCTGGAATTAGGCATTCGCTATATGTGGGTATTCTGTATACTGCGTGTAGCAGATGCAGCATTCGGGAGTTCTATACCCTAAGTGTAGAGAGATGCAGTTTCCAGTAGTTCTGTATGTTGAATGTAGAGAGAAGCTGTTTCCAAGTGTTCTGTAGTCTGAGAGTAGGCATACGCTGTATATGGGATTCCTGTAGCCTGAGTGTAGCCGACGCAGCTTATGGGAGATCTGTAACCTAGAATTAGAGAGACGCAGTTTACCGAAGTTCTGTATCAGAATGTAGGACAAGCTGTTTCCAAGAATTCTGTAGCCTATGGGCATGTATTCGCTATACGCGGGTTTTCTGTATGCTGAATGTGGCAGATGCAGCTTATTGGAGTTCTGTATCGTGCTTGTAGTTCGACACAGTTTGCCAGAGTTCTGTTTTTGGGTGTAGAGAGAAACTGTTTCTAGGAGTTCTGTAGCCTGGCATAAGGCATACGCAGTAATTGGGATTTCTATATCCTGAGTGTAGGAGACGCCGCTTATGGCAGCTCTGCTACCTGGATATAGATAGAAGCAGTGTACCGGAGTTCTCTATCCTTTGTGTAGAAAGCAGCTGTTTACTGGAGTTCTGTAGCATGGAATGAGGCATTCGCTATATGCAGGTTTTCTCTATGCTGAGTGTAGGAGACGGTGCTTATGGAAGCTCTGCTACCTGGAAATAGAGAGAAGCGTTTTACCGGAGTTCCCTATCCTTGTTGTAGAGAGGAGCTGATTCCAGGAGTTCTATATCCTGGAATTAGGCATTCGCTGTATGTGGGTATTCTGTATGCTGAGTGTAGCACATGCAGCTTTCTGGAGTTCTGTCATCTAAGTGTAGAGAGATGCAGTTTCCAGGAGTTCTGTATGTTGAATGTAGAGAGAAGCTGTTTCCAAGAGTTCTGTAGTCTGAGAGTAGGCATACGCTGTATATGGGATTCCAGTAGCCTGAGTGTAGCCGATTCAGCTTATGGGAGTTCTGTAACCCTGAATTAGAAAGTTACATTTTAGCGAAGTTCTGTATCAGAGTGTAGGGAGAAGCTGTTTCCAAGAATTCTGCGGCGTATGAGCAGGTATTCGCTATATGCGGGTTTTCTGTATGCTGAGTGTGGCAGACGCAGCTTATGGAAGTTCTGTATCTTGAATGTAGTGAGACACAGTTTGCCAGAGTTCTGTATATGGGTGTAGAGAGAAACTGTTTCCAAGAGTTCTGTAGCCTGGCAAGAGGCATACGCAGTCATTGGGATTTCTGTATCCTGAGTGTGGGAGACGCCGCTTATGGGAGCTCCGCTACCTGGATATAGAGAGAAGCAGTTTACCAGAGTTCTCTATGCTTTGTGTAGAGAGCAGCTGTTTACTGGTGTTTTGTAGCCTGGAATGAGGCATTACATATATGCGGGTTTTCTGTATGCTGAGTGTAGGAGACGCCGCTTGTGGGAGCTCTGCTACCTGGATATAGATAGAAGCAGTTTACTGGAGTTCTCTATGCTTTGTGTAGAAAGCAGCTGTTTACTGGATTTCTGTAGCCTGGAATGAGGCATTCGCTATATGCGGGTTTTCTCTATGCTGAGTGTAGGTGACGGCGCTTCTGGGAGCTCTGCTACCTGGATAGAGAGAGAATCAGTTTACCGGAGTTCCTTATCCTTGTTGTAGAGCGGAGCTGTTTCCAGGAGTTCTGTGTCCTGGAATTAGGCATTCGCTATATGTGGGTATTCTGTATACTGCGTGTAGCAGATGCAGCATTCGGGAGTTCTATACCCTAAGTGTAGAGAGATGCAGTTTCCAGTAGTTCTGTATGTTGAATGTAGAGAGAAGCTGTTTCCAAGTGTTCTGTAGTCTGAGAGTAGGCATACGCTGTATATGGGATTCCTGTAGCCTGAGTGTAGCCGACGCAGCTTATGGGAGATCTGTAACCTAGAATTAGAGAGACGCAGTTTAACGAAGTTCTGTATCAGAATGTAGGACAAGCTGTTTCCAAGAATTCTGTAGCCTATGGGCATGTATTCGCTATACGCGGGTTTTCTGTATGCTGAATATGGCAGATGCAGCTTATTGGAGTTCTGTATCGTGCTTGTAGTTCGACACAGTTTGCCAGAGTTCTGTTTTTGGGTGTAGAGAGAAACTGTTTCTAGGAGTTCTGTAGCCTGGCATAAGGCATACGCAGTAATTGGGATTTCTATATCCTGAGTGTAGGAGACGCCGCTTATGGCAGCTCTGCTACCTGGATATAGATAGAAGCAGTGTACCGGAGTTCTCTATCCTTTGTGTAGAAAGCAGCTGTTTAATGGAGTTCTGTAGCATGGAATGAGGCATTCGCTATATGCAGGTTTTCTCTATGCTGAGTGTAGGAGACGGTGCTTATGGAAGCTCTGCTACCTGGATATAGAGAGAAGCGTTTTACCGGAGTTCCCTATCCTTGTTGTAGAGAGGAGCTGATTCCAGGAGTTCTATATCCTGGAATTAGGCATTCGCTGTATGTGGGTATTCTGTATGCTGAGTGTAGCACATGCAGCTTTCTGGAGTTCTGTCATCTAAGTGTAGAGAGATGCAGTTTCCAGTAGTTCTGTATGTTGAATGTAGAGAGAAGCTGTTTCCAAGAGTTCTGTAGTCTGAGAGTAGGCATACGCTGTATATGGGATTCCAGTAGCCTGAGTGTAGCCGATTCAGCTTATGGGAGTTCTGTAACCCTGAATTAGAAAGTTACATTTTAGCGAAGTTCTGTATCAGAGTGTAGGGAGAAGCTGTTTCCAAGAATTCTGCGGCGTATGAGCAGGTATTCGCTATATGCGGGTTTTCTGTATGCTGAGTGTGGCAGACGCAGCTTATGGAAGTTCTGTATCTTGAATGTAGTGAGACACAGTTTGCCAGAGTTCTGTATATGGGTGTAGAGAGAAACTGTTTCCAAGAGTTCTGTAGCCTGGCAAGAGGCATACGCAGTCATTGGGATTTCTGTATCCTGAGTGTGGGAGACGCCGCTTATGGGAGCTCCGCTACCTGGATATAGATAGAAGCAGTGTACCGGAGTTCTCTATCCTTTGTGTAGAAAGCAGCTGTTTACTGGAGTTCTGTAGCATGGAATGAGGCATTCGCTATATGCAGGTTTTCTCTATGCTGAGTGTAGGAGACGGTGCTTATGGAAGCTCTGCTACCTGGAAATAGAGAGAAGCGTTTTACCGGAGTTCCCTATCCTTGTTGTAGAGAGGAGCTGATTCCAGGAGTTCTATATCCTGGAATTAGGCATTCGCTGTATGTGGGTATTCTGTATGCTGAGTGTAGCACATGCAGCTTTCTGGAGTTCTGTCATCTAAGTGTAGAGAGATGCAGTTTCCAGGAGTTCTGTATGTTGAATGTAGAGAGAAGCTGTTTCCAAGAGTTCTGTAGTCTGAGAGTAGGCATACGCTGTATATGGGATTCCAGTAGCCTGAGTGTAGCCGATTCAGCTTATGGGAGTTCTGTAACCCTGAATTAGAAAGTTACATTTTAGCGAAGTTCTGTATCAGAGTGTAGGGAGAAGCTGTTTCCAAGAATTCTGCGGCGTATGAGCAGGTATTCGCTATATGCGGGTTTTCTGTATGCTGAGTGTGGCAGACGCAGCTTATGGAAGTTCTGTATCTTGAATGTAGTGAGACACAGTTTGCCAGAGTTCTGTATATGGGTGTAGAGAGAAACTGTTTCCAAGAGTTCTGTAGCCTGGCAAGAGGCATACGCAGTCATTGGGATTTCTGTATCCTGAGTGTGGGAGACGCCGCTCCGCTACCTGGATATAGAGAGAAGCAGTTTACCAGAGTTCTCTATGCTTTGTGTAGAGAGCAGCTGTTTACTGGTGTTTTGTAGCCTGGAATGAGGCATTACATATATGCGGGTTTTCTGTATGCTGAGTGTAGGAGACGCCGCTTGTGGGAGCTCTGCTACCTGGATATAGATAGAAGCAGTTTACTGGAGTTCTCTATGCTTTGTGTAGAAAGCAGCTGTTTACTGGATTTCTGTAGCCTGGAATGAGGCATTCGCTATATGCGGGATTTCTCTATGCTGAGTGTAGGTGACGGCGCTTCTGGGAGCTCTGCTACCTGGATAGAGAGAGAATCAGTTTACCGGAGTTCCTTATCCTTGTTGTAGAGCGGAGCTGTTTCCAGGAGTTCTGTGTCCTGGAATTAGGCATTCGCTATATGTGGGTATTCTGTATACTGCGTGTAGCAGATGCAGCATTCGGGAGTTCTATACCCTAAGTGTAGAGAGATGCAGTTTCCAGTAGTTCTGTATGTTGAATGTAGAGAGAAGCTGTTTCCAAGTGTTCTGTAGTCTGAGAGTAGGCATACGCTGTATATGGGATTCCTGTAGCCTGAGTGTAGCCGACGCAGCTTATGGGAGATCTGTAACCTAGAATTAGAGAGACGCAGTTTAACGAAGTTCTGTATCAGAATGTAGGACAAGCTGTTTCCAAGAATTCTGTAGCCTATGGGCATGTATTCGCTATACGCGGGTTTTCTGTATGCTGAATATGGCAGATGCAGCTTATTGGAGTTCTGTATCGTGCTTGTAGTTCGACACAGTTTGCCAGAGTTCTGTTTTTGGGTGTAGAGAGAAACTGTTTCTAGGAGTTCTGTAGCCTGGCATAAGGCATACGCAGTAATTGGGATTTCTATATCCTGAGTGTAGGAGACGCCGCTTATGGCAGCTCTGCTACCTGGATATAGATAGAAGCAGTGTACCGGAGTTCTCTATCCTTTGTGTAGAAAGCAGCTGTTTACTGGAGTTCTGTAGCATGGAATGAGGCATTCGCTATATGCAGGTTTTCTCTATGCTGAGTGTAGGAGACGGTGCTTATGGAAGCTCTGCTACCTGGATATAGAGAGAAGCGTTTTACCGGAGTTCCCTATCCTTGTTGTAGAGAGGAGCTGATTCCAGGAGTTCTATATCCTGGAATTAGGCATTCGCTGTATGTGGGTATTCTGTATGCTGAGTGTAGCACATGCAGCTTTCTGGAGTTCTGTCATCTAAGTGTAGAGAGATGCAGTTTCCAGTAGTTCTGTATGTTGAATGTAGAGAGAAGCTGTTTCCAAGAGTTCTGTAGTCTGAGAGTAGGCATACGCTGTATATGGGATTCCAGTAGCCTGAGTGTAGCCGATTCAGCTTATGGGAGTTCTGTAACCCTGAATTAGAAAGTTACATTTTAGCGAAGTTCTGTATCAGAGTGTAGGGAGAAGCTGTTTCCAAGAATTCTGCGGCGTATGAGCAGGTATTCGCTATATGCGGGTTTTCTGTATGCTGAGTGTGGCAGACGCAGCTTATGGAAGTTCTGTATCTTGAATGTAGTGAGACACAGTTTGCCAGAGTTCTGTATATGGGTGTAGAGAGAAACTGTTTCCAAGAGTTCTGTAGCCTGGCAAGAGGCATACGCAGTCATTGGGATTTCTGTATCCTGAGTGTGGGAGACGCCGCTTATGGGAGCTCCGCTACCTGGATATAGATAGAAGCAGTGTACCGGAGTTCTCTATCCTTTGTGTAGAAAGCAGCTGTTTACTGGAGTTCTGTAGCATGGAATGAGGCATTCGCTATATGCAGGTTTTCTCTATGCTGAGTGTAGGAGACGGTGCTTATGGAAGCTCTGCTACCTGGAAATAGAGAGAAGCGTTTTACCGGAGTTCCCTATCCTTGTTGTAGAGAGGAGCTGATTCCAGGAGTTCTATATCCTGGAATTAGGCATTCGCTGTATGTGGGTATTCTGTATGCTGAGTGTAGCACATGCAGCTTTCTGGAGTTCTGTCATCTAAGTGTAGAGAGATGCAGTTTCCAGGAGTTCTGTATGTTGAATGTAGAGAGAAGCTGTTTCCAAGAGTTCTGTAGTCTGAGAGTAGGCATACGCTGTATATGGGATTCCAGTAGCCTGAGTGTAGCCGATTCAGCTTATGGGAGTTCTGTAACCCTGAATTAGAAAGTTACATTTTAGCGAAGTTCTGTATCAGAGTGTAGGGAGAAGCTGTTTCCAAGAATTCTGCGGCGTATGAGCAGGTATTCGCTATATGCGGGTTTTCTGTATGCTGAGTGTGGCAGACGCAGCTTATGGAAGTTCTGTATCTTGAATGTAGTGAGACACAGTTTGCCAGAGTTCTGTATATGGGTGTAGAGAGAAACTGTTTCCAAGAGTTCTGTAGCCTGGCAAGAGGCATACGCAGTCATTGGGATTTCTGTATCCTGAGTGTGGGAGACGCCGCTCCGCTACCTGGATATAGAGAGAAGCAGTTTACCAGAGTTCTCTATGCTTTGTGTAGAGAGCAGCTGTTTACTGGTGTTTTGTAGCCTGGAATGAGGCATTACATATATGCGGGTTTTCTGTATGCTGAGTGTAGGAGACGCCGCTTGTGGGAGCTCTGCTACCTGGATATAGATAGAAGCAGTTTACTGGAGTTCTCTATGCTTTGTGTAGAAAGCAGCTGTTTACTGGATTTCTGTAGCCTGGAATGAGGCATTCGCTATATGCGGGATTTCTCTATGCTGAGTGTAGGTGACGGCGCTTCTGGGAGCTCTGCTACCTGGATAGAGAGAGAATCAGTTTACCGGAGTTCCTTATCCTTGTTGTAGAGCGGAGCTGTTTCCAGGAGTTCTGTGTCCTGGAATTAGGCATTCGCTATATGTGGGTATTCTGTATACTGCGTGTAGCAGATGCAGCATTCGGGAGTTCTATACCCTAAGTGTAGAGAGATGCAGTTTCCAGTAGTTCTGTATGTTGAATGTAGAGAGAAGCTGTTTCCAAGTGTTCTGTAGTCTGAGAGTAGGCATACGCTGTATATGGGATTCCTGTAGCCTGAGTGTAGCCGACGCAGCTTATGGGAGATCTGTAACCTAGAATTAGAGAGACGCAGTTTAACGAAGTTCTGTATCAGAATGTAGGACAAGCTGTTTCCAAGAATTCTGTAGCCTATGGGCATGTATTCGCTATACGCGGGTTTTCTGTATGCTGAATATGGCAGATGCAGCTTATTGGAGTTCTGTATCGTGCTTGTAGTTCGACACAGTTTGCCAGAGTTCTGTTTTTGGGTGTAGAGAGAAACTGTTTCTAGGAGTTCTGTAGCCTGGCATAAGGCATACGCAGTAATTGGGATTTCTATATCCTGAGTGTAGGAGACGCCGCTTATGGCAGCTCTGCTACCTGGATATAGATAGAAGCAGTGTACCGGAGTTCTCTATCCTTTGTGTAGAAAGCAGCTGTTTACTGGAGTTCTGTAGCATGGAATGAGGCATTCGCTATATGCAGGTTTTCTCTATGCTGAGTGTAGGAGACGGTGCTTATGGAAGCTCTGCTACCTGGATATAGAGAGAAGCGTTTTACCGGAGTTCCCTATCCTTGTTGTAGAGAGGAGCTGATTCCAGGAGTTCTATATCCTGGAATTAGGCATTCGCTGTATGTGGGTATTCTGTATGCTGAGTGTAGCACATGCAGCTTTCTGGAGTTCTGTCATCTAAGTGTAGAGAGATGCAGTTTCCAGTAGTTCTGTATGTTGAATGTAGAGAGAAGCTGTTTCCAAGAGTTCTGTAGTCTGAGAGTAGGCATACGCTGTATATGGGATTCCAGTAGCCTGAGTGTAGCCGATTCAGCTTATGGGAGTTCTGTAACCCTGAATTAGAAAGTTACATTTTAGCGAAGTTCTGTATCAGAGTGTAGGGAGAAGCTGTTTCCAAGAATTCTGCGGCGTATGAGCAGGTATTCGCTATATGCGGGTTTTCTGTATGCTGAGTGTGGCAGACGCAGCTTATGGAAGTTCTGTATCTTGAATGTAGTGAGACACAGTTTGCCAGAGTTCTGTATATGGGTGTAGAGAGAAACTGTTTCCAAGAGTTCTGTAGCCTGGCAAGAGGCATACGCAGTCATTGGGATTTCTGTATCCTGAGTGTGGGAGACGCCGCTTATGGGAGCTCCGCTACCTGGATATAGAGAGAAGCAGTTTACCAGAGTTCTCTATGCTTTGTGTAGAGAGCAGCTGTTTACTGGTGTTTTGTAGCCTGGAATGAGGCATTACATATATGCGGGTTTTCTGTATGCTGAGTGTAGGAGACGCCGCTTGTGGGAGCTCTGCTACCTGGATATAGATAGAAGCAGTTTACTGGAGTTCTCTATGCTTTGTGTAGAAAGCAGCTGTTTACTGGATTTCTGTAGCCTGGAATGAGGCATTCGCTATATGCGGGTTTTCTCTATGCTGAGTGTAGGTGACGGCGCTTCTGGGAGCTCTGCTACCTGGATAGAGAGAGAATCAGTTTACCGGAGTTCCTTATCCTTGTTGTAGAGCGGAGCTGTTTCCAGGAGTTCTGTGTCCTGGAATTAGGCATTCGCTATATGTGGGTATTCTGTATACTGCGTGTAGCAGATGCAGCATTCGGGAGTTCTATACCCTAAGTGTAGAGAGATGCAGTTTCCAGTAGTTCTGTATGTTGAATGTAGAGAGAAGCTGTTTCCAAGAGTTCTGTAGTCTGAGAGTAGGCATACGCTGTATATGGGATTCCTGTAGCCTGAGTGTAGCCGACGCAGCTTATGGGAGATCTGTAACCTAGAATTAGAGAGACGCAGTTTAACGAAGTTCTGTATCAGAATGTAGGGACAAGCTGTTTCCAAGAATTCTGTAGCCTATGGGCATGTATTCACTATACGCGGGTTTTCTGTATGCTGAATGTGGCAGATGCAGCTTATTGGAGTTCTGTATCGTGCTTGTAGTTTGACACAGTTTGCCAGAGTTCTGTTTTTGGGTGTAGAGAGAAACTGTTTCTAGGAGTTCTGTAGCCTGGCATAAGGCATACGCAGTAATTGGGATTTCTATATCCTGAGTGTAGGAGATGCCGCTTATGGCAGCTCCGCTACCTGGATATAGATAGAAGCAATGTACCGGAGTTCTCTATCCTTTGTGTAGAAAGCAGCTGTTTACTGGAGTTCTGTAGCATGGAATGAGGCATTCGCTATATGCGGGTTTTCTCTATGCTGAGAGTAGCAGATGCAGCTTTTGGGAATTCTATACCCTAAGTGTAGAGAGATGCAGTTTCCAGTAGTTCTGTATGTTGAATGTAGAGAGAAGCTGTTTCCAAGAGTTCTGTAGTCTGAGAGTAGGCATACGCTCTATATGGGATTCCAGTAGCCTGAGTGTAGCCGATTTAGCTTATGGGAGTTCTGTAACCCTGAATTAGAAAGTTACATTTTAGCGAAGTTCTGTATCAGAGTGTAGGGAGAAGCTGTTTCCAAGAATTCTGCAGCGTATGAGCAGGTATTCGCTATATGCGGGTTTTCTGTATGCTGAGTGTGGCAGACGCAGCTTATGGAAGTTCTGTATCTTGAATGTAGTGAGACACAGTTTGCCAGAGTTCTGTATATGGGTGTAGAGAGAAACTGTTTCCAAGAGTTCTGTAGCCTGGCAAGAGGCATACGCAGTCATTGGGATTTCTGTATCCTGAGTGTGGGAGACGCCGCTTATGGGAGCTCTGCTACCTGGATATAGAGAGAAGCAGTTTACCAGAGTTCTCTATGCTTTGTGTAGAGAGCAGCTGTTTACTGGTGTTTTGTAGCCTGGAATGAGGCATTACATATATGCGGGTTTTCTGTATGCTGAGTGTAGGAGACGCCGCTTGTGGGAGCTCTGCTACCTGGATATAGATAGAAGCAGTTTACTGGAGTTCTCTATGCTTTGTGTAGAAAGCAGCTGTTTACTGGATTTCTGTAGCCTGGAATGAGGCATTCGCTATATGCGGGTTTTCTCTATGCTGAGTGTAGGTGACGGCGCTTCTGGGAGCTCTGCTACCTGGATAGAGAGAGAATCAGTTTACCGGAGTTCCTTATCCTTGTTGTAGAGCGGAGCTGTTTCCAGGAGTTCTGTGTCCTGGAATTAGTCATTCGCTATATGTGGGTATTCTGTATACTGCGTGTAGCAGATGCAGCATTCGGGAGTTCTATACCCTAAGTGTAGAGAGATGCAGTTTCCAGTAGTTCTGTATGTTGAATGTAGAGAGAAGCTGTTTCCAAGAGTTCTGTAGTCTGAGAGTAGGCATACGCTGTATATGGGATTCCTGTAGCCTGAGTGTAGCCGACGCAGCTTATGGGAGATCTGTAAACTAGAATTAGAGAGACGCAGTTTACCGAAGTTCTGTATCAGAATGTAGGACAAGCTGTTTCCAAGAATTCTGTAGCCTATGGGCATGTATTCTCTATACGCGGGTTTTCTGTATGCTGAATGTGGCAGATGCAGCTTATTGGAGTTCTGTATCGTGCTTGTAGTTCGACACAGTTTGCCAGAGTTCTGTTTTTGGGTGTAGAGAGAAACTGTTTCTAGGAGTTCTGTAGCCTGGCATAAGGCATACGCAGTAATTGGGATTTCTATATCCTGAGTGTAGGAGACGCCGCTTATGGCAGCTCCGCTACCTGGATATAGATAGAAGCAATGTACCGGAGTTCTCTATCCTTTGTGTAGAAAGCAGCTGTTTACTGGAGTTCTGTAGCATGGAATGAGGCATTCGCTATATGCGGGTTTTCTCTATGCTGAGTGTAGCAGATGCAGCTTTTGGGAATTCTATACCCTAAGTGTAGAGAGATGCAGTTTCCGGTAGTTCTGTATGTTGAATGTAGAGAGAAGCTGTTTCCAAGAGTTCTGTAGTCTGAGAGTAGGCATACGCTGTATATGGGATTCCAGTAGCCTGAGTGTAGCCGATTCAGCTTATGGGAGTTCTGTAACCCTGAATTAGAAAGTTACATTTTAGCAAAGTTCTGTATCAGAGTGTAGGGAGAAGCTGTTTCCAAGAATTCTGCGGCGTATGAGCAGGTATTCGCTATATGCGGGTTTTCTGTATGCTGAGTGTGGCAGACGCAGCTTATGGAAGTTCTGTATCTTGAATGTAGTGAGACACAGTTTGCCAGAGTTCTGTATATGGGTGTAGAGAGAAACTGTTTCCAAGAGTTCTGTAGCCTGGCAAGAGGCATACGCAGTCATTGGGATTTCTGTATCCTGAGTGTGGGAGACGCCGCTTATGGGAGCTCCGCTACCTGGATATAGAGAGAAGCAGTTTACCAGAGTTCTCTATGCTTTGTGTAGAGAGCAGCTGTTTACTGGTGTTTTGTAGCCTGGAATGAGGCATTACATATATGCGGGTTTTCTGTATGCTGAGTGTAGGAGACGCCGCTTGTGGGAGCTCTGCTACCTGGATATAGATAGAAGCAGTTTACTGGAGTTCTCTATGCTTTGTGTAGAAAGCAGCTGTTTACTGGATTTCTGTAGCCTGGAATGAGGCATTCGCTATATGCGGGTTTTCTCTATGCTGAGTGTAGGTGACGGCGCTTCTGGGAGCTCTGCTAACTGGATAGAGAGAGAATCAGTTTACCGGAGTTCCTTATCCTTGTTGTAGAGCGGAGCTGTTTCCAGGAGTTCTGTGTCCTGGAATTAGGCATTCGCTATGTGGGTATTCTGTATACTGCGTGTAGCAGATGCAACATTCGGGAGTTCTATACCCTAAGTGTAGAGAGATGCAGTTTCCAGTAGTTCTGTATGTTGAATGTAGAGAGAAGCTGTTTCCAAGAGTTCTGTAGTCTGAGAGTAGGCATACGCTGTATATGGGATTCCTGTAGCCTGAGTGCAGCCGACGCAGCTTATGGGAGATCTGTAACCTAGAATTAGAGAGACGCAGTTTACCGAAGTTCTGTATCAGAATGTAGGACAAGCTGTTTCCAAGAATTCTGTAGCCTATGTATTCGCTATACGCGGGTTTCCTGTATGCTGAATGTGGCAGATGCAGCTTATTGGAGTTCTGTATCGTGCTTGTAGTTTGACACAGTTTGCCAGAGTTCTGTTTTTGGGTGTAGAGAGAAACCTTTTCTAGGAGTTCTGTAGCCTGGCATAAGGCATACGCAGTAATTGGGATTTCTATATCCTGAGTGTAGGAGACGCCGCTTATGGCAGCTCCGCTACGTGGATGTAGATAGAAGCAGTTTACCGGAGTTCTCTATCCTTTGTGTAGAAAGCAGCTGTTTACTGGAGTTCTGTAGCATGGAATGAGGCATTCGCTATATGCAGGTTTTCTCTATGCTGAGTGTAGGAGACGGCGCTTATGGAAGCTCTGCTACCTGGATATAGAGAGAAGCGTTTTACCGGAGTTCCCTGTCCTTGTTGTAGAGAAGAGCTGATTCCAGGAGTTCTATATCCTGGAATTAGGCATTCGCTGTATGTGGGTATTCTGTATGCTGAGTGTAGCACATGCAGCTTTCTGGAGTTCTGTCATCTAAGTGTAGAGAGATGCAGTTTCCAGGAGTTCTGTATGTTGAATGTAGAGAGAAGCTGTTTCCAAGAGTTCTGTAGTCTGAGAGTAGGCATACGCTGTGTATGGGATTCCAGTAGCCTGAGTGTAGCCGATTCAGCTTATGGGAGTTCTGTAACCCTGAATTAGAAAGTTACATTTTAGCGAAGTTCTGTATCAGAGTGTAGGGAGAAGCTGTTTCCAAGAATTCTGCGGCGTATGAGCAGGTATTCGCTATATGCGGGTTTTCTGTATGCTGAGTGTGGCAGACGCAGCTTATGGAAGTTCTGTATCTTGAATGTAGTGAGACACAGTTTGCCAGAGTTCTGTATATGGGTGTAGAGAGAAACTGTTTCCAAGAGTTCTGTAGCCTGGCAAGAGGCATACGCAGTCATTGGGATTTCTGTATCCTGAGTGTGGGAGACGCCGCTTATGGGAGCTCCGCTACCTGGATATAGAGAGAAGCAGTTTACCAGAGTTCTCTATGCTTTGTGTAGAGAGCAGCTGTTTACTGGTGTTTTGTAGCCTGGAATGAGGCATTACATATATGCGGGTTTTCTGTATGCTGAGTGTAGGAGACGCCGCTTGTGGGAGCTCTGCTACCTGGATATAGATAGAAGCAGTTTACTGGAGTTCTCTATGCTTTGTGTAGAAAGCAGCTGTTTACTGGATTTCTGTAGCCTGTAATGAGGCATTCGCTATATGCGGGTTTTCTCTATGCTGAGTGTAGGTGACGGCGCTTCTGGGAGCTCTGCTACCTGGATAGAGAGAGAATCAGTTTACCGGAGTTCCTTATCCTTGTTGTAGAGCGGAGCTGTTTCCAGGAGTTCTGTGTCCTGGAATTAGGCATTCGCTATATGTGGGTATTCTGTATACTGCGTGTAGCAGATGCAGCATTCGGGAGTTCTATACCCTAAGTGTAGAGAGATGCAGTTTCCAGTAGTTCTGTATGTTGAATGTAGAGAGAAGCTGTTTCCAAGAGTTCTGTAGTCTGAGAGTAGGCATACGCTGTATATGGGATTCCTGTAGCCTGAGTGTAGCCGACGCAGCTTATGGGAGATCTGTAACCTAGAATTAGAGAGACGCAGTTTACCGAAGTTCTGTATCAGAATGTAGGGACAAGCTGTTTCCAAGAATTCTGTAGCCTATGGGCATGTATTCGCTATACGCGGGTTTTCTGTATGCTGAATGTGGCAGATGCAGCTTATTGGAGTTCTGTATCGTGCTTGTAGTTCGACACAGTTTGCCAGAGTTCTGTTTTTGGGTGTAGAGAGAAACTGTTTCTAGGAGTTCTGTAGCCTGGCATAAGGCATACGCAGTAATTGGGATTTCTATATCCTGAGTGTAGGAGACGCCGCTTATGGCAGCTCTGCTACCTGGATATAGATAGAAGCAGTGTACCGGAGTTCTCTATCCTTTGTGTAGAAAGCAGCTGTTTACTGGAGTTCTGTAGCATGGAATGAGGCATTCGCTATATGCAGGTTTTCTCTATGCTGAGTGTAGGAGACGGTGCTTATGGAAGCTCTGCTACCTGGATATAGAGAGAAGCGTTTTACCGGAGTTCCCTATCCTTGTTGTAGAGAGGAGCTGATTCCAGGAGTTCTATATCCTGGAATTAGGCATTCGCTGTATGTGGGTATTCTGTATGCTGAGTGTAGCACATGCAGCTTTCTGGAGTTCTGTCATCTAAGTGTAGAGAGATGCAGTTTCCAGTAGTTCTGTATGTTGAATGTAGAGAGAAGCTGTTTCCAAGAGTTCTGTAGTCTGAGAGTAGGCATACGCTGTATATGGGATTCCAGTAGCCTGAGTGTAGCCGATTCAGCTTATGGGAGTTCTGTAACCCTGAATTAGAAAGTTACATTTTAGCGAAGTTCTGTATCAGAGTGTAGGGAGAAGCTGTTTCCAAGAATTCTGCAGCGTATGAGCAGGTATTCGCTATATGCGGGTTTTCTGTATGCTGAGTGTGGCAGATGCAGCTTATGGAAGTTCTGTATCTTGAATGTAGTGAGACACAGTTTGCCAGAGTTCTGTATATGGGTGTAGAGAGAAACTGTTTCTAGGAGTTCTGTAGCCTGGCAAGAGGCATACGCAGTCATTGGG
Source organism: Lepus europaeus (assembly GCF_033115175.1). NCBI lineage: Eukaryota > Metazoa > Chordata > Mammalia > Lagomorpha > Leporidae > Lepus > Lepus europaeus. The sequence goes on from NW_026909254.1 coordinate 1,415,155, forward strand.
ATTTCTGTATCCTGAGTGTGGGAGACGCCGCTTATGGGAGCTCCGCTACCTGGATATAGAGAGAAGCAGTTTACCAGAGTTCTCTATGCTTTGTGTAGAGAGCAGCTGTTTACTGGTGTTTTGTAGCCTGGAATGAGGCATTACATATATGCGGGTTTTCTGTATGCTGAGTGTAGGAGACGCTGCTTGTGGGAGCTCTGCTACCTGGATATAGATAGAAGCAGTTTACTGGAGTTCTCTATGCTTTGTGTAGAGAGCAGCTGTTTACTGGATTTCTGTAGCCTGGAATGAGGCATTCGCTATATGCGGGATTTCTCTATGTTGAGTGTAGGAGACGCCGCTTATGGGAGCTCTGCTACCTGGATAGAGAGAATCAGTTTACCGGAGTTCCTTATCCTTGTTGTAGAGCGGAGCTGTTTCCAGGAGTTCTGTGTCCTGGAATTAGGCATTCGCTATATGTGGGTATTCTGTATACTGCGTGTAGCAGATGCAGCATTCGGGAGTTCTATACCCTAAGTGTAGAGAGATGCAGTTTCCAGTAGTTCTGTATGTTGAATGTAGAGAGAAGCTGTTTCCAAGAGTTCTGTAGTCTGAGAGTAGGCATACGCTGTATATGGGATTCCTGTAGCCTGAGTGTAGCCGACGCAGCTTATGGGAGATCTGTAACCTAGAATTAGAGAGACGCAGTTTACCGAAGTTCTGTATCAGAATGTAGGACAAGCTGTTTCCAAGAATTCTGTAGCCTATGGGCATGTATTCGCTATACGCGGGTTTTCTGTATGCTGAATGTGGCAGATGCAGCTTATTGGAGTTCTGTATCGTGCTTGTAGTTCGACACAGTTTGCCAGAGTTCTGTTTTTGGGTGTAGAGAGAAACTGTTTCTAGGAGTTCTGTAGCCTGGCATAAGGCATACGCAGTAATTGGGATTTCTATATCCTGAGTGTAGGAGACGCCGCTTATGGCAGCTCCGCTACCTGGATATAGATAGAAGCAATGTACCGGAGTTCTCTATCCTTTGTGTAGAAAGCAGCTGTTTACTGGAGTTCTGTAGCATGGAATGAGGCATTCGCTATATGCAGGTTTTCTCTATGCTGAGTGTAGGAGACGGCGCTTATGGAAGCTCTGCTACCTGGATATAGAGAGAAGCGTTTTACCGGAGTTCCCTGTCCTTGTTGTAGAGAAGAGCTGATTCCAGGAGTTCTATATCCTGGAATTAGGCATTCGCTGTATGTGGGTATTCTGTATGCTGAGTGTAGCACATGCAGCTTTCTGGAGTTCTGTCATCTAAGTGTAGAGAGATGCAGTTTCCAGGAGTTCTGTATGTTGAATGTAGAGAGAAGCTGTTTCCAAGAGTTCTGTAGTCTGAGAGTAGGCATACGCTGTATATGGGATTCCAGTAGCCTGAGTGTAGCCGATTCAGCTTATGGGAGTTCTGTAACCCTGAATTAGAAAGTTACATTTTAGCGAAGTTCTGTATCAGAGTGTAGGGAGAAGCTGTTTCCAAGAATTCTGCGGCGTATGAGCAGGTATTCGCTATATGCGGGTTTTCTGTATGCTGAGTGTGGCAGACGCAGCTTATGGAAGTTCTGTATCTTGAATGTAGTGAGACACAGTTTGCCAGAGTTCTGTATATGGGTGTAGAGAGAAACTGTTTCCAAGAGTTCTGTAGCCTGGCAAGAGGCATACGCAGTCATTGGGATTTCTGTATCCTGAGTGTGGGAGACGCCGCTTATGGGAGCTCCGCTACCTGGATATAGAGAGAAGCAGTTTACCAGAGTTCTCTATGCTTTGTGTAGAGAGCAGCTGTTTACTGGTGTTTTGTAGCCTGGAATGAGGCATTACATATATGCGGGTTTTCTGTATGCTGAGTGTAGGAGACGCCGCTTGTGGGAGCTCTGCTACCTGGATATAGATAGAAGCAGTTTACTGGAGTTCTCTATGCTTTGTGTAGAAAGCAGCTGTTTACTGGATTTCTGTAGCCTGGAATGAGGCATTCGCTATATGCGGGTTTTCTCTATGCTGAGTGTAGGTGACGGCGCTTCTGGGAGCTCTGCTACCTGGATAGAGAGAGAATCAGTTTACCGGAGTTCCTTATCCTTGTTGTAGAGCGGAGCTGTTTCCAGGAGTTCTGTGTCCTGGAATTAGGCATTCGCTATATGTGGGTATTCTGTATACTGCGTGTAGCAGATGCAGCATTCGGGAGTTCTATACCCTAAGTGTAGAGAGATGCAGTTTCCAATAGTTCTGTATGTTGAATGTAGAGAGAAGCTGTTTCCAAGAGTTCTGTAGTCTGAGAGTAGGCATACGCTGTATATGGGATTCCTGTAGCCTGAGTGTAGCCGACGCAGCTTATGGGAGATCTGTAACCTAGAATTAGAGAGACGCAGTTTAACGAAGTTCTGTATCAGAATGTAGGGACAAGCTGTTTCCAAGAATTCTGTAGCCTATGGGCATGTATTCGCTATACGCGGGTTTTCTGTATGTTGAATGTGGCAGATGCAGCTTATTGGAGTTCTGTATCGTGCTTGTAGTTCGACACAGTTTGCCAGAGTTCTGTTTTTGGGTGTAGAGAGAAACTGTTTCTAGGAGTTCTGTAGCCTGGCATAAGGCATACGCAGTAATTGGGATTTCTATATCCTGAGTGTAGGAGACGCCGCTTATGGCAGCTCCGCTACCTGGATATAGATAGAAGCAATGTACCGGAGTTCTCTATCCTTTGTGTAGAAAGCAGCTGTTTACTGGAGTTCTGTAGCATGGAATGAGGCATTCGCTATATGCGGGTTTTCTCTATGCTGAGTGTAGCAGATGCAGCTTTTGGGAATTCTATACCCTAAGTGTAGAGAGATGCAGTTTCCAGTAGTTCTGTATGTTGAATGTAGAGAGAAGCTGTTTCCAAGAGTTCTGTAGTCTGAGAGTAGGCATATGGGATTCCAGTAGCCTGAGTGTAGCCGATTCAGCTTATGGGAGTTCTGTAACCCTGAATTAGAAAGTTACATTTTAGCGAAGTTCTGTATCAGAGTGTAGGGAGAAGCTGTTTCCAAGAATTCTGCAGCGTATGAGCAGGTATTCGCTATATGCGGGTTTTCTGTATGCTGAGTGTGGCAGACGCAGCTTATGGAAGTTCTGTATCTTGAATGTAGTGAGACACAGTTTGCCAGAGTTCTGTATATGGGTGTAGAGAGAAACTGTTTCCAAGAGTTCTGTAGCCTGGCAAGAGGCATACGCAGTCATTGGGATTTCTGTATCCTGAGTGTGGGAGACGCCGCTTATGGGAGCTCTGCTACCTGGATATAGAGAGAAGCAGTTTACCAGAGTTCTCTATGCTTTGTGTAGAGAGCAGCTGTTTACTGGTGTTTTGTAGCCTGGAATGAGGCATTACATATATGCGGGTTTTCTGTATGCTGAGTGTAGGAGACGCCGCTTGTGGGAGCTCTGCTACCTGGATATAGATAGAAGCAGTTTACTGGAGTTCTCTATGCTTTGTGTAGAAAGCAGCTGTTTACTGGATTTCTGTAGCCTGGAATGAGGCATTCGCTATATGCGGGTTTTCTCTATGCTGAGTGTAGGTGACGGCGCTTCTGGGAGCTCTGCTACCTGGATAGAGAGAGAATCAGTTTACCGGAGTTCCTTATCCTTGTTGTAGAGCGGAGCTGTTTCCAGGAGTTCTGTGTCCTGGAATTAGGCATTCGCTATATGTGGGTATTCTGTATACTGCGTGTAGCAGATGCAGCATTTGGGAGTTCTATATCCTAAGTGTAGAGAGATGCAGTTTCCAGTAGTTCTGTATGTTGAATGTAGAGAGAAGCTGTTTCCAAGTGTTCTGTAGTCTGAGAGTAGGCATACGCTGTATATGGGATTCCTGTAGCCTGAGTGTAGCCGACGCAGCTTATGGGAGATCTGTAACCTAGAATTAGAGAGACGCAGTTTACCGAAGTTCTGTATCAGAATGTAGGACAAGCTGTTTCCAAGAATTCTGTAGCCTATGGGCATGTATTCTCTATACGCGAGTTTTCTGTATGCTGAATGTGGCAGACGCAGCTTATGGAAGTTCTGTATCTTGAATGTAGTGAGACACAGTTTGCCAGAGTTCTGTATATGGGTGTAGAGAGAAACTGTTTCTAGGAGTTCTGTAGCCTGGCAAGAGGCATACGCAGTCATTGGGATTTCTGTATCCTGAGTGTGGGAGACGCCGCTTATGGGAGCTCTGCTACCTGGATATAGAGAGAAGCAGTTTACCAGAGTTCTCTATGCTTTGTGTAGAGAGCAGCTGTTTACTGGTGTTTTGTAGCCTGGAATGAGGCATTACATATATGCGGGTTTTCTGTATGCTGAGTGTAGGAGACGCCGCTTGTGGGAGCTCTGCTACCTGGATATAGATAGAAGCAGTTTACTGGAGTTCTCTATGCTTTGTGTAGAAAGCAGCTGTTTACTGGATTTCTGTAGCCTGGAATGAGGCATTCGCTATATGCGGGTTTTCTCTATGCTGAGTGTAGGTGACGGCGCTTCTGGGAGCTCTGCTAACTGGATAGAGAGAGAATCAGTTTACCGGAGTTCCTTATCCTTGTTGTAGAGCGGAGCTGTTTCCAGGAGTTCTGTGTCCTGGAATTAGGCATACGCTATATGTGGGTATTCTGTATACTGCGTGTAGCAGATGCAACATTCGGGAGTTCTATACCCTAAGTGTAGAGAGATGCAGTTTCCAGTAGTTCTGTATGTTGAATGTAGAGAGAAGCTGTTTCCAAGAGTTCTGTAGTCTGAGAGTAGGCATACGCTGTATATGGGATTCCTGTAGCCTGAGTGCAGCCGACGCAGCTTATGGGAGATCTGTAACCTAGAATTAGAGAGACGCAGTTTACCGAAGTTCTGTATCAGAATGTAGGACAAGCTGTTTCCAAGAATTCTGTAGCCTATGTATTCGCTATACGCGGGTTTTCTGTATGCTGAATGTGGCAGATGCAGCTTATTGGAGTTCTGTATCGTGCTTGTAGTTCGACACAGTTTGCCAGAGTTCTGTTTTTGGGTGTAGAGAGAAACTGTTTCTAGGAGTTCTGTAGCCTGGCATAAGGCATACGCAGTAATTGGGATTTCTATATCCTGAGTGTAGGAGACGCCGCTTATGGCAGCTCCGCTACATGGATGTAGATAGAAGCAGTTTACCGGAGTTCTCTATCCTTTGTGTAGAAAGCAGCTGTTTACTGGAGTTCTGTAGCATGGAATGAGGCATTCGCTATATGCATGTTTTCTCTATGCTGAGTGTAGGAGACGGCGCTTATTGAAGCTCTGCTACCTGGATATAGAGAGAAGCGTTTTACCGGAGTTCCCTATCCTTGTTGTAGAGAGGAGCTGATTCCAGGAGTTCTATATCCTGGAATTAGGCATTCGCTGTATGTGGGTATTCTGTATGCTGAGTGTAGCACATGCAGCTTTCTGGAGTTCTGTCATCTAAGTGTAGAGAGATGCAGTTTCCAGGAGTTCTGTATGTTGAATGTAGAGAGAAGCTGTTTCCAAGAGTTCTGTAGTCTGAGAGTAGGCATACGCTCTATATGGGATTCCAGTAGCCTGAGTGTAGCCGATTCAGCTTATGGGAGTTCTGTAACCCTGAATTAGAAAGTTACATTTTAGCGAAGTTCTGTATCAGAGTGTAGGGAGAAGCTGTTTCCAAGAATTCTGCAGCGTATGAGCAGGTATTCGCTATATGCGGGTTTTCTGTATGCTGAGTGTGGCAGATGCAGCTTATGGAAGTTCTGTATCTTGAATGTAGTGAGACACAGTTTGCCAGAGTTCTGTATATGGGTGTAGAGAGAAACTGTTTCTAGGAGTTCTGTAGCCTGGCAAGAGGCATACGCAGTAATTGGGATTTCTGTATCCTGAGTGTGGGAGACGCCGCTTATGGGAGCTCCGCTACCTGGATATAGAGAGAAGCAGTTTACCAGAGTTCTCTATGCTTTGTGTAGAGAGCAGCTGTTTACTGGTGTTTTGTAGCCTGGAATGAGGCATTACATATATGCGGGTTTTCTGTATGCTGAGTGTAGGAGACGCCGCTTGTGGGAGCTCTGCTACCTGGATATAGATAGAAGCAGTTTACTGGAGTTCTCTATGCTTTGTGTAGAGAGCAGCTGTTTACTGGATTTCTGTAGCATGGAATGAGGCATTCGCTATATGCGGGATTTCTCTATGTTGAGTGTAGGAGACGCCGCTTCTGGGAGCTCTGCTACCTGGATAGAGACAATCAGTTTACCGGAGTTCCTTATCCTTGTTGTAGAGCGGAGCTGTTTCCAGGAGTTCTGTGTCCTGGAATTAGGCATTCGCTATATGTGGGTATTCTGTATACTGCGTGTAGCAGATGCAGCATTCGGGAGTTCTATACCCTAAGTGTAGAGAGATGCAGTTTCCAGTAGTTCTGTATGTTGAATGTAGAGAGAAGCTGTTTCCAAGTGTTCTGTAGTCTGAGAGTAGGCATACGCTGTATATGGGATTCCTGTAGCCTGAGTGTAGCCGACGCAGCTTATGGGAGATCTGTAACCTAGAATTAGAGAGACGCAGTTTACCGAAGTTCTGTATCAGAATGTAGGACAAGCTGTTTCCAAGAATTCTGTAGCCTATGGGCATGTATTCGCTATACGCGGGTTTTCTGTATGCTGAATGTGGCAGATGCAGCTTATTGGAGTTCTGTATCGTGCTTGTAGTTTGACACAGTTTGCCAGAGTTCTGTTTTTGGGTGTAGAGAGAAACTGTTTCTAGGAGTTCTGTAGCCTGGCATAAGGCATACGCAGTAATTGGGATTTCTATATCCTGAGTGTAGGAGACGCCGCTTATGGCAGCTCCGCTACCTGGATATAGATAGAAGCAGTGTACCGGAGTTCTCTATCCTTTGTGTAGAAAGCAGCTGTTTACTGGAGTTCTGTAGCATGGAATGAGGCATTCGCTATATGCAGGTTTTCTCTATGCTGAGTGTAGGAGACGGTGCTTATGGAAGCTCTGCTACCTGGATATAGAGAGAAGCGTTTTACCAGAGTTCCCTATCCTTGTTGTAGAGAGGAGCTGATTCCAGGAGTTCTATATCCTGGAATTAGGCATTCGCTGTATGTGGGTATTCTGTATGCTGAGTGTAGCACATGCAGCTTTCTGGAGTTCTGTCATCTAAGTGTAGAGAGATGCAGTTTCCAGTAGTTCTGTATGTTGAATGTAGAGAGAAGCTGTTTCCAAGAGTTCTGTAGTCTGAGAGTAGGCATATGGGATTCCAGTAGCCTGAGTGTAGCCGATTCAGCTTATGGGAGTTCTGTAACCCTGAATTAGAAAGTTACATTTTAGCGAAGTTCTGTATCAGAGTGTAGGGAGAAGCTGTTTCCAAGAATTCTGCGGCGTATGAGCAGGTATTCGCTATATGCGGGTTTTCTGTATGCTGAGTGTGGCAGACGCAGCTTATGGAAGTTCTGTATCTTGAATGTAGTGAGACACAGTTTGCCAGAGTTCTGTATATGGGTGTAGAGAGAAACTGTTTCCAAGAGTTCTGTAGCCTGGCAAGAGGCATACGCAGTCATTGGGATTTCTGTATCCTGAGTGTGGGAGACGCCGCTTATGGGAGCTCCGCTACCTGGATATAGAGAGAAGCAGTTTACCAGAGTTCTCTATGCTTTGTGTAGAGAGCAGCTGTTTACTGGTGTTTTGTAGCCTGGAATGAGGCATTACATATATGCGGGTTTTCTGTATGCTGAGTGTAGGAGACGCCGCTTGTGGGAGCTCTGCTACCTGGATATAGATAGAAGCAGTTTACTGGAGTTCTCTATGCTTTGTGTAGAAAGCAGCTGTTTACTGGATTTCTGTAGCCTGGAATGAGGCATTCGCTATATGCGGGTTTTCTCTATGCTGAGTGTAGGTGACGGCGCTTCTGGGAGCTCTGCTACCTGGATAGAGAGAGAATCAGTTTACCGGAGTTCCTTATCCTTGTTGTAGAGCGGAGCTGTTTCCAGGAGTTCTGTGTCCTGGAATTAGGCATTCGCTATATGTGGGTATTCTGTATACTGCGTGTAGCAGATGCAGCATTCGGGAGTTCTATACCCTAAGTGTAGAGAGATGCAGTTTCCAGTAGTTCTGTATGTTGAATGTAGAGAGAAGCTGTTTCCAAGAGTTCTGTAGTCTGAGAGTAGGCATACGCTGTATATGGGATTCCTGTAGCCTGAGTGTAGCCGACGCAGCTTATGGGAGATCTGTAACCTAGAATTAGAGAGACGCAGTTTACCGAAGTTCTGTATCAGAATGTAGGGACAAGCTGTTTCCAAGAATTCTGTAGCCTATGGGCATGTATTCGCTATACGCGGGTTTTCTGTATGCTGAATGTGGCAGATGCAGCTTATTGGAGTTCTGTATCGTGCTTGTAGTTCGACACAGTTTGCCAGAGTTCTGTTTTTGGGTGTAGAGAGAAACTGTTTCTAGGAGTTCTGTAGCCTGGCATAAGGCATACGCAGTAATTGGGATTTCTATATCCTGAGTGTAGGAGACGCCGCTTATGGCAGCTCCGCTACGTGGATGTAGATAGAAGCAGTTTACCGGAGTTCTCTATCCTTTGTGTAGAAAGCAGCTGTTTACTGGAGTTCTGTAGCATGGAATGAGGCATTCGCTATATGCATGTTTTCTCTATGCTGAGTGTAGGAGACGGCGCTTATTGAAGCTCTGCTACCTGGATATAGAGAGAAGCGTTTTACCGGAGTTCCCTATCCTTGTTGTAGAGAGGAGCTGATTCCAGGAGTTCTATATCCTGGAATTAGGCATTCGCTGTATGTGGGTATTCTGTATGCTGAGTGTAGCACATGCAGCTTTCTGGAGTTTTGTCATCTAAGTGTAGAGAGATGCAGTTTCCAGGAGTTCTGTATGTTGAATGTAGAGAGAAGCTGTTTCCAAGAGTTCTGTAGTCTGAGAGTAGGCATACGCTCTATATGGGATTCCAGTAGCCTGAGTGTAGCCGATTCAGCTTATGGGAGTTCTGTAACCCTGAATTAGAAAGTTACATTTTAGCGAAGTTCTGTATCAGAGTGTAGGGAGAAGCTGTTTCCAAGAATTCTGCGGCGTATGAGCAGGTATTCGCTATATGCGGGTTTTCTGTATGCTGAGTGTGGCAGATGCAGCTTATGGAAGTTCTGTATCTTGAATGTAGTGAGACACAGTTTGCCAGAGTTCTGTATATGGGTGTAGAGAGAAACTGTTTCCAAGAGTTCTGTAGCCTGGCAAGAGGCATACGCAGTAATTGGGATTTCTGTATCCTGAGTGTGGGAGACGCCGCTTATGGGAGCTCCGCTACCTGGATATAGAGAGAAGCAGTTTACCAGAGTTCTCTATGCTTTGTGTAGAGAGCAGCTGTTTACTGGTGTTTTGTAGCCTGGAATGAGGCATTACATATATGCGGGTTTTCTGTATGCTGAGTGTAGGAGAAGCCGCTTGTGGGAGCTCTGCTACCTGGATATAGATAGAAGCAGTTTACTGGAGTTCTCTATGCTTTGTGTAGAGAGCAGCTGTTTACTGGATTTCTGTAGCCTGGAATGAGGCATTCGCTATATGCGGGATTTCTCTATGCTGAGTGTAGCAGATGCAGCTTTTGGGAATTCTATACCCTAAGTGTAGAGAGATGCAGTTTCCAGTAGTTCTGTATGAAGAATGTAGAGAGAAGCTGTTTCCAAGAGTTCTGTAGTCTGAGAGTAGGCATACGCTGTATATGGGATTCCTGTAGCCTGAGTGTAGCCGATTCCGCTTATGGGAGTTCTGTAACCCTGAATTAGAAAGTTACATTTTAGCGAAGTTCTGTATCAGAGTGTAGGGAGAAGCTGTTTCCAAGAATTCTGCGGCGTATGAGCAGGTATTCGCTATATGCGGGTTTTCTGTATGCTGAGTGTGGCAGACGCAGCTTATGGAAGTTCTGTATCTTGAATGTAGTGAGACACAGTTTGCCAGAGTTCTGTATATGGGTGTAGAGAGAAACTGTTTCCAAGAGTTCTGTAGCCTGGCAAGAGGCATACGCAGTCATTGGGATTTCTGTATCCTGAGTGTGGGAGACGCCGCTTATGGGAGCTCCGCTACCTGGATATAGAGAGAAGCAGTTTACCAGAGTTCTCTATGCTTTGTGTAGAGAGCAGCTGTTTACTGGTGTTTTGTAGCCTGGAATGAGGCATTACATATATGCGGGTTTTCTGTATGCTGAGTGTAGGAGACGCCGCTTGTGGGAGCTCTGCTACCTGGATATAGATAGAAGCAGTTTACTGGAGTTCTCTATGCTTTGTGTAGAGAGCAGCTGTTTACTGGATTTCTGTAGCATGGAATGAGGCATTCGCTATATGCGGGATTTCTCTATGTTGAGTGTAGGAGACGCCGCTTCTGGGAGCTCTGCTACCTGGATAGAGACAATCAGTTTACCGGAGTTCCTTATCCTTGTTGTAGAGCGGAGCTGTTTCCAGGAGTTCTGTGTCCTGGAATTAGGCATTCGCTATATGTGGGTATTCTGTATACTGCGTGTAGCAGATGCAGCATTCGGGAGTTCTATACCCTAAGTGTAGAGAGATGCAGTTTCCAGTAGTTCTGTATGTTGAATGTAGAGAGAAGCTGTTTCCAAGAGTTCTGTAGTCTGAGAGTAGGCATACGCTGTATATGGGATTCCTGTAGCCTGAGTGTAGCCGACGCAGCTTATGGGAGATCTGTAACCTAGAATTAGAGAGACGCAGTTTACCGAAGTTCTGTATCAGAATGTAGGACAAGCTGTTTCCAAGAATTCTGTAGCCTATGGGCATGTATTCGCTATACGCGGGTTTTCTGTATGCTGAATGTGGCAGATGCAGCTTATTGGAGTTCTGTATCGTGCTTGTAGTTTGACACAGTTTGCCAGAGTTCTGTTTTTGGGTGTAGAGAGAAACTGTTTCTAGGAGTTCTGTAGCCTGGCATAAGGCATACGCAGTAATTGGGATTTCTATATCCTGAGTGTAGGAGACGCCGCTTATGGCAGCTCCGCTACCTGGATATAGATAGAAGCAGTGTACCGGAGTTCTCTATCCTTTGTGTAGAAAGCAGCTGTTTACTGGATTTCTGTAGCCTGGAATGAGGCATTCGCTATATGCAGGTTTTCTCTATGCTGAGTGTAGGAGACGGTGCTTATGGAAGCTCTGCTACCTGGATATAGAGAGAAGCGTTTTACCAGAGTTCCCTATCCTTGTTGTAGAGAGGAGCTGATTCCAGGAGTTCTATATCCTGGAATTAGGCATTCGCTGTATGTGGGTATTCTGTATGCTGAGTGTAGCACATGCAGCTTTCTGGAGTTCTGTCATCTAAGTGTAGAGAGATGCAGTTTCCAGTAGTTCTGTATGTTGAATGTAGAGAGAAGCTGTTTCCAAGAGTTCTGTAGTCTGAGAGTAGGCATATGGGATTCCAGTAGCCTGAGTGTAGCCGATTCAGCTTATGGGAGTTCTGTAACCCTGAATTAGAAAGTTACATTTTAGCGAAGTTCTGTATCAGAGTGTAGGGAGAAGCTGTTTCCAAGAATTCTGCGGCGTATGAGCAGGTATTCGCTATATGCGGGTTTTCTGTATGCTGAGTGTGGCAGACGCAGCTTATGGAAGTTCTGTATCTTGAATGTAGTGAGACACAGTTTGCCAGAGTTCTGTATATGGGTGTAGAAAGAAACTGTTTCCAAGAATTCTGTAGCCTGGCAAGAGGCATACGCAGTCATTGGGATTTCTGTATCCTGAGTGTGGGAGACGCCGCTTATGGGAGCTCCGCTACCTGGATATAGAGAGAAGCAGTTTACCAGAGTTCTCTATGCTTTGTGTAGAGAGCAGCTGTTTACTGGTGTTTTGTAGCCTGGAATGAGGCATTACATATATGCGGGTTTTCTGTATGCTGAGTGTAGGAGACACCGCTTGTGGGAGCTCTGCTACCTGGATATAGATAGAAGCAGTTTACTGGAGTTCTCTATGCTTTGTGTAGAGAGCAGCTGTTTACTGGATTTCTGTAGCCTGGAATGAGGCATTCGCTATATGCGGGTTTTCTCTATGCTGAGTGTAGGAAACGGCGCTTATGGAAGCTGTGCTACCTGGATAGAGAGAGAAGCGTTTTACCGGAGTTCCCTATCCTTGTTGTAGAGAGGAGCTGATTCCAGGAGTTCTATATCCTGGAATTAGGCATTCCCTGTATGTGGGTATTCTGTATGCTGAGTGTAGCACATGCAGCTTTCTGGAGTTCTGTCATCTAAGTGTAGAGAGATGCAGTTTCCAGTAGTTCTGTATGTTGAATGTAGAGAGAAGCTGTTTCCAAGAGTTCTGTAGTCTGAGAGTAGGCATACGCTCTATATGGGATTCCAGTAGCCTGAGTGTAGCCGATTCAGCTTATGGGAGTTCTGTAACCCTGAATTAGAAAGTTACATTTTAGCGAAGTTCTGTATCAGAGTGTAGGGAGAAGCTGTTTCCAAGAATTCTGCGGCGTATGAGCAGGTATTCGCTATATGCGGGTTTTCTGTATGCTGAGTGTGGCAGACGCAGCTTATGGAAGTTCTGTATCTTGAATGTAGTGAGACACAGTTTGCCAGAGTTCTGTATATGGGTGTAGAGAGAAACTGTTTCCAAGAGTTCTGTAGCCTGGCAAGAGGCATACGCAGTCATTGGGATTTCTGTATCCTGAGTGTGGGAGACACCGCTTATGGGAGCTCCGCTACCTGGATATAGAGAGAAGCAGTTTACCAGAGTTCTCTATGCTTTGTGTAGAGAGCAGCTGTTTACTGGTGTTTTGTAGCCTGGAATGAGGCATTACATATATGCGGGTTTTCTGTATGCTGAGTGTAGGAGACGCCGCTTGTGGGAGCTCTGCTACCTGGATATAGATAGAAGCAGTTTACTGGAGTTCTCTATGCTTTGTGTAGAAAGCAGCTGTTTACTGGATTTCTGTAGCCTGGAATGAGGCATTCGCTATATGCGGGTTTTCTCTATGCTGAGTGTAGGAGACGCCGCTTATGGGAGCTCTGCTACCTGGATAGAGAGAGAATCAATTTACCGGAATTCCTTATCCTTGTTGTAGAGCGGAGCTGTTTCCAGGAGTTCTGTGTCCTGGAATTAGGCATTCGCTATATGTGGGTATTCTGTATACTGCGTGTAGCAGATGCAGCATTCGGGAGTTCTATACCCTAAGTGTAGAGAGATGCAGTTTCCAGTAGTTCTGTATGTTGAATGTAGAGAGAAGCTGTTTCCAAGTGTTCTGTGTTCTGAGAGTAGGCATACGCTGTATATGGGATTCCTGTAGCCTGAGTGTAGCCGACGCAGCTTATGGGAGATCTGTAACCTAGAATTAGAGAGACGCAGTTTACCGAAGTTCTGTATCAGAATGTAGGACAAGCTGTTTCCAAGAATTCTGTAGCCTATGGGCATGTATTCGCTATACGCGGGTTTTCTGTATGCTGAATGTGGCAGATGCAGCTTATTGGAGTTCTGTATCGTGCTTGTAGTTCAACACAGTTTGCCAGAGTTCTGTTTTTGGGTGTAGAGAGAAACTGTTTCTAGGAGTTCTGTAGCCTGGCGTAAGGCATACGCAGTAATTGGGATTTCTATATCCTGAGTGTAGGAGACGCCGCTTATGGCAGCTCCGCTACCTGGATATAGATAGAAGCAATGTACCGGAGTTCTCTATCCTTTGTGTAGAAAGCAGCTGTTTACTGGAGTTCTGTAGCATGGAATGAGGCATTCGCTATATGCGGGTTTTCTCTATGCTGAGTGTAGCAGATGCAGCTTTTGGGAATTCTATACCCTAAGTGTAGAGAGATGCAGTTTCCAGTAGTTCTGTATGATGAATGTAGAGAGAAGCTGTTTCCAAGAGTTCTGTAGTCTGAGAGTAGGCATACGCTCTATATGGGATTCCAGTAGCCTGAGTGTAGCCGATTCAGCTTATGGGAGTTCTGTAACCCTGAATTAGAAAGTTACATTTTAGCGAAGTTCTGTATCCGAGTGTATGGAGAAGCTGTTTCCAAGAATTCTGCGGCGTATGAGCAGGTATTCGCTATATGCGGGTTTTCTGTATGCTGAGTGTGGCAGACGCAGCTTATGGAAGTTCTGTATCTTGAATGTAGTGAGACACAGTTTGCCAGAGTTCTGTATATGGGTGTAGAGAGAAACTGTTTCCAAGAGTTCTGTAGCCTGGCAAGAGGCATACGCAGTCATTGGGATTTCTGTATCCTGAGTGTGGGAGACGCCGCTTATGGGAGCTCCGCTACCTGGATATAGAGAGAAGCAGTTTACCAGAGTTCTCTATGCTTTGTGTAGAGAGCAGCTGTTTACTGGTGTTTTGTAGCCTGGAATGAGGCATTACATATATGCGGGTTTTCTGTATGCTGAGTGTAGGAGACGCCGCTTGTGGGAGCTCTGCTACCTGGATATAGATAGAAGCAGTTTACTGGAGTTCTCTATGCTTTGTGTAGAAAGCAGCTGTTTACTGGATTTCTGTAGCCTGGAATGAGGCATTCGCTATATGCGGGTTTTCTCTATGCAGAGTGTAGGTGACGGCGCTTCTGGGAGCTCTGCTACCTGGATAGAGAGAGAATCAGTTTACCGGAGTTCCTTATCCTTGTTGTAGAGCGGAGCTGTTTCCAGGAGTTCTGTGTCCTGGAATTAGGCATTCGCTATATGTGGGTATTCTGTATACTGCGTGTAGCAGATGCAGCATTCGGGAGTTCTATACCCTAAGTGTAGAGAGATGCAGTTTCCAGTAGTTCTGTATGTTGAATGTAGAGAGAAGCTGTTTCCAAGAGTTCTGTAGTCTGAGAGTAGGCATACGCTGTATATGGGATTCCTGTAGCCTGAGTGTAGCCGACGCAGCTTATGGGAGATCTGTAACCTAGAATTAGAGAGACGCAGTTTACCGAAGTTCTGTATCAGAATGTAGGACAAGCTGTTTCCAAGAATTCTGTAGCCTATGTATTCGCTATACGCGGGTTTTCTGTATGCTGAATGTGGCAGATGCAGCTTATTGGAGTTCTGTATCGTGCTTGTAGTTCGACACAGTTTGCCAGAGTTCTGTTTTTGGGTGTAGAGAGAAACTGTTTCTAGGAGTTCTGTAGCCTGGCATAAGGCATACGCAGTAATTGGGATTTCTATATCCTGAGTGTAGGAGACGCCGCTTATGGCAGCTCCGCTACCTGGATATAGATAGAAGCAATGTACCGGAGTTCTCTATCCTTTGTGTAGAAAGCAGCTGTTTACTGGAGTTCTGTAGCATGGAATGAGGCATTCGCTATATGCGGGTTTTCTCTATGCTGAGTGTAGCAGATGCAGCTTTTGGGAATTCTATACCCTAAGTGTAGAGAGATGCAGTTTCCAGTAGTTCTGTATGTTGAATGTAGAGAGAAGCTGTTTCCAAGAGTTCTGTAGTCTGAGAGTAGGCATACGCTCTATATGGGATTCCAGTAGCCTGAGTGTAGCCGATTCAGCTTATGGGAGTTCTGTAACCCTGAATTAGAAAGTTACATTTTAGCGAAGTTCTGTATCAGAGTGTAGGGAGAAGCTGTTTCCAAGAATTCTGCAGCGTATGAGCAGGTATTCGCTATATGCGGGTTTTCTGTATGCTGAGTGTGGCAGACGCAGCTTATGGAAGTTCTGTATCTTGAATGTAGTGAGACACAGTTTGCCAGAGTTCTGTATATGGGTGTAGAGAGAAACTGTTTCCAAGAGTTCTGTAGCCTGGCAAGAGGCATACGCAGTCATTGGGATTTCTGTATCCTGAGTGTGGGAGACGCCGCTTATGGGAGCTCCGCTACCTGGATATAGAGAGAAGCAGTTTACCAGAGTTCTCTATGCTTTGTGTAGAGAGCAGCTGTTTACTGGTGTTTTGTAGCCTGGAATGAGGCATTACATATATGCGGGTTTTCTGTATGCTGAGTGTAGGAGACGCCGCTTGTGGGAGCTCTGCTACCTGGATATAGATAGAAGCAGTTTACTGGAGTTCTCTATGCTTTGTGTAGAAAGCAGCTGTTTACTGGATTTCTGTAGCCTGGAATGAGGCATTCGCTATATGCGGGTTTTCTCTATGCTGAGTGTAGGTGACGGCGCTTCTGGGAGCTCTGCTACCTGGATAGAGAGAGAATCAGTTTACCGGAGTTCCTTATCCTTGTTGTAGAGCGGAGCTGTTTCCAGGAGTTCTGTGTCCTGGAATTAGGCATTCGCTATATGTGGGTATTCTGTATACTGCGTGTAGCAGATGCAGCATTCGGGAGTTCTATACCCTAAGTGTAGAGAGATGCAGTTTCCAGTAGTTCTGTATGTTGAATGTAGAGAGAAGCTGTTTCCAAGAGTTCTGTAGTCTGAGAGTAGGCATACGCTGTATATGGGATTCCTGTAGCCTGAGTGTAGCCGACGCAGCTTATGGGAGATCTGTAACCTAGAATTAGAGAGACGCAGTTTACCGAAGTTCTGTATCAGAATGTAGGACAAGCTGTTTCCAAGAATTCTGTAGCCTATGTATTCGCTATACGCGGGTTTTCTGTATGCTGAATGTGGCAGATGCAGCTTATTGGAGTTCTGTATCGTGCTTGTAGTTCGACACAGTTTGCCAGAGTTCTGTTTTTGGGTGTAGAGAGAAACTGTTTCTAGGAGTTCTGTAGCCTGGCATAAGGCATACGCAGTAATTGGGATTTCTATATCCTGAGTGTAGGAGACGCCGCTTATGGCAGCTCCGCTACGTGGATGTAGATAGAAGCAGTTTACCGGAGTTCTCTATCCTTTGTGTAGAAAGCAGCTGTTTACTGGAGTTCTGTAGCATGGAATGAGGCATTCGCTATATGCATGTTTTCTCTATGCTGAGTGTAGGAGACGGCGCTTATTGAAGCTCTGCTACCTGGATATAGAGAGAAGCGTTTTACCGGAGTTCCCTATCCTTGTTGTAGAGAGGAGCTGATTCCAGGAGTTCTATATCCTGGAATTAGGCATTCGCTGTATGTGGGTATTCTGTATGCTGAGTGTAGCACATGCAGCTTTCTGGAGTTCTGTCATCTAAGTGTAGAGAGATGCAGTTTCCAGGAGTTCTGTATGTTGAATGTAGAGAGAAGCTGTTTCCAAGAGTTCTGTAGTCTGAGAGTAGGCATACGCTGTATATGGGATTCCAGTAGCCTGAGTGTAGCCGATTCAGCTTATGGGAGTTCTGTAACCCTGAATTAGAAAGTTACATTTTAGCGAAGTTCTGTATCAGAGTGTAGGGAGAAGCTGTTTCCAAGAATTCTGCAGCGTATGAGCAGGTATTCGCTATATGCGGGTTTTCTGTATGCTGAGTGTGGCAGATGCAGCTTATGGAAGTTCTGTATCTTGAATGTAGTGAGACACAGTTTGCCAGAGTTCTGTATATGGGTGTAGAGAGAAACTGTTTCCAAGAGTTCTGTAGCCTGGCAAGAGGCATACGCAGTAATTGGGATTTCTGTATCCTGAGTGTGGGAGACGCCGCTTATGGGAGCTCCGCTACCTGGATATAGAGAGAAGCAGTTTACCAGAGTTCTCTATGCTTTGTGTAGAGAGCAGCTGTTTACTGGTGTTTTGTAGCCTGGAATGAGGCATTACATATATGCGGGTTTTCTGTATGCTGAGTGTAGGAGACGCCGCTTGTGGGAGCTCTGCTACCTGGATATAGATAGAAGCAGTTTACTGGAGTTCTCTATGCTTTGTGTAGAGAGCAGCTGTTTACTGGATTTCTGTAGCATGGAATGAGGCATTCGCTATATGCGGGATTTCTCTATGTTGAGTGTAGGAGACGCCGCTTCTGGGAGCTCTGCTACCTGGATAGAGACAATCAGTTTACCGGAGTTCCTTATCCTTGTTGTAGAGCGGAGCTGTTTCCAGGAGTTCTGTGTCCTGGAATTAGGCATTCGCTATATGTGGGTATTCTGTATACTGCGTGTAGCAGATGCAGCATTCGGGAGTTCTATACCCTAAGTGTAGAGAGATGCAGTTTCCAGTAGTTCTGTATGTTGAATGTAGAGAGAAGCTGTTTCCAAGTGTTCTGTAGTCTGAGAGTAGGCATACGCTGTATATGGGATTCCTGTAGCCTGAGTGTAGCCGACGCAGCTTATGGGAGATCTGTAACCTAGAATTAGAGAGACGCAGTTTACCGAAGTTCTGTATCAGAATGTAGGACAAGCTGTTTCCAAGAATTCTGTAGCCTATGGGCATGTATTCGCTATACGCGGGTTTTCTGTATGCTGAATGTGGCAGATGCAGCTTATTGGAGTTCTGTATCGTGCTTGTAGTTTGACACAGTTTGCCAGAGTTCTGTTTTTGGGTGTAGAGAGAAACTGTTTCTAGGAGTTCTGTAGCCTGGCATAAGGCATACGCAGTAATTGGGATTTCTATATCCTGAGTGTAGGAGACGCCGCTTATGGCAGCTCCGCTACCTGGATATAGATAGAAGCAGTGTACCGGAGTTCTCTATCCTTTGTGTAGAAAGCAGCTGTTTACTGGAGTTCTGTAGCATGGAATGAGGCATTCGCTATATGCAGGTTTTCTCTATGCTGAGTGTAGGAGACGGTGCTTATGGAAGCTCTGCTACCTGGATATAGAGAGAAGCGTTTTACCAGAGTTCCCTATCCTTGTTGTAGAGAGGAGCTGATTCCAGGAGTTCTATATCCTGGAATTAGGCATTCGCTGTATGTGGGTATTCTGTATGCTGAGTGTAGCACATGCAGCTTTCTGGAGTTCTGTCATCTAAGTGTAGAGAGATGCAGTTTCCAGTAGTTCTGTATGTTGAATGTAGAGAGAAGCTGTTTCCAAGAGTTCTGTAGTCTGAGAGTAGGCATATGGGATTCCAGTAGCCTGAGTGTAGCCGATTCAGCTTATGGGAGTTCTGTAACCCTGAATTAGAAAGTTACATTTTAGCGAAGTTCTGTATCAGAGTGTAGGGAGAAGCTGTTTCCAAGAATTCTGCGGCGTATGAGCAGGTATTCGCTATATGCGGGTTTTCTGTATGCTGAGTGTGGCAGACGCAGCTTATGGAAGTTCTGTATCTTGAATGTAGTGAGACACAGTTTGCCAGAGTTCTGTATATGGGTGTAGAGAGAAACTGTTTCCAAGAGTTCTGTAGCCTGGCAAGAGGCATACGCAGTCATTGGGATTTCTGTATCCTGAGTGTGGGAGACGCCGCTTATGGGAGCTCCGCTACCTGGATATAGAGAGAAGCAGTTTACCAGAGTTCTCTATGCTTTGTGTAGAGAGCAGCTGTTTACTGGTGTTTTGTAGCCTGGAATGAGGCATTACATATATGCGGGTTTTCTGTATGCTGAGTGTAGGAGACGCCGCTTGTGGGAGCTCTGCTACCTGGATATAGATAGAAGCAGTTTACTGGAGTTCTCTATGCTTTGTGTAGAAAGCAGCTGTTTACTGGATTTCTGTAGCCTGGAATGAGGCATTCGCTATATGCGGGTTTTCTCTATGCTGAGTGTAGGTGACGGCGCTTCTGGGAGCTCTGCTACCTGGATAGAGAGAGAATCAGTTTACCGGAGTTCCTTATCCTTGTTGTAGAGCGGAGCTGTTTCCAGGAGTTCTGTGTCCTGGAATTAGGCATTCGCTATATGTGGGTATTCTGTATACTGCGTGTAGCAGATGCAGCATTCGGGAGTTCTATACCCTAAGTGTAGAGAGATGCAGTTTCCAGTAGTTCTGTATGTTGAATGTAGAGAGAAGCTGTTTCCAAGAGTTCTGTAGTCTGAGAGTAGGCATACGCTGTATATGGGATTCCTGTAGCCTGAGTGTAGCCGACGCAGCTTATGGGAGATCTGTAACCTAGAATTAGAGAGACGCAGTTTAACGAAGTTCTGTATCAGAATGTAGGGACAAGCTGTTTCCAAGAATTCTGTAGCCTATGGGCATGTATTCGCTATACGCGGGTTTTCTGTATGCTGAATGTGGCAGATGCAGCTTATTGGAGTTCTGTATCGTGCTTGTAGTTCGACACAGTTTGCCAGAGTTCTGTTTTTGGGTGTAGAGAGAAACTGTTTCTAGGAGTTCTGTAGCCTGGCATAAGGCATACGCAGTAATTGGGATTTCTATATCCTGAGTGTAGGAGACGCCGCTTATGGCAGCTCCGCTACGTGGATGTAGATAGAAGCAGTTTACCGGAGTTCTCTATCCTTTGTGTAGAAAGCAGCTGTTTACTGGAGTTCTGTAGCATGGAATGAGGCATTCGCTATATGCATGTTTTCTCTATGCTGAGTGTAGGAGACGGCGCTTATTGAAGCTCTGCTACCTGGATATAGAGAGAAGCGTTTTACCGGAGTTCCCTATCCTTGTTGTAGAGAGGAGCTGATTCCAGGAGTTCTATATCCTGGAATTAGGCATTCGCTGTATGTGGGTATTCTGTATGCTGAGTGTAGCACATGCAGCTTTCTGGAGTTTTGTCATCTAAGTGTAGAGAGATGCAGTTTCCAGGAGTTCTGTATGTTGAATGTAGAGAGAAGCTGTTTCCAAGAGTTCTGTAGTCTGAGAGTAGGCATACGCTCTATATGGGATTCCAGTAGCCTGAGTGTAGCCGATTCAGCTTATGGGAGTTCTGTAACCCTGAATTAGAAAGTTACATTTTAGCGAAGTTCTGTATCAGAGTGTAGGGAGAAGCTGTTTCCAAGAATTCTGCGGCGTATGAGCAGGTATTCGCTATATGCGGGTTTTCTGTATGCTGAGTGTGGCAGACGCAGCTTATGGAAGTTCTGTATCTTGAATGTAGTGAGACACAGTTTGCCAGAGTTCTGTATATGGGTGTAGAGAGAAACTGTTTCCAAGAGTTCTGTAGCCTGGCAAGAGGCATACGCAGTCATTGGGATTTCTGTATCCTGAGTGTGGGAGACGCCGCTTATGGGAGCTCCGCTACCTGGATATAGAGAGAAGCAGTTTACCAGAGTTCTCTATGCTTTGTGTAGAGAGCAGCTGTTTACTGGTGTTTTGTAGCCTGGAATGAGGCATTACATATATGCGGGTTTTCTGTATGCTGAGTGTAGGAGACGCCGCTTGTGGGAGCTCTGCTACCTGGATATAGATAGAAGCAGTTTACTGGAGTTCTCTATGCTTTGTGTAGAAAGCAGCTGTTTACTGGATTTCTGTAGCCTGGAATGAGGCATTCGCTATATGCGGGTTTTCTCTATGCTGAGTGTAGGTGACGGCGCTTCTGGGAGCTCTGCTACCTGGATAGAGAGAGAATCAGTTTACCGGAGTTCCTTATCCTTGTTGTAGAGCGGAGCTGTTTCCAGGAGTTCTGTGTCCTGGAATTAGGCATTCGCTATATGTGGGTATTCTGTATACTGCGTGTAGCAGATGCAGCATTCGGGAGTTCTATACCCTAAGTGTAGAGAGATGCAGTTTCCAGTAGTTCTGTATGTTGAATGTAGAGAGAAGCTGTTTCCAAGAGTTCTGTAGTCTGAGAGTAGGCATACGCTGTATATGGGATTCCTGTAGCCTGAGTGTAGCCGACGCAGCTTATGGGAGATCTGTAACCTAGAATTAGAGAGACGCAGTTTACCGAAGTTCTGTATCAGAATGTAGGGACAAGCTGTTTCCAAGAATTCTGTAGCCTATGGGCATGTATTCGCTATACGCGGGTTTTCTGTATGCTGAATGTGGCAGATGCAGCTTATTGGAGTTCTGTATCGTGCTTGTAGTTCGACACAGTTTGCCAGAGTTCTGTTTTTGGGTGTAGAGAGAAACTGTTTCTAGGAGTTCTGTAGCCTGGCATAAGGCATACGCAGTAATTGGGATTTCTATATCCTGAGTGTAGGAGACGCCGCTTATGGCAGCTCCGCTACGTGGATGTAGATAGAAGCAGTTTACCGGAGTTCTCTATCCTTTGTGTAGAAAGCAGCTGTTTACTGGAGTTCTGTAGCATGGAATGAGGCATTCGCTATATGCATGTTTTCTCTATGCTGAGTGTAGGAGACGGCGCTTATTGAAGCTCTGCTACCTGGATATAGAGAGAAGCGTTTTACCGGAGTTCCCTATCCTTGTTGTAGAGAGGAGCTGATTCCAGGAGTTCTATATCCTGGAATTAGGCATTCGCTGTATGTGGGTATTCTGTATGCTGAGTGTAGCACATGCAGCTTTCTGGAGTTTTGTCATCTAAGTGTAGAGAGATGCAGTTTCCAGGAGTTCTGTATGTTGAATGTAGAGAGAAGCTGTTTCCAAGAGTTCTGTAGTCTGAGAGTAGGCATACGCTCTATATGGGATTCCAGTAGCCTGAGTGTAGCCGATTCAGCTTATGGGAGTTCTGTAACCCTGAATTAGAAAGTTACATTTTAGCGAAGTTCTGTATCAGAGTGTAGGGAGAAGCTGTTTCCAAGAATTCTGCGGCGTATGAGCAGGTATTCGCTATATGCGGGTTTTCTGTATGCTGAGTGTGGCAGATGCAGCTTATGGAAGTTCTGTATCTTGAATGTAGTGAGACACAGTTTGCCAGAGTTCTGTATATGGGTGTAGAGAGAAACTGTTTCCAAGAGTTCTGTAGCCTGGCAAGAGGCATACGCAGTCATTGGGATTTCTGTATCCTGAGTGTGGGAGACGCCGCTTATGGGAGCTCCGCTACCTGGATATAGAGAGAAGCAGTTTACCAGAGTTCTCTATGCTTTGTGTAGAGAGCAGCTGTTTACTGGTGTTTTGTAGCCTGGAATGAGGCATTACATATATGCGGGTTTTCTGTATGCTGAGTGTAGGAGAAGCCGCTTGTGGGAGCTCTGCTACCTGGATATAGATAGAAGCAGTTTACTGGAGTTCTCTATGCTTTGTGTAGAGAGCAGCTGTTTACTGGATTTCTGTAGCATGGAATGAGGCATTCGCTATATGCGGGATTTCTCTATGCTGAGTGTAGCAGATGCAGCTTTTGGGAATTCTATACCCTAAGTGTAGAGAGATGCAGTTTCCAGTAGTTCTGTATGAAGAATGTAGAGAGAAGCTGTTTCCAAGAGTTCTGTAGTCTGAGAGTAGGCATACGCTGTATATGGGATTCCAGTAGCCTGAGTGTAGCCGATTCCGCTTATGGGAGTTCTGTAACCCTGAATTAGAAAGTTACATTTTAGCGAAGTTCTGTATCAGAGTGTAGGGAGAAGCTGTTTCCAAGAATTCTGCGGCGTATGAGCAGGTATTCGCTATATGCGGGTTTTCTGTATGCTGAGTGTGGCAGACGCAGCTTATGGAAGTTCTGTATCTTGAATGTAGTGAGACACAGTTTGCCAGAGTTCTGTATATGGGTGTAGAGAGAAACTGTTTCCAAGAGTTCTGTAGCCTGGCAAGAGGCATACGCAGTCATTGGGATTTCTGTATCCTGAGTGTGGGAGACGCCGCTTATGGGAGCTCCGCTACCTGGATATAGAGAGAAGCAGTTTACCAGAGTTCTCTATGCTTTGTGTAGAGAGCAGCTGTTTACTGGTGTTTTGTAGCCTGGAATGAGGCATTACATATATGCGGGTTTTCTGTATGCTGAGTGTAGGAGACGCCGCTTGTGGGAGCTCTGCTACCTGGATATAGATAGAAGCAGTTTACTGGAGTTCTCTATGCTTTGTGTAGAGAGCAGCTGTTTACTGGATTTCTGTAGCATGGAATGAGGCATTCGCTATATGCGGGATTTCTCTATGTTGAGTGTAGGAGACGCCGCTTCTGGGAGCTCTGCTACCTGGATAGAGACAATCAGTTTACCGGAGTTCCTTATCCTTGTTGTAGAGCGGAGCTGTTTCCAGGAGTTCTGTGTCCTGGAATTAGGCATTCGCTATATGTGGGTATTCTGTATACTGCGTGTAGCAGATGCAGCATTCGGGAGTTCTATACCCTAAGTGTAGAGAGATGCAGTTTCCAGTAGTTCTGTATGTTGAATGTAGAGAGAAGCTGTTTCCAAGTGTTCTGTAGTCTGAGAGTAGGCATACGCTGTATATGGGATTCCTGTAGCCTGAGTGTAGCCGACGCAGCTTATGGGAGATCTGTAACCTAGAATTAGAGAGACGCAGTTTACCGAAGTTCTGTATCAGAATGTAGGACAAGCTGTTTCCAAGAATTCTGTAGCCTATGGGCATGTATTCGCTATACGCGGGTTTTCTGTATGCTGAATGTGGCAGATGCAGCTTATTGGAGTTCTGTATCGTGCTTGTAGTTTGACACAGTTTGCCAGAGTTCTGTTTTTGGGTGTAGAGAGAAACTGTTTCTAGGAGTTCTGTAGCCTGGCATAAGGCATACGCAGTAATTGGGATTTCTATATCCTGAGTGTAGGAGACGCCGCTTATGGCAGCTCCGCTACCTGGATATAGATAGAAGCAGTGTACCGGAGTTCTCTATCCTTTGTGTAGAAAGCAGCTGTTTACTGGAGTTCTGTAGCATGGAATGAGGCATTCGCTATATGCAGGTTTTCTCTATGCTGAGTGTAGGAGACGGTGCTTATGGAAGCTCTGCTACCTGGATATAGAGAGAAGCGTTTTACCAGAGTTCCCTATCCTTGTTGTAGAGAGGAGCTGATTCCAGGAGTTCTATATCCTGGAATTAGGCATTCGCTGTATGTGGGTATTCTGTATGCTGAGTGTAGCACATGCAGCTTTCTGGAGTTCTGTCATCTAAGTGTAGAGAGATGCAGTTTCCAGTAGTTCTGTATGTTGAATGTAGAGAGAAGCTGTTTCCAAGAGTTCTGTAGTCTGAGAGTAGGCATATGGGATTCCAGTAGCCTGAGTGTAGCCGATTCAGCTTATGGGAGTTCTGTAACCCTGAATTAGAAAGTTACATTTTAGCGAAGTTCTGTATCAGAGTGTAGGGAGAAGCTGTTTCCAAGAATTCTGCGGCGTATGAGCAGGTATTCGCTATATGCGGGTTTTCTGTATGCTGAGTGTGGCAGACGCAGCTTATGGAAGTTCTGTATCTTGAATGTAGTGAGACACAGTTTGCCAGAGTTCTGTATATGGGTGTAGAGAGAAACTGTTTCCAAGAGTTCTGTAGCCTGGCAAGAGGCATACGCAGTCATTGGGATTTCTGTATCCTGAGTGTGGGAGACGCCGCTTATGGGAGCTCCGCTACCTGGATATAGAGAGAAGCAGTTTACCAGAGTTCTCTATGCTTTGTGTAGAGAGCAGCTGTTTACTGGTGTTTTGTAGCCTGGAATGAGGCATTACATATATGCGGGTTTTCTGTATGCTGAGTGTAGGAGACACCGCTTGTGGGAGCTCTGCTACCTGGATATAGATAGAAGCAGTTTACTGGAGTTCTCTATGCTTTGTGTAGAGAGCAGCTGTTTACTGGATTTCTGTAGCCTGGAATGAGGCATTCGCTATATGCGGGTTTTCTCTATGCTGAGTGTAGGAAACGGCGCTTATGGAAGCTGTGCTACCTGGATAGAGAGAGAAGCGTTTTACCGGAGTTCCCTATCCTTGTTGTAGAGAGGAGCTGATTCCAGGAGTTCTATATCCTGGAATTAGGCATTCCCTGTATGTGGGTATTCTGTATGCTGAGTGTAGCACATGCAGCTTTCTGGAGTTCTGTCATCTAAGTGTAGAGAGATGCAGTTTCCAGTAGTTCTGTATGTTGAATGTAGAGAGAAGCTGTTTCCAAGAGTTCTGTAGTCTGAGAGTAGGCATACGCTCTATATGGGATTCCAGTAGCCTGAGTGTAGCCGATTCAGCTTATGGGAGTTCTGTAACCCTGAATTAGAAAGTTACATTTTAGCGAAGTTCTGTATCAGAGTGTAGGGAGAAGCTGTTTCCAAGAATTCTGCGGCGTATGAGCAGGTATTCGCTATATGCGGGTTTTCTGTATGCTGAGTGTGGCAGACGCAGCTTATGGAAGTTCTGTATCTTGAATGTAGTGAGACACAGTTTGCCAGAGTTCTGTATATGGGTGTAGAGAGAAACTGTTTCCAAGAGTTCTGTAGCCTGGCAAGAGGCATACGCAGTCATTGGGATTTCTGTATCCTGAGTGTGGGAGACACCGCTTATGGGAGCTCCGCTACCTGGATATAGAGAGAAGCAGTTTACCAGAGTTCTCTATGCTTTGTGTAGAGAGCAGCTGTTTACTGGTGTTTTGTAGCCTGGAATGAGGCATTACATATATGCGGGTTTTCTGTATGCTGAGTGTAGGAGACGCCGCTTGTGGGAGCTCTGCTACCTGGATATAGATAGAAGCAGTTTACTGGAGTTCTCTATGCTTTGTGTAGAAAGCAGCTGTTTACTGGATTTCTGTAGCCTGGAATGAGGCATTCGCTATATGCGGGTTTTCTCTATGCTGAGTGTAGGAGACGCCGCTTATGGGAGCTCTGCTACCTGGATAGAGAGAGAATCAATTTACCGGAATTCCTTATCCTTGTTGTAGAGCGGAGCTGTTTCCAGGAGTTCTGTGTCCTGGAATTAGGCATTCGCTATATGTGGGTATTCTGTATACTGCGTGTAGCAGATGCAGCATTCGGGAGTTCTATACCCTAAGTGTAGAGAGATGCAGTTTCCAGTAGTTCTGTATGTTGAATGTAGAGAGAAGCTGTTTCCAAGTGTTCTGTGTTCTGAGAGTAGGCATACGCTGTATATGGGATTCCTGTAGCCTGAGTGTAGCCGACGCAGCTTATGGGAGATCTGTAACCTAGAATTAGAGAGACGCAGTTTACCGAAGTTCTGTATCAGAATGTAGGACAAGCTGTTTCCAAGAATTCTGTAGCCTATGGGCATGTATTCGCTATACGCGGGTTTTCTGTATGCTGAATGTGGCAGATGCAGCTTATTGGAGTTCTGTATCGTGCTTGTAGTTCAACACAGTTTGCCAGAGTTCTGTTTTTGGGTGTAGAGAGAAACTGTTTCTAGGAGTTCTGTAGCCTGGCGTAAGGCATACGCAGTAATTGGGATTTCTATATCCTGAGTGTAGGAGACGCCGCTTATGGCAGCTCCGCTACCTGGATATAGATAGAAGCAATGTACCGGAGTTCTCTATCCTTTGTGTAGAAAGCAGCTGTTTACTGGAGTTCTGTAGCATGGAATGAGGCATTCGCTATATGCGGGTTTTCTCTATGCTGAGTGTAGCAGATGCAGCTTTTGGGAATTCTATACCCTAAGTGTAGAGAGATGCAGTTTCCAGTAGTTCTGTATGATGAATGTAGAGAGAAGCTGTTTCCAAGAGTTCTGTAGTCTGAGAGTAGGCATACGCTCTATATGGGATTCCAGTAGCCTGAGTGTAGCCGATTCAGCTTATGGGAGTTCTGTAACCCTGAATTAGAAAGTTACATTTTAGCGAAGTTCTGTATCAGAGTGTAGGGAGAAGCTGTTTCCAAGAATTCTGCGGCGTATGAGCAGGTATTCGCTATATGCGGGTTTTCTGTATGCTGAGTGTGGCAGACGCAGCTTATGGAAGTTCTGTATCTTGAATGTAGTGAGACACAGTTTGCCAGAGTTCTGTATATGGGTGTAGAGAGAAACTGTTTCCAAGAGTTCTGTAGCCTGGCAAGAGTCATACGCAGTCATTGGGATTTCTGTATCCTGAGTGTGGGAGACGCCGCTTATGGGAGCTCCGCTACCTGGATATAGAGAGAAGCAGTTTACCAGAGTTCTCTATGCTTTGTGTAGAGAGCAGCTGTTTACTGGTGTTTTGTAGCCTGGAATGAGGCATTACATATATGCGGGTTTTCTGTATGCTGAGTGTAGGAGACGCCGCTTGTGGGAGCTCTGCTACCTGGATATAGATAGAAGCAGTTTACTGGAGTTCTCTATGCTTTGTGTAGAGAGCAGCTGTTTACTGGATTTCTGTAGCCTGGAATGAGGCATTCGCTATATGCGGGTTTTCTCTATGCTGAGTGTAGGTGACGGCGCTTCTGGGAGCTCTGCTACCTGGATAGAGAGAGAATCAGTTTACCGGAGTTCCTTATCCTTGTTGTAGAGCGGAGCTGTTTCCAGGAGTTCTGTGTCCTGGAATTAGGCATTCGCTATATGTGGGTATTCTGTATACTGCGTGTAGCAGATGCAGCATTCGGGAGTTCTATACCCTAAGTGTAGAGAGATGCAGTTTCCAGTAGTTCTGTATGTTGAATGTAGAGAGAAGCTGTTTCCAAGAGTTCTGTAGTCTGAGAGTAGGCATATGCTGTATATGGGATTCCTGTAGCCTGAGTGTAGCCGACGCAGCTTATGGGAGATCTGTAACCTAGAATTAGAGAGACGCAGTTTACCGAAGTTCTGTATCAGAATGTAGGACAAGCTGTTTCCAAGAATTCTGTAGCCTATGTATTCGCTATACGCGGGTTTTCTGTATGCTGAATGTGGCAGATGCAGCTTATTGGAGTTCTGTATCGTGCTTGTAGTTCGACACAGTTTGCCAGAGTTCTGTTTTTGGGTGTAGAGAGAAACTGTTTCTAGGAGTTCTGTAGCCTGGCATAAGGCATACGCAGTAATTGGGATTTCTATATCCTGAGTGTAGGAGACGCCGCTTATGGCAGCTCCGCTACCTGGATATAGATAGAAGCAATGTACCGGAGTTCTCTATCCTTTGTGTAGAAAGCAGCTGTTTACTGGAGTTCTGTAGCATGGAATGAGGCATTCGCTATATGCGGGTTTTCTCTATGCTGAGTGTAGCAGATGCAGCTTTTGGGAATTCTATACCCTAAGTGTAGAGAGATGCAGTTTCCAGTAGTTCTGTATGTTGAATGTAGAGAGAAGCTGTTTCCAAGAGTTCTGTAGTCTGAGAGTAGGCATACGCTCTATATGGGATTCCAGTAGCCTGAGTGTAGCCGATTCAGCTTATGGGAGTTCTGTAACCCTGAATTAGAAAGTTACATTTTAGCGAAGTTCTGTATCAGAGTGTAGGGAGAAGCTGTTTCCAAGAATTCTGCGGCGTATGAGCAGGTATTCGCTATATGCGGGTTTTCTGTATGCTGAGTGTGGCAGACGCAGCTTATGGAAGTTCTGTATCTTGAATGTAGTGAGACACAGTTTGCCAGAGTTCTGTAT
Source organism: Lepus europaeus (assembly GCF_033115175.1). Lineage (NCBI taxonomy): Eukaryota > Metazoa > Chordata > Mammalia > Lagomorpha > Leporidae > Lepus > Lepus europaeus. The sequence continues at coordinate 1,444,067 of NW_026909254.1, forward strand.
ATGGGTGTAGAGAGAAACTGTTTCCAAGAGTTCTGTAGCCTGGCAAGAGGCATACGAGGTCATTGGGATTTCTGTATCCTGAGTGTGGGAGACGCCGCTTATGGGAGCTCCGCTACCTGGATATAGAGAGAAGCAGTTTACCAGAGTTCTCTATGCTTTGTGTAGAGAGCAGCTGTTTACTGGTGTTTTGTAGCCTGGAATGAGGCATTACATATATGCGGGTTTTCTGTATGCTGAGTGTAGGAGACGCCGCTTGTGGGAGCTCTGCTACCTGGATATAGATAGAAGCAGTTTACTGGAGTTCTCTATGCTTTGTGTAGAAAGCAGCTGTTTACTGGATTTCTGTAGCCTGGAATGAGGCATTCGCTATATGCGGGTTTTCTCTATGCTGAGTGTAGGTGACGGCGCTTCTGGGAGCTCTGCTACCTGGATAGAGAGAGAATCAGTTTACCGGAGTTCCTTATCCTTGTTGTAGAGCGGAGCTGTTTCCAGGAGTTCTGTGTCCTGGAATTAGGCATTCACTATATGTGGGTATTCTGTATACTGCGTGTAGCAGATGCAGCATTCGGGAGTTCTATACCCTAAGTGTAGAGAGATGCAGTTTCCAGTAGTTCTGTATGTTGAATGTAGAGAGAAGCTGTTTCCAAGAGTTCTGTAGTCTGAGAGTAGGCATACGCTGTATATGGGATTCCTGTAGCCTGAGTGTAGCCGACGCAGCTTATGGGAGATCTGTAACCTAGAATTAGAGAGACGCAGTTTAACGAAGTTCTGTATCAGAATGTAGGGACAAGCTGTTTCCAAGAATTCTGTAGCCTATGGGCATGTATTCGCTATACGCGGGTTTTCTGTATGCTGAATGTGGCAGATGCAGCTTATTGGAGTTCTGTATCGTGCTTGTAGTTCGACACAGTTTGCCAGAGTTCTGTTTTTGGGTGTAGAGAGAAACTGTTTCTAGGAGTTCTGTAGCCTGGCATAAGGCATACGCAGTAATTGGGATTTCTATATCCTGAGTGTAGGAGACGCCGCTTATGGCAGCTCCGCTACCTGGATATAGATAGAAGCAATGTACCGGAGTTCTCTATCCTTTGTGTAGAAAGCAGCTGTTTACTGGAGTTCTGTAGCATGGAATGAGGCATTCGCTATATGCGGGTTTTCTCTATGCTGAGTGTAGCAGATGCAGCTTTTGGGAATTCTATACCCTAAGTGTAGAGAGATGCAGTTTCCAGTAGTTCTGTATGATGAATGTAGAGAGAAGCTGTTTCCAAGAGTTCTGTAGTCTGAGAGTAGGCATACGCTCTATATGGGATTCCAGTAGCCTGAGTGTAGCCGATTCAGCTTATGGGAGTTCTGTAACCCTGAATTAGAAAGTTACATTTTAGCGAAGTTCTGTATCAGAGTGTAGGGAGAAGCTGTTTCCAAGAATTCTGCGGCGTATGAGCAGGTATTCGCTATATGCGGGTTTTCTGTATGCTGAGTGTGGCAGACGCAGCTTATGGAAGTTCTGTATCTTGAATGTAGTTCGACACAGTTTGCCAGAGTTCTGTATATGGGTGTAGAGAGAAACTGTTTCCAAGAGTTCTGTAGCCTGGCAAGAGGCATACGCAGTCATTGGGATTTCTGTATCCTGAGTGTGGGAGACGCCGCTTATGGGAGCTCCGCTACCTGGATATAGAGAGAAGCAGTTTACCAGAGTTCTCTATGCTTTGTGTAGAGAGCAGCTGTTTACTGGTGTTTTGTAGCCTGGAATGAGGCATTACATATATGCGGGTTTTCTGTATGCTGAGTGTAGGAGACGCCGCTTGTGGGAGCTCTGCTACCTGGATATAGATAGAAGCAGTTTACTGGAGTTCTCTATGCTTTGTGTAGAGAGCAGCTGTTTACTGGATTTCTGTAGCCTGGAATGAGGCATTCGCTATATGCGGGTTTTCTCTATGCTGAGTGTAGGAGACGCCGCTTCTGGGAGCTCTGCTACCTGGATAGAGAGAGAATCAGTTTACCGGAGTTCCTTATCCTTGTTGTAGAGCGGAGCTGTTTCCAGGAGTTCTGTGTCCTGGAATTAGGCATTCGCTATATGTGGGTATTCTGTATACTGCGTGTAGCAGATGCAGCATTCGGGAGTTCTATACCCTAAGTGTAGAGAGATGCAGTTTCCAGTAGTTCTGTATGTTGAATGTAGAGAGAAGCTGTTTCCAAGAGTTCTGTAGTCTGAGAGTAGGCATACGCTGTATATGGGATTCCTGTAGCCTGAGTGTAGCCGACGCAGCTTATGGGAGATCTGTAACCTAGAATTAGAGAGACGCAGTTTAACGAAGTTCTGTATCAGAATGTAGGGACAAGCTGTTTCCAAGAATTCTGTAGCCTATGGGCATGTATTCGCTATACGCGGGTTTTCTGTATGCTGAATGTGGCAGATGCAGCTTATTGGAGTTCTGTATCGTGCTTGTAGTTCGACACAGTTTGCCAGAGTTCTGTTTTTGGGTGTAGAGAGAAACTGTTTCTAGGAGTTCTGTAGCCTGGCATAAGGCATACGCAGTAATTGGGATTTCTATATCCTGAGTGTAGGAGACGCCGCTTATGGCAGCTCCGCTACCTGGATATAGATAGAAGCAATGTACCAGAGTTCTCTATCCTTTGTGTAGAAAGCAGCTGTTTACTGGAGTTCTGTAGCATGGAATGAGGCATTCGCTATATGCGGGTTTTCTCTATGCTGAGTGTAGCAGATGCAGCTTTTGGGAATTCTATACCCTAGGTGTAGAGAGATGCAGTTTCCAGTAGTTCTGTATGTTGAATGTAGAGAGAAGCTGTTTCCAAGAGTTCTGTAGTCTGAGAGTAGGCATACGCTCTATATGGGATTCCAGTAGCCTGAGTGTAGCCGATTCAGCTTATGGGAGTTCTGTAACCCTGAATTAGAAAGTTACATTTTAGCGAAGTTCTGTATCAGAGTGTAGGGAGAAGCTGTTTCCAAGAATTCTGCGGCGTATGAGCAGGTATTCGCTATATGCGGGTTTTCTGTATGCTGAGTGTGGCAGACGCAGCTTATGGAAGTTCTGTATCTTGAATGTAGTGAGACACAGTTTGCCAGAGTTCTGTATATGGGTGTAGAGAGAAACTGTTTCCAAGAGTTCTGTAGCCTGGCAAGAGGCATACGCAGTCATTGGGATTTCTGTATCCTGAGTGTGGGAGACGCCGCTTATGGGAGCTCCGCTACCTGGATATAGAGAGAAGCAGTTTACCAGAGTTCTCTATGCTTTGTGTAGAGAGCAGCTGTTTACTGGTGTTTTGTAGCCTGGAATGAGGCATTACATATATGCGGGTTTTCTGTATGCTGAGTGTAGGAGACGCCGCTTGTGGGAGCTCTGCTACCTGGATATAGATAGAAGCAGTTTACTGGAGTTCTCTATGCTTTGTGTAGAAAGCAGCTGTTTACTGGATTTCTGTAGCCTGGAATGAGGCATTCGCTATATGCGGGTTTTCTCTATGCTGAGTGTAGGTGACGGCGCTTCTGGGAGCTCTGCTACCTGGATAGAGAGAGAATCAGTTTACCGGAGTTCCTTATCCTTGTTGTAGAGCGGAGCTGTTTCCAGGAGTTCTGTGTCCTGGAATTAGGCATTCGCTATATGTGGGTATTCTGTATACTGCGTGTAGCAGATGCAGCATTCGGGAGTTCTATACCCTAAGTGTAGAGAGATGCAGTTTCCAGTAGTTCTGTATGTTGAATGTAGAGAGAAGCTGTTTCCAAGAGTTCTGTAGTCTGAGAGTAGGCATACGCTGTATATGGGATTCCAGTAGCCTGAGTGTAGCCGACGCAGCTTATGGGAGATCTGTAACCTAGAATTAGAGAGACGCAGTTTAACGAAGTTCTGTATCAGAATGTAGGGACAAGCTGTTTCCAAGAATTCTGTAGCCTATGGGCATGTATTCGCTATACGCGGGTTTTCTGTATGCTGAGTGTGGCAGATGCAGCTTATTGGAGTTCTGTATCATGCTTGTAGTTCGACACAGTTTGCCAGAGTTCTGTTTTTGGGTGTAGAGAGAAACTGTTTCTAGGAGTTCTGTAGCCTGGCATAAGGCATACGCAGTAATTGGGATTTCTATATCCTGAGTGTAGGAGACGCCGCTTATGGCAGCTCCGCTACGTGGATGTAGATAGAAGCAGTTTACCGGAGTTCTCTATCCTTTGTGTAGAAAGCAGCTGTTTACTGGAGTTCTGTAGCATGGAATGAGGCATTCGCTATATGCAGGTTTTCTCTATGCTGAGTGTAGGAGACGGCGCTTATGGAAGCTCTGCTACCTGGATATAGAGAGAAGCGTTTTACCGGAGTTCCCTATCCTTGTTGTAGAGAGGAGCTGATTCCAGGAGTTCTATATCCTGGAATTAGGCATTCGCTGTATGTGGGTATTCTGTATGCTGAGTGTAGCACATGCAGCTTTCTGGAGTTCTGTCATCTAAGTGTAGAGAGATGCAGTTTCCAGGAGTTCTGTATGTTGAATGTAGAGAGAAGCTGTTTCCAAGAGTTCTGTAGTCTGAGAGTAGGCATACGCTCTATATGGGATTCCAGTAGCCTGAGTGTAGCCGATTCAGCTTATGGGAGTTCTGTAACCCTGAATTAGAAAGTTACATTTTAGCGAAGTTGTGTATCAGAGTGTAGGGAGAAGCTGTTTCCAAGAATTCTGCGGCGTATGAGCAGGTATTCGCTATATGCGGGTTTTCTGTATGCTGAGTGTGGCAGACGCAGCTTATGGAAGTTCTGTATCTTGAATGTAGTGAGACACAGTTTGCCAGAGTTCTGTATATGGGTGTAGAGAGAAACTGTTTCCAAGAGTTCTGTAGCCTGGCAAGAGGCATACGCAGTCATTGGGATTTCTGTATCCTGAGTGTGGGAGACGCCGCTTATGGGAGCTCCGCTACCTGGATATAGAGAGAAGCAGTTTACCAGAGTTCTCTATGCTTTGTGTAGAGAGCAGCTGTTTACTGGTGTTTTGTAGCCTGGAATGAGGCATTACATATATGCGGGTTTTCTGTATGCTGAGTGTAGGAGACGCCGCTTGTGGGAGCTCTGCTACCTGGATATAGATAGAAGCAGTTTACTGGAGTTCTCTATGCTTTGTGTAGAGAGCAGCTGTTTACTGGATTTCTGTAGCCTGGAATGAGGCATTCGCTATATGCGGGTTTTCTCTATGCTGAGTGTAGGAGACGCCGCTTCTGGGAGCTCTGCTACCTGGATAGAGAGAGAATCAGTTTACCGGAGTTCCTTATCCTTGTTGTAGAGCGGAGCTGTTTCCAGGAGTTCTGTGTCCTGGAATTAGGCATTCGCTATATGTGGGTATTCTGTATACTGCGTGTAGCAGATGCAGCATTTGGGAGTTCTATACCCTAAGTGTAGAGAGATGCAGTTTCCAGTAGTTCTGTATGTTGAATGTAGAGAGAAGCTGTTTCCAAGAGTTCTGTAGTCTGAGAGTAGGCATACGCTGTATATGGGATTCCTGTAGCCTGAGTGTAGCCGACGCAGCTTATGGGAGATCTGTAACCTAGAATTAGAGAGACGCAGTTTAACGAAGTTCTGTATCAGAATGTAGGGACAAGCTGTTTCCAAGAATTCTGTAGCCTATGGGCATGTATTCGCTATACGCGGGTTTTCTGTATGCTGAATGTGGCAGATGCAGCTTATTGGAGTTCTGTATCGTGCTTGTAGTTCGACACAGTTTGCCAGAGTTCTGTTTTTGGGTGTAGAGAGAAACTGTTTCTAGGAGTTCTGTAGCCTGGCATAAGGCATACGCAGTAATTGGGATTTCTATATCCTGAGTGTAGGAGACGCCGCTTATGGCAGCTCCGCTACCTGGATATAGATAGAAGCAATGTACCGGAGTTCTCTATCCTTTGTGTAGAAAGCAGCTGTTTACTGGAGTTCTGTAGCATGGAATGAGGCATTCGCTATATGCGGGTTTTCTCTATGCTGAGTGTAGGTGACGGCGCTTCTGGGAGCTCTGCTACCTGGATAGAGAGAGAATCAGTTTACCGGAGTTCCTTATCCTTGTTGTAGAGCGGAGCTGTTTCCAGGAGTTCTGTGTCCTGGAATTAGGCATTCGCTATATGTGGGTATTCTGTATACTGCGTGTTACAGATGCAGCATTCGGGAGTTCTATACCCTAAGTGTAGAGAGATGCAGTTTCCAGTAGTTCTGTATGTTGAATGTAGAGAGAAGCTGTTTCCAAGAGTTCTGTAGTCTGAGAGTAGGCATACGCTGTATATGGGATTCCTGTAGCCTGAGTGTAGCCGACGCAGCTTATGGGAGATCTGTAACCTAGAATTAGAGAGACGCAGTTTAACGAAGTTCTGTATCAGAATGTAGGGACAAGCTGTTTCCAAGAATTCTGTAGCCTATGGGCATGTATTCGCTATACGCGGGTTTTCTGTATGCTGAATGTGGCAGATGCAGCTTATTGGAGTTCTGTATCGTGCTTGTAGTTCGACACAGTTTGCCAGAGTTCTGTTTTTGGGTGTAGAGAGAAACTGTTTCTAGGAGTTCTGTAGCCTGGCATAAGGCATACGCAGTAATTGGGATTTCTATATCCTGAGTGTAGGAGACGCCGCTTATGGCAGCTCCGCTACCTGGATATAGATAGAAGCAATGTACCGGAGTTCTCTATCCTTTGTGTAGAAAGCAGCTGTTTACTGGAGTTCTGTAGCATGGAATGAGGCATTCGCTATATGCGGGTTTTCTCTATGCTGAGTGTAGCACATGCAGCTTTTGGGAATTCTATACCCTAAGTGTAGAGAGATGCAGTTTCCAGTAGTTCTGTATGATGAATGTAGAGAGAAGCTGTTTCCAAGAGTTCTGTAGTCTGAGAGTAGGCATACGCTCTATATGGGATTCCAGTAGCCTGAGTGTAGCCGATTCAGCTTATGGGAGTTCTGTAACCCTGAATTAGAAAGTTACATTTTAGCGAAGTTCTGTATCAGAGTGTAGGGAGAAGCTGTTTCCAAGAATTCTGCGGCGTATGAGCAGGTATTCGCTATATGCGGGTTTTCTGTATGCTGAGTGTGGCAGACGCAGCTTATGGAAGTTCTGTATCTTGAATGTAGTGAGACACAGTTTGCCAGAGTTCTGTATATGGGTGTAGAGAGAAACTGTTTCCAAGAGTTCTGTAGCCTGGCAAGAGGCATACGCAGTCATTGGGATTTCTGTATCCTGAGTGTGGGAGACGCCGCTTATGGGAGCTCCGCTACCTGGATATAGAGAGAAGCAGTTTACCAGAGTTCTCTATGCTTTGTGTAGAGAGCAGCTGTTTACTGGTGTTTTGTAGCCTGGAATGAGGCATTACATATATGCGGGTTTTCTGTATGCTGAGTGTAGGAGACGCCGCTTGTGGGAGCTCTGCTACCTGGATATAGATAGAAGCAGTTTACTGGAGTTCTCTATGCTTTGTGTAGAGAGCAGCTGTTTACTGGATTTCTGTAGCCTGGAATGAGGCATTCGCTATATGCGGGTTTTCTCTATGCTGAGTGTAGGTGACGGCGCTTCTGGGAGCTCTGCTACCTGGATAGAGAGAGAATCAGTTTACCGGAGTTCCTTATCCTTGTTGTAGAGCGGAGCTGTTTCCAGGAGTTCTGTGTCCTGGAATTAGGCATTCGCTATATGTGGGTATTCTGTATACTGCGTGTAGCAGATGCAGCATTCGGGAGTTCTATACCCTAAGTGTAGAGAGATGCAGTTTCCAGTAGTTCTGTATGTTGAATGTAGAGAGAAGCTGTTTCCAAGAGTTCTGTAGTCTGAGAGTAGGCATACGCTGTATATGGGATTCCTGTAGCCTGAGTGTAGCCGACGCAGCTTATGGGAGATCTGTAACCTAGAATTAGAGAGACGCAGTTTAACGAAGTTCTGTATCAGAATGTAGGGACAAGCTGTTTCCAAGAATTCTGTAGCCTATGGGCATGTATTCGCTATACGCGGGTTTTCTGTATGCTGAATGTGGCAGATGCAGCTTATTGGAGTTCTGTATCGTGCTTGTAGTTCGACACAGTTTGCCAGAGTTCTGTTTTTGGGTGTAGAGAGAAACTGTTTCTAGGAGTTCTGTAGCTTGGCATAAGGCATACGCAGTAATTGGGATTTCTATATCCTGAGTGTAGGAGACGCCGCTTATGGCAGCTCCGCTACCTGGATATAGATAGAAGCAATGTACCGGATTTCTCTATCCTTTGTGTAGAAAGCAGCTGTTTACTGGAGTTCTGTAGCATGGAATGAGGCATTCGCTATATGCGGGTTTTCTCTATGCTGAGTGTAGCACATGCAGCTTTTGGGAATTCTATACCCTAAGTGTAGAGAGATGCAGTTTCCAGTAGTTCTGTATGATGAATGTAGAGAGAAGCTGTTTCCAAGAGTTCTGTAGTCTGAGAGTAGGCATACGCTCTATATGGGATTCCAGTAGCCTGAGTGTAGCCGATTCAGCTTATGGGAGTTCTGTAACCCTGAATTAGAAAGTTACATTTTAGCGAAGTTCTGTATCAGTGTGTAGGGAGAAGCTGTTTCCAAGAATTCTGCGGCGTATTAGCAGGTATTCGCTATATGCGGGTTTTCTGTATGCTGAGTGTGGCAGACGCAGCTTATGGAAGTTCTGTATCTTGAATGTAGTGAGACACAGTTTGCCAGAGTTCTGTATATGGGTGTAGAGAGAAACTGTTTCCAAGAGTTCTGTAGCCTGGCAAGAGGCATACGCAGTCATTGGGATTTCTGTATCCTGAGTGTGGGAGACGCCGCTTATGGGAGCTCCGCTACCTGGATATAGAGAGAAGCAGTTTACCAGAGTTCTCTATGCTTTGTGTAGAGAGCAGCTGTTTACTGGTGTTTTGTAGCCTGGAATGAGGCATTACATATATGCGGGTTTTCTGTATGCTGAGTGTAGGAGACGCCGCTTGTGGGAGCTCTGCTACCTGGATATAGATAGAAGCAGTTTACTGGAGTTCTCTATGCTTTGTGTAGAGAGCAGCTGTTTACTGGATTTCTGTAGCCTGGAATGAGGCATTCGCTATATGCGGGTTTTCTCTATGCTGAGTGTAGGAGATGCCGCTTCTGGGAGCTCTGCTACCTGGATAGAGAGAGAATCAGTTTACCGGAGTTCCTTATCCTTGTTGTAGAGCGGAGCTGTTTCCAGGAGTTCTGTGTCCTGGAATTAGGCATTCGCTATATGTGGGTATTCTGTATACTGCGTGTAGCAGATGCAGCATTCGGGAGTTCTATACCCTAAGTGTAGAGAGATGCAGTTTCCAGTAGTTCTGTATGTTGAATGTAGAGAGAAGCTGTTTCCTAGAGTTCTGTAGTCTGAGAGTAGGCATACGCTGTATATGGGATTCCTGTAGCCTGAGTGTAGCCGACGCAGCTTATGGGAGATCTGTAACCTAGAATTAGAGAGACGCAGTTTACCGAAGTTCTGTATCAGAATGTAGGGACAAGCTGTTTCCAAGAATTCTGTAGCCTATGGGCATGTATTCGCTATACGCGGGTTTTCTGTATGCTGAATGTGGCAGATGCAGCTTATTGGAGTTCTGTATCGTGCTTGTAGTTCGACACAGTTTGCCAGAGTTCTGTTTTTGGGTGTAGAGAGAAACTGTTTCTAGGAGTTCTGTAGCCTGGCATAAGGCATACGCAGTAATTGGGATTTCTATATCCTGAGTGTAGGAGACGCCGCTTATGGCAGCTCCGCTACCTGGATATAGATAGAAGCAATGTACCGGAGTTCTCTATCCTTTGTGTAGAAAGCAGCTGTTTACTGGAGTTCTGTAGCATGGAATGAGGCATTCGCTATATGCGGGTTTTCTCTATGCTGAGTGTAGCAGATGCAGCTTTTGGGAATTCTATACCCTAAGTGTAGAGAGATGCAGTTTCCAGTAGTTCTGTATGTTGAATGTAGAGAGAAGCTGTTTCCAAGAGTTCTGTAGTCTGAGAGTAGGCATACGCTCTATATGGGATTCCAGTAGCCTGAGTGTAGCCGATTCAGCTTATGGGAGTTCTGTAACCCTGAATTAGAAAGTTACATTTTAGCGAAGTTCTGTATCAGAGTGTAGGGAGAAGCTGTTTCCAAGAATTCTGCGGCGTATGAGCAGGTATTCGCTATATGCGGGTTTTCTGTATGCTGAGTGTGGCAGACGCAGCTTATGGAAGTTCTGTATCTTGAATGTAGTGAGACACAGTTTGCCAGAGTTCTGTATATGGGTGTAGAGAGAAACTGTTTCCAAGAGTTCTGTAGCCTGGCAAGAGGCATACGCAGTCATTGGGATTTCTGTATCCTGAGTGTGGGAGACGCCGCTTATGGGAGCTCCGCTACCTGGATATAGAGAGAAGCAGTTTACCAGAGTTCTCTATGCTTTGTGTAGAGAGCAGCTGTTTACTGGTGTTTTGTAGCCTGGAATGAGGCATTACATATATGCGGGTTTTCTGTATGCTGAGTGTAGGAGACGCCGCTTGTGGGAGCTCTGCTACCTGGATATAGATAGAAGCAGTTTACTGGAGTTCTCTATGCTTTGTGTAGAGAGCAGCTGTTTACTGGATTTCTGTAGCCTGGAATGAGGCATTCGCTATATGCGGGTTTTCTCTATGCTGAGTGTAGGAGATGCCGCTTCTGGGAGCTCTGCTACCTGGATAGAGAGAGAATCAGTTTACCGGAGTTCCTTATCCTTGTTGTAGAGCGGAGCTGTTTCCAGGAGTTCTGTGTCCTGGAATTAGGCATTCGCTATATGTGGGTATTCTGTATACTGCGTGTAGCAGATGCAGCATTCGGGAGTTCTATACCCTAAGTGTAGAGAGATGCAGTTTCCAGTAGTTCTGTATGTTGAATGTAGAGAGAAGCTGTTTCCAAGAGTTCTGTAGTCTGAGAGTAGGCATACGCTGTATATGGGATTCCTGTAGCCTGAGTGTAGCCGACGCAGCTTATGGGAGATCTGTAACCTAGAATTAGAGAGACGCAGTTTAACGAAGTTCTGTATCAGAATGTAGGGACAAGCTGTTTCCAAGAATTCTGTAGCCTATGGGCATGTATTCGCTATACGCGGGTTTTCTGTATGCTGAATGTGGCAGATGCAGCTTATTGGAGTTCTGTATCGTGCTTGTAGTTCGACACAGTTTGCCAGAGTTCTGTTTTTGGGTGTAGAGAGAAACTGTTTCTAGGAGTTCTGTAGCCTGGCATAAGGCATACGCAGTAATTGGGATTTCTATATCCTGAGTGTAGGAGACGCCGCTTATGGCAGCTCCGCTACCTGGATATAGATAGAAGCAATGTACCGGAGTTCTCTATCATTTGTGTAGAAAGCAGCTGTTTACTGGAGTTCTGTAGCATGGAATGAGGCATTCGCTATATGCGGGTTTTCTCTATGCTGAGTGTAGCAGATGCAGCTTTTGGGAATTCTATACCTTAAGTGTAGAGAGATGCAGTTTCCAGTAGTTCTGTATGTTGAATGTAGAGAGAAGCTGTTTCCAAGAGTTCTGTAGTCTGAGAGTAGGCATACGCTCTATATGGGATTCCAGTAGCCTGAGTGTAGCCGATTCAGCTTATGGGAGTTCTGTAACCCTTAATTAGAAAGTTACATTTTAGCGAAGTTCTGTCAGAGTGTAGGGAGAAGCTGTTTCCAAGAATTCTGCGGCGTATGAGCAGGTATTCGCTATATGCGGGTTTTCTGTATGCTGAGTGTGGCAGACGCAGCTTATGGAAGTTCTGTATCTTGAATGTAGTGAGACACAGTTTGCCAGAGTTCTGTATATGGGTGTAGAGAGAAACTGTTTCCAAGAGTTCTGTAGCCTGGCAAGAGGCATACGCAGTCATTGGGATTTCTGTATCCTGAGTGTGGGAGACGCCGCTTATGGGAGCTCCGCTACCTGGATATAGAGAGAAACAGTTTACCAGAGTTCTCTATGCTTTGTGTAGAGAGCAGCTGTTTACTGGTGTTTTGTAGCCTGGAATGAGGCATTACATATATGCGGGTTTTCTGTATGCTGAGTGTAGGAGACGCCGCTTGTGGGAGCTCTGCTACCTGGATATAGATAGAAGCAGTTTACTGGAGTTCTCTATGCTTTGTGTAGAAAGCAGCTGTTTACTGGATTTCTGTAGCCTGGAATGAGGCATTCGCTATATGCGGGTTTTCTCTATGCTGAGTGTAGGAGATGCCGCTTCTGGGAGCTCTGCTACCTGGATAGAGAGAGAATCAGTTTACCGGAGTTCCTTATCCTTGTTGTAGAGCGGAGCTGTTTCCAGGAGTTCTGTGTCCTGGAATTAGGCATTCGCTATATGTGGGTATTCTGTATACTGCGTGTAGCAGATGCAGCATTCGGGAGTTCTATACCCTAAGTGTAGAGAGATGCAGTTTCCAGTAGTTCTGTATGTTGAATGTAGAGAGAAGCTGTTTCCAAGAGTTCTGTAGTCTGAGAGTAGGCATACGCTGTATATGGGATTCCAGTAGCCTGAGTGTAGCCGACGCAGCTTATGGGAGATCTGTAACCTAGAATTAGAGAGACGCAGTTTAACGAAGTTCTGTATCAGAATGTAGGGACAAGCTGTTTCCAAGAATTCTGTAGCCTATGGGCATGTATTCGCTATACGCGGGTTTTCTGTATGCTGAGTGTGGCAGATGCAGCTTATTGGAGTTCTGTATCATGCTTGTAGTTCGACACAGTTTGCCAGAGTTCTGTTTTTGGGTGTAGAGAGAAACTGTTTCTAGGAGTTCTGTAGCCTGGCATAAGGCATACGCAGTAATTGGGATTTCTATATCCTGAGTGTAGGAGACGCCGCTTATGGCAGCTCCGCTACGTGGATGTAGATAGAAGCAGTTTACCGGAGTTCTCTATCCTTTGTGTAGAAAGCAGCTGTTTACTGGAGTTCTGTAGCATGGAATGAGGCATTCGCTATATGCATGTTTTCTCTATGCTGAGTGTAGGAGACGGCGCTTATGGAAGCTCTGCTACCTGGATATAGAGAGAAGCGTTTTACCGGAGTTCCCTATCCTTGTTGTAGAGAGGAGCTGATTCCAGGAGTTCTATATCCTGGAATTAGGCATTCGCTGTATGTGGGTATTCTGTATGCTGAGTGTAGCACATGCAGCTTTCTGGAGTTCTGTCATCTAAGTGTAGAGAGATGCAGTTTCCAGGAGTTCTGTATGTTGAATGTAGAGAGAAGCTGTTTCCAAGAGTTCTGTAGTCTGAGAGTAGGCATACGCTCTATATGGGATTCCAGTAGCCTGAGTGTAGCCGATTCAGCTTATGGGAGTTCTGTAACCCTGAATTAGAAAGTTACATTTTAGCGAAGTTCTGTATCAGAGTGTAGGGAGAAGCTGTTTCCAAGAATTCTGCAGCGTATGAGCAGGTATTCGCTATATGCGGGTTTTCTGTATGCTGAGTGTGGCAGACGCAGCTTATGGAAGTTCTGTATCTTGAATGTAGTGAGACACAGTTTGCCAGAGTTCTGTATATGGGTGTAGAGAGAAACTGTTTCTAGGAGTTCTGTAGCCTGGCAAGAGCCATACGCAGTCATTGGGATTTCTGTATCCTGAGTGTGGGAGACGCCGCTTATGGGAGCTCTGCTACCTGGATATAGAGAGAAGCAGTTTACCAGAGTTCTCTATGCTTTGTGTAGAGAGCAGCTGTTTACTGGTGTTTTGTAGCCTGGAATGAGGCATTACATATATGCGGGTTTTCTGTATGCTGAGTGTAGGAGACGCCGCTTGTGGGAGCTCTGCTACCTGGATATAGATAGAAGCAGTTTACTGGAGTTCTCTATGCTTTGTGTAGAAAGCAGCTGTTTACTGGATTTCTGTAGCCTGGAATGAGGCATTCGCTATATGCGGGTTTTCTCTATGCTGAGTGTAGGTGACGGCGCTTCTGGGAGCTCTGCTACCTGGATAGAGAGAGAATCAGTTTACCGGAGTTCCTTATCCTTGTTGTAGAGCGGAGCTGTTTCCAGGAGTTCTGTGTCCTGGAATTAGGCATTCGCTATATGTGGGTATTCTGTATACTGCGTGTAGCAGATGCAGCATTCGGGAGTTCTATACCCTAAGTGTAGAGAGATGCAGTTTCCAGTAGTTCTGTATGTTGAATGTAGAGAGAAGCTGTTTCCAAGAGTTCTGTAGTCTGAGAGTAGGCATACGCTGTATATGGGATTCCAGTAGCCTGAGTGTAGCCGACGCAGCTTATGGGAGATCTGTAACCTAGAATTAGAGAGACGCAGTTTAACGAAGTTCTGTATCAGAATGTAGGGACAAGCTGTTTCCAAGAATTCTGTAGCCTATGGGCATGTATTCGCTATACGCGGGTTTTCTGTATGCTGAGTGTGGCAGATGCAGCTTATTGGAGTTCTGTATCATGCTTGTAGTTCGACACAGTTTGCCAGAGTTCTGTTTTTGGGTGTAGAGAGAAACTGTTTCTAGGAGTTCTGTAGCCTGGCATAAGGCATACGCAGTAATTGGGATTTCTATATCCTGAGTGTAGGAGACGCCGCTTATGGCAGCTCCGCTACGTGGATGTAGATAGAAGCAGTTTACCGGAGTTCTCTATCCTTTGTGTAGAAAGCAGCTGTTTACTGGAGTTCTGTAGCATGGAATGAGGCATTCGCTATATGCAGGTTTTCTCTATGCTGAGTGTAGGAGACGGCGCTTATGGAAGCTCTGCTACCTGGATATAGAGAGAAGCGTTTTACCGGAGTTCCCTATCCTTGTTGTAGAGAGGAGCTGATTCCAGGAGTTCTATATCCTGGAATTAGGCATTCGCTGTATGTGGGTATTCTGTATGCTGAGTGTAGCACATGCAGCTTTCTGGAGTTCTGTCATCTAAGTGTAGAGAGATGCAGTTTCCAGGAGTTCTGTATGTTGAATGTAGAGAGAAGCTGTTTCCAAGAGTTCTGTAGTCTGAGAGTAGGCATACGCTCTATATGGGATTCCAGTAGCCTGAGTGTAGCCGATTCAGCTTATGGGAGTTCTGTAACCCTGAATTAGAAAGTTACATTTTAGCGAAGTTCTGTATCAGAGTGTAGGGAGAAGCTGTTTCCAAGAATTCTGCGGCGTATGAGCAGGTATTCGCTATATGCGGGTTTTCTGTATGCTGAGTGTGGCAGACGCAGCTTATGGAAGTTCTGTATCTTGAATGTAGTGAGACACAGTTTGCCAGAGTTCTGTATATGGGTGTAGAGAGAAACTGTTTCCAAGAGTTCTGTAGCCTGGCAAGAGGCATACGCAGTCATTGGGATTTCTGTATCCTGAGTGTGGGAGACGCCGCTTATGGGAGCTCCGCTACCTGGATATAGAGAGAAGCAGTTTACCAGAGTTCTCTATGCTTTGTGTAGAGAGCAGCTGTTTACTGGTGTTTTGTAGCCTGGAATGAGGCATTACATATATGCGGGTTTTCTGTATGCTGAGTGTAGGAGACGCCGCTTGTGGGAGCTCTGCTACCTGGATATAGATAGAAGCAGTTTACTGGAGTTCTCTATGCTTTGTGTAGAAAGCAGCTGTTTACTGGATTTCTGTAGCCTGGAATGAGGCATTCGCTATATGCGGGTTTTCTCTATGCTGAGTGTAGGTGACGGCGCTTCTGGGAGCTCTGCTACCTGGATAGAGAGAGAATCAGTTTACCGGAGTTCCTTATCCTTGTTGTAGAGCGGAGCTGTTTCCAGGAGTTCTGTGTCCTGGAATTAGGCATTCGCTATATGTGGGTATTCTGTATACTGCGTGTAGCAGATGCAGCATTCGGGAGTTCTATACCCTAAGTGTAGAGAGATGCAGTTTCCAGTAGTTCTGTATGTTGAATGTAGAGAGAAGCTGTTTCCAAGAGTTCTGTAGTCTGAGAGTAGGCATACGCTGTATATGGGATTCCTGTAGCCTGAGTGTAGCCGACGCAGCTTATGGGAGATCTGTAACCTAGAATTAGAGAGACGCAGTTTACCGAAGTTCTGTATCAGAATGTAGGGACAAGCTGTTTCCAAGAATTCTGTAGCCTATGGGCATGTATTCGCTATACGCGGGTTTTCTGTATGCTGAATGTGGCAGATGCAGCTTATTGGAGTTATGTATCATGCTTGTAGTTCGACACAGTTTGCCAGAGTTCTGTTTTTGGGTGTAGAGAGAAACTGTTTCTAGGAGTTCTGTAGCCTGGCATAAGGCATACGCAGTTATTGGGATTTCTATATCCTGAGTGTAGGAGACGCCGCTTATGGCAGCTCCGCTACGTGGATGTAGATAGAAGCAGTTTACCGGAGTTCTCTATCCTTTGTGTAGAAAGCAGCTGTTTACTGGAGTTCTGTAGCATGGAATGAGGCATTCGCTATATGCAGGTTTTCTCTATGCTGAGTGTAGGAGACGGCGCTTATGGAAGCTCTGCTACCTGGATATAGAGAGAAGCGTTTTACCGGAGTTCCCTATCCTTGTTGTAGAGAGGAGCTGATTCCAAGAGTTCTATATCCTGGAATTAGGCATTCGCTGTATGTGGGTATTCTGTATGCTGAGTGTAGCACATGCAGCTTTCTGGAGTTCTGTCATCTAAGTGTAGAGAGATGCAGTTTCCAGTAGTTCTGTATGTTGAATGTAGAGAGAAGCTGTTTCCAAGAGTTCTGTAGTCTGAGAGTAGGCATACGCTGTATATGGGATTCCAGTAGCCTGAGTGTAGCCGATTCAGCTTATGGGAGTTCTGTAACCCTGAATTAGAAAGTTACATTTTAGCGAAGTTCTGTATCAGAGTGTAGGGAGAAGCTGTTTCCAAGAATTCTGCGGCGTATGAGCAGGTATTCGCTATATGCGGGTTTTCTGTATGCTGAGTGTGGCAGACGCAGCTTATGGAAGTTCTGTATCTTGAATGTAGTGAGACACAGTTTGCCAGAGTTCTGTATATGGGTGTAGAGAGAAACTGTTTCCAAGAGTTCTGTAGCCTGGCAAGAGGCATACGCAGTCATTGGGATTTCTGTATCCTGAGTGTGGGAGACGCCGCTTATGGGATTCCGCTACCTGGATATAGAGAGAAGCAGTTTACCAGAGTTCTCTATGCTTTGTGTAGAGAGCAGCTGTTTACTGGTGTTTTGTAGCCTGGAATGAGGCATTACATATATGCGGGTTTTCTGTATGCTGATTGTAGGAGACGCCGCTTGTGGGAGCTCTGCTACCTGGATATAGATAGAAGCAGTTTACTGGAGTTCTCTATGCTTTGTGTAGAAAGCAGCTGTTTACTGGATTTCTGTAGCCTGGAATGAGGCATTCGCTATATGCGGGTTTTCTCTATGCTGAGTGTAGGTGACGGCGCTTCTGGGAGCTCTGCTACCTGGATAGAGAGAGAATCAGTTTACCGGAGTTCCTTATCCTTGTTGTAGAGCGGAGCTGTTTCCAGGAGTTCTGTGTCCTGGAATTAGGCATTCGCTATATGTGGGTATTCTGTATACTGCGTGT
The DNA here is from genome assembly GCF_033115175.1 of Lepus europaeus. Taxonomy (NCBI): domain Eukaryota; kingdom Metazoa; phylum Chordata; class Mammalia; order Lagomorpha; family Leporidae; genus Lepus; species Lepus europaeus. Next base: position 1,461,468 of record NW_026909254.1, read on the forward strand.
AGCAGATGCAGCATTCGGGAGTTCTATACCCTAAGTGTAGAGAGATGCAGTTTCCAGTAGTTCTGTATGTTGAATGTAGAGAGAAGCTGTTTCCAAGAGTTCTGTAGTCTGAGAGTAGGCATACGCTGTATATGGGATTCCTGTAGCCTGAGTGTAGCCGACGCAGCTTATGGGAGATCTGTAACCTAGAATTAGAGAGACGCAGTTTACCGAAGTTCTGTATCAGAATGTAGGGACAAGCTGTTTCCAAGAATTCTGTAGCCTATGGGCATGTATTCGCTATACGCGGGTTTTCTGTATGCTGAGTGTGGCAGATGCAGCTTATTGGAGTTCTGTATCGTGCTTGTAGTTTGACACAGTTTGCCAGAGTTCTGTTTTTGTGTGTAGAGAGAAACTGTTTCTAGGAGTTCTGTAGCCTGGCATAAGGCATACGCAGTAATTGGGATTTCTATATCCTGAGTGTAGGAGACGCCGCTTATGGCAGCTCCGCTACGTGGATGTAGATAGAAGCAGTTTACCGGAGTTCTCTATCCTTTGTGTAGAAAGCAGCTGTTTACTGGAGTTCTGTAGCATGGAATGAGGCATTCGCTATATGCAGGTTTTCTCTATGCTGAGTGTAGGAGACGCCGCTTATGGAAGCTCTGCTACCTGGATATAGAGAGAAGCGTTTTACCGGAGTTCCCTATCCTTGTTGTAGAGAGGAGCTGATTCCAGGAGTTCTATATCCTGGAATTAGGCATTCGCTGTATGTGGGTATTCTGTATGCTGAGTGTAGCACATGCAGCTTTCTGGAGTTCTGTCATCTAAGTGTAGAGAGATGCAGTTTCCAGGAGTTCTGTATGTTGAATGTAGAGAGAAGCTGTTTCCAAGAGTTCTGTAGTCTGAGAGTAGGCATACGCTGTATATGGGATTCCAGTAGCCTGAGTGTAGCCGATTCAGCTTATGGGAGTTCTGTAACCCTGAATTAGAAAGTTACATTTTAGCGAAGTTCTGTATCAGAGTGTAGGGAGAAGCTGTTTCCAAGAATTCTGCGGCGTATGAGCAGGTATTCGCTATATGCGGGTTTTCTGTATGCTGAGTGTGGCAGACGCAGCTTATGGAAGTTCTGTATCTTGAATGTAGTGAGACACAGTTTGCCAGAGTTCTGTATATGGGTGTAGAGAGAAACTGTTTCCAAGAGTTCTGTAGCCTGGCAAGAGGCATACGCAGTCATTGGGATTTCTGTATCCTGAGTGTGGGAGACGCCGCTTATGGGAGCTCCGCTACCTGGATATAGAGAGAAGCAGTTTACCAGAGTTCTCTATGCTTTGTGTAGAGAGCAGCTGTTTACTGGTGTTTTGTAGCCTGGAATGAGGCATTACATATATGCGGGTTTTCTGTATGCTGAGTGTAGGAGACGCCGCTTGTGGGAGCTCTGCTACCTGGATATAGATAGAAGCAGTTTACTGGAGTTCTCTATGCTTTGTGTAGAGAGCAGCTGTTTACTGGATTTCTGTAGCCTGGAATGAGGCATTCGCTATATGCGGGTTTTCTCTATGCTGAGTGTAGGAGATGCCGCTTCTGGGAGCTCTGCTACCTGGATAGAGAGAGAATCAGTTTACCGGAGTTCCTTATCCTTGTTGTAGAGCGGAGCTGTTTCCAGGAGTTCTGTGTCCTGGAATTAGGCATTCGCTATATGTGGGTATTCTGTATACTGCGTGTAGCAGATGCAGCATTCGGGAGTTCTATACCCTAAGTGTAGAGAGATGCAGTTTCCAGTAGTTCTGTATGTTGAATGTAGAGAGAAGCTGTTTCCTAGAGTTCTGTAGTCTGAGAGTAGGCATACGCTGTATATGGGATTCCTGTAGCCTGAGTGTAGCCGACGCAGCTTATGGGAGATCTGTAACCTTTAATTAGAGAGACGCAGTTTACCGAAGTTCTGTATCAGAATGTAGGGACAAGCTGTTTCCAAGAATTCTGTAGCCTATGGGCATGTATTCGCTATACGCGGGTTTTCTGTATGCTGAATGTGGCAGATGCAGCTTATTGGAGTTCTGTATCGTGCTTGTAGTTCGACACAGTTTGCCAGAGTTCTGTTTTTGGGTGTAGAGAGAAACTGTTTCTAGGAGTTCTGTAGCCTGGCATAAGGCATACGCAGTAATTGGGATTTCTATATCCTGAGTGTAGGAGACGCCGCTTATGGCAGCTCCGCTACCTGGATATAGATAGAAGCAATGTACCGGAGTTCTCTATCCTTTGTGTAGAAAGCAGCTGTTTACTGGAGTTCTGTAGCATGGAATGAGGCATTCGCTATATGCGGGTTTTCTCTATGCTGAGTGTAGCACATGCAGCTTTTGGGAATTCTATACCCTAAGTGTAGAGAGATGCAGTTTCCAGTAGTTCTGTATGTTGAATGTAGAGAGAAGCTGTTTCCAAGAGTTCTGTAGTCTGAGAGTAGGCATACGCTCTATATGGGATTCCAGTAGCCTGAGTGTAGCCGATTCAGCTTATGGGAGTTCTGTAACCCTGAATTAGAAAGTTACATTTTAGCGAAGTTCTGTATCAGAGTGTAGGGAGAAGCTGTTTCCAAGAATTCTGCGGCGTATGAGCAGGTATTCGCTATATGCGGGTTTTCTGTATGCTGAGTGTGGCAGACGCAGCTTATGGAAGTTCTGTATCTTGAATGTAGTGAGACACAGTTTGCCAGAGTTCTGTATATGGGTGTAGAGAGAAACTGTTTCCAAGAGTTCTGTAGCCTGGCAAGAGGCATACGCAGTCATTGGGATTTCTGTATCCTGAGTGTGGGAGACGCCGCTTATGGGAGCTCCGCTACCTGGATATAGAGAGAAGCAGTTTACCAGAGTTCTCTATGCTTTGTGTAGAGAGCAGCTGTTTACTGGTGTTTTGTAGCCTGGAATGAGGCATTACATATATGCGGGTTTTCTGTATGCTGAGTGTAGGAGACGCCGCTTGTGGGAGCTCTGCTACCTGGATATAGATAGAAGCAGTTTACTGGAGTTCTCTATGCTTTGTGTAGAGAGCAGCTGTTTACTGGATTTCTGTAGCCTGGAATGAGGCATTCGCTATATGCGGGTTTTCTCTATGCTGAGTGTAGGAGATGCCGCTTCTGGGAGCTCTGCTACCTGGATAGAGAGAGAATCAGTTTACCGGAGTTCCTTATCCTTGTTGTAGAGCGGAGCTGTTTCCAGGAGTTCTGTGTCCTGGAATTAGGCATTCGCTATATGTGGGTATTCTGTATACTGCGTGTAGCAGATGCAGCATTCGGGAGTTCTATACCCTAAGTGTAGAGAGATGCAGTTTCCAGTAGTTCTGTATGTTGAATGTAGAGAGAAGCTGTTTCCAAGAGTTCTGTAGTCTGAGAGTAGGCATACGCTGTATATGGGATTCCTGTAGCCTGAGTGTAGCCGACGCAGCTTATGGGAGATCTGTAACCTAGAATTAGAGAGACGCAGTTTACCGAAGTTCTGTATCAGAATGTAGGGACAAGCTGTTTCCAAGAATTCTGTAGCCTATGGGCATGTATTCGCTTTACGCGGGTTTTCTGTATGCTGAATGTGGCAGATGCAGCTTATTGGAGTTCTGTATCGTGCTTGTAGTTCGACACAGTTTGCCAGAGTTCTGTTTTTGGGTGTAGAGAGAAACTGTTTCTAGGAGTTCTGTAGCCTGGCATAAGGCATACGCAGTAATTGGGATTTCTATATCCTGAGTGTAGGAGACGCCGCTTATGGCAGCTCCGCTACCTGGATATAGATAGAAGCAATGTACCGGAGTTCTCTATCCTTTGTGTAGAAAGCAGCTGTTTACTGGAGTTCTGTAGCATGGAATGAGGCATTCGCTATATGCGGGTTTTCTCTATGCTGAGTGTAGCACATGCAGCTTTTGGGAATTCTATACCCTAAGTGTAGAGAGATGCAGTTTCCAGTAGTTCTGTATGTTGAATGTAGAGAGAAGCTGTTTCCAAGAGTTCTGTAGTCTGAGAGTAGGCATACGCTCTATATGGGATTCCAGTAGCCTGAGTGTAGCCGATTCAGCTTATGGGAGTTCTGTAACCCTGAATTAGAAAGTTACATTTTAGCGAAGTTCTGTCAGAGTGTAGGGAGAAGCTGTTTCCAAGAATTCTGCGGCGTATGAGCAGGTATTCGCTATATGCGGGTTTTCTGTATGCTGAGTGTGGCAGACGCAGCTTATGGAAGTTCTGTATCTTGAATGTAGTGAGACACAGTTTGCCAGAGTTCTGTATATGGGTGTAGAGAGAAACTGTTTCCAAGAGTTCTGTAGCCTGGCAAGAGGCATACGCAGTCATTGGGATTTCTGTATCCTGAGTGTGGGAGACGCCGCTTATGGGAGCTCCGCTACCTGGATATAGAGAGAAACAGTTTACCAGAGTTCTCTATGCTTTGTGTAGAGAGCAGCTGTTTACTGGTGTTTTGTAGCCTGGAATGAGGCATTACATATATGCGGGTTTTCTGTATGCTGAGTGTAGGAGACGCCGCTTGTGGGAGCTCTGCTACCTGGATATAGATAGAAGCAGTTTACTGGAGTTCTCTATGCTTTGTGTAGAAAGCAGCTGTTTACTGGATTTCTGTAGCCTGGAATGAGGCATTCGCTATATGCGGGTTTTCTCTATGCTGAGTGTAGGTGACGGCGCTTCTGGGAGCTCTGCTACCTGGATAGAGAGAGAATCAGTTTACCGGAGTTCCTTATCCTTGTTGTAGAGCGGAGCTGTTTCCAGGAGTTCTGTGTCCTGGAATTAGGCATTCGCTATATGTGGGTATTCTGTATACTGCGTGTAGCAGATGCAGCATTCGGGAGTTCTATACCCTAAGTGTAGAGAGATGCAGTTTCCAGTAGTTCTGTATGTTGAATGTAGAGAGAAGCTGTTTCCAAGAGTTCTGTAGTCTGAGAGTAGGCATACGCTGTATATGGGATTCCAGTAGCCTGAGTGTAGCCGACGCAGCTTATGGGAGATCTGTAACCTAGAATTAGAGAGACGCAGTTTAACGAAGTTCTGTATCAGAATGTAGGGACAAGCTGTTTCCAAGAATTCTGTAGCCTATGGGCATGTATTCGCTATACGCGGGTTTTCTGTATGCTGAGTGTGGCAGATGCAGCTTATTGGAGTTCTGTATCATGCTTGTAGTTCGACAAAGTTTGCCAGAGTTCTGTTTTTGGGTGTAGAGAGAAACTGTTTCTAGGAGTTCTGTAGCCTGGCATAAGGCATACGCAGTAATTGGGATTTCTATATCCTGAGTGTAGGAGACGCCGCTTATGGCAGCTCCGCTACGTGGATGTAGATAGAAGCAGTTTACCGGAGTTCTCTATCCTTTGTGTAGAAAGCAGCTGTTTACTGGAGTTCTGTAGCATGGAATGAGGCATTCGCTATATGCAGGTTTTCTCTATGCTGAGTGTAGGAGACGGCGCTTATGGAAGCTCTGCTACCTGGATATAGAGAGAAGCGTTTTACCGGAGTTCCCTATCCTTGTTGTAGAGAGGAGCTGATTCCAGGAGTTCTATATCCTGGAATTAGGCATTCGCTGTATGTGGGTATTCTGTATGCTGAGTATAGCACATGCAGCTTTCTGGAGTTCTGTCATCTAAGTGTAGAGAGATGCAGTTTCCAGGAGTTCTGTATGTTGAATGTAGAGAGAAGCTGTTTCCAAGAGTTCTGTAGTCTGAGAGTAGGCATACGCTCTATATGGGATTCCAGTAGCCTGAGTGTAGCCGATTCAGCTTATGGGAGTTCTGTAACCCTGAATTAGAAAGTTACATTTTAGCGAAGTTCTGTATCAGAGTGTAGGGAGAAGCTGTTTCCAAGAATTCTGCGGCGTATGAGCAGGTATTCGCTATATGCGGGTTTTCTGTATGCTGAGTGTGGCAGACGCAGCTTATGGAAGTTCTGTATCTTGAATGTAGTGAGACACAGTTTGCCAGAGTTCTGTATATGGGTGTAGAGAGAAACTGTTTCCAAGAGTTCTGTAGCCTGGCAAGAGGCATACGCAGTCATTGGGATTTCTGTATCCTGAGTGTGGGAGACGCCGCTTATGGGAGCTCCGCTACCTGGATATAGAGAGAAACAGTTTACCAGAGTTCTCTATGCTTTGTGTAGAGAGCAGCTGTTTACTGGTGTTTTGTAGCCTGGAATGAGGCATTACATATATGCGGGTTTTCTGTATGCTGAGTGTAGGAGACGCCGCTTGTGGGAGCTCTGCTACCTGGATATAGATAGAAGCAGTTTACTGGAGTTCTCTATGCTTTGTGTAGAAAGCAGCTGTTTACTGGATTTCTGTAGCCTGGAATGAGGCATTCGCTATATGCGGGTTTTCTCTATGCTGAGTGTAGGTGACGGCGCTTCTGGGAGCTCTGCTACCTGGATAGAGAGAGAATCAGTTTACCGGAGTTCCTTATCCTTGTTGTAGAGCGGAGCTGTTTCCAGGAGTTCTGTGTCCTGGAATTAGGCATTCGCTATATGTGGGTATTCTGTATACTGCGTGTAGCAGATGCAGCATTCGGGAGTTCTATACCCTAAGTGTAGAGAGATGCAGTTTCCAGTAGTTCTGTATGTTGAATGTAGAGAGAAGCTGTTTCCAAGAGTTCTGTAGTCTGAGAGTAGGCATACGCTGTATATGGGATTCCAGTAGCCTGAGTGTAGCCGACGCAGCTTATGGGAGATCTGTAACCTAGAATTAGAGAGACGCAGTTTAACGAAGTTCTGTATCAGAATGTAGGGACAAGCTGTTTCCAAGAATTCTGTAGCCTATGGGCATGTATTCGCTATACGCGGGTTTTCTGTATGCTGAGTGTGGCAGATGCAGCTTATTGGAGTTCTGTATCATGCTTGTAGTTCGACACAGTTTGCCAGAGTTCTGTTTTTGGGTGTAGAGAGAAACTGTTTCTAGGAGTTCTGTAGCCTGGCATAAGGCATACGCAGTAATTGGGATTTCTATATCCTGAGTGTAGGAGACGCCGCTTATGGCAGCTCCGCTACGTGGATGTAGATAGAAGCAGTTTACCGGAGTTCTCTATCCTTTGTGTAGAAAGCAGCTGTTTACTGGAGTTCTGTAGCATGGAATGAGGCATTCGCTATATGCAGGTTTTCTCTATGCTGAGTGTAGGAGACGGCGCTTATGGAAGCTCTGCTACCTGGATATAGAGAGAAGCGTTTTACCGGAGTTCCCTATCCTTGTTGTAGAGAGGAGCTGATTCCAGGAGTTCTATATCCTGGAATTAGGCATTCGCTGTATGTGGGTATTCTGTATGCTGAGTGTAGCACATGCAGCTTTCTGGAGTTCTGTCATCTAAGTGTAGAGAGATGCAGTTTCCAGGAGTTCTGTATGTTGAATGTAGAGAGAAGCTGTTTCCAAGAGTTCTGTAGTCTGAGAGTAGGCATACGCTCTATATGGGATTCCAGTAGCCTGAGTGTAGCCGATTCAGCTTATGGGAGTTCTGTAACCCTGAATTAGAAAGTTACATTTTAGCGAAGTTCTGTATCAGAGTGTAGGGAGAAGCTGTTTCCAAGAATTCTGCGGCGTATGAGCAGGTATTCGCTATATGCGGGTTTTCTGTATGCTGAGTGTGGCAGACGCAGCTTATGGAAGTTCTGTATCTTGAATGTAGTGAGACACAGTTTGCCAGAGTTCTGTATATGGGTGTAGAGAGAAACTGTTTCCAAGAGTTCTGTAGCCTGGCAAGAGGCATACGCAGTCATTGGGATTTCTGTATCCTGAGTGTGGGAGACGCCGCTTATGGGAGCTCCGCTACCTGGATATAGAGAGAAGCAGTTTACCAGAGTTCTCTATGCTTTGTGTAGAGAGCAGCTGTTTACTGGTGTTTTGTAGCCTGGAATGAGGCATTACATATATGCGGGTTTTCTGTATGCTGAGTGTAGGAGACGCCGCTTGTGGGAGCTCTGCTACCTGGATATAGATAGAAGCAGTTTACTGGAGTTCTCTATGCTTTGTGTAGAAAGCAGCTGTTTACTGGATTTCTGTAGCCTGGAATGAGGCATTCGCTATATGCGGGTTTTCTCTATGCTGAGTGTAGGTGACGGCGCTTCTGGGAGCTCTGCTACCTGGATAGAGAGAGAATCAGTTTACCGGAGTTCCTTATCCTTGTTGTAGAGCGGAGCTGTTTCCAGGAGTTCTGTGTCCTGGAATTAGGCATTCGCTATATGTGGGTATTCTGTATACTGCGTGTAGCAGATGCAGCATTCGGGAGTTCTATACCCTAAGTGTAGAGAGATGCAGTTTCCAGTAGTTCTGTATGTTGAATGTAGAGAGAAGCTGTTTCCAAGAGTTCTGTAGTCTGAGAGTAGGCATACGCTGTATATGGGATTCCTGTAGCCTGAGTGTAGCCGACGCAGCTTATGGGAGATCTGTAACCTAGAATTAGAGAGACGCAGTTTAACGAAGTTCTGTATCAGAATGTAGGGACAAGCTGTTTCCAAGAATTCTGTAGCCTATGGGCATGTATTCGCTATACGCGGGTTTTCTGTATGCTGAATGTGGCAGATGCAGCTTATTGGAGTTCTGTATCATGCTTGTAGTTCGACACAGTTTGCCAGAGTTCTGTTTTTGGGTGTAGAGAGAAACTGTTTCTAGGAGTTCTGTAGCCTGGCATAAGGCATACGCAGTAATTGGGATTTCTATATCCTGAGTGTAGGAGACGCCGCTTATGGCAGCTCCGCTACGTGGATGTAGATAGAAGCAGTTTACCGGAGTTCTCTATCCTTTGTGTAGAAAGCAGCTGTTTACTGGAGTTCTGTAGCATGGAATGAGGCATTCGCTATATGCAGGTTTTCTCTATGCTGAGTGTAGGAGACGGCGCTTATGGAAGCTCTGCTACCTGGATATAGAGAGTAGCGTTTTACCGGAGTTCCCTATCCTTGTTGTAGAGAGGAGCTGATTCCAAGAGTTCTATATCCTGGAATTAGGCATTCGCTGTATGTGGGTATTCTGTATGCTGAGTGTAGCACATGCAGCTTTCTGGAGTTCTGTCATCTAAGTGTAGAGAGATGCAGTTTCCAGTAGTTCTGTATGTTGAATGTAGAGAGAAGCTGTTTCCAAGAGTTCTGTAGTCTGAGAGTAGGCATACGCTGTATATGGGATTCCAGTAGCCTGAGTGTAGCCGATTCAGCTTATGGGAGTTCTGTAACCCTGAATTAGAAAGTTACATTTTAGCGAAGTTCTGTATCAGAGTGTAGGGAGAAGCTGTTTCCAAGAATTCTGCGGCGTATGAGCAGGTATTCGCTATATGCGGGTTTTCTGTATGCTGAGTGTGGCAGACGCAGCTTATGGAAGTTCTGTATCTTGAATGTAGTGAGACACAGTTTGCCAGAGTTCTGTATATGGGTGTAGAGAGAAACTGTTTCCAAGAGTTCTGTAGCCTGGCAAGAGGCATACGCAGTCATTGGGATTTCTGTATCCTGAGTGTGGGAGACGCCGCTTATGTGATTCCGCTACCTGGATATAGAGAGAAGCAGTTTACCAGAGTTCTCTATGCTTTGTGTAGAGAGCAGCTGTTTACTGGTGTTTTGTAGCCTGGAATGAGGCATTACATATATGCGGGTTTTCTGTATGCTGAGTGTAGGAGACGCCGCTTGTGGGAGCTCTGCTACCTGGATATAGATAGAAGCAGTTTACTGGAGTTCTCTATGCTTTGTGTAGAAAGCAGCTGTTTACTGGATTTCTGTAGCCTGGAATGAGGCATTCGCTATATGCGGGTTTTCTCTATGCTGAGTGTAGGTGACGGCGCTTCTGGGAGCTCTGCTACCTGGATAGAGAGAGAATCAGTTTACCGGAGTTCCTTATCCTTGTTGTAGAGCGGAGCTGTTTCCAGGAGTTCTGTGTCCTGGAATTAGGCATTCGCTATATGTGGGTATTCTGTATACTGCGTGTAGCAGATGCAGCATTCGGGAGTTCTATACCCTAAGTGTAGAGAGATGCAGTTTCCAGTAGTTCTGTATGTTGAATGTAGAGAGAAGCTGTTTCCAAGAGTTCTGTAGTCTGAGAGTAGGCATACGCTGTATATGGGATTCCTGTAGCCTGAGTGTAGCCGACGCAGCTTATGGGAGATCTGTAACCTAGAATTAGAGAGACGCAGTTTACCGAAGTTCTGTATCAGAATGTAGGGACAAGCTGTTTCCAAGAATTCTGTAGCCTATGGGCATGTATTCGCTATACGCGGGTTTTCTGTATGCTGAGTGTGGCAGATGCAGCTTATTGGAGTTCTGTATCGTGCTTGTAGTTTGACACAGTTTGCCAGAGTTCTGTTTTTGTGTGTAGAGAGAAACTGTTTCTAGGAGTTCTGTAGCCTGGCATAAGGCATACGCAGTAATTGGGATTTCTATATCCTGAGTGTAGGAGACGCCGCTTATGGCAGCTCCGCTACGTGGATGTAGATAGAAGCAGTTTACCGGAGTTCTCTATCCTTTGTGTAGAAAGCAGCTGTTTACTGGAGTTCTGTAGCATGGAATGAGGCATTCGCTATATGCAGGTTTTCTCTATGCTGAGTGTAGGAGACGCCGCTTATGGAAGCTCTGCTACCTGGATATAGAGAGAAGCGTTTTACCGGAGTTCCCTATCCTTGTTGTAGAGAGGAGCTGATTCCAGGAGTTCTATATCCTGGAATTAGGCATTCGCTGTATGTGGGTATTCTGTATGCTGAGTGTAGCACATGCAGCTTTCTGGAGTTCTGTCATCTAAGTGTAGAGAGATGCAGTTTCCAGGAGTTCTGTATGTTGAATGTAGAGAGAAGCTGTTTCCAAGAGTTCTGTAGTCTGAGAGTAGGCATACGCTGTATATGGGATTCCAGTAGCCTGAGTGTAGCCGATTCAGCTTATGGGAGTTCTGTAACCCTGAATTAGAAAGTTACATTTTAGCGAAGTTCTGTATCAGAGTGTAGGGAGAAGCTGTTTCCAAGAATTCTGCGGCGTATGAGCAGGTATTCGCTATATGCGGGTTTTCTGTATGCTGAGTGTGGCAGACGCAGCTTATGGAAGTTCTGTATCTTGAATGTAGTGAGACACAGTTTGCCAGAGTTCTGTATATGGGTGTAGAGAGAAACTGTTTCCAAGAGTTCTGTAGCCTGGCAAGAGGCATACGCAGTCATTGGGATTTCTGTATCCTGAGTGTGGGAGACGCCGCTTATGGGAGCTCCGCTACCTGGATATAGAGAGAAGCAGTTTACCAGAGTTCTCTATGCTTTGTGTAGAGAGCAGCTGTTTACTGGTGTTTTGTAGCCTGGAATGAGGCATTACATATATGCGGGTTTTCTGTATGCTGAGTGTAGGAGACGCCGCTTGTGGGAGCTCTGCTACCTGGATATAGATAGAAGCAGTTTACTGGAGTTCTCTATGCTTTGTGTAGAAAGCAGCTGTTTACTGGATTTCTGTAGCCTGGAATGAGGCATTCGCTATATGCGGGTTTTCTCTATGCTGAGTGTAGGTGACGGCGCTTCTGGGAGCTCTGCTACCTGGATAGAGAGAGAATCAGTTTACCGGAGTTCCTTATCCTTGTTGTAGAGCGGAGCTGTTTCCAGGAGTTCTGTGTCCTGGAATTAGGCATTCGCTATATGTGGGTATTCTGTATACTGCGTGTAGCAGATGCAGCATTCGGGAGTTCTATACCCTAAGTGTAGAGAGATGCAGTTTCCAGTAGTTCTGTATGTTGAATGTAGAGAGAAGCTGTTTCCAAGAGTTCTGTAGTCTGAGAGTAGGCATACGCTGTATATGGGATTCCTGTAGCCTGAGTGTAGCCGACGCAGCTTATGGGAGATCTGTAACCTAGAATTAGAGAGACGCAGTTTAACGAAGTTCTGTATCAGAATGTAGGGACAAGCTGTTTCCAAGAATTCTGTAGCCTATGGGCATGTATTCGCTATACGCGGGTTTTCTGTATGCTGAATGTGGCAGATGCAGCTTATTGGAGTTCTGTATCGTGCTTGTAGTTCGACACAGTTTGCCAGAGTTCTGTTTTTGGGTGTAGAGAGAAACTGTTTCTAGGAGTTCTGTAGCCTGGCATAAGGCATACGCAGTAATTGGGATTTCTATATCCTGAGTGTAGGAGACGCCGCTTATGGCAGCTCCGCTACGTGGATGTAGATAGAAGCAGTTTACCGGAGTTCTCTATCCTTTGTGTAGAAAGCAGCTGTTTACTGGAGTTCTGTAGCATGGAATGAGGCATTCGCTATATGCGGGTTTTCTCTATGCTGAGTGTAGCAGATGCAGCTTTTGGGAATTCTATACCCTAAGTGTAGAGAGATGCAGTTTCCAGTAGTTCTGTATGTTGAATGTAGAGAGAAGCTGTTTCCAAGAGTTCTGTAGTCTGAGAGTAGGCATACGCTGTATATGGGATTCCAGTAGCCTGAGTGTAGCCGATTCAGCTTATGGGAGTTCTGTAACCCTGAATTAGAAAGTTACATTTTAGCGAAGTTCTGTATCAGAGTGTAGGGAGAAGCTGTTTCCAAGAATTCTGCGGCGTATGAGCAGGTATTCGCTATATGCGGGTTTTCTGTATGCTGAGTGTGGCAGACGCAGCTTATGGAAGTTCTGTATCTTGAATGTAGTGAGACACAGTTTGCCAGAGTTCTGTATATGGGTGTAGAGAGAAACTGTTTCCAAGAGTTCTGTAGCCTGGCAAGAGGCATACGCAGTCATTGGGATTTCTGTATCCTGAGTGTGGGAGACGCCGCTTATGGGAGCTCCGCTACCTGGATATAGAGAGAAGCAGTTTACCAGAGTTCTCTATGCTTTGTGTAGAGAGCAGCTGTTTACTGGTGTTTTGTAGCCTGGAATGAGGCATTACATATATGCGGGTTTTCTGTATGCTGAGTGTAGGAGACGCCGCTTGTGGGAGCTCTGCTACCTGGATATAGATAGAAGCAGTTTACTGGAGTTCTCTATGCTTTGTGTAGAGAGCAGCTGTTTACTGGATTTCTGTAGCCTGGAATGAGGCATTCGCTATATGCGGGTTTTCTCTATGCTGAGTGTAGGTGACGGCGCTTCTGGGAGCTCTGCTACCTGGATAGAGAGAGAATCAGTTTACCGGAGTTCCTTATCCTTGTTGTAGAGCGGAGCTGTTTCCAGGAGTTCTGTGTCCTGGAATTAGGCATTCGCTATATGTGGGTATTCTGTATACTGCGTGTAGCAGATGCAGCATTCGGGAGTTCTATACCCTAAGTGTAGAGAGATGCAGTTTCCAGTAGTTCTGTATGTTGAATGTAGAGAGAAGCTGTTTCCAAGAGTTCTGTAGTCTGAGAGTAGGCATACGCTGTATATGGGATTCCTGTAGCCTGAGTGTAGCCGACGCAGCTTATGGGAGATCTGTAACCTAGAATTAGAGAGACGCAGTTTACTGAAGTTCTGTATCAGAATGTAGGGACAAGCTGTTTCCAAGAATTCTGTAGCCTATGGGCATGTATTCGCTATACGCGGGTTTTCTGTATGCTGAGTGTGGCAGATGCAGCTTATTGGAGTTCTGTATCGTGCTTGTAGTTTGACACAGTTTGCCAGAGTTCTGTTTTTGGGTGTAGAGAGAAACTGTTTCTAGGAGTTCTGTAGCCTGGCATAAGGCATACGCAGTAATTGGGATTTCTATATCCTGAGTGTAGGAGACGCCGCTTATGGCAGCTCCGCTACGTGGATGTAGATAGAAGCAGTTTACCGGAGTTCTCTATCCTTTGTGTAGAAAGCAGCTGTTTACTGGAGTTCTGTAGCATGGAATGAGGCATTCGCTATATGCGGGTTTTCTCTATGCTGAGTGTAGGAGACGCCGCTTATGGAAGCTCTGCTACCTGGATATAGAGAGAAGCGTTTTACCGGAGTTCCCTATCCTTGTTGTAGAGAGGAGCTGATTCCAGGGGTTCTATATCCTGGAATTAGGCATTCGCTGTATGTGGGTATTCTGTATGCTGAGTGTAGCACATGCAGCTTTCTGGAGTTCTGTCATCTAAGTGTAGAGAGATGCAGTTTCCAGGAGTTCTGTATGTTGAATGTAGAGAGAAGCTGTTTCCAAGAGTTCTGTAGTCTGAGAGTAGGCATACGCTCTATATGGGATTCCAGTAGCCTGAGTGTAGCCGATTCAGCTTATGGGAGTTCTGTAACCCTGAATTAGAAAGTTACATTTTAGCGAAGTTCTGTATCAGAGTGTAGGGAGAAGCTGTTTCCAAGAATTCTGCGGCGTATGAGCAGGTATTCGCTATATGCGGGTTTTCTGTATGCTGAGTGTGGCAGACGCAGCTTATGGAAGTTCTGTATCTTGAATGTAGTGAGACACAGTTTGCCAGAGTTCTGTATATGGGTGTAGAGAGAAACTGTTTCCAAGAGTTCTGTAGCCTGGCAAGAGGCATACGCAGTCATTGGGATTTCTGTATCCTGAGTGTGGGAGACGCCGCTTATGGGAGCTCCGCTACCTGGATATAGAGAGAAGCAGTTTACCAGAGTTCTCTATGCTTTGTGTAGAGAGCAGCTGTTTACTGGTGTTTTGTAGCCTGGAATGAGGCATTACATATATGCGGGTTTTCTGTATGCTGAGTGTAGGAGACGCCGCTTGTGGGAGCTCTGCTACCTGGATATAGATAGAAGCAGTTTACTGGAGTTCTCTATGCTTTGTGTAGAAAGCAGCTGTTTACTGGATTTCTGTAGCCTGGAATGAGGCATTCGCTATATGCGGGTTTTCTCTATGCTGAGTGTAGGTGACGGCGCTTCTGGGAGCTCTGCTACCTGGATAGAGAGAGAATCAGTTTACCGGAGTTCCTTATCCTTGTTGTAGAGCGGAGCTGTTTCCAGGAGTTCTGTGTCCTGGAATTAGGCATTCGCTATATGTGGGTATTCTGTATACTGCGTGTAGCAGATGCAGCATTCGGGAGTTCTATACCCTAAGTGTAGAGAGATGCAGTTTCCAGTAGTTCTGTATGTTGAATGTAGAGAGAAGCTGTTTCCAAGAGTTCTGTAGTCTGAGAGTAGGCATACGCTGTATATGGGATTCCTGTAGCCTGAGTGTAGCCGACGCAGCTTATGGGAGATCTGTAACCTAGAATTAGAGAGACGCAGTTTAACGAAGTTCTGTATCAGAATGTAGGGACAAGCTGTTTCCAAGAATTCTGTAGCCTATGGGCATGTATTCGCTATACGCGGGTTTTCTGTATGCTGAATGTGGCAGATGCAGCTTATTGGAGTTCTGTATCGTGCTTGTAGTTCGACACAGTTTGCCAGAGTTCTGTTTTTGGGTGTAGAGAGAAACTGTTTCTAGGAGTTCTGTAGCCTGGCATAAGGCATACGCAGTAATTGGGATTTCTATATCCTGAGTGTAGGAGACGCCGCTTATGGCAGCTCCGCTACGTGGATGTAGATAGAAGCAGTTTACCGGAGTTCTCTATCCTTTGTGTAGAAAGCAGCTGTTTACTGGAGTTCTGTAGCATGGAATGAGGCATTCGCTATATGCGGGTTTTCTCTATGCTGAGTGTAGCAGATGCAGCTTTTGGGAATTCTATACCCTAAGTGTAGAGAGATGCAGTTTCCAGTAGTTCTGTATGTTGAATGTAGAGAGAAGCTGTTTCCAAGAGTTCTGTAGTCTGAGAGTAGGCATACGCTGTATATGGGATTCCAGTAGCCTGAGTGTAGCCGATTCAGCTTATGGGAGTTCTGTAACCCTGAATTAGGAAGTTACATTTTAGCGAAGTTCTGTATCAGAGTGTAGGCAGAAGCTGTTTCCAAGAATTCTGCGGCGTATGAGCAGGTATTCGCTATATGCGGGTTTTCTGTATGCTGAGTGTGGCAGACGCAGCTTATGGAAGTTCTGTATCTTGAATGTAGTGAGACACAGTTTGCCAGAGTTCTGTATATGGGTGTAGAGAGAAACTGTTTCCAAGAGTTCTGTAGCCTGGCAAGAGGCATACGCAGTCATTGGGATTTCTGTATCCTGAGTGTGGGAGACGCCGCTTATGGGAGCTCCGCTACCTGGATATAGAGAGAAGCAGTTTACCAGAGTTCTCTATGCTTTGTGTAGAGAGCAGCTGTTTACTGGTGTTTTGTAGCCTGGAATGAGGCATTACATATATGCGGGTTTTCTGTATGCTGAGTGTAGGAGACGCCGCTTGTGGGAGCTCTGCTACCTGGATATAGATAGAAGCAGTTTACTGGAGTTCTCTATGCTTTGTGTAGAAAGCAGCTGTTTACTGGATTTCTGTAGCCTGGAATGAGGCATTCGCTATATGCGGGTTTTCTCTATGCTGAGTGTAGGTGACGGCGCTTCTGGGAGCTCTGCTACCTGGATAGAGAGAGAATCAGTTTACCGGAGTTCCTTATCCTTGTTGTAGAGCGGAGCTGTTTCCAGGAGTTCTGTGTCCTGGAATTAGGCATTCGCTATATGTGGGTATTCTGTATACTGCGTGTAGCAGATGCAGCATTCGGGAGTTCTATACCCTAAGTGTAGAGAGATGCAGTTTCCAGTAGTTCTGTATGTTGAATGTAGAGAGAAGCTGTTTCCAAGAGTTCTGTAGTCTGAGAGTAGGCATACGCTGTATATGGGATTCCTGTAGCCTGAGTGTAGCCGACGCAGCTTATGGGAGATCTGTAACCTAGAATTAGAGAGACGCAGTTTAACGAAGTTCTGTATCAGAATGTAGGGACAAGCTGTTTCCAAGAATTCTGTAGCCTATGGGCATGTATTCGCTATACGCGGGTTTTCTGTATGCTGAATGTGGCAGATGCAGCTTATTGGAGTTCTGTATCGTGCTTGTAGTTCGACACAGTTTGCCAGAGTTCTGTTTTTGGGTGTAGAGAGAAACTGTTTCTAGGAGTTCTGTAGCCTGGCATAAGGCATATGCAGTAATTGGGATTTCTATATCCTGAGTGTAGGAGACGCCGCTTATGGCAGCTCCGCTACGTGGATGTAGATAGAAGCAGTTTACCGGAGTTCTCTATCCTTTGTGTAGAAAGCAGCTGTTTACTGGAGTTCTGTAGCATGGAATGAGGCATTCGCTATATGCGGGTTTTCTCTATGCTGAGTGTAGCAGATGCAGCTTTTGGGAATTCTATACCCTAAGTGTAGAGAGATGCAGTTTCCAGTAGTTCTGTATGTTGAATGTAGAGAGAAGCTGTTTCCAAGAGTTCTGTAGTCTGAGAGTAGGCATACGCTGTATATGGGATTCCAGTAGCCTGAGTGTAGCCGATTCAGCTTATGGGAGTTCTGTAACCCTGAATTAGGAAGTTACATTTTAGCGAAGTTCTGTATCAGAGTGTAGGGAGAAGCTGTTTCCAAGAATTCTGCGGCGTATGAGCAGGTATTCGCTATATGCGGGTTTTCTGTATGCTGAGTGTGGCAGACGCAGCTTATGGAAGTTCTGTATCTTGAATGTAGTGAGACACAGTTTGCCAGAGTTCTGTATATGGGTGTAGAGAGAAACTGTTTCCAAGAGTTCTGTAGCCTGGCAAGAGGCATACGCAGTCATTGGGATTTCTGTATCCTGAGTGTGGGAGACGCCGCTTATGGGAGCTCCGCTACCTGGATATAGAGAGAAGCAGTTTATCAGAGTTCTCTATGCTTTGTGTAGAGAGCAGCTGTTTACTGGTGTTTTGTAGCCTGGAATGAGGCATTACATATATGCGGGTTTTCTGTATGCTGAGTGTAGGAGACGCCGCTTGTGGGAGCTCTGCTACCTGGATATAGATAGAAGCAGTTTACTGGAGTTCTCTATGCTTTGTGTAGAGAGCAGCTGTTTACTGGATTTCTGTAGCCTGGAATGAGGCATTCGCTATATGCGGGTTTTCTCTATGCTGAGTGTAGGTGACGGCGCTTCTGGGAGCTCTGCTACCTGGATAGAGAGAGAATCAGTTTACCGGAGTTCCTTATCCTTGTTGTAGAGCGGAGCTGTTTCCAGGAGTTCTGTGTCCTGGAATTTGGCATTCGCTATATGTGGGTATTCTGTATACTGCGTGTAGCAGATGCAGCATTCGGGAGTTCTATACCCTAAGTGTAGAGAGATGCAGTTTCCAGTAGTTCTGTATGTTGAATGTAGAGAGAAGCTGTTTCCAAGAGTTCTGTAGTCTGAGAGTAGGCATACGCTGTATATGGGATTCCTGTAGCCTGAGTGTAGCCGACGCAGCTTATGGGAGATCTGTAACCTAGAATTAGAGAGACGCAGTTTACCGAAGTTCTGTATCAGAATGTAGGGACAAGCTGTTTCCAAGAATTCTGTAGCCTATGGGCATGTATTCGCTATACGCGGGTTTTCTGTATGCTGAGTGTGGCAGATGCAGCTTATTGGAGTTCTGTATCGTGCTTGTAGTTTGACACAGTTTGCCAGAGTTCTGTTTTTGGGTGTAGAGAGAAACTGTTTCTAGGAGTTCTGTAGCCTGGCATAAGGCATACGCAGTAATTGGGATTTCTATATCCTGAGTGTAGGAGACGCCGCTTATGGCAGCTCCGCTACGTGGATGTAGATAGAAGCAGTTTACCGGAGTTCTCTATCCTTTGTGTAGAAAGCAGCTGTTTACTGGAGTTCTGTAGCATGGAATGAGGCATTCGCTATATGCAGGTTTTCTCTATGCTGAGTGTAGGAGACGCCGCTTATGGAAGCTCTGCTACCTGGATATAGAGAGAAGCGTTTTACCGGAGTTCCCTATCCTTGTTGTAGAGAGGAGCTGATTCCAGGAGTTCTATATCCTGGAATTAGGCATTCGCTGTATGTGGGTATTCTGTATGCTGAGTGTAGCACATGCAGCTTTCTGGAGTTCTGTCATCTAAGTGTAGAGAGATGCAGTTTCCAGGAGTTCTGTATGTTGAATGTAGAGAGAAGCTGTTTCCAAGAGTTCTGTAGTCTGAGAGTAGGCATACGCTCTATATGGGATTCCAGTAGCCTGAGTGTAGCCGATTCAGCTTATGGGAGTTCTGTAACCCTGAATTAGAAAGTTACATTTTAGCGAAGTTCTGTATCAGAGTGTAGGGAGAAGCTGTTTCCAAGAATTCTGCGGCGTATGAGCAGGTATTCGCTATATGCGGGTTTTCTGTATGCTGAGTGTGGCAGACGCAGCTTATGGAAGTTCTGTATCTTGAATGTAGTGAGACACAGTTTGCCAGAGTTCTGTATATGGGTGTAGAGAGAAACTGTTTCCAAGAGTTCTGTAGCCTGGCAAGAGGCATACGCAGTCATTGGGATTTCTGTATCCTGAGTGTGGGAGACGCCGCTTATGGGAGCTCCGCTACCTGGATATAGAGAGAAGCAGTTTACCAGAGTTCTCTATGCTTTGTGTAGAGAGCAGCTGTTTACTGGTGTTTTGTAGCCTGGAATGAGGCATTACATATATGCGGGTTTTCTGTATGCTGAGTGTAGGAGACGCCGCTTGTGGGAGCTCTGCTACCTGGATATAGATAGAAGCAGTTTACTGGAGTTCTCTATGCTTTGTGTAGAAAGCAGCTGTTTACTGGATTTCTGTAGCCTGGAATGAGGCATTCGCTATATGCGGGTTTTCTCTATGCTGAGTGTAGGTGACGGCGCTTCTGGGAGCTCTGCTACCTGGATAGAGAGAGAATCAGTTTACCGGAGTTCCTTATCCTTGTTGTAGAGCGGAGCTGTTTCCAGGAGTTCTGTGTCCTGGAATTAGGCATTCGCTATATGTGGGTATTCTGTATACTGCGTGTAGCAGATGCAGCATTCGGGAGTTCTATACCCTAAGTGTAGAGAGATGCAGTTTCCAGTAGTTCTGTATGTTGAATGTAGAGAGAAGCTGTTTCCAAGAGTTCTGTAGTCTGAGAGTAGGCATACGCTGTATATGGGATTCCTGTAGCCTGAGTGTAGCCGACGCAGCTTATGGGAGATCTGTAACCTAGAATTAGAGAGACGCAGTTTAACGAAGTTCTGTATCAGAATGTAGGGACAAGCTGTTTCCAAGAATTCTGTAGCCTATGGGCATGTATTCGCTATACGCGGGTTTTCTGTATGCTGAATGTGGCAGATGCAGCTTATTGGAGTTCTGTATCGTGCTTGTAGTTCGACACAGTTTGCCAGAGTTCTGTTTTTGGGTGTAGAGAGAAACTGTTTCTAGGAGTTCTGTAGCCTGGCATAAGGCATACGCAGTAATTGGGATTTCTATATCCTGAGTGTAGGAGACGCCGCTTATGGCAGCTCCGCTACGTGGATGTAGATAGAAGCAGTTTACCGGAGTTCTCTATCCTTTGTGTAGAAAGCAGCTGTTTACTGGAGTTCTGTAGCATGGAATGAGGCATTCGCTATATGCGGGTTTTCTCTATGCTGAGTGTAGCAGATGCAGCTTTTGGGAATTCTATACCCTAAGTGTAGAGAGATGCAGTTTCCAGTAG
Organism: Lepus europaeus; assembly: GCF_033115175.1. NCBI lineage: Eukaryota > Metazoa > Chordata > Mammalia > Lagomorpha > Leporidae > Lepus > Lepus europaeus. The sequence continues at coordinate 1,481,780 of NW_026909254.1, forward strand.
TTCTGTATGTTGAATGTAGTGAGAAGCTGTTTCCAAGAATTCTGTAGACTGAGAGTAGGCATATGCTCTATATGGGATTCCAGTAGCCTGAGTGTAGCCGATTCAGCTTATGGGAGTTCTGTAACCCTGAATTAGGAAGTTACATTTTAGCGAAGTTCTGTATCAGAGTGTAGGGAGAAGCTGTTTCCAAGAATTCTGCGGCGTATGAGCAGGTATTCGCTATATGTGGGTTTTCTGTATGCTGAGTGTGGCAGACACAGCTTATGGAAGTTCTGTATCTTGAATGTAGTGAGACACAGTTTGCCAGAGTTCTGTATATGGGTGTAGAGAGAAACTGTTTCCAAGAGTTCTGTAGCCTGGCAAGAGGCATACGCAGTCATTGGGATTTCTGTATCCTGAGTGTGGGAGACGCCGCTTATGGGAGCTCCGCTACCTGGATATAGAGAGAAGCAGTTTACCAGAGTTCTCTATGCTTTGTGTAGAGAGCAGCTGTTTACTGGTGTTTTGTAGCCTGGAATGAGGCATTACATATATGCGGGTTTTCTGTATGCTGAGTGTAGGAGACGCCGCTTGTGGGAGCTCTGCTACCTGGATATAGATAGAAGCAGTTTACTGGAGTTCTCTATGCTTTGTGTAGAGAGCAGCTGTTTACTGGATTTCTGTAGCCTGGAATGAGGCATTCGCTATATGCGGGTTTTCTCTATGCTGAGTGTAGGTGACGGCGCTTCTGGGAGCTCTGCTACCTGGATAGAGAGAGAATCAGTTTACCGGAGTTCCTTATCCTTGTTGTAGAGCGGAGCTGTTTCCAGGAGTTCTGTGTCCTGGAATTAGGCATTCGCTATATGTGGGTATTCTGTATACTGCGTGTAGCAGATGCAGCATTCGGGAGTTCTATACCCTAAGTGTAGAGAGATGCAGTTTCCAGTAGTTCTGTATGTTGAATGTAGAGAGAAGCTGTTTCCAAGAGTTCTGTAGTCTGAGAGTAGGCATACGCTGTATATGGGATTCCTGTAGCCTGAGTGTAGCCGACGCAGCTTATGGGAGATCTGTAACCTAGAATTAGAGAGACGCAGTTTAACGAAGTTCTGTATCAGAATGTAGGGACAAGCTGTTTCCAAGAATTCTGTAGCCTATGGGCATGTATTCGCTATACGCGGGTTTTCTGTATGCTGAATGTGGCAGATGCAGCTTATTGGAGTTCTGTATCGTGCTTGTAGTTCGACACAGTTTGCCAGAGTTCTGTTTTTGGGTGTAGAGAGAAACTGTTTCTAGGAGTTCTGTAGCCTGGCATAAGGCATACGCAGTAATTGGGATTTCTATATCCTGAGTGTAGGAGACGCCGCTTATGGCAGCTCCGCTACGTGGATGTAGATAGAAGCAGTTTACCGGAGTTCTCTATCCTTTGTGTAGAAAGCAGCTGTTTACTGGAGTTCTGTAGCATGGAATGAGGCATTCGCTATATGCGGGTTTTCTCTATGCTGAGTGTAGCAGATGCAGCTTTTGGGAATTCTATACCCTAAGTGTAGAGAGATGCAGTTTCCAGTAGTTCTGTATGTTGAATGTAGAGAGAAGCTGTTTCCAAGAGTTCTGTAGTCTGAGAGTAGGCATACGCTCTATATGGGATTCCAGTAGCCTGAGTGTAGCCGATTCAGCTTATGGGAGTTCTGTAACCCTGAATTAGAAAGTTACATTTTAGCGAAGTTCTGTATCAGAGTGTAGGGAGAAGCTGTTTCCAAGAATTCTGCGGCGTATGAGCAGGTATTCGCTATATGCGGGTTTTCTGTATGCTGAGTGTGGCAGACGCAGCTTATGGAAGTTCTGTATCTTGAATGTAGTGAGACACAGTTTGCCAGAGTTCTGTATATGGGTGTAGAGAGAAACTGTTTCCAAGAGTTCTGTAGCCTGGCAAGAGGCATACGCAGTCATTGGGATTTCTGTATCCTGAGTGTGGGAGACGCCGCTTATGGGAGCTCCGCTACCTGGATATAGAGAGAAGCAGTTTACCAGAGTTCTCTATGCTTTGTGTAGAGAGCAGCTGTTTACTGGTGTTTTGTAGCCTGGAATGAGGCATTACATATATGCGGGTTTTCTGTATGCTGAGTGTAGGAGACGCCGCTTGTGGGAGCTCTGCTACCTGGATATAGATAGAAGCAGTTTACTGGAGTTCTCTATGCTTTGTGTAGAGAGCAGCTGTTTACTGGATTTCTGTAGCCTGGAATGAGGCATTCGCTATATGCGGGTTTTCTCTATGCTGAGTGTAGGTGACGGCGCTTCTGGGAGCTCTGCTACCTGGATAGAGAGAGAATCAGTTTACCGGAGTTCCTTATCCTTGTTGTAGAGCGGAGCTGTTTCCAGGAGTTCTGTGTCCTGGAATTAGGCATTCGCTATATGTGGGTATTCTGTATACTGCGTGTAGCAGATGCAGCATTCGGGAGTTCTATACCCTAAGTGTAGAGAGATGCAGTTTCCAGTAGTTCTGTATGTTGAATGTAGAGAGAAGCTGTTTCCAAGAGTTCTGTAGTCTGAGAGTAGGCATACGCTGTATATGGGATTCCAGTAGCCTGAGTGTAGCCGACGCAGCTTATGGGAGATCTGTAACCTAGAATTAGAGAGACGCAGTTTAACGAAGTTCTGTATCAGAATGTAGGGACAAGCTGTTTCCAAGAATTCTGTAGCCTATGGGCATGTATTCGCTATACGCGGGTTTTCTGTATGCTGAGTGTGGCAGATGCAGCTTATTGGAGTTCTGTATCATGCTTGTAGTTCGACACAGTTTGCCAGAGTTCTGCTTTTGGGTGTAGAGAGAAACTGTTTCTAGGAGTTCTGTAGCCTGGCATAAGGCATACGCAGTAATTGGGATTTCTATATCCTGAGTGTAGGAGACGCTGCTTATGGCAGCTCCGCTACGTGGATGTAGATAGAAGCAGTTTACCGGAGTTCTCTATCCTTTGTGTAGAAAGCAGCTGTTTACTGGAGTTCTGTAGCATGGAATGAGGCATTCGCTATATGCAGGTTTTCTCTATGCTGAGAGTAGGAGACGGCGCTTATGGAAGCTCTGCTACCTGGATATAGAGAGAAGCGTTTTACCGGAGTTCCCTATCCTTGTTGTAGAGAGGAGCTGATTCCAGGAGTTCTATATCCTGGAATTAGGCATTCGCTGTATGTGGGTATTCTGTATGCTGAGTGTAGCACATGCAGCTTTCTGGAGTTCTGTCATCTAAGTGTAGAGAGATGCAGTTTCCAGGAGTTCTGTATGTTGAATGTAGAGAGAAGCTGTTTCCAAGAGTTCTGTAGTCTGAGAGTAGGCATACGCTGTATATGGGATTCCAGTAGCCTGAGTGTAGCCGATTCAGCTTATGGGAGTTCTGTAACCCTGAATTAGAAAGTTACATTTTAGCGAAGTTCTGTACCAGAGTGTAGGGAGAAGCTGTTTCCAAGAATTCTGCGGCGTATGAGCAGGTATTCGCTATATGCGGGTTTTCTGTATGCTGAGTGTGGCAGACGCAGCTTATGGAAGTTCTGTATCTTGAATGTAGTGAGACACAGTTTGCCAGAGTTCTGTATATGGGTGTAGAGAGAAACTGTTTCCAAGAGTTCTGTAGCCTGGCAAGAGGCATACGCAGTCATTGGGATTTCTGTATCCTGAGTGTGGGAGACGCCGCTTATGGGAGCTCCGCTACCTGGATATAGAGAGAAGCAGTTTACCAGAGTTCTCTATGCTTTGTGTAGAGAGCAGCTGTTTACTGGTGTTTTGTAGCCTGGAATGAGGCATTACATATATGCGGGTTTTCTGTATGCTGAGTGTAGGAGACGCCGCTTGTGGGAGCTCTGCTACCTGGATATAGATAGAAGCAGTTTACTGGAGTTCTCTATGCTTTGTGTAGAGAGCAGCTGTTTACTGGATTTCTGTAGCCTGGAATGAGGCATTCGCTATATGCGGGTTTTCTCTATGCTGAGTGTAGGAGACGCCGCTTCTGGGAGCTCTGCTACCTGGATAGAGAGAGAATCAGTTTACCGGAGTTCCTTATCCTTGTTGTAGAGCGGAGCTGTTTCCAGGAGTTCTGTGTCCTGGAATTAGGCATTCGCTATATGTGGGTATTCTGTATACTGCGTGTAGCAGATGCAGCATTCGGGAGTTCTATACCCTAAGTGTAGAGAGATGCAGTTTCCAGTAGTTCTGTATGTTGAATGTAGAGAGAAGCTGTTTCCAAGAGTTCTGTAGTCTGAGAGTAGGCATACGCTGTATATGGGATTCCTGTAGCCTGAGTGTAGCCGACGCAGCTTATGGGAGATCTGTAACCTAGAATTAGAGAGACGCAGTTTACCGAAGTTCTGTATCAGAATGTAGGGACAAGCTGTTTCCAAGAATTCTGTAGCCTATGGGCATGTATTCGCTATACGCGGGTTTTCTGTATGCTGAATGTGGCAGATGCAGCTTATTGGAGTTCTGTATCGTGCTTGTAGTTCGACACAGTTTGCCAGAGTTCTGTTTTTGGGTGTAGAGAGAAACTGTTTCTAGGAGTTCTGTAGCCTGGCATAAGGCATACGCAGTAATTGGGATTTCTATATCCTGAGTGTAGGAGACGCCGCTTATGGCAGCTCCGCTACCTGGATATAGATAGAAGCAATGTACCGGAGTTCTCTATCCTTTGTGTAGAAAGCAGCTGTTTACTGGAGTTCTGTAGCATGGAATGAGGCATTCGCTATATGCGGGTTTTCTCTATGCTGAGTGTAGGTGACGGCGCTTCTGGGAGCTCTGCTACCTGGATAGAGAGAGAATCAGTTTACCGGAGTTCCTTATCCTTGTTGTAGAGCGGAGCTGTTTCCAGGAGTTCTGTGTCCTGGAATTAGGCATTCGCTATATGTGGGTATTCTGTATACTGCGTGTAGCAGATGCAGCATTCGGGAGTTCTATACCCTAAGTGTAGAGAGATGCAGTTTCCAGTAGTTCTGTATGTTGAATGTAGAGAGAAGCTGTTTCCAAGAGTTCTGTAGTCTGAGAGTAGGCATACGCTGTATATGGGATTCCTGTAGCCTGAGTGTAGCCGACGCAGCTTATGGGAGATCTGTAACCTAGAATTAGAGAGACGCAGTTTACCGAAGTTCTGTATCAGAATGTAGGGACAAGCTGTTTCCAAGAATTCTGTAGCCTATGGGCATGTATTCGCTATACGCGGGTTTTCTGTATGCTGAATGTGGCAGATGCAGCTTATTGGAGTTCTGTATCGTGCTTGTAGTTCGACACAGTTTGCCAGAGTTCTGTTTTTGGGTGTAGAGAGAAACTGTTTCTAGGAGTTCTGTAGCCTGGCATAAGGCATACGCAGTAATTGGGATTTCTATATCCTGAGTGTAGGAGACGCCGCTTATGGCAGCTCCGCTACCTGGATATAGATAGTAGCAATGTACCGGAGTTCTCTATCCTTTGTGTAGAAAGCAGCTGTTTACTGGAGTTCTGTAGCATGGAATGAGGCATTCGCTATATGCGGGTTTTCTCTATGCTGAGTGTAGCAGATGCAGCTTTTGGGAATTCTATACCCTAAGTGTAGAGAGATGCAGTTTCCAGTAGTTCTGTATGTTGAATGTAGAGAGAAGCTGTTTCCAAGAGTTCTGTAGTCTGAGAGTAGGCATACGCTCTATATGGGATTCCAGTAGCCTGAGTGTAGCCGATTCAGCTTATGGGAGTTCTGTAACCCTGAATTAGAAAGTTACATTTTAGCGAAGTTCTGTATCAGAGTGTAGGGAGAAGCTGTTTCCAAGAATTCTGCGGCGTATGAGCAGGTATTCGCTATATGCGGGTTTTCTGTATGCTGAGTGTGGCAGACGCAGCTTATGGAAGTTCTGTATCTTGAATGTAGTGAGACACAGTTTGCCAGAGTTCTGTATATGGGTGTAGAGAGAAACTGTTTCCAAGAGTTCTGTAGCCTGGCAAGAGGCATACGCAGTCATTGGGATTTCTGTATCCTGAGTGTGGGAGACGCCGCTTATGGGAGCTCCGCTACCTGGATATAGAGAGAAGCAGTTTACCAGAGTTCTCTATGCTTTGTGTAGAGAGCAGCTGTTTACTGGTGTTTTGTAGCCTGGAATGAGGCATTACATATATGCGGGTTTTCTGTATGCTGAGTGTAGGAGACGCCGCTTGTGGGAGCTCTGCTACCTGGATATAGATAGAAGCAGTTTACTGGAGTTCTCTATGCTTTGTGTAGAGAGCAGCTGTTTACTGGATTTCTGTAGCCTGGAATGAGGCATTCGCTATATGCGGGTTTTCTCTATGCTGAGTGTAGGTGACGGCGCTTCTGGGAGCTCTGCTACCTGGATAGAGAGAGAATCAGTTTACCGGAGTTCCTTATCCTTGTTGTAGAGCGGAGCTGTTTCCAGGAGTTCTGTGTCCTGGAATTAGGCATTCGCTATATGTGGGTATTCTGTATACTGCGTGTAGCAGATGCAGCATTCGGGAGTTCTATACCCTAAGTGTAGAGAGATGCAGTTTCCAGTAGTTCTGTATGTTGAATGTAGAGAGAAGCTGTTTCCAAGAGTTCTGTAGTCTGAGAGTAGGCATACGCTGTATATGGGATTCCTGTAGCCTGAGTGTAGCCGACGCAGCTTATGGGAGATCTGTAACCTAGAATTAGAGAGACGCAGTTTACCGAAGTTCTGTATCAGAATGTAGGGACAAGCTGTTTCCAAGAATTCTGTAGCCTATGGGCATGTATTCGCTATACGCGGGTTTTCTGTATGCTGAGTGTAGCAGATGCAGCTTATTGGAGTTCTGTATCGTGCTTGTAGTTTGACACAGTTTGCCAGAGTTCTGTTTTTGGGTGTAGAGAGAAACTGTTTCTAGGAGTTCTGTAGCCTGGCATAAGGCATACGCAGTAATTGGGATTTCTATATCCTGAGTGTAGGAGACGCCGCTTATGGCAGCTCCGCTACGTGGATGTAGATAGAAGCAGTTTACCGGAGTTCTCTATCCTTTGTGTAGAAAGCAGCTGTTTACTGGAGTTCTGTAGCATGGAATGAGGCATTCGCTATATGCAGGTTTTCTCTATGCTGAGTGTAGGAGACGCCGCTTATGGAAGCTCTGCTACCTGGATATAGAGAGAAGCGTTTTACCGGAGTTCCCTATCCTTGTTGTAGAGAGGAGCTGATTCCAGGAGTTCTATATCCTGGAATTAGGCATTCGCTGTATGTGGGTATTCTGTATGCTGAGTGTAGCACATGCAGCTTTCTGGAGTTCTGTCATCTAAGTGTAGAGAGATGCAGTTTCCAGTAGTTCTGTATGTTGAATGTAGAGAGAAGCTGTTTCCAAGAGTTCTGTAGTCTGAGAGTAGGCATACGCTGTATATGGGATTCCAGTAGCCTGAGTGTAGCCGATTCAGCTTATGGGAGTTCTGTAACCCTGAATTAGAAAGTTACATTTTAGCGAAGTTCTGTATCAGAGTGTAGGGAGAAGCTGTTTCCAAGAATTCTGCGGCGTATGAGCAGGTATTCGCTATATGCGGGTTTTCTGTATGCTGAGTGTGGCAGACGCAGCTTATGGAAGTTCTGTATCTTGAATGTAGTGAGACACAGTTTGCCAGAGTTCTGTATATGGGTGTAGAGAGAAACTGTTTCCAAGAGTTCTGTAGCCTGGCAAGAGGCATACGCAGTCATTGGGATTTCTGTATCCTGAGTGTGGGAGACGCCGCTTATGGGAGCTCCGCTACCTGGATATAGAGAGAAGCAGTTTACCAGAGTTCTCTATGCTTTGTGTAGAGAGCAGCTGTTTACTGGTGTTTTGTAGCCTGGAATGAGGCATTACATATATGCGGGTTTTCTGTATGCTGAGTGTAGGAGACGCCGCTTGTGGGAGCTCTGCTACCTGGATATAGATAGAAGCAGTTTACTGGAGTTCTCTATGCTTTGTGTAGAAAGCAGCTGTTTACTGGATTTCTGTAGCCTGGAATGAGGCATTCGCTATATGCGGGTTTTCTCTATGCTGAGTGTAGGTGACGGCGCTTCTGGGAGCTCTGCTACCTGGATAGAGAGAGAATCAGTTTACCGGAGTTCCTTATCCTTGTTGTAGAGCGGAGCTGTTTCCAGGAGTTCTGTGTCCTGGAATTAGGCATTCGCTATATGTGGGTATTCTGTATACTGCGTGTAGCAGATGCAGCATTCGGGAGTTCTATACCCTAAGTGTAGAGAGATGCAGTTTCCAGTAGTTCTGTATGTTGAATGTAGAGAGAAGCTGTTTCCAAGAGTTCTGTAGTCTGAGAGTAGGCATACGCTGTATATGGGATTCCTGTACCCTAGTGTAGCCGACGCAGCTTATGGGAGATCTGTAACCTAGAATTAGAGAGACGCAGTTTAACGAAGTTCTGTATCAGAATGTAGGGACAAGCTGTTTCCAAGAATTCTGTAGCCTATGGGCATGTATTCGCTATACGCGGGTTTTCTGTATGCTGAATGTGGCAGATGCAGCTTATTGGAGTTCTGTATCGTGCTTGTAGTTCGACACAGTTTGCCAGAGTTCTGTTTTTGGGTGTAGAGAGAAACTGTTTCTAGGAGTTCTGTAGCCTGGCATAAGGCATACGCAGTAATTGGGATTTCTATATCCTGAGTGTAGGAGACGCCGCTTATGGCAGCTCCGCTACGTGGATGTAGATAGAAGCAGTTTACCGGAGTTCTCTATCCTTTGTGTAGAAAGCAGCTGTTTACTGGAGTTCTGTAGCATGGAATGAGGCATTCGCTATATGCGGGTTTTCTCTATGCTGAGTGTAGCAGATGCAGCTTTTGGGAATTCTATACCCTAAGTGTAGAGAGATGCAGTTTCCAGTAGTTCTGTATGTTGAATGTAGAGAGAAGCTGTTTCCAAGAGTTCTGTAGTCTGAGAGTAGGCATACGCTCTATATGGGATTCCAGTAGCCTGAGTGTAGCCGATTCAGCTTATGGGAGTTCTGTAACCCTGAATTAGGAAGTTACATTTTAGCGAAGTTCTGTATCAGAGTGTAGGGAGAAGCTGTTTCCAAGAATTCTGCGGCGTATGAGCAGGTATTCGCTATATGCGGGTTTTCTGTATGCTGAGTGTGGCAGACGCAGCTTATGGAAGTTCTGTATCTTGAATGTAGTGAGACACAGTTTGCCAGAGTTCTGTATATGGGTGTAGAGAGAAACTGTTTCCAAGAGTTCTGTAGCCTGGCAAGAGGCATACGCAGTCATTGGGATTTCTGTATCCTGAGTGTGGGAGACGCCGCTTATGGGAGCTCCGCTACCTGGATATAGAGAGAAGCAGTTTACCAGAGTTCTCTATGCTTTGTGTAGAGAGCAGCTGTTTACTGGTGTTTTGTAGCCTGGAATGAGGCATTACATATATGCGGGTTTTCTGTATGCTGAGTGTAGGAGACGCCGCTTGTGGGAGCTCTGCTACCTGGATATAGATAGAAGCAGTTTACTGGAGTTCTCTATGCTTTGTGTAGAAAGCAGCTGTTTACTGGATTTCTGTAGCCTGGAATGAGGCATTCGCTATATGCGGGTTTTCTCTATGCTGAGTGTAGGTGACGGCGCTTCTGGGAGCTCTGCTACCTGGATAGAGAGAGAATCAGTTTACCGGAGTTCCTTATCCTTGTTGTAGAGCGGAGCTGTTTCCAGGAGTTCTGTGTCCTGGAATTAGGCATTCGCTATATGTGGGTATTCTGTATACTGCGTGTAGCAGATGCAGCATTCGGGAGTTCTATACCCTAAGTGTAGAGAGATGCAGTTTCCAGTAGTTCTGTATGTTGAATGTAGAGAGAAGCTGTTTCCAAGAGTTCTGTAGTCTGAGAGTAGGCATACGCTGTATATGGGATTCCTGTAGCCTGAGTGTAGCCGACGCAGCTTATGGGAGATCTGTAACCTAGAATTAGAGAGACGCAGTTTAACGAAGTTCTGTATCAGAATGTAGGGACAAGCTGTTTCCAAGAATTCTGTAGCCTATGGGCATGTATTCGCTATACGCGGGTTTTCTGTATGCTGAATGTGGCAGATGCAGCTTATTGGAGTTCTGTATCGTGCTTGTAGTTCGACACAGTTTGCCAGAGTTCTGTTTTTGGGTGTAGAGAGAAACTGTTTCTAGGAGTTCTGTAGCCTGGCATAAGGCATACGCAGTAATTGGGATTTCTATATCCTGAGTGTAGGAGACGCCGCTTATGGCAGCTCCGCTACGTGGATGTAGATAGAAGCAGTTTACCGGAGTTCTCTATCCTTTGTGTAGAAAGCAGCTGTTTACTGGAGTTCTGTAGCATGGAATGAGGCATTCGCTATATGCGGGTTTTCTCTATGCTGAGTGTAGCAGATGCAGCTTTTGGGAATTCTATACCCTAAGTGTAGAGAGATGCAGTTTGCAGTAGTTCTGTATGTTGAATGTAGAGAGAAGCTGTTTCCAAGAGTTCTGTAGTCTGAGAGTAGGCATACGCTCTATATGGGATTCCAGTAGCCTGAGTGTAGCCGATTCAGCTTATGGGAGTTCTGTAACCCTGAATTAGAAAGTTACATTTTAGCGAAGTTCTGTATCAGAGTGTAGGGAGAAGCTGTTTCCAAGAATTCTGCGGCGTATGAGCAGGTATTCGCTATATGCGGGTTTTCTGTATGCTGAGTGTGGCAGACGCAGCTTATGGAAGTTCTGTATCTTGAATGTAGTGAGACACAGTTTGCCAGAGTTCTGTATATGGGTGTAGAGAGAAACTGTTTCCAAGAGTTCTGTAGCCTGGCAAGAGGCATACGCAGTCATTGGGATTTCTGTATCCTGAGTGTGGGAGACGCCGCTTATGGGAGCTCCGCTACCTGGATATAGAGAGAAGCAGTTTACCAGAGTTCTCTATGCTTTGTGTAGAGAGCAGCTGTTTACTGGTGTTTTGTAGCCTGGAATGAGGCATTACATATATGCGGGTTTTCTGTATGCTGAGTGTAGGAGACGCCGCTTGTGGGAGCTCTGCTACCTGGATATAGATAGAAGCAGTTTACTGGAGTTCTCTATGCTTTGTGTAGAAAGCAGCTGTTTACTGGATTTCTGTAGCCTGGAATGAGGCATTCGCTATATGCGGGTTTTCTCTATGCTGAGTGTAGGTGACGGCGCTTCTGGGAGCTCTGCTACCTGGATAGAGAGAGAATCAGTTTACCGGAGTTCCTTATCCTTGTTGTAGAGCGGAGCTGTTTCCAGGAGTTCTGTGTCCTGGAATTAGGCATTCGCTATATGTGGGTATTCTGTATACTGCGTGTAGCAGATGCAGCATTCGGGAGTTCTATACCCTAAGTGTAGAGAGATGCAGTTTCCAGGAGTTCTGTATGTTGAATGTAGAGAGAAGCTGTTTCCAAGAGTTCTGTAGTCTGAGAGTAGGCATACGCTGTATATGGGATTCCAGTAGCCTGAGTGTAGCCGACGCAGCTTATGGGAGATCTGTAACCTAGAATTAGAGAGACGCAGTTTAACGAAGTTCTGTATCAGAATGTAGGGACAAGCTGTTTCCAAGAATTCTGTAGCCTATGGGCATGTATTCGCTATACGCGGGTTTTCTGTATGCTGAGTGTGGCAGATGCAGCTTATTGGAGTTCTGTATCATGCTTGTAGTTCGACACAGTTTGCCAGAGTTCTGTTTTTGGGTGTAGAGAGAAACTGTTTCTAGGAGTTCTGTAGCCTGGCATAAGGCATACGCAGTAATTGGGATTTCTATATCCTGAGTGTAGGAGACGCCGCTTATGGCAGCTCCGCTACGTGGATGTAGATAGAAGCAGTTTACCGGAGTTCTCTATCCTTTGTGTAGAAAGCAGCTGTTTACTGGAGTTCTGTAGCATGGAATGAGGAATTCGCTATATGCAGGTTTTCTCTATGCTGAGTGTAGGAGACGGCGCTTATGGAAGCTGTGCTACCTGGATATAGAGAGAAGCGTTTTACCGGAGTTCCCTATCCTTGTTGTAGAGAGGAGCTGATTCCAGGAGTTCTATATCCTGGAATTAGGCATTCGCTGTATGTGGGTATTCTGTATGCTGAGTGTAGCACATGCAGCTTTCTGGAGTTCTGTCATCTAAGTGTAGAGAGATGCAGTTTCCAGGAGTTCTGTATGTTGAATGTAGAGAGAAGCTGTTTCCAAGAGTTCTGTAGTCTGAGAGTAGGCATACGCTGTATATGGGATTCCAGTAGCCTGAGTGTAGCCGATTCAGCTTATGGGAGTTCTGTAACCCTGAATTAGAAAGTTACATTTTAGCGAAGTTCTGTATCAGAGTGTAGGGAGAAGCTGTTTCCAAGAATTCTGCGGCGTATGAGCAGGTATTCGCTATATGCGGGTTTTCTGTATGCTGAGTGTGGCAGACGCAGCTTATGGAAGTTCTGTATCTTGAATGTAGTGAGACACAGTTTGCCAGAGTTCTGTATATGGGTGTAGAGAGAAACTGTTTCCAAGAGTTCTGTAGCCTGGCAAGAGGCATACGCAGTCATTGGGATTTCTGTATCCTGAGTGTGGGAGACGCCGCTTATGGGAGCTCCGCTACCTGGATATAGAGAGAAGCAGTTTACCAGAGTTCTCTATGCTTTGTGTAGAGAGCAGCTGTTTACTGGTGTTTTGTAGCCTGGAATGAGGCATTACATATATGCGGGTTTTCTGTATGCTGAGTGTAGGAGACGCCGCTTGTGGGAGCTCTGCTACCTGGATATAGATAGAAGCAGTTTACTGGAGTTCTCTATGCTTTGTGTAGAGAGCAGCTGTTTACTGGATTTCTGTAGCCTGGAATGAGGCATTCGCTATATGCGGGTTTTCTCTATGCTGAGTGTAGGAGACGCCGCTTCTGGGAGCTCTGCTACCTGGATAGAGAGAGAATCAGTTTACCGGAGTTCCTTATCCTTGTTGTAGAGCGGAGCTGTTTCCAGGAGTTCTGTGTCCTGGAATTAGGCATTCGCTATATGTGGGTATTCTGTATACTGCGTGTAGCAGATGCAGCATTCGGGAGTTCTATACCCTAAGTGTAGAGAGATGCAGTTTCCAGTAGTTCTGTATGTTGAATGTAGAGAGAAGCTGTTTCCAAGAGTTCTGTAGTCTGAGAGTAGGCATACGCTGTATATGGGATTCCTGTAGCCTGAGTGTAGCCGACGCAGCTTATGGGAGATCTGTAACCTAGAATTAGAGAGACGCAGTTTACCGAAGTTCTGTATCAGAATGTAGGGACAAGCTGTTTCCAAGAATTCTGTAGCCTATGGGCATGTATTCGCTATACGCGGGTTTTCTGTATGCTGAATGTGGCAGATGCAGCTTATTGGAGTTCTGTATCGTGCTTGTAGTTCGACACAGTTTGCCAGAGTTCTGTTTTTGGGTGTAGAGAGAAACTGTTTCTAGGAGTTCTGTAGCCTGGCATAAGGCATACGCAGTAATTGGGATTTCTATATCCTGAGTGTAGGAGACGCCGCTTATGGCAGCTCCGCTACCTGGATATAGATAGAAGCAATGTACCGGAGTTCTCTATCCTTTGTGTAGAAAGCAGCTGTTTACTGGAGTTCTGTAGCATGGAATGAGGCATTCGCTATATGCGGGTTTTCTCTATGCTGAGTGTAGGTGACGGCGCTTCTGGGAGCTCTGCTACCTGGATAGAGAGAGAATCAGTTTACCGGAGTTCCTTATCCTTGTTGTAGAGCGGAGCTGTTTCCAGGAGTTCTGTGTCCTGGAATTAGGCATTCACTATATGTGGGTATTCTGTATACTGCGTGTAGCAGATGCAGCATTCGGGAGTTCTATACCCTAAGTGTAGAGAGATGCAGTTTCCAGTAGTTCTGTATGTTGAATGTAGAGAGAAGCTGTTTCCAAGAGTTCTGTAGTCTGAGAGTAGGCATACGCTGTATATGGGATTCCTGTAGCCTGAGTGTAGCCGACGCAGCTTATGGGAGATCTGTAACCTAGAATTAGAGAGACGCAGTTTAACGAAGTTCTGTATCAGAATGTAGGGACAAGCTGTTTCCAAGAATTCTGTAGCCTATGGGCATGTATTCGCTATACGCGGGTTTTCTGTATGCTGAATGTGGCAGATGCAGCTTATTGGAGTTCTGTATCGTGCTTGTAGTTCGACACAGTTTGCCAGAGTTCTGTTTTTGGGTGTAGAGAGAAACTGTTTCTAGGAGTTCTGTAGCCTGGCATAAGGCATACGCAGTAATTGGGATTTCTATATCCTGAGTGTAGGAGACGCCGCTTATGGCAGCTCCGCTACCTGGATATAGATAGAAGCAATGTACCGGAGTTCTCTATCCTTTGTGTAGAAAGCAGCTGTTTACTGGAGTTCTGTAGCATGGAATGAGGCATTCGCTATATGCGGGTTTTCTCTATGCTGAGTGTAGCAGATGCAGCTTTTGGGAATTCTATACCCTAAGTGTAGAGAGATGCAGTTTCCAGTAGTTCTGTATGATGAATGTAGAGAGAAGCTGTTTCCAAGAGTTCTGTAGTCTGAGAGTAGGCATACGCTCTATATGGGATTCTAGTAGCCTGAGTGTAGCCGATTCAGCTTATGGGAGTTCTGTAACCCTGAATTAGAAAGTTACATTTTAGCGAAGTTCTGTATCAGAGTGTAGGGAGAAGCTGTTTCCAAGAATTCTGCGGCGTATGAGCAGGTATTCGCTATATGCGGGTTTTCTGTATGCTGAGTGTGGCAGACGCAGCTTATGGAAGTTCTGTATCTTGAATGTAGTGAGACACAGTTTGCCAGAGTTCTGTATATGGGTGTAGAGAGAAACTGTTTCCAAGAGTTCTGTAGCCTGGCAAGAGGCATACGCAGTCATTGGGATTTCTGTATCCTGAGTGTGGGAGACGCCACTTATGGGAGCTCCGCTACCTGGATATAGAGAGAAGCAGTTTACCAGAGTTCTCTATGCTTTGTGTAGAGAGCAGCTGTTTACTGGTGTTTTGTAGCCTGGAATGAGGCATTACATATATGCGGGTTTTCTGTATGCTGAGTGTAGGAGACGCCGCTTGTGGGAGCTCTGCTACCTGGATATAGATAGAAGCAGTTTACTGGAGTTCTCTATGCTTTGTGTAGAGAGCAGCTGTTTACTGGATTTCTGTAGCCTGGAATGAGGCATTCGCTATATGCGGGTTTTCTCTATGCTGAGTGTAGGAGACGCCGCTTCTGGGAGCTCTGCTACCTGGATAGAGAGAGAATCAGTTTACCGGAGTTCCTTATCCTTGTTGTAGAGCGGAGCTGTTTCCAGGAGTTCTGTGTCCTGGAATTAGGCATTCGCTATATGTGGGTATTCTGTATACTGCGTGTAGCAGATGCAGCATTCGGGAGTTCTATACCCTAAGTGTAGAGAGATGCAGTTTCCAGTAGTTCTGTATGTTGAATGTAGAGAGAAGCTGTTTCCAAGAGTTCTGTAGTCTGAGAGTAGGCATACGCTGTATATGGGATTCCTGTAGCCTGAGTGTAGCCGACGCAGCTTATGGGAGATCTGTAACCTAGAATTAGAGAGACGCAGTTTACCGAAGTTCTGTATCAGAATGTAGGACAAGCTGTTTCCAAGAATTCTGTAGCCTATGTATTCGCTATACGCGGGTTTTCTGTATGCTGAATGTGGCAGATGCAGCTTATTGGAGTTCTGTATCGTGCTTGTAGTTCGACACAGTTTGCCAGAGTTCTGTTTTTGGGTGTAGAGAGAAACTGTTTCTAGGAGTTCTGTAGCCTGGCATAAGGCATACGCAGTAATTGGGATTTCTATATCCTGAGTGTAGGAGACGCCGCTTATGGCAGCTCCGCTACTTGGATGTAGATAGAAGCAGTTTACCGGAGTTCTCTATCCTTTGTGTAGAAAGCAGCTGTTTACTGGAGTTCTGTAGCATGGAATGAGGCATTCGCTATATGCGGGTTTTCTCTATGCTGAGTGTAGCAGATGCAGCTTTTGGGAATTCTATACCCTAAGTGTAGAGAGATGCAGTTTCCAGTAGTTCTGTATGTTGAATGTAGAGAGAAGCTGTTTCCAAGAGTTCTGTAGTCTGAGAGTAGGCATACGCTCTATATGGGATTCCAGTAGCCTGAGTGTAGCCGATTCAGCTTATGGGAGTTCTGTAACCCTGAATTAGAAAGTTACATTTTAGCGAAGTTCTGTATCAGAGTGTAGGGAGAAGCTGTTTCCAAGAATTCTGCGGCGTATGAGCAGGTATTCGCTATATGCGGGTTTTCTGTATGCTGAGTGTGGCAGACGCAGCTTATGGAAGTTCTGTATCTTGAATGTAGTGAGACACAGTTTGCCAGAGTTCTGTATATGGGTGTAGAGAGAAACTGTTTCCAAGAGTTCTGTAGCCTGGCAAGAGGCATACGCAGTCATTGGGATTTCTGTATCCTGAGTGTGGGAGACGCCACTTATGGGAGCTCCGCTACCTGGATATAGAGAGAAGCAGTTTACCAGAGTTCTCTATGCTTTGTGTAGAGAGCAGCTGTTTACTGGTGTTTTGTAGCCTGGAATGAGGCATTACATATATGCGGGTTTTCTGTATGCTGAGTGTAGGAGACGCCGCTTGTGGGAGCTCTGCTACCTGGATATAGATAGAAGCAGTTTACTGGAGTTCTCTATGCTTTGTGTAGAGAGCAGCTGTTTACTGGATTTCTGTAGCCTGGAATGAGGCATTCGCTATATGCGGGTTTTCTCTATGCTGAGTGTAGGAGACGCCGCTTCTGGGAGCTCTGCTACCTGGATAGAGAGAGAATCAGTTTACCGGAGTTCCTTATCCTTGTTGTAGAGCGGAGCTGTTTCCAGGAGTTCTGTGTCCTGGAATTAGGCATTCGCTATATGTGGGTATTCTGTATACTGCGTGTAGCAGATGCAGCATTCGGGAGTTCTATACCCTAAGTGTAGAGAGATGCAGTTTCCAGTAGTTCTGTATGTTGAATGTAGAGAGAAGCTGTTTCCAAGAGTTCTGTAGTCTGAGAGTAGGCATACGCTGTATATGGGATTCCTGTAGCCTGAGTGTAGCCGACGCAGCTTATGGGAGATCTGTAACCTAGAATTAGAGAGACGCAGTTTAACGAAGTTCTGTATCAGAATGTAGGACAAGCTGTTTCCAAGAATTCTGTAGCCTATGTATTCGCTATACGCGGGTTTTCTGTATGCTGAATGTGGCAGATGCAGCTTATTGGAGTTCTGTATCGTGCTTGTAGTTCGACACAGTTTGCCAGAGTTCTGTTTTTGGGTGTAGAGAGAAACTGTTTCTAGGAGTTCTGTAGCCTGGCATAAGGCATACGCAGTAATTGGGATTTCTATATCCTGAGTGTAGGAGACGCCGCTTATGGCAGCTCCGCTACGTTGATGTAGATAGAAGCAGTTTACCGGAGTTCTCTATCCTTTGTGTAGAAAGCAGCTGTTTACTGGAGTTCTGTAGCATGGAATGAGGCATTTGCTATATGCGGGTTTTCTCTATGCTGAGTGTAGCAGATGCAGCTTTTGGGAATTCTATACCCTAAGTGTAGAGAGATGCAGTTTCCAGTAGTTCTGTATGTTGAATGTAGAGAGAAGCTGTTTCCAAGAGTTCTGTAGTCTGAGAGTAGGCATACGCTCTATATGGGATTCCAGTAGCCTGAGTGTAGCCGATTCAGCTTATGGGAGTTCTGTAACCCTGAATTAGAAAGTTACATTTTAGCGAAGTTCTGTATCAGAGTGTAGGGAGAAGCTGTTTCCAAGAATTCTGCGGCGTATGAGCAGGTATTCGCTATATGCGGGTTTTCTGTATGCTGAGTGTGGCAGACGCAGCTTATGGAAGTTCTGTATCTTGAATGTAGTGAGACACAGTTTGCCAGAGTTCTGTATATGGGTGTAGAGAGAAACTGTTTCCAAGAGTTCTGTAGCCTGGCAAGAGGCATACGCAGTCATTGGGATTTCTGTATCCTGAGTGTGGGAGACGCCGCTTATGGGAGCTCCGCTACCTGGATATAGAGAGAAGCAGTTTACCAGAGTTCTCTATGCTTTGTGTAGAGAGCAGCTGTTTACTGGTGTTTTGTAGCCTGGAATGAGGCATTACATATATGCGGGTTTTCTGTATGCTGAGTGTAGGAGACGCCGCTTGTGGGAGCTCTGCTACCTGGATATAGATAGAAGCAGTTTACTGGAGTTCTCTATGCTTTGTGTAGAGAGCAGCTGTTTACTGGATTTCTGTAGCCTGGAATGAGGCATTCGCTATATGCGGGTTTTCTCTATGCTGAGTGTAGGAGACGCCGCTTCTGGGAGCTCTGCTACCTGGATAGAGAGAATCAGTTTACCGGAGTTCCTTATCCTTGTTGTAGAGCGGAGCTGTTTCCAGGAGTTCTGTGTCCTGGAATTAGGCATTCGCTATATGTGGGTATTCTGTATGCTGAGTGTAGCACATGCAGCTTTCTGGAGTTCTGTCATCTAAGTGTAGAGAGATGCAGTTTCCAGTAGTTCTGTATGTTGAATGTAGAGAGAAGCTGTTTCCAAGAGTTCTGTAGTCTGAGAGTAGGCATACGCTGTATATGGGATTCCTGTAGCCTGAGTGTAGCCGACGCAGCTTATGGGAGATCTGTAACCTAGAATTAGAGAGACGCAGTTTAACGAAGTTCTGTATCAGAATGTAGGACAAGCTGTTTCCAAGAATTCTGTAGCCTATGTATTCGCTATACGCGGGTTTTCTGTATGCTGAATGTGGCAGATGCAGCTTATTGGAGTTCTGTATCGTGCTTGTAGTTCGACACAGTTTGCCAGAGTTCTGTTTTTGGGTGTAGAGAGAAACTGTTTCTAGGAGTTCTGTAGCCTGGCATAAGGCATACGCAGTAATTGGGATTTCTATATCCTGAGTGTAGGAGACGCCGCTTATGGCAGCTCCGCTACGTTGATGTAGATAGAAGCAGTTTACCGGAGTTCTCTATCCTTTGTGTAGAAAGCAGCTGTTTACTGGAGTTCTGTAGCATGGAATGAGGCATTCGCTATATGCGGGTTTTCTCTATGCTGAGTGTAGCAGATGCAGCTTTTGGGAATTCTATACCCTAAGTGTAGAGAGATGCAGTTTCCAGTAGTTCTGTATGTTGAATGTAGAGAGAAGCTGTTTCCAAGAGTTCTGTAGTCTGAGAGTAGGCATACGCTGTATATGGGATTCCAGTAGCCTGAGTGTAGCCGATTCAGCTTATGGGAGTTCTGTAACCCTGAATTAGAAAGTTACATTTTAGCGAAGTTCTGTATCAGAGTGTAGGGAGAAGCTGTTTCCAAGAATTCTGCGGCGTATGAGCAGGTATTCGCTATATGCGGGTTTTCTGTATGCTGAGTGTGGCAGACGCAGCTTATGGAAGTTCTGTATCTTGAATGTAGTGAGACACAGTTTGCCAGAGTTCTGTATATGGGTGTAGAGAGAAACTGTTTCCAAGAGTTCTGTAGCCTGGCAAGAGGCATACGCAGTCATTGGGATTTCTGTATCCTGAGTGTGGGAGACGCCACTTATGGGAGCTCCGCTACCTGGATATAGAGAGAAGCAGTTTACCAGAGTTCTCTATGCTTTGTGTAGAGAGCAGCTGTTTACTGGTGTTTTGTAGCCTGGAATGAGGCATTACATATATGCGGGTTTTCTGTATGCTGAGTGTAGGAGACGCCGCTTGTGGGAGCTCTGCTACCTGGATATAGATAGAAGCAGTTTACTGGAGTTCTCTATGCTTTGTGTAGAGAGCAGCTGTTTACTGGATTTCTGTAGCCTGGAATGAGGCATTCGCTATATGCGGGTTTTCTCTATGCTGAGTGTAGGAGACGCCGCTTCTGGGAGCTCTGCTACCTGGATAGAGAGAGAATCAGTTTACCGGAGTTCCTTATCCTTGTTGTAGAGCGGAGCTGTTTCCAGGAGTTCTGTGTCCTGGAATTAGGCATTCGCTATATGTGGGTATTCTGTATACTGCGTGTAGCAGATGCAGCATTCGGGAGTTCTATACCCTAAGTGTAGAGAGATGCAGTTTCCAGTAGTTCTGTATGTTGAATGTAGAGAGAAGCTGTTTCCAAGAGTTCTGTAGTCTGAGAGTAGGCATACGCTGTATATGGGATTCCTGTAGCCTGAGTGTAGCCGACGCAGCTTATGGGAGATCTGTAACCTAGAATTAGAGAGACGCAGTTTAACGAAGTTCTGTATCAGAATGTAGGACAAGCTGTTTCCAAGAATTCTGTAGCCTATGTATTCGCTATACGCGGGTTTTCTGTATGCTGAATGTGGCAGATGCAGCTTATTGGAGTTCTGTATCGTGCTTGTAGTTCGACACAGTTTGCCAGAGTTCTGTTTTTGGGTGTAGAGAGAAACTGTTTCTAGGAGTTCTGTAGCCTGGCATAAGGCATACGCAGTAATTGGGATTTCTATATCCTGAGTGTAGGAGACGCCGCTTATGGCAGCTCCGCTACGTTGATGTAGATAGAAGCAGTTTACCGGAGTTCTCTATCCTTTGTGTAGAAAGCAGCTGTTTACTGGAGTTCTGTAGCATGGAATGAGGCATTTGCTATATGCGGGTTTTCTCTATGCTGAGTGTAGCAGATGCAGCTTTTGGGAATTCTATACCCTAAGTGTAGAGAGATGCAGTTTCCAGTAGTTCTGTATGTTGAATGTAGAGAGAAGCTGTTTCCAAGAGTTCTGTAGTCTGAGAGTAGGCATACGCTGTATATGGGATTCCAGTAGCCTGAGTGTAGCCGATTCAGCTTATGGGAGTTCTGTAACCCTGAATTAGAAAGTTACATTTTAGCGAAGTTCTGTATCAGAGTGTAGGGAGAAGCTGTTTCCAAGAATTCTGCGGCGTATGAGCAGGTATTCGCTATATGCGGGTTTTCTGTATGCTGAGTGTGGCAGACGCAGCTTATGGAAGTTCTGTATCTTGAATGTAGTGAGACACAGTTTGCCAGAGTTCTGTATATGGGTGTAGAGAGAAACTGTTTCCAAGAGTTCTGTAGCCTGGCAAGAGGCATACGCAGTCATTGGGATTTCTGTATCCTGAGTGTGGGAGACGCCGCTTATGGGAGCTCCGCTACCTGGATATAGAGAGAAGCAGTTTACCAGAGTTCTCTATGCTTTGTGTAGAGAGCAGCTGTTTACTGGTGTTTTGTAGCCTGGAATGAGGCATTACATATATGCGGGTTTTCTGTATGCTGAGTGTAGGAGACGCCGCTTGTGGGAGCTCTGCTACCTGGATATAGATAGAAGCAGTTTACTGGAGTTCTCTATGCTTTGTGTAGAGAGCAGCTGTTTACTGGATTTCTGTAGCCTGGAATGAGGCATTCGCTATATGCGGGTTTTCTCTATGCTGAGTGTAGGAGACGCCGCTTCTGGGAGCTCTGCTACCTGGATAGAGAGAATCAGTTTACCGGAGTTCCTTATCCTTGTTGTAGAGCGGAGCTGTTTCCAGGAGTTCTGTGTCCTGGAATTAGGCATTCGCTATATGTGGGTATTCTGTATGCTGAGTGTAGCACATGCAGCTTTCTGGAGTTCTGTCATCTAAGTGTAGAGAGATGCAGTTTCCAGTAGTTCTGTATGTTGAATGTAGAGAGAAGCTGTTTCCAAGAGTTCTGTAGTCTGAGAGTAGGCATACGCTGTATATGGGATTCCTGTAGCCTGAGTGTAGCCGACGCAGCTTATGGGAGATCTGTAACCTAGAATTAGAGAGACGCAGTTTAACGAAGTTCTGTATCAGAATGTAGGGACAAGCTGTTTCCAAGAATTCTGTAGCCTATGGGCATGTATTCGCTATACGCGGGTTTTCTGTATGCTGAGTGTGGCAGATGCAGCTTATTGGAGTTCTGTATCATGCTTGTAGTTCGACACAGTTTGCCAGAGTTCTGTTTTTGGGTGTAGAGAGAAACTGTTTCTAGGAGTTCTGTAGCCTGGCATAAGGCATACGCAGTAATTGGGATTTCTATATCCTGAGTGTAGGAGACGCCGCTTATGGCAGCTCCGCTACGTGGATGTAGATAGAAGCAGTTTACCGGAGTTCTCTATCCTTTGTGTAGAAAGCAGCTGTTTACTGGAGTTCTGTAGCATGGAATGAGGCATTCGCTATATGCAGGTTTTCTCTATGCTGAGTGTAGGAGACGGCGCTTATGGAAGCTCTGCTACCTGGATATAGAGAGAAGCGTTTTACCGGAGTTCCCTATCCTTGTTGTAGTGAGGAGCTGATTCCAGGAGTTCTATATCCTGGAATTAGGCATTCGCTGTATGTGGGTATTCTGTATGCTGAGTGTAGCACATGCAGCTTTCTGGAGTTCTGTCATCTAAGTGTAGAGAGATGCAGTTTCCAGGAGTTCTGTATGTTGAATGTAGAGAGAAGCTGTTTCCAAGAGTTCTGTAGTCTGAGAGTAGGCATACGCTGTATATGGGATTCCAGTAGCCTGAGTGTAGCCGATTCAGCTTATGGGAGTTCTGTAACCCTGAATTAGAAAGTTACATTTTAGCGAAGTTCTGTATCAGAGTGTAGGGAGAAGCTGTTTCCAAGAATTCTGCGGCGTATGAGCAGGTATTCGCTATATGCGGGTTTTCTGTATGCTGAGTGTGGCAGACGCAGCTTATGGAAGTTCTGTATCTTGAATGTAGTGAGACACAGTTTGCCAGAGTTCTGTATATGGGTGTAGAGAGAAACTGTTTCCAAGAGTTCTGTAGCCTGGCAAGAGGCATACGCAGTCATTGGGATTTCTGTATCCTGAGTGTGGGAGACGCCGCTTATGGGAGCTCCGCTACCTGGATATAGAGAGAAGCAGTTTACCAGAGTTCTCTATGCTTTGTGTAGAGAGCAGCTGTTTACTGGTGTTTTGTAGCCTGGAATGAGGCATTACATATATGCGGGTTTTCTGTATGCTGAGTGTAGGAGACGCCGCTTGTGGGAGCTCTGCTACCTGGATATAGATAGAAGCAGTTTACTGGAGTTCTCTATGCTTTGTGTAGAGAGCAGCTGTTTACTGGATTTCTGTAGCCTGGAATGAGGCATTCGCTATATGCGGGTTTTCTCTATGCTGAGTGTAGGTGACAGCGCTTCTGGGAGCTCTGCTACCTGGATAGAGAGAGAATCAGTTTACCGGAGTTCCTTATCCTTGTTGTAGAGCGGAGCTGTTTCCAGGAGTTCTGTGTCCTGGAATTAGGCATTCGCTATATGTGGGTATTCTGTATACTGCGTGTAGCAGATGCAGCATTCGGGAGTTCTATACCCTAAGTGTAGAGAGATGCAGTTTCCAGTAGTTCTGTATGTTGAATGTAGAGAGAAGCTGTTTCCAAGAGTTCTGTAGTCTGAGAGTAGGCATACGCTGTATATGGGATTCCTGTAGCCTGAGTGTAGCCGACGCAGCTTATGGGAGATCTGTAACCTAGAATTAGAGAGACGCAGTTTACCGAAGTTCTGTATCAGAATGTAGGGACAAGCTGTTTCCAAGAATTCTGTAGCCTATGGGCATGTATTCGCTATACGCGGATTTTCTGTATGCTGAATGTGGCAGATGCAGCTTATTGGAGTTCTGTATCGTGCTTGTAGTTCGACACAGTTTGCCAGAGTTCTGTTTTTGGGTGTAGAGAGAAACTGTTTCTAGGAGTTCTGTAGCCTGGCATAAGGCATACGCAGTAATTGGGATTTCTATATCCTGAGTGTAGGAGACGCCGCTTATGGCAGCTCCGCTACCTGGATATAGATAGAAGCAATGTACCGGAGTTCTCTATCCTTTGTGTAGAAAGCAGCTGTTTACTGGAGTTCTGTAGCATGGAATGAGGCATTCGCTATATGCGGGTTTTCTCTATGCTGAGTGTAGGTGACGGCGCTTCTGGGAGCTCTGCTACCTGGATAGAGAGAGAATCAGTTTACCGGAGTTCCTTATCCTTGTTGTAGAGCGGAGCTGTTTCCAGGAGTTCTGTGTCCTGGAATTAGGCATTCGCTATATGTGGGTATTCTGTATACTGCGTGTAGCAGATGCAGCATTCGGGAGTTCTATACCCTAAGTGTAGAGAGATGCAGTTTCCAGTAGTTCTGTATGTTGAATGTAGAGAGAAGCTGTTTCCAAGAGTTCTGTAGTCTGAGAGTAGGCATACGCTGTATATGGGATTCCTGTAGCCTGAGTGTAGCCGACGCAGCTTATGGGAGATCTGTAACCTAGAATTAGAGAGACGCAGTTTAACGAAGTTCTGTATCAGAATGTAGGGACAAGCTGTTTCCAAGAATTCTGTAGCCTATGGGCATGTATTCGCTATACGCGGGTTTTCTGTATGCTGAATGTGGCAGATGCAGCTTATTGGAGTTCTGTATCGTGCTTGTAGTTCGACACAGTTTGCCAGAGTTCTGTTTTTGGGTGTAGAGAGAAACTGTTTCTAGGAGTTCTGTAGCCTGGCATAAGGCATACGCAGTAATTGGGATTTCTATATCCTGAGTGTAGGAGACGCCGCTTATGGCAGCTCCGCTACCTGGATATAGATAGAAGCAATGTACCGGAGTTCTCTATCCTTTGTGTAGAAAGCAGCTGTTTACTGGAGTTCTGTAGCATGGAATGAGGCATTCGCTATATGCGGGTTTTCTCTATGCTGAGTGTAGCAGATGCAGCTTTTGGGAATTCTATACCCTAAGTGTAGAGAGATGCAGTTTCCAGTAGTTCTGTATGATGAATGTAGAGAGAAGCTGTTTCCAAGAGTTCTGTAGTCTGAGAGTAGGCATACGCTCTATATGGGATTCTAGTAGCCTGAGTGTAGCCGATTCAGCTTATGGGAGTTCTGTAACCCTGAATTAGAAAGTTACATTTTAGCGAAGTTCTGTATCAGAGTGTAGGGAGAAGCTGTTTCCAAGAATTCTGCGGCGTATGAGCAGGTATTCGCTATATGCGGGTTTTCTGTATGCTGAGTGTGGCAGACGCAGCTTATGGAAGTTCTGTATCTTGAATGTAGTGAGACACAGTTTGCCAGAGTTCTGTATATGGGTGTAGAGAGAAACTGTTTCCAAGAGTTCTGTAGCCTGGCAAGAGGCATACGCAGTCATTGGGATTTCTGTATCCTGAGTGTGGGAGACGCCGCTTATGGGAGCTCCGCTACCTGGATATAGAGAGAAGCAGTTTACCAGAGTTCTCTATGCTTTGTGTAGAGAGCAGCTGTTTACTGGTGTTTTGTAGCCTGGAATGAGGCATTACATATATGCGGGTTTTCTGTATGCTGAGTGTAGGAGACGCCGCTTGTGGGAGCTCTGCTACCTGGATATAGATAGAAGCAGTTTACTGGAGTTCTCTATGCTTTGTGTAGAGAGCAGCTGTTTACTGGATTTCTGTAGCCTGGAATGAGGCATTCGCTATATGCGGGTTTTCTCTATGCTGAGTGTAGGAGACGCCGCTTCTGGGAGCTCTGCTACCTGGATAGAGAGAGAATCAGTTTACCGGAGTTCCTTATCCTTGTTGTAGAGCGGAGCTGTTTCCAGGAGTTCTGTGTCCTGGAATTAGGCATTCGCTATATGTGGGTATTCTGTATACTGCGTGTAGCAGATGCAGCATTCGGGAGTTCTATACCCTAAGTGTAGAGAGATGCAGTTTCCAGTAGTTCTGTATGTTGAATGTAGAGAGAAGCTGTTTCCAAGAGTTCTGTAGTCTGAGAGTAGGCATACGCTGTATATGGGATTCCTGTAGCCTGAGTGTAGCCGACGCAGCTTATGGGAGATCTGTAACCTAGAATTAGAGAGACGCAGTTTACCGAAGTTCTGTATCAGAATGTAGGACAAGCTGTTTCCAAGAATTCTGTAGCCTATGTATTCGCTATACGCGGGTTTTCTGTATGCTGAATGTGGCAGATGCAGCTTATTGGAGTTCTGTATCGTGCTTGTAGTTCGACACAGTTTGCCAGAGTTCTGTTTTTGGGTGTAGAGAGAAACTGTTTCTAGGAGTTCTGTAGCCTGGCATAAGGCATACGCAGTAATTGGGATTTCTATATCCTGAGTGTAGGAGACGCCGCTTATGGCAGCTCCGCTACGTGGATGTAGATAGAAGCAGTTTACCGGAGTTCTCTATCCTTTGTGTAGAAAGCAGCTGTTTACTGGAGTTCTGTAGCATGGAATGAGGCATTCGCTATATGCGGGTTTTCTCTATGCTGAGTGTAGCAGATGCAGCTTTTGGGAATTCTATACCCTAAGTGTAGAGAGATGCAGTTTCCAGTAGTTCTGTATGTTGAATGTAGAGAGAAGCTGTTTCCAAGAGTTCTGTAGTCTGAGAGTAGGCATACGCTCTATATGGGATTCCAGTAGCCTGAGTGTAGCCGATTCAGCTTATGGGAGTTCTGTAACCCTGAATTAGAAAGTTACATTTTAGCGAAGTTCTGTATCAGAGTGTAGGGAGAAGCTGTTTCCAAGAATTCTGCGGCGTATGAGCAGGTATTCGCTATATGCGGGTTTTCTGTATGCTGAGTGTGGCAGACGCAGCTTATGGAAGTTCTGTATCTTGAATGTAGTGAGACACAGTTTGCCAGAGTTCTGTATATGGGTGTAGAGAGAAACTGTTTCCAAGAGTTCTGTAGCCTGGCAAGAGGCATACGCAGTCATTGGGATTTCTGTATCCTGAGTGTGGGAGACGCCACTTATGGGAGCTCCGCTACCTGGATATAGAGAGAAGCAGTTTACCAGAGTTCTCTATGCTTTGTGTAGAGAGCAGCTGTTTACTGGTGTTTTGTAGCCTGGAATGAGGCATTACATATATGCGGGTTTTCTGTATGCTGAGTGTAGGAGACGCCGCTTGTGGGAGCTCTGCTACCTGGATATAGATAGAAGCAGTTTACTGGAGTTCTCTATGCTTTGTGTAGAGAGCAGCTGTTTACTGGATTTCTGTAGCCTGGAATGAGGCATTCGCTATATGCGGGTTTTCTCTATGCTGAGTGTAGGAGACGCCGCTTCTGGGAGCTCTGCTACCTGGATAGAGAGAGAATCAGTTTACCGGAGTTCCTTATCCTTGTTGTAGAGCGGAGCTGTTTCCAGGAGTTCTGTGTCCTGGAATTAGGCATTCGCTATATGTGGGTATTCTGTATACTGCGTGTAGCAGATGCAGCATTCGGGAGTTCTATACCCTAAGTGTAGAGAGATGCAGTTTCCAGTAGTTCTGTATGTTGAATGTAGAGAGAAGCTGTTTCCAAGAGTTCTGTAGTCTGAGAGTAGGCATACGCTGTATATGGGATTCCTGTAGCCTGAGTGTAGCCGACGCAGCTTATGGGAGATCTGTAACCTAGAATTAGAGAGACGCAGTTTAACGAAGTTCTGTATCAGAATGTAGGACAAGCTGTTTCCAAGAATTCTGTAGCCTATGTATTCGCTATACGCGGGTTTTCTGTATGCTGAATGTGGCAGATGCAGCTTATTGGAGTTCTGTATCGTGCTTGTAGTTCGACACAGTTTGCCAGAGTTCTGTTTTTGGGTGTAGAGAGAAACTGTTTCTAGGAGTTCTGTAGCCTGGCATAAGGCATACGCAGTAATTGGGATTTCTATATCCTGAGTGTAGGAGACGCCGCTTATGGCAGCTCCGCTACGTGGATGTAGATAGAAGCAGTTTACCGGAGTTCTCTATCCTTTGTGTAGAAAGCAGCTGTTTACTGGAGTTCTGTAGCATGGAATGAGGCATTTGCTATATGCGGGTTTTCTCTATGCTGAGTGTAGCAGATGCAGCTTTTGGGAATTCTATACCCTAAGTGTAGAGAGATGCAGTTTCCAGTAGTTCTGTATGTTGAATGTAGAGAGAAGCTGTTTCCAAGAGTTCTGTAGTCTGAGAGTAGGCATACGCTCTATATGGGATTCCAGTAGCCTGAGTGTAGCCGATTCAGCTTATGGGAGTTCTGTAACCCTGAATTAGAAAGTTACATTTTAGCGAAGTTCTGTATCAGAGTGTAGGGAGAAGCTGTTTCCAAGAATTCTGCGGCGTATGAGCAGGTATTCGCTATATGCGGGTTTTCTGTATGCTGAGTGTGGCAGACGCAGCTTATGGAAGTTCTGTATCTTGAATGTAGTGAGACACAGTTTGCCAGAGTTCTGTATATGGGTGTAGAGAGAAACTGTTTCCAAGAGTTCTGTAGCCTGGCAAGAGGCATACGCAGTCATTGGGATTTCTGTATCCTGAGTGTGGGAGACGCCGCTTATGGGAGCTCCGCTACCTGGATATAGAGAGAAGCAGTTTACCAGAGTTCTCTATGCTTTGTGTAGAGAGCAGCTGTTTACTGGTGTTTTGTAGCCTGGAATGAGGCATTACATATATGCGGGTTTTCTGTATGCTGAGTGTAGGAGACGCCGCTTGTGGGAGCTCTGCTACCTGGATATAGATAGAAGCAGTTTACTGGAGTTCTCTATGCTTTGTGTAGAGAGCAGCTGTTTACTGGATTTCTGTAGCCTGGAATGAGGCATTCGCTATATGCGGGTTTTCTCTATGCTGAGTGTAGGAGACGCCGCTTCTGGGAGCTCTGCTACCTGGATAGAGAGAATCAGTTTACCGGAGTTCCTTATCCTTGTTGTAGAGCGGAGCTGTTTCCAGGAGTTCTGTGTCCTGGAATTAGGCATTCGCTATATGTGGGTATTCTGTATGCTGAGTGTAGCACATGCAGCTTTCTGGAGTTCTGTCATCTAAGTGTAGAGAGATGCAGTTTCCAGTAGTTCTGTATGTTGAATGTAGAGAGAAGCTGTTTCCAAGAGTTCTGTAGTCTGAGAGTAGGCATACGCTGTATATGGGATTCCTGTAGCCTGAGTGTAGCCGACGCAGCTTATGGGAGATCTGTAACCTAGAATTAGAGAGTCGCAGTTTAACGAAGTTCTGTATCAGAATGTAGGACAAGCTGTTTCCAAGAATTCTGTAGCCTATGTATTCGCTATACGCGGGTTTTCTGTATGCTGAATGTGGCAGATGCAGCTTATTGGAGTTCTGTATCGTGCTTGTAGTTCGACACAGTTTGCCAGAGTTCTGTTTTTGGGTGTAGAGAGAAACTGTTTCTAGGAGTTCTGTAGCCTGGCATAAGGCATACGCAGTAATTGGGATTTCTATATCCTGAGTGTAGGAGACGCCGCTTATGGCAGCTCCGCTACGTGGATGTAGATAGAAGCAGTTTACCGGAGTTCTCTATCCTTTGTGTAGAAAGCAGCTGTTTACTGGAGTTCTGTAGCATGGAATGAGGCATTCGCTATATGCGGGTTTTCTCTACGCTGAGTGTAGCAGATGCAGCTTTTGGGAATTCTATACCCTAAGTGTAGAGAGATGCAGTTTCCAGTAGTTCTGTATGTTGAATGTAGAGAGAAGCTGTTTCCAAGAGTTCTGTAGTCTGAGAGTAGGCATACGCTGTATATGGGATTCCAGTAGCCTGAGTGTAGCCGATTCAGCTTATGGGAGTTCTGTAACCCTGAATTAGAAAGTTACATTTTAGCGAAGTTCTGTATCAGAGTGTAGGGAGAAGCTGTTTCCAAGAATTCTGCGGCGTATGAGCAGGTATTCGCTATATGCGGGTTTTCTGTATGCTGAGTGTGGCAGACGCAGCTTATGGAAGTTCTGTATCTTGAATGTAGTGAGACACAGTTTGCCAGAGTTCTGTATATGGGTGTAGAGAGAAACTGTTTCCAAGAGTTCTGTAGCCTGGCAAGAGGCATACGCAGTCATTGGGATTTCTGTATCCTGAGTGTGGGAGACGCCGCTTATGGGAGCTCCGCTACCTGGATATAGAGAGAAGCAGTTTACCAGAGTTCTCTATGCTTTGTGTAGAGAGCAGCTGTTTACTGGTGTTTTGTAGCCTGGAATGAGGCATTACATATATGCGGGTTTTCTGTATGCTGAGTGTAGGAGACGCCGCTTGTGGGAGCTCTGCTACCTGGATATAGATAGAAGCAGTTTACTGGAGTTCTCTATGCTTTGTGTAGAGAGCAGCTGTTTACTGGATTTCTGTAGCCTGGAATGAGGCATTCGCTATATGCGGGTTTTCTCTATGCTGAGTGTAGGAGACGCCGCTTCTGGGAGCTCTGCTACCTGGATAGAGAGAGAATCAGTTTACCGGAGTTCCTTATCCTTGTTGTAGAGCGGAGCTGTTTCCAGGAGTTCTGTGTCCTGGAATTAGGCATTCGCTATATGTGGGTATTCTGTATACTGCGTGTAGCAGATGCAGCATTCGGGAGTTCTATACCCTAAGTGTAGAGAGATGCAGTTTCCAGTAGTTCTGTATGTTGAATGTAGAGAGAAGCTGTTTCCAAGAGTTCTGTAGTCTGAGAGTAGGCATACGCTGTATATGGGATTCCTGTAGCCTGAGTGTAGCCGACGCAGCTTATGGGAGATCTGTAACCTAGAATTAGAGAGACGCAGTTTAACGAAGTTCTGTATCAGAATGTAGGACAAGCTGTTTCCAAGAATTCTGTAGCCTATGTATTCGCTATACGCGGGTTTTCTGTATGCTGAATGTGGCAGATGCAGCTTATTGGAGTTCTGTATCGTGCTTGTAGTTCGACACAGTTTGCCAGAGTTCTGTTTTTGGGTGTAGAGAGAAACTGTTTCTAGGAGTTCTGTAGCCTGGCATAAGGCATACGCAGTAATTGGGATTTCTATATCCTGAGTGTAGGAGACGCCGCTTATGGCAGCTCCGCTACGTGGATGTAGATAGAAGCAGTTTACCGGAGTTCTCTATCCTTTGTGTAGAAAGCAGCTGTTTACTGGAGTTCTGTAGCATGGAATGAGGCATTTGCTATATGCGGGTTTTCTCTATGCTGAGTGTAGCAGATGCAGCTTTTGGGAATTCTATACCCTAAGTGTAGAGAGATGCAGTTTCCAGTAGTTCTGTATGTTGAATGTAGAGAGAAGCTGTTTCCAAGAGTTCTGTAGTCTGAGAGTAGGCATACGCTGTATATGGGATTCCAGTAGCCTGAGTGTAGCCGATTCAGCTTATGGGAGTTCTGTAACCCTGAATTAGAAAGTTACATTTTAGCGAAGTTCTGTATCAGAGTGTAGGGAGAAGCTGTTTCCAAGAATTCTGCGGCGTATGAGCAGGTATTCGCTATATGCGGGTTTTCTGTATGCTGAGTGTGGCAGACGCAGCTTATGGAAGTTCTGTATCTTGAATGTAGTGAGACACAGTTTGCCAGAGTTCTGTATATGGGTGTAGAGAGAAACTGTTTCCAAGAGTTCTGTAGCCTGGCAAGAGGCATACGCAGTCATTGGGATTTCTGTATCCTGAGTGTGGGAGACGCCGCTTATGGGAGCTCCGCTACCTGGATATAGAGAGAAGCAGTTTACCAGAGTTCTCTATGCTTTGTGTAGAGAGCAGCTGTTTACTGGTGTTTTGTAGCCTGGAATGAGGCATTACATATATGCGGGTTTTCTGTATGCTGAGTGTAGGAGACGCCGCTTGTGGGAGCTCTGCTACCTGGATATAGATAGAAGCAGTTTACTGGAGTTCTCTATGCTTTGTGTAGAGAGCAGCTGTTTACTGGATTTCTGTAGCCTGGAATGAGGCATTCGCTATATGCGGGTTTTCTCTATGCTGAGTGTAGGAGACGCCGCTTCTGGGAGCTCTGCTACCTGGATAGAGAGAATCAGTTTACCGGAGTTCCTTATCCTTGTTGTAGAGCGGAGCTGTTTCCAGGAGTTCTGTGTCCTGGAATTAGGCATTCGCTATATGTGGGTATTCTGTATGCTGAGTGTAGCAGATGCAGCATTCGGGAGTTCTGTCATCTAAGTGTAGAGAGATGCAGTTTCCAGTAGTTCTGTATGTTGAATGTAGAGAGAAGCTGTTTCCAAGAGTTCTGTAGTCTGAGAGTAGGCATACGCTGTATATGGGATTCCTGTAGCCTGAGTGTAGCCGACGCAGCTTATGGGAGATCTGTAACCTAGAATTAGAGAGACGCAGTTTAACGAAGTTCTGTATCAGAATGTAGGGACAAGCTGTTTCCAAGAATTCTGTAGCCTATGGGCATGTATTCGCTATACGCGGGTTTTCTGTATGCTGAATGTGGCAGATGCAGCTTATTGGAGTTCTGTATCATGCTTGTAGTTCGACACAGTTTGCCAGAGTTCTGTTTTTGGGTGTAGAGAGAAACTGTTTCTAGGAGTTCTGTAGCCTGGCATAAGGCATACGCAGTAATTGGGATTTCTATATCCTGAG
Source organism: Lepus europaeus (assembly GCF_033115175.1). Taxonomy (NCBI): domain Eukaryota; kingdom Metazoa; phylum Chordata; class Mammalia; order Lagomorpha; family Leporidae; genus Lepus; species Lepus europaeus. The sequence continues at coordinate 1,513,810 of NW_026909254.1, forward strand.
TGTAGGAGACGCCGCTTATGGCAGCTCCGCTACGTGGATGTAGATAGAAGCAGTTTACCGGAGTTCTCTATCCTTTGTGTAGAAAGCAGCTGTTTACTGGAGTTCTGTAGCATGGAATGAGGCATTCGCTATATGCAGGTTTTCTCTATGCTGAGTGTAGGAGACGGCGCTTATGGAAGCTCTGCTACCTGGATATAGAGAGAAGCGTTTTACCGGAGTTCCCTATCCTTGTTGTAGTGAGGAGCTGATTCCAGGAGTTCTATATCCTGGAATTAGGCATTCGCTGTATGTGGGTATTCTGTATGCTGAGTGTAGCACATGCAGCTTTCTGGAGTTCTGTCATCTAAGTGTAGAGAGATGCAGTTTCCAGGAGTTCTGTATGTTGAATGTAGAGAGAAGCTGTTTCCAAGAGTTCTGTAGTCTGAGAGTAGGCATACGCTGTATATGGGATTCCAGTAGCCTGAGTGTAGCCGATTCAGCTTATGGGAGTTCTGTAACCCTGAATTAGAAAGTTACATTTTAGCGAAGTTCTGTATCAGAGTGTAGGGAGAAGCTGTTTCCAAGAATTCTGCGGCGTATGAGCAGGTATTCGCTATATGCGGGTTTTCTGTATGCTGAGTGTGGCAGACGCAGCTTATGGAAGTTCTGTATCTTGAATGTAGTGAGACACAGTTTGCCAGAGTTCTGTATATGGGTGTAGAGAGAAACTGTTTCCAAGAGTTCTGTAGCCTGGCAAGAGGCATACGCAGTCATTGGGATTTCTGTATCCTGAGTGTGGGAGACGCCGCTTATGGGAGCTCCGCTACCTGGATATAGAGAGAAGCAGTTTACCAGAGTTCTCTATGCTTTGTGTAGAGAGCAGCTGTTTACTGGTGTTTTGTAGCCTGGAATGAGGCATTACATATATGCGGGTTTTCTGTATGCTGAGTGTAGGAGACGCCGCTTGTGGGAGCTCTGCTACCTGGATATAGATAGAAGCAGTTTACTGGAGTTCTCTATGCTTTGTGTAGAGAGCAGCTGTTTACTGGATTTCTGTAGCCTGGAATGAGGCATTCGCTATATGCGGGTTTTCTCTATGCTGAGTGTAGGAGACGCCGCTTCTGGGAGCTCTGCTACCTGGATAGAGAGAGAATCAGTTTACCGGAGTTCCTTATCCTTGTTGTAGAGCGGAGCTGTTTCCAGGAGTTCTGTGTCCTGGAATTAGGCATTCGCTATATGTGGGTATTCTGTATACTGCGTGTAGCAGATGCAGCATTCGGGAGTTCTATACCCTAAGTGTAGAGAGATGCAGTTTCCAGTAGTTCTGTATGTTGAATGTAGAGAGAAGCTGTTTCCAAGAGTTCTGTAGTCTGAGAGTAGGCATACGCTGTATATGGGATTCCTGTAGCCTGAGTGTAGCCGACGCAGCTTATGGGAGATCTGTAACCTAGAATTAGAGAGACGCAGTTTACCGAAGTTCTGTATCAGAATGTAGGGACAAGCTGTTTCCAAGAATTCTGTAGCCTATGGGCATGTATTCGCTATACGCGGATTTTCTGTATGCTGAATGTGGCAGATGCAGCTTATTGGAGTTCTGTATCGTGCTTGTAGTTCGACACAGTTTGCCAGAGTTCTGTTTTTGGGTGTAGAGAGAAACTGTTTCTAGGAGTTCTGTAGCCTGGCATAAGGCATACGCAGTAATTGGGATTTCTATATCCTGAGTGTAGGAGACGCCGCTTATGGCAGCTCCGCTACCTGGATATAGATAGAAGCAATGTACCGGAGTTCTCTATCCTTTGTGTAGAAAGCAGCTGTTTACTGGAGTTCTGTAGCATGGAATGAGGCATTCGCTATATGCGGGTTTTCTCTATGCTGAGTGTAGGTGACGGCGCTTCTGGGAGCTCTGCTACCTGGATAGAGAGAGAATCAGTTTACCGGAGTTCCTTATCCTTGTTGTAGAGCGGAGCTGTTTCCAGGAGTTCTGTGTCCTGGAATTAGGCATTCGCTATATGTGGGTATTCTGTATACTGCGTGTAGCAGATGCAGCATTCGGGAGTTCTATACCCTAAGTGTAGAGAGATGCAGTTTCCAGTAGTTCTGTATGTTGAATGTAGAGAGAAGCTGTTTCCAAGAGTTCTGTAGTCTGAGAGTAGGCATACGCTGTATATGGGATTCCTGTAGCCTGAGTGTAGCCGACGCAGCTTATGGGAGATCTGTAACCTAGAATTAGAGAGACGCAGTTTACTGAAGTTCTGTATCAGAATGTAGGGACAAGCTGTTTCCAAGAATTCTGTAGCCTATGGGCATGTATTCGCTATACGCGGGTTTTCTGTATGCTGAATGTGGCAGATGCAGCTTATTGGAGTTCTGTATCATGCTTGTAGTTCGACACAGTTTGCCAGAGTTCTGTTTTTGGGTGTAGAGAGAAACTGTTTCTAGGAGTTCTGTAGCCTGGCATAAGGCATACGCAGTAATTGGGATTTCTATATCCTGAGTGTAGGAGACGCCGCTTATGGCAGCTCCGCTACCTGGATATAGATAGAAGCAATGTACCGGAGTTCTCTATCCTTTGTGTAGAAAGCAGCTGTTTACTGGAGTTCTGTAGCATGGAATGAGGCATTCGCTATATGCGGGTTTTCTCTATGCTGAGTGTAGCAGATGCAGCTTTTGGGAATTCTATACCCTAAGTGTAGAGAGATGCAGTTTCCAGTAGTTCTGTATGATGAATGTAGAGAGAAGCTGTTTCCAAGAGTTCTGTAGTCTGAGAGTAGGCATACGCTCTATATGGGATTCTAGTAGCCTGAGTGTAGCCGATTCAGCTTATGGGAGTTCTGTAACCCTGAATTAGAAAGTTACATTTTAGCGAAGTTCTGTATCAGAGTGTAGGGAGAAGCTGTTTCCAAGAATTCTGCGGCGTATGAGCAGGTATTCGCTATATGCGGGTTTTCTGTATGCTGAGTGTGGCAGACGCAGCTTATGGAAGTTCTGTATCTTGAATGTAGTGAGACACAGTTTGCCAGAGTTCTGTATATGGGTGTAGAGAGAAACTGTTTCCAAGAGTTCTGTAGCCTGGCAAGAGGCATACGCAGTCATTGGGATTTCTGTATCCTGAGTGTGGGAGACGCCACTTATGGGAGCTCCGCTACCTGGATATAGAGAGAAGCAGTTTACCAGAGTTCTCTATGCTTTGTGTAGAGAGCAGCTGTTTACTGGTGTTTTGTAGCCTGGAATGAGGCATTACATATATGCGGGTTTTCTGTATGCTGAGTGTAGGAGACGCCGCTTGTGGGAGCTCTGCTACCTGGATATAGATAGAAGCAGTTTACTGGAGTTCTCTATGCTTTGTGTAGAGAGCAGCTGTTTACTGGATTTCTGTAGCCTGGAATGAGGCATTCGCTATATGCGGGTTTTCTCTATGCTGAGTGTAGGAGACGCCGCTTCTGGGAGCTCTGCTCCCTGGATAGAGAGAGAATCAGTTTACCGGAGTTCCTTATCCTTGTTGTAGAGCGGAGCTGTTTCCAGGAGTTCTGTGTCCTGGAATTAGGCATTCGCTATATGTGGGTATTCTGTATACTGCGTGTAGCAGATGCAGCATTCGGGAGTTCTATACCCTAAGTGTAGAGAGATGCAGTTTCCAGTAGTTCTGTATGTTGAATGTAGAGAGAAGCTGTTTCCAAGAGTTCTGTAGTCTGAGAGTAGGCATACGCTGTATATGGGATTCCTGTAGCCTGAGTGTAGCCGACGCAGCTTATGGGAGATCTGTAACCTAGAATTAGAGAGACGCAGTTTAACGAAGTTCTGTATCAGAATGTAGGACAAGCTGTTCCCAAGAATTCTGTAGCCTATGTATTCGCTATACGCGGGTTTTCTGTATGCTGAATGTGGCAGATGCAGCTTATTGGAGTTCTGTATCGTGCTTGTAGTTCGGCACTGTTTGCCAGAGTTCTGTTTTTGGGTGTAGAGAGAAACTGTTTCTAGGAGTTCTGTAGCCTGGCATAAGGCATACGCAGTAATTGGGATTTCTATATCCTGAGTGTAGGAGACGCCGCTTATGGCAGCTCCGCTACCTGGATATAGATAGAAGCAATGTACCGGAGTTCTCTATCCTTTGTGTAGAAAGCAGCTGTTTACTGGAGTTCTGTAGCATGGAATGAGGCATTCGCTATATGCGGGTTTTCTCTATGCTGAGTGTAGGTGACGGCGCTTCTGGGAGCTCTGCTACCTGGATAGAGAGAGAATCAGTTTACCGGAGTTCCTTATCCTTGTTGTAGAGCGGAGCTGTTTCCAGGAGTTCTGTGTCCTGGAATTAGGCATTCGCTATATGTGGGTATTCTGTATACTGCGTGTAGCAGATGCAGCATTCGGGAGTTCTATACCCTAAGTGTAGAGAGATGCAGTTTCCAGTAGTTCTGTATGTTGAATGTAGAGAGAAGCTGTTTCCAAGAGTTCTGTAGTCTGAGAGTAGGCATACGCTGTATATGGGATTCCTGTAGCCTGAGTGTAGCCGACGCAGCTTATGGGAGATCTGTAACCTAGAATTAGAGAGACGCAGTTTACTGAAGTTCTGTATCAGAATGTAGGGACAAGCTGTTTCCAAGAATTCTGTAGCCTATGGGCATGTATTCGCTATACGCGGGTTTTCTGTATGCTGAATGTGGCAGATGCAGCTTATTGGAGTTCTGTATCATGCTTGTAGTTCGACACAGTTTGCCAGAGTTCTGTTTTTGGGTGTAGAGAGAAACTGTTTCTAGGAGTTCTGTAGCCTGGCATAAGGCATACGCAGTAATTGGGATTTCTATATCCTGAGTGTAGGAGACGCCGCTTATGGCAGCTCCGCTACCTGGATATAGATAGAAGCAATGTACCGGAGTTCTCTATCCTTTGTGTAGAAAGCAGCTGTTTACTGGAGTTCTGTAGCATGGAATGAGGCATTCGCTATATGCGGGTTTTCTCTATGCTGAGTGTAGCAGATGCAGCTTTTGGGAATTCTATACCCTAAGTGTAGAGAGATGCAGTTTCCAGTAGTTCTGTATGATGAATGTAGAGAGAAGCTGTTTCCAAGAGTTCTGTAGTCTGAGAGTAGGCATACGCTCTATATGGGATTCTAGTAGCCTGAGTGTAGCCGATTCAGCTTATGGGAGTTCTGTAACCCTGAATTAGAAAGTTACATTTTAGCGAAGTTCTGTATCAGAGTGTAGGGAGAAGCTGTTTCCAAGAATTCTGCGGCGTATGAGCAGGTATTCGCTATATGCGGGTTTTCTGTATGCTGAGTGTGGCAGACGCAGCTTATGGAAGTTCTGTATCTTGAATGTAGTGAGACACAGTTTGCCAGAGTTCTGTATATGGGTGTAGAGAGAAACTGTTTCCAAGAGTTCTGTAGCCTGGCAAGAGGCATACGCAGTCATTGGGATTTCTGTATCCTGAGTGTGGGAGACGCCACTTATGGGAGCTCCGCTACCTGGATATAGAGAGAAGCAGTTTACCAGAGTTCTCTATGCTTTGTGTAGAGAGCAGCTGTTTACTGGTGTTTTGTAGCCTGGAATGAGGCATTACATATATGCGGGTTTTCTGTATGCTGAGTGTAGGAGACGCCGCTTGTGGGAGCTCTGCTACCTGGATATAGATAGAAGCAGTTTACTGGAGTTCTCTATGCTTTGTGTAGAGAGCAGCTGTTTACTGGATTTCTGTAGCCTGGAATGAGGCATTCGCTATATGCGGGTTTTCTCTATGCTGAGTGTAGGAGACGCCGCTTCTGGGAGCTCTGCTACCTGGATAGAGAGAGAATCAGTTTACCGGAGTTCCTTATCCTTGTTGTAGAGCGGAGCTGTTTCCAGGAGTTCTGTGTCCTGGAATTAGGCATTCGCTATATGTGGGTATTCTGTATACTGCGTGTAGCAGATGCAGCATTCGGGAGTTCTATACCCTAAGTGTAGAGAGATGCAGTTTCCAGTAGTTCTGTATGTTGAATGTAGAGAGAAGCTGTTTCCAAGAGTTCTGTAGTCTGAGAGTAGGCATACGCTGTATATGGGATTCCTGTAGCCTGAGTGTAGCCGACGCAGCTTATGGGAGATCTGTAACCTAGAATTAGAGAGACGCAGTTTAACGAAGTTCTGTATCAGAATGTAGGACAAGCTGTTTCCAAGAATTCTGTAGCCTATGTATTCGCTATACGCGGGTTTTCTGTATGCTGAATGTGGCAGATGCAGCTTATTGGAGTTCTGTATCGTGCTTGTAGTTCGGCACTGTTTGCCAGAGTTCTGTTTTTGGGTGTAGAGAGAAACTGTTTCTAGGAGTTCTGTAGCCTGGCATAAGGCATACGCAGTAATTGGGATTTCTATATCCTGAGTGTAGGAGACGCCGCTTATGGCAGCTCCGCTACCTGGATATAGATAGAAGCAGTGTACCGGAGTTCTCTATCCTTTGTGTAGAAAGCAGCTGTTTACTGGAGTTCTGTAGCATGGAATGAGGCATTCGCTATATGCGGGTTTTCTCTATGCTGAGTGTAGCAGATGCAGCTTTTGGGAATTCTATACCCTAAGTGTAGAGAGATGCAGTTTCCAGTAGTTCTGTATGTTGAATGTAGAGAGAAGCTGTTTCCAAGAGTTCTGTAGTCTGAGAGTAGGCATACGCTCTATATGGGATTCCAGTAGCCTGAGTGTAGCCGATTCAGCTTATGGGAGTTCTGTAACCCTGAATTAGAAAGTTACATTTTAGCGAAGTTCTGTATCAGAGTGTAGGGAGAAGCTGTTTCCAAGAATTCTGCGGCGTATGAGCAGGTATTCGCTATATGCGGGTTTTCTGTATGCTGAGTGTGGCAGACGCAGCTTATGGAAGTTCTGTATCTTGAATGTAGTGAGACACAGTTTGCCAGAGTTCTGTATATGGGTGTAGAGAGAAACTGTTTCCAAGAGTTCTGTAGCCTGGCAAGAGGCATACGCAGTCATTGGGATTTCTGTATCCTGAGTGTGGGAGACGCCGCTTATGGGAGCTCCGCTACCTGGATATAGAGAGAAGCAGTTTACCAGAGTTCTCTATGCTTTGTGTAGAGAGCAGCTGTTTACTGGTGTTTTGTAGCCTGGAATGAGGCATTACATATATGCGGGTTTTCTGTATGCTGAGTGTAGGAGACGCCGCTTGTGGGAGCTCTGCTACCTGGATATAGATAGAAGCAGTTTACTGGAGTTCTCTATGCTTCGTGTAGAAAGCAGCTGTTTACTGGATTTCTGTAGCCTGGAATGAGGCATTCGCTATATGCGGGTTTTCTCTATGCTGAGTGTAGGTGACGGCGCTTCTGGGAGCTCTGCTACCTGGATAGAGAGAGAATCAGTTTACCGGAGTTCCTTATCCTTGTTGTAGAGCGGAGCTGTTTCCAGGAGTTCTGTGTCCTGGAATTAGGCATTCGCTATATGTGGGTATTCTGTATACTGCGTGTAGCAGATGCAGCATTCGGGAGTTCTATACCCTAAGTGTAGAGAGATGCAGTTTCCAGTAGTTCTGTATGTTGAATGTAGAGAGAAGCTGTTTCCAAGAGTTCTGTAGTCTGAGAGTAGGCATACGCTGTATATGGGATTCCAGTAGCCTGAGTGTAGCCGACGCAGCTTATGGGAGATCTGTAACCTAGAATTAGAGAGACGCAGTTTACCGAAGTTCTGCATCAGAATGTAGGGACAAGCTGTTTCCAAGAATTCTGTAGCCTATGGGCATGTATTCGCTATACGCGGGTTTTCTGTATGCTGAGTGTGGCAGATGCAGCTTATTGGAGTTCTGTATCATGCTTGTAGTTCGACACAGTTTGCCAGAGTTCTGTTTTTGGGTGTAGAGAGAAACTGTTTCTAGGAGTTCCTTAGCCTGGCATAAGGCATACGCAGTAATTGGGATTTCTATATCCTGAGTGTAGGAGATGCCGCTTATGGCAGCTCCGCAACGTGGATGTAGATAGAAGCAGTTTACCGGAGTTCTCTATCCTTTGTGTAGAAAGCAGCTGTTTACTGGAGTTCTGTAGCATGGAATGAAGCATTCGCTATATGCAGGTTTTCTCTATGCTGAGTGTAGGAGACGGCGCTTATGGAAGCTCTGCTACCTGGATATAGAGAGAAGCGTTTTACCGGAGTTCCCTATCCTTGTTGTAGAGAGGAGCTGATTCCAGGAGTTCTATATCCTGGAATTAGGCATTCGCTGTATGTGGGTATTCTGTATGCTGAGTGTAGCACATGCAGCTTTCTGGAGTTCTGTCATCTAAGTGTAGAGAGATGCAGTTTCCAGGAGTTCTGTATGTTGAATGTAGAGAGAAGCTGTTTCCAAGAGTTCTGTAGTCTGAGAGTAGGCATACGCTGTATATGGGATTCCAGTAGCCTGAGTGTAGCCGATTCAGCTTATGGGAGTTCTGTAACCCTGAATTAGAAAGTTACATTTTAGCGAAGTTCTGTATCAGAGTGTAGGGAGAAGCTGTTTCCAAGAATTCTGCGGCGTATGAGCAGGTATTCGCTATATGCGGGTTTTCTGTATGCTGAGTGTGGCAGACGCAGCTTATGGAAGTTCTGTATCTTGAATGTAGTGAGACACAGTTTGCCAGAGTTCTGTATATGGGTGTAGAGAGAAACTGTTTCCAAGAGTTCTGTAGCCTGGCAAGAGGCATACGCAGTCATTGGGATTTCTGTATCCTGAGTGTGGGAGACGCCGCTTATGGGAGCTCCGCTACCTGGATATAGAGAGAAGCAGTTTACCAGAGTTCTCTATGCTTTGTGTAGAGAGCAGCTGTTTACTGGTGTTTTGTAGCCTGGAATGAGGCATTACATATATGCGGGTTTTCTGTATGCTGAGTGTAGGAGACGCCGCTTGTGGGAGCTCTGCTACCTGGATATAGATAGAAGCAGTTTACTGGAGTTCTCTATGCTTTGTGTAGAAAGCAGCTGTTTACTGGATTTCTGTAGCCTGGAATGAGGCATTCGCTATATGCGGGTTTTCTCTATGCTGAGTGTAGGTGACGGCGCTTCTGGGAGCTCTGCTACCTGGATAGAGAGAGAATCAGTTTACCGGAGTTCCTTATCCTTGTTGTAGAGCGGAGCTGTTTCCAGGAGTTCTGTGTCCTGGAATTAGGCATTCGCTATATGTGGGTATTCTGTATACTGCGTGTAGCAGATGCAGCATTCGGGAGTTCTATACCCTAAGTGTAGAGAGATGCAGTTTCCAGTAGTTCTGTATGTTGAATGTAGAGAGAAGCTGTTTCCAAGAGTTCTGTAGTCTGAGAGTAGGCATACGCTGTATATGGGATTCCAGTAGCCTGAGTGTAGCCGACGCAGCTTATGGGAGATCTGTAACCTAGAATTAGAGAGACGCAGTTTAATGAAGTTCTGTATCAGAATGTAGGGACAAGCTGTTTCCAAGAATTCTGTAGCCTATGGGCATGTATTCGCTATACGCGGGTTTTCTGTATGCTGAGTGTGGCAGATGCAGCTTATTGGAGTTCTGTATCATGCTTGTAGTTCGACACAGTTTGCCAGAGTTCTGTTTTTGGGTGTAGAGAGAAACTGTTTCTAGGAGTTCTGTAGCCTGGCATAAGGCATACGCAGTAATTGGGATTTCTATATCCTGAGTGTAGGAGACGCCGCTTATGGCAGCTCCGCTACGTGGATGTAGATAGAAGCAGTTTACCGGAGTTCTCTATCCTTTGTGTAGAAAGCAGCTGTTTACTGGAGTTCTGTAGCATGGAATGAGGCATTCGCTATATGCAGGTTTTCTCTATGCTGAGTGTAGGAGACGGCGCTTATGGAAGCTCTGCTACCTGGATATAGAGAGAAGCGTTTTACCGGAGTTCCCTATCCTTGTTGTAGAGAGGAGCTGATTCCAGGAGTTCTATATCCTGGAATTAGGCATTCGCTGTATGTGGGTATTCTGTATGCTGAGTGTAGCACATGCAGCTTTCTGGAGTTCTGTCATCTAAGTGTAGAGAGATGCAGTTTCCAGGAGTTCTGTATGTTGAATGTAGAGAGAAGCTGTTTCCAAGAGTTCTGTAGTCTGAGAGTAGGCATACGCTCTATATGGGATTCCAGTAGCCTGAGTGTAGCCGATTCAGCTTATGGGAGTTCTGTAACCCTGAATTAGAAAGTTACATTTTAGCGAAGTTCTGTATCAGAGTGTAGGGAGAAGCTGTTTCCAAGAATTCTGCAGCGTATGAGCAGGTATTCGCTATATGCGGGTTTTCTGTATGCTGAGTGTGGCAGACGCAGCTTATGGAAGTTCTGTATCTTGAATGTAGTGAGACACAGTTTGCCAGAGTTCTGTATATGGGTGTATAGAGAAACTGTTTCCAAGAGTTCTGTAGCCTGGAAAGAGGCATACGCAGTCATTGGGATTTCTGTATCCTGAGTGTGGGAGACGCCGCTTATGGGAGCTCCGCTACCTGGATATAGAGAGAAGCAGTTTACCAGAGTTCTCTATGCTTTGTGTAGAGAGCAGCTGTTTACTGGTGTTTTGTAGCCTGGAATGAGGCATTACATATATGCGGGTTTTCTGTATGCTGAGTGTAGGAGACGCCGCTTGTGGGAGCTCTGCTACCTGGATATAGATAGAAGCAGTTTACTGGAGTTCTCTATGCTTTGTGTAGAAAGCAGCTGTTTACTGGATTTCTGTAGCCTGGAATGAGGCATTCGCTATATGCGGGTTTTCTCTATGCTGAGTGTAGGTGACGGCGCTTCTGGGAGCTCTGCTACCTGGATAGAGAGAGAATCAGTTTACCGGAGTTCCTTATCCTTGTTGTAGAGCGGAGCTGTTTCCAGGAGTTCTGTGTCCTGGAATTAGGCATTCGCTATATGTGGGTATTCTGTATACTGCGTGTAGCAGATGCAGCATTCGGGAGTTTTATACCCTAAGTGTAGAGAGATGCAGTTTCCAGTAGTTCTGTATGTTGAATGTAGAGAGAAGCTGTTTCCAAGAGTTCTGTAGTCTGAGAGTAGGCATACGCTGTATATGGGATTCCAGTAGCCTGAGTGTAGCCGACGCAGCTTATGGGAGATCTGTAACCTAGAATTAGAGAGACGCAGTTTAACGAAGTTCTGTATCAGAATGTAGGGACAAGCTGTTTCCAAGAATTCTGTAGCCTATGGGCATGTATTCGCTATACGCGGGTTTTCTGTATGCTGAGTGTGGCAGATGCAGCTTATTGGAGTTCTGTATCATGCTTGTAGTTCGACACAGTTTGCCAGAGTTCTGTTTTTGGGTGTAGAGAGAAACTGTTTCTAGGAGTTCTGTAGCCTGGCATAAGGCATACGCAGTAATTGGGATTTCTATATCCTGAGTGTAGGAGACGCCGCTTATGGCAGCTCCGCTACGTGGATGTAGATAGAAGCAGTTTACCGGAGTTCTCTATCCTTTGTGTAGAAAGCAGCTGTTTACTGGAGTTCTGTAGCATGGAATGAGGCATTCGCTATATGCAGGTTTTCTCTATGCTGAGTGTAGGAGACGGCGCTTATGGAAGCTCTGCTACCTGGATATAGAGAGAAGCGTTTTACCGGAGTTCCCTATCCTTGTTGTAGAGAGGAGCTGATTCCAGGAGTTCTATATCCTGGAATTAGGCATTCGCTGTATGTGGGTATTCTGTATACTGCGTGTAGCAGATGCAGCATTCGGGAGTTCTATACCCTAAGTGTAGAGAGATGCAGTTTCCAGTAGTTCTGTATGTTGAATGTAGAGAGAAGCTGTTTCCAAGAGTTCTGTAGTCTGAGAGTAGGCATACGCTCTATATGGGATTCCAGTAGCCTGAGTGTAGCCGATTCAGCTTATGGGAGTTCTGTAACCCTGAATTAGAAAGTTACATTTTAGCGAAGTTCTGTATCAGAGTGTAGGGAGAAGCTGTTTCCAAGAATTCTGCGGCGTATGAGCAGGTATTCGCTATATGCGGGTTTTCTGTATGCTGAGTGTGGCAGACGCAGCTTATGGAAGTTCTGTATCTTGAATGTAGTGAGACACAGTTTGCCAGAGTTCTGTATATGGGTGTAGAGAGAAACTGTTTCCAAGAGTTCTGTAGCCTGGCAAGAGGCATACGCAGTCATTGGGATTTCTGTATCCTGAGTGTGGGAGACGCCGCTTATGGGAGCTCCGCTACCTGGATATAGAGAGAAGCAGTTTACCAGAGTTCTCTATGCTTTGTGTAGAGAGCAGCTGTTTACTGGTGTTTTGTAGCCTGGAATGAGGCATTACATATATGCGGGTTTTCTGTATGCTGAGTGTAGGAGACGCCGCTTGTGGGAGCTCTGCTACCTGGATATAGATAGAAGCAGTTTACTGGAGTTCTCTATGCTTTGTGTAGAAAGCAGCTGTTTACTGGATTTCTGTAGCCTGGAATGAGGCATTCGCTATATGCGGGTTTTCTCTATGCTGAGTGTAGGTGACGGCGCTTCTGGGAGCTCTGCTACCTGGATAGAGAGAGAATCAGTTTACCGGAGTTCCTTATCCTTGTTGTAGAGCGGAGCTGTTTCCAGGAGTTCTGTGTCCTGGAATTAGGCATTCGCTATATGTGGGTATTCTGTATACTGCGTGTAGCAGATGCAGCATTCGGGAGTTCTATACCCTAAGTGTAGAGAGATGCAGTTTCCAGTAGTTCTGTATGTTGAATGTAGAGAGAAGCTGTTTCCAAGAGTTCTGTAGTCTGAGAGTAGGCATACGCTGTATATGGGATTCCTGTAGCCTGAGTGTAGCCGACGCAGCTTATGGGAGATCTGTAACCTAGAATTAGAGAGACGCAGTTTACCGAAGTTCTGTATCAGAATGTAGGACAAGCTGTTTCCAAGAATTCTGTAGCCTATGTATTCGCTATACGCGGGTTTTCTGTATGCTGAATGTGGCAGATGCAGCTTATTGGAGTTCTGTATCGTGCTTGTAGTTCGACACAGTTTGCCAGAGTTCTGTTTTTGGGTGTAGAGAGAAACTGTTTCTAGGAGTTCTGTAGCCTGGCATAAGGCATACGCAGTAATTGGGATTTCTATATCCTGAGTGTAGAAGACGCCGCTTATGGCAGCTCTGCTACGTGGATGTAGATAGAAGCAGTTTACCGGAGTTCTCTATCCTTTGTGTAGAAAGCAGCTGTTTACTGGAGTTCTGTAGCATGGAATGAGGCATTCGCTATATGTGGGTTTTCTCTATGCTGAGTGTAGCAGATGCAGCTTTTGGGAATTCTATACCCTAAGTGTAGAGAGATGCAGTTTCCAGTAGTTCTGTATGTTGAATGTAGAGAGAAGCTGTTTCCAAGAGTTCTGTAGTCTGAGAGTAGGCATACGCTGTATATGGGATTCCAGTAGCCTGAGTGTAGCCGATTCAGCTTATGGGAGTTCTGTAACCCTGAATTAGAAAGTTACATTTTAGCGAAGTTCTGTATCAGAGTGTAGGGAGAAGCTGTTTCCAAGAATTCTGCGGCGTATGAGCAGGTATTCGCTATATGCGGGTTTTCTGTATGCTGAGTGTGGCAGACGCAGCTTATGGAAGTTCTGTATCTTGAATGTAGTGAGACACAGTTTGCCAGAGTTCTGTATATGGGTGTAGAGAGAAACTGTTTCCAAGAGTTCTGTAGCCTGGCAAGAGGCATACGCAGTCATTGGGATTTCTGTATCCTGAGTGTGGGAGACGCCGCTTATGGGAGCTCCGCTACCTGGATATAGAGAGAAGCAGTTTACCAGAGTTCTCTATGCTTTGTGTAGAGAGCAGCTGTTTACTGGTGTTTTGTAGCCTGGAATGAGGCATTACATATATGCGGGTTTTCTGTATGCTGAGTGTAGGAGACGCCGCTTGTGGGAGCTCTGCTACCTGGATATAGATAGAAGCAGTTTACTGGAGTTCTCTATGCTTTGTGTAGAAAGCAGCTGTTTACTGGATTTCTGTAGCCTGGAATGAGGCATTCGCTATATGCGGGTTTTCTCTATGCTGAGTGTAGGTGACGGCGCTTCTGGGAGCTCTGCTACCTGGATAGAGAGAGAATCAGTTTACCGGAGTTCCTTATCCTTGTTGTAGAGCGGAGCTGTTTCCAGGAGTTCTGTGTCCTGGAATTAGGCATTCGCTATATGTGGGTATTCTGTATACTGCGTGTAGCAGATGCAGCATTCGGGAGTTCTATACCCTAAGTGTAGAGAGATGCAGTTTCCAGTAGTTCTGTATGTTGAATGTAGAGAGAAGCTGTTTCCAAGAGTTCTGTAGTCTGAGAGTAGGCATACGCTGTATATGGGATTCCTGTAGCCTGAGTGTAGCCGACGCAGCTTATGGGAGATCTGTAACCTAGAATTAGAGAGACGCAGTTTAACGAAGTTCTGTATCAGAATGTAGGGACAAGCTGTTTCCAAGAATTCTGTAGCCTATGGGCATGTATTCGCTATACGCGGGTTTTCTGTATGCTGAGTGTGGCAGATGCAGCTTATTGGAGTTCTGTATCGTGCTTGTAGTTTGACACAGTTTGCCAGAGTTCTGTTTTTGGGTGTAGAGAGAAACTGTTTCTAGGAGTTCTGTAGCCTGGCATAAGGCATACGCAGTAATTGGGATTTCTATATCCTGAGTGTAGGAGACGCCGCTTATGGCAGCTCCGCTACGTGGATGTAGATAGAAGCAGTTTACCGGAGTTCTCTATCCTTTGTGTAGAAAGCAGCTGTTTACTGGAGTTCTGTAGCATGGAATGAGGCATTCTCTATATGCAGGTTTTCTCTATGCTGAGTGTAGGAGACGGCGCTTATGGAAGCTCTGCTACCTGGATATAGAGAGAATCGTTTTACCGGAGTTCCCTATCCTTGTTGTAGAGAGGAGCTGATTCCAGGAGTTCTATATCCTGGAATTAGGCATTCGCTGTATGTGGGTATTCTGTATGCTGAGTGTAGCACATGCAGCTTTCTGGAGTTCTGTCATCTAAGTGTAGAGAGATGCAGTTTCCAGGAGTTCTGTATGTTGAATGTAGAGAGAAGCTGTTTCCAAGAGTTCTGTAGTCTGAGAGTAGGCATACGCTCTATATGGGATTCCAGTAGCCTGAGTGTAGCCGATTCAGCTTATGGGAGTTCTGTAACCCTGAATTAGAAAGTTACATTTTAGCGAAGTTCTGTATCAGAGTGTAGGGAGAAGCTGTTTCCAAGAATTCTGCGGCGTATGAGCAGGTATTCGCTATATGCGGGTTTTCTGTATGCTGAGTGTGGCAGACGCAGCTTATGGAAGTTCTGTATCTTGAATGTAGTGAGACACAGTTTGCCAGAGTTCTGTATATGGGTGTAGAGAGAAACTGTTTCCAAGAGTTCTGTAGCCTGGCAAGAGGCATACGCAGTCATTGGGATTTCTGTATCCTGAGTGTGGGAGACGCCGCTTATGGGATTCCGCTACCTGGATATAGAGAGAAGCAGTTTACCAGAGTTCTCTATGCTTTGTGTAGAGAGCAGCTGTTTACTGGTGTTTTGTCGCCTGGAATGAGGCATTACATATATGCGGGTTTTCTGTATGCTGAGTGTAGGAGACGCCGCTTGTGGGAGCTCTGCTACCTGGATATAGATAGAAGCAGTTTACTGGAGTTCTCTATGCTTTGTGTAGAAAGCAGCTGTTTACTGGATTTCTGTAGCCTGGAATGAGGCATTCGCTATATGCGGGTTTTCTCTATGCTGAGTGTAGGTGACGGCGCTTCTGGGAGCTCTGCTACCTGGATAGAGAGAGAATCAGTTTACCGGAGTTCCTTATCCTTGTTGTAGAGCGGAGCTGTTTCCAGGAGTTCTGTGTCCTGGAATTAGGCATTCGCTATATGTGGGTATTCTGTATACTGCATGTAGCAGATGCAGCATTCGGGAGTTCTATACCCTAAGTGTAGAGAGATGCAGTTTCCAGTAGTTCTGTATGTTGAATGTAGAGAGAAGCTGTTTCCAAGAGTTCTGTAGTCTGAGAGTAGGCATACGCTGTATATGGGATTCCTGTAGCCTGAGTATAGCCGACGCAGCTTATGGGAGATCTGTAACCTAGAATTAGAGAGACGCAGTTTAACGAAGTTCTGTATCAGAATGTAGGGACAAGCTGTTTCCAAGAATTCTGTAGCCTATGGGCATGTATTCGCTATACGCGGGTTTTCTGTATGCTGAGTGTGGCAGATGCAGCTTATTGGAGTTCTGTATCGTGCTTGTAGTTTGACACAGTTTGCCAGAGTTCTGTTTTTGGGTGTAGAGAGAAACTGTTTCTAGGAGTTCTGTAGCCTGGCATAAGGCATACGCAGTAATTGGGATTTCTATATCCTGAGTGTAGGAGACGCCGCTTATGGCAGCTCCGCTACGTGGATGTAGATAGAAGCAGTTTACCGGAGTTCTCTATCCTTTGTGTAGAAAGCAGCTGTTTACTGGAGTTCTGTAGCATGGAATGAGGCATTCTCTATATGCAGGTTTTCTCTATGCTGAGTGTAGGAGACGGCGCTTATGGAAGCTCTGCTACCTGGATATAGAGAGAATCGTTTTACCGGAGTTCCCTATCCTTGTTGTAGAGAGGAGCTGATTCCAGGAGTTCTATATCCTGGAATTAGGCATTCGCTGTATGTGGGTATTCTGTATGCTGAGTGTAGCACATGCAGCTTTCTGGAGTTCTGTCATCTAAGTGTAGAGAGATGCAGTTTCCAGGAGTTCTGTATGTTGAATGTAGAGAGAAGCTGTTTCCAAGAGTTCTGTAGTCTGAGAGTAGGCATACGCTCTATATGGGATTCCAGTAGCCTGAGTGTAGCCGATTCAGCTTATGGGAGTTCTGTAACCCTGAATTAGAAAGTTACATTTTAGCGAAGTTCTGTATCAGAGTGTAGGGAGAAGCTGTTTCCAAGAATTCTGCGGCGTATGAGCAGGTATTCGCTATATGCGGGTTTTCTGTATGCTGAGTGTGGCAGACGCAGCTTATGGAAGTTCTGTATCTTGAATGTAGTGAGACACAGTTTGCCAGAGTTCTGTATATGGGTGTAGAGAGAAACTGTTTCCAAGAGTTCTGTAGCCTGGCAAGAGGCATACGCAGTCATTGGGATTTCTGTATCCTGAGTGTGGGAGACGCCGCTTATGGGATTCCGCTACCTGGATATAGAGAGAAGCAGTTTACCAGAGTTCTCTATGCTTTGTGTAGAGAGCAGCTGTTTACTGGTGTTTTGTCGCCTGGAATGAGGCATTACATATATGCGGGTTTTCTGTATGCTGAGTGTAGGAGACGCCGCTTGTGGGAGCTCTGCTACCTGGATATAGATAGAAGCAGTTTACTGGAGTTCTCTATGCTTTGTGTAGAAAGCAGCTGTTTACTGGATTTCTGTAGCCTGGAATGAGGCATTCGCTATATGCGGGTTTTCTCTATGCTGAGTGTAGGTGACGGCGCTTCTGGGAGCTCTGCTACCTGGATAGAGAGAGAATCAGTTTACCGGAGTTCCTTATCCTTGTTGTAGAGCGGAGCTGTTTCCAGGAGTTCTGTGTCCTGGAATTAGGCATTCGCTATATGTGGGTATTCTGTATACTGCGTGTAGCAGATGCAGCATTCGGGAGTTCTATACCCTAAGTGTAGAGAGATGCAGTTTCCAGTAGTTCTGTATGTTGAATGTAGAGAGAAGCTGTTTCCAAGAGTTCTGTAGTCTGAGAGTAGGCATACGCTGTATATGGGATTCCTGTAGCCTGAGTGTAGCCGACGCAGCTTATGGGAGATCTGTAACCTAGAATTAGAGAGACGCAGTTTAACGAAGTTCTGTATCAGAATGTAGGGACAAGCTGTTTCCAAGAATTCTGTAGCCTATGGGCATGTATTCGCTATACGCGGGTTTTCTGTATGCTGAATGTGGCAGATGCAGCTTATTGGAGTTCTGTATCGTGCTTGTAGTTCGACACAGTTTGCCAGAGTTCTGTTTTTGGGTGTAGAGAGAAACTGTTTCTAGGAGTTCTGTAGCCTGGCATAAGGCATACGCAGTAATTGGGATTTCTATATCCTGAGTGTAGGAGACGCCGCTTATGGCAGCTCCGCTACGTGGATGTAGATAGAAGCAGTTTACCGGAGTTCTCTATCCTTTGTGTAGAAAGCAGCTGTTTACTGGAGTTCTGTAGCATGGAATGAGGCATTCTCTATATGCAGGTTTTCTCTATGCTGAGTGTAGGAGACGGCGCTTATGGAAGCTCTGCTACCTGGATATAGAGAGAATCGTTTTACCGGAGTTCCCTATCCTTGTTGTAGAGAGGAGCTGATTCCAGGAGTTCTATATCCTGGAATTAGGCATTCGCTGTATGTGGGTATTCTGTATGCTGAGTGTAGCACATGCAGCTTTCTGGAGTTCTGTCATCTAAGTGTAGAGAGATGCAGTTTCCAGGAGTTCTGTATGTTGAATGTAGAGAGAAGCTGTTTCCAAGAGTTCTGTAGTCTGAGAGTAGGCATACGCTGTATATGGGATTCCAGTAGCCTGAGTGTAGCCGATTCAGCTTATGGGAGTTCTGTAACCCTGAATTAGAAAGTTACATTTTAGCGAAGTTCTGTATCAGAGTGTAGGGAGAAGCTGTTTCCAAGAATTCTGCGGCGTATGAGCAGGTATTCGCTATATGCGGGTTTTCTGTATGCTGAGTGTGGCAGACGCAGCTTATGGAAGTTCTGTATCTTGAATGTAGTGAGACACAGTTTGCCAGAGTTCTGTATATGGGTGTAGAGAGAAACTGTTTCCAAGAGTTCTGTAGCCTGGCAAGAGGCATACGCAGTCATTGGGATTTCTGTATCCTGAGTGTGGGAGACGCCGCTTATGGGATTCCGCTACCTGGATATAGAGAGAAGCAGTTTACCAGAGTTCTCTATGCTTTGTGTAGAGAGCAGCTGTTTACTGGTGTTTTGTCGCCTGGAATGAGGCATTACATATATGCGGGTTTTCTGTATGCTGAGTGTAGGAGACGCCGCTTGTGGGAGCTCTGCTACCTGGATATAGATAGAAGCAGTTTACTGGAGTTCTCTATGCTTTGTGTAGAAAGCAGCTGTTTACTGGATTTCTGTAGCCTGGAATGAGGCATTCGCTATATGCGGGTTTTCTCTATGCTGAGTGTAGGTGACGGCGCTTCTGGGAGCTCTGCTACCTGGATAGAGAGAGAATCAGTTTACCGGAGTTCCTTATCCTTGTTGTAGAGCGGAGCTGTTTCCAGGAGTTCTGTGTCCTGGAATTAGGCATTCGCTATATGTGGGTATTCTGTATACTGCATGTAGCAGATGCAGCATTCGGGAGTTCTATACCCTAAGTGTAGAGAGATGCAGTTTCCAGTAGTTCTGTATGTTGAATGTAGAGAGAAGCTGTTTCCAAGAGTTCTGTAGTCTGAGAGTAGGCATACGCTGTATATGGGATTCCTGTAGCCTGAGTGTAGCCGACGCAGCTTATGGGAGATCTGTAACCTAGAATTAGAGAGACGCAGTTTAACGAAGTTCTGTATCAGAATGTAGGGACAAGCTGTTTCCAAGAATTCTGTAGCCTATGGGCATGTATTCGCTATACGCGGGTTTTCTGTATGCTGAATGTGGCAGATGCAGCTTATTGGAGTTCTGTATCGTGCTTGTAGTTCGACACAGTTTGCCAGAGTTCTGTTTTTGGGTGTAGAGAGAAACTGTTTCTAGGAGTTCTGTAGCCTGGCATAAGGCATACGCAGTAATTGGGATTTCTATATCCTGAGTGTAGGAGACGCCGCTTATGGCAGCTCCGCTACGTGGATGTAGATAGAAGCAGTTTACCGGAGTTCTCTATCCTTTGTGTAGAAAGCAGCTGTTTACTGGAGTTCTGTAGCATGGAATGAGGCATTCGCTATATGCGGGTTTTCTCTATGCTGAGTGTAGCAGATGCAGCTTTTGGGAATTCTATACCCTAAGTGTAGAGAGATGCAGTTTCCAGTAGTTCTGTATGTTGAATGTAGAGAGAAGCTGTTTCCAAGAGTTCTGTAGTCTGAGAGTAGGCATACGCTCTATATGGGATTCCAGTAGCCTGAGTGTAGCCGATTCAGCTTATGGGAGTTCTGTAACCCTGAATTAGAAAGTTACATTTTAGCGAAGTTGTGTATCAGAGTGTAGGGAGAAGCTGTTTCCAAGAATTCTGCGGCGTATGAGCAGGTATTCGCTATATGCGGGTTTTCTGTATGCTGAGTGTGGCAGACGCAGCTTATGGAAGTTCTGTATCTTGAATGTAGTGAGACACAGTTTGCCAGAGTTCTGTATATGGGTGTAGAGAGAAACTGTTTCCAAGAGTTCTGTAGCCTGGCAAGAGGCATACGCAGTCATTGGGATTTCTGTATCCTGAGTGTGGGAGACGCCGCTTATGGGAGCTCCGCTACCTGGATATAGAGAGAAGCAGTTTACCAGAGTTCTCTATGCTTTGTGTAGAGAGCAGCTGTTTACTGGTGTTTTGTAGCCTGGAATGAGGCATTACGTATATGCGGGTTTTCTGTATGCTGAGTGTAGGAGACGCCGCTTGTGGGAGCTCTGCTACCTGGATATAGATAGAAGCAGTTTACTGGAGTTCTCTATGCTTTGTGTAGAAAGCAGCTGTTTACTGGATTTCTGTAGCCTGGAATGAGGTATTCGCTATATGCGGGTTTTCTCTATGCTGAGTGTAGGTGACGGCGCTTCTGGGAGCTCTGCTACCTGGATAGAGAGAGAATCAGTTTACCGGAGTTCCTTATCCTTGTTGTAGAGCGGAGCTGTTTCCAGGAGTTCTGTGTCCTGGAATTAGGCATTCGCTATATGTGGGTATTCTGTATACTGCGTGTAGCAGATGCAGCATTCGGGAGTTCTATACCCTAAGTGTAGAGAGATGCAGTTTCCAGTAGTTCTGTATGTTGAATGTAGAGAGAAGCTGTTTCCAAGAGTTCTGTAGTCTGAGAGTAGGCATACGCTGTATATGGGATTCCTGTAGCCTGAGTGTAGCCGACGCAGCTTATGGGAGATCTGTAACCTAGAATTAGAGAGACGCAGTTTAACGAAGTTCTGTATCAGAATGTAGGGACAAGCTGTTTCCAAGAATTCTGTAGCCTATGGGCATGTATTCGCTATACGCGGGTTTTCTGTATGCTAATGTGGCAGATGCAGCTTATTGGAGTTCTGTATCGTGCTTGTAGTTCGACACAGTTTGCCAGAGTTCTGTTTTTGGGTGTAGAGAGAAACTGTTTCTAGGAGTTCTGTAGCCTGGCATAAGGCATACGCAGTAATTGGGATTTCTATATCCTGAGTGTAGGAGACGCCGCTTATGGCAGCTCCGCTACGTGGATGTAGATAGAAGCAGTTTACCGGAGTTCTCTATCCTTTGTGTAGAAAGCAGCTGTTTACTGGAGTTCTGTAGCATGGAATGAGGCATTCGCTATATGCGGGTTTTCTCTATGCTGAGTGTAGCAGATGCAGCTTTTGGGAATTCTATACCCTAAGTGTAGAGAGATGCAGTTTCCAGTAGTTCTGTATGTTGAATGTAGAGAGAAGCTGTTTCCAAGAGTTCTGTAGTCTGAGAGTAGGCATACGCTCTATATGGGATTCCAGTAGCCTGAGTGTAGCCGATTCAGCTTATGGGAGTTCTGTAACCCTGAATTAGAAAGTTACATTTTAGCGAAGTTCTGTATCAGAGTGTAGGGAGAAGCTGTTTCCAAGAATTCTGCGGCGTATGAGCAGGTATTCGCTATATGCGGGTTTTCTGTATGCTGAGTGTGGCAGACGCAGCTTATGGAAGTTCTGTATCTTGAATGTAGTTCGACACAGTTTGCCAGAGTTCTGTATATGGGTGTAGAGAGAAACTGTTTCCAAGAGTTCTGTAGCCTGGCAAGAGGCATACGCAGTCATTGGGATTTCTGTATCCTGAGTGTGGGAGACGCCGCTTATGGGAGCTCCGCTACCTGGATATAGAGAGAAGCAGTTTACCAGAGTTCTCTATGCTTTGTGTAGAGAGCAGCTGTTTACTGGTGTTTTGTAGCCTGGAATGAGGCATTACATATATGCGGGTTTTCTGTATGCTGAGTGTAGGAGACGCCGCTTGTGGGAGCTCTGCTACCTGGATATAGATAGAAGCAGTTTACTGGAGTTCTCTATGCTTTGTGTAGAAAGCAGCTGTTTACTGGATTTCTGTAGCCTGGAATGAGGCATTCGCTATATGCGGGTTTTCTCTATGCTGAGTGTAGGTGACGGCGCTTCTGGGAGCTCTGCTACCTGGATAGAGAGAGAATCAGTTTACCGGAGTTCCTTATCCTTGTTGTAGAGCGGAGCTGTTTCCAGGAGTTCTGTGTCCTGGAATTAGGCATTCGCTATATGTGGGTATTCTGTATACTGCGTGTAGCAGATGCAGCATTCGGGAGTTCTATACCCTAAGTGTAGAGAGATGCAGTTTCCAGTAGTTCTGTATGTTGAATGTAGAGAGAAGCTGTTTCCAAGAGTTCTGTAGTCTGAGAGTAGGCATACGCTGTATATGGGATTCCTGTAGCCTGAGTGTAGCCGACGCAGCTTATGGGAGATCTGTAACCTAGAATTAGAGAGACGCAGTTTAACGAAGTTCTGTATCAGAATGTAGGGACAAGCTGTTTCCAAGAATTCTGTAGCCTATGGGCATGTATTCGCTATACGCGGGTTTTCTGTATGCTGAATGTGGCAGATGCAGCTTATTGGAGTTCTGTATCGTGCTTGTAGTTCGACACAGTTTGCCAGAGTTCTGTTTTTGGGTGTAGAGAGAAACTGTTTCTAGGAGTTCTGTAGCCTGGCATAAGGCATACGCAGTAATTGGGATTTCTATATCCTGAGTGTAAGAGACGCCGCTTATGGCAGCTCCGCTACGTGGATGTAGATAGAAGCAGTTTACCGGAGTTCTCTATCCTTTGTGTAGAAAGCAGCTGTTTACTGGAGTTCTGTAGCATGGAATGAGGCATTCGCTATATGCGGGTTTTCTCTATGCTGAGTGTAGCAGATGCAGCTTTTGGGAATTCTATACCCTAAGTGTAGAGAGATGCAGTTTCCAGTAGTTCTGTATGTTGAATGTAGAGAGAAGCTGTTTCCAAGAGTTCTGTAGTCTGAGAGTAGGCATACGCTCTATATGGGATTCCAGTAGCCTGAGTGTAGCCGATTCAGCTTATGGGAGTTCTGTAACCCTGAATTAGAAAGTTACATTTTAGCGAAGTTCTGTATCAGAGTGTAGGGAGAAGCTGTTTCCAAGAATTCTGCGGCGTATGAGCAGGTATTCGCTATATGCGGGTTTTCTGTATGCTGAGTGTGGCAGACGCAGCTTATGGAAGTTCTGTATCTTGAATGTAGTTCGACACAGTTTGCCAGAGTTCTGTATATGGGTGTAGAGAGAAACTGTTTCCAAGAGTTCTGTAGCCTGGCAAGAGGCATACGCAGTCATTGGGATTTCTGTATCCTGAGTGTGGGAGACGCCGCTTATGGGAGCTCCGCTACCTGGATATAGAGAGAAGCAGTTTACCAGAGTTCTCTATGCTTTGTGTAGAGAGCAGCTGTTTACTGGTGTTTTGTAGCCTGGAATGAGGCATTACATATATGCGGGTTTTCTGTATGCTGAGTGTAGGAGACGCCGCTTGTGGGAGCTCTGCTACCTGGATATAGATAGAAGCAGTTTACTGGAGTTCTCTATGCTTTGTGTAGAAAGCAGCTGTTTACTGGATTTCTGTAGCCTGGAATGAGGCATTCGCTATATGCGGGTTTTCTCTATGCTGAGTGTAGGTGACGGCGCTTCTGGGAGCTCTGCTACCTGGATAGAGAGAGAATCAGTTTACCGGAGTTCCTTATCCTTGTTGTAGAGCGGAGCTGTTTCCAGGAGTTCTGTGTCCTGGAATTAGGCATTCGCTATATGTGGGTATTCTGTATACTGCGTGTAGCAGATGCAGCATTCGGGAGTTCTATACCCTAAGTGTAGAGAGATGCAGTTTCCAGTAGGTCTGTATGTTGAATGTAGAGAGAAGCTGTTTCCAAGAGTTCTGTAGTCTGAGAGTAGGCATACGCTGTATATGGGATTCCTGTAGCCTGAGTGTAGCCGACGCAGCTTATGGGAGATCTGTAACCTAGAATTAGAGAGACGCAGTTTAACGAAGTTCTGTATCAGAATGTAGGGACAAGCTGTTTCCAAGAATTCTGTAGCCTATGGGCATGTATTCGCTATACGCGGGTTTTCTGTATGCTGAGTGTGGCAGATGCAGCTTATTGGAGTTCTGTATCGTGCTTGTAGTTTGACACAGTTTGCCAGAGTTCTGTTTTTGGGTGTAGAGAGAAACTGTTTCTAGGAGTTCTGTAGCCTGGCATAAGGCATACGCAGTAATTGGGATTTCTATATCCTGAGTGTAGGAGACGCCGCTTATGGCAGCTCCGCTACGTGGATGTAGATAGAAGCAGTTTACCGGAGTTCTCTATCCTTTGTGTAGAAAGCAGCTGTTTACTGGAGTTCTGTAGCATGGAATGAGGCATTCTCTATATGCAGGTTTTCTCTATGCTGAGTGTAGGAGACGGCGCTTATGGAAGCTCTGCTACCTGGATATAGAGAGAAGCGTTTTACCGGAGTTCCCTATCCTTGTTGTAGAGAGGAGCTGATTCCAGGAGTTCTATATCCTGGAATTAGGCATTCGCTGTATGTGGGTATTCTGTATGCTGAGTGTAGCACATGCAGCTTTCTGGAGTTCTGTCATCTAAGTGTAGAGAGATGCAGTTTCCAGGAGTTCTGTATGTTGAATGTAGAGAGAAGCTGTTTCCAAGAGTTCTGTAGTCTGAGAGTAGGCATACGCTCTATATGGGATTCCAGTAGCCTGAGTGTAGCCGATTCAGCTTATGGGAGTTCTGTAACCCTGAATTAGAAAGTTACATTTTAGCGAAGTTGTGTATCAGAGTGTAGGGAGAAGCTGTTTCCAAGAATTCTGCGGCGTATGAGCAGGTATTCGCTATATGCGGGTTTTCTGTATGCTGAGTGTGGCAGACGCAGCTTATGGAAGTTCTGTATCTTGAATGTAGTGAGACACAGTTTGCCAGAGTTCTGTATATGGGTGTAGAGAGAAACTGTTTCCAAGAGTTCTGTAGCCTGGCAAGAGGCATACGCAGTCATTGGGATTTCTGTATCCTGAGTGTGGGAGACGCCGCTTATGGGAGCTCCGCTACCTGGATATAGAGAGAAGCAGTTTACCAGAGTTCTCTATGCTTTGTGTAGAGAGCAGCTGTTTACTGGTGTTTTGTCGCCTGGAATGAGGCATTACATATATGCGGGTTTTCTGTATGCTGAGTGTAGGAGACGCCGCTTGTGGGAGCTCTGCTACCTGGATATAGATAGAAGCAGTTTACTGGAGTTCTCTATGCTTTGTGTAGAAAGCAGCTGTTTACTGGATTTCTGTAGCCTGGAATGAGGCATTCGCTATATGCGGGTTTTCTCTATGCTGAGTGTAGGTGACAGCGCTTCTGGGAGCTCTGCTACCTGGATAGAGAGAGAATCAGTTTACCGGAGTTCCTTATCCTTGTTGTAGAGCGGAGCTGTTTCCAGGAGTTCTGTGTCCTGGAATTAGGCATTCGCTATATGTGGGTATTCTGTATACTGCGTGTAGCAGATGCAGCATTCGGGAGTTCTATACCCTAAGTGTAGAGAGATGCAGTTTCCAGTAGTTCTGTATGTTGAATGTAGAGAGAAGCTGTTTCCAAGAGTTCTGTAGTCTGAGAGTAGGCATACGCTGTATATGGGATTCCTGTAGCCTGAGTGTAGCCGACGCAGCTTATGGGAGATCTGTAACCTAGAATTAGAGAGACGCAGTTTAACGAAGTTCTGTATCAGAATGTAGGGACAAGCTGTTTCCAAGAATTCTGTAGCCTATGGGCATGTATTCGCTATACGCGGGTTTTCTGTATGCTGAATGTGGCAGATGCAGCTTATTGGAGTTCTGTATCGTGCTTGTAGTTCGACACAGTTTGCCAGAGTTCTGTTTTTGGGTGTAGAGAGAAACTGTTTCTAGGAGTTCTGTAGCCTGGCATAAGGCATACGCAGTAATTGGGATTTCTATATCCTGAGTGTAGGAGACGCCGCTTATGGCAGCTCCGCTACCTGGATATAGATAGAAGCAATGTACCGGAGTTCTCTATCCTTTGTGTAGAAAGCAGCTGTTTACTGGAGTTCTGTAGCATGGAATGAGGCATTCGCTATATGCGGGTTTTCTCTATGCTGAGTGTAGCAGATGCAGCTTTTGGGAATTCTATACCCTAAGTGTAGAGAGATGCAGTTTCCAGTAGTTCTGTATGTTGAATGTAGAGAGAAGCTGTTTCCAAGAGTTCTGTAGTCTGAGAGTAGGCATACGCTGTATATGGGATTCCAGTAGCCTGAGTGTAGCCGATTCAGCTTATGGGAGTTCTGTAACCCTGAATTAGAAAGTTACATTTTAGCGAAGTTCTGTATCAGAGTGTAGGGAGAAGCTGTTTCCAAGAATTCTGCGGCGTATGAGCAGGTATTCGCTATATGCGGGTTTTCTGTATGCTGAGTGTGGCAGACGCAGCTTATGGAAGTTCTGTATCTTGAATGTAGTGAGACACAGTTTGCCAGAGTTCTGTATATGGGTGTAGAGAGAAACTGTTTCCAAGAGTTCTGTAGCCTGGCAAGAGGCATACGCAGTCATTGGGATTTCTGTATCCTGAGTGTGGGAGACGCCGCTTATGGGAGCTCCGCTACCTGGATATAGAGAGAAGCAGTTTACCAGAGTTCTCTATGCTTTGTGTAGAGAGCAGCTGTTTACTGGTGTTTTGTAGCCTGGAATGAGGCATTACATATATGCGGGTTTTCTGTATGCTGAGTGTAGGAGACGCCGCTTGTGGGAGCTCTGCTACCTGGATATAGATAGAAGCAGTTTACTGGAGTTCTCTATGCTTTGTGTAGAAAGCAGCTGTTTACTGGATTTCTGTAGCCTGGAATGAGGCATTCGCTATATGCGGGTTTTCTCTATGCTGAGTGTAGGTGACGGCGCTTCTGGGAGCTCTGCTACCTGGATAGAGAGAGAATCAGTTTACCGGAGTTCCTTATCCTTGTTGTAGAGCGGAGCTGTTTCCAGGAGTTCTGTGTCCTGGAATTAGGCATTCGCTATATGTGGGTATTCTGTATACTGCGTGTAGCAGATGCAGCATTCGGGAGTTCTATACCCTAAGTGTAGAGAGATGCAGTTTCCAGTAGGTCTGTATGTTGAATGTAGAGAGAAGCTGTTTCCAAGAGTTCTGTAGTCTGAGAGTAGGCATACGCTGTATATGGGATTCCTGTAGCCTGAGTGTAGCCGACGCAGCTTATGGGAGATCTGTAACCTAGAATTAGAGAGACGCAGTTTAACGAAGTTCTGTATCAGAATGTAGGGACAAGCTGTTTCCAAGAATTCTGTAGCCTATGGGCATGTATTCGCTATACGCGGGTTTTCTGTATGCTGAGTGTGGCAGATGCAGCTTATTGGAGTTCTGTATCGTGCTTGTAGTTTGACACAGTTTGCCAGAGTTCTGTTTTTGGGTGTAGAGAGAAACTGTTTCTAGGAGTTCTGTAGCCTGGCATAAGGCATACGCAGTAATTGGGATTTCTATATCCTGAGTGTAGGAGACGCCGCTTATGGCAGCTCCGCTACGTGGATGTAGATAGAAGCAGTTTACCGGAGTTCTCTATCCTTTGTGTAGAAAGCAGCTGTTTACTGGAGTTCTGTAGCATGGAATGAGGCATTCTCTATATGCAGGTTTTCTCTATGCTGAGTGTAGGAGACGGCGCTTATGGAAGCTCTGCTACCTGGATATAGAGAGAAGCGTTTTACCGGAGTTCCCTATCCTTGTTGTAGAGAGGAGCTGATTCCAGGAGTTCTATATCCTGGAATTAGGCATTCGCTGTATGTGGGTATTCTGTATGCTGAGTGTAGCACATGCAGCTTTCTGGAGTTCTGTCATCTAAGTGTAGAGAGATGCAGTTTCCAGGAGTTCTGTATGTTGAATGTAGAGAGAAGCTGTTTCCAAGAGTTCTGTAGTCTGAGAGTAGGCATACGCTCTATATGGGATTCCAGTAGCCTGAGTGTAGCCGATTCAGCTTATGGGAGTTCTGTAACCCTGAATTAGAAAGTTACATTTTAGCGAAGTTGTGTATCAGAGTGTAGGGAGAAGCTGTTTCCAAGAATTCTGCGGCATATGAGCAGGTATTCGCTATATGCGGGTTTTCTGTATGCTGAGTGTGGCAGACGCAGCTTATGGAAGTTCTGTATCTTGAATGTAGTGAGACACAGTTTGCCAGAGTTCTGTATATGGGTGTAGAGAGAAACTGTTTCCAAGAGTTCTGTAGCCTGGCAAGAGGCATACGCAGTCATTGGGATTTCTGTATCCTGAGTGTGGGAGACGCCGCTTATGGGAGCTCCGCTACCTGGATATAGAGAGAAGCAGTTTACCAGAGTTCTCTATGCTTTGTGTAGAGAGCAGCTGTTTACTGGTGTTTTGTCGCCTGGAATGAGGCATTACATATATGCGGGTTTTCTGTATGCTGAGTGTAGGAGACGCCGCTTGTGGGAGCTCTGCTACCTGGATATAGATAGAAGCAGTTTACTGGAGTTCTCTATGCTTTGTGTAGAAAGCAGCTGTTTACTGGATTTCTGTAGCCTGGAATGAGGCATTCGCTATATGCGGGTTTTCTCTATGCTGAGTGTAGGTGACAGCGCTTCTGGGAGCTCTGCTACCTGGATAGAGAGAGAATCAGTTTACCGGAGTTCCTTATCCTTGTTGTAGAGCGGAGCTGTTTCCAGGAGTTCTGTGTCCTGGAATTAGGCATTCGCTATATGTGGGTATTCTGTATACTGCGTGTAGCAGATGCAGCATTCGGGAGTTCTATACCCTAAGTGTAGAGAGATGCAGTTTCCAGTAGTTCTGTATGTTGAATGTAGAGAGAAGCTGTTTCCAAGAGTTCTGTAGTCTGAGAGTAGGCATACGCTGTATATGGGATTCCTGTAGCCTGAGTGTAGCCGACGCAGCTTATGGGAGATCTGTAACCTAGAATTAGAGAGACGCAGTTTAACGAAGTTCTGTATCAGAATGTAGGGACAAGCTGTTTCCAAGAATTCTGTAGCCTATGGGCATGTATTCGCTATACGCGGGTTTTCTGTATGCTGAATGTGGCAGATGCAGCTTATTGGAGTTCTGTATCGTGCTTGTAGTTCGACACAGTTTGCCAGAGTTCTGTTTTTGGGTGTAGAGAGAAACTGTTTCTAGGAGTTCTGTAGCCTGGCATAAGGCATACGCAGTAATTGGGATTTCTATATCCTGAGTGTAGGAGACGCCGCTTATGGCAGCTCCGCTACCTGGATATAGATAGAAGCAATGTACCGGAGTTCTCTATCCTTTGTGTAGAAAGCAGCTGTTTACTGGAGTTCTGTAGCATGGAATGAGGCATTCGCTATATGCGGGTTTTCTCTATGCTGAGTGTAGCAGATGCAGCTTTTGGGAATTCTATACCCTAAGTGTAGAGAGATGCAGTTTCCAGTAGTTCTGTATGTTGAATGTAGAGAGAAGCTGTTTCCAAGAGTTCTGTAGTCTGAGAGTAGGCATACGCTGTATATGGGATTCCAGTAGCCTGAGTGTAGCCGATTCAGCTTATGGGAGTTCTGTAACCCTGAATTAGAAAGTTACATTTTAGCGAAGTTCTGTATCAGAGTGTAGGGAGAAGCTGTTTCCAAGAATTCTGCGGCGTATGAGCAGGTATTCGCTATATGCGGGTTTTCTGTATGCTGAGTGTGGCAGACGCAGCTTATGGAAGTTCTGTATCTTGAATGTAGTTCGACACAGTTTGCCAGAGTTCTGTATATGGGTGTAGAGAGAAACTGTTTCCAAGAGTTCTGTAGCCTGGCAAGAGGCATACGCAGTCATTGGGATTTCTGTATCCTGAGTGTGGGAGACGCCGCTTATGGGAGCTCCGCTACCTGGATATAGAGAGAAGCAGTTTACCAGAGTTCTCTATGCTTTGTGTAGAGAGCAGCTGTTTACTGGTGTTTTGTAGCCTGGAATGAGGCATTACATATATGCGGGTTTTCTGTATGCTGAGTGTAGGAGACGCCGCTTGTGGGAGCTCTGCTACCTGGATATAGATAGAAGCAGTTTACTGGAGTTCTCTATGCTTTGTGTAGAAAGCAGCTGTTTACTGGATTTCTGTAGCCTGGAATGAGGTATTCGCTATATGCGGGTTTTCTCTATGCTGAGTGTAGGTGACGGCGCTTCTGGGAGCTCTGCTACCTGGATAGAGAGAGAATCAGTTTACCGGAGTTCCTTATCCTTGTTGTAGAGCGGAGCTGTTTCCAGGAGTTCTGTGTCCTGGAATTAGGCATTCGCTATATGTGGGTATTCTGTATACTGCGTGTAGCAGATGCAGCATTCGGGAGTTCTATACCCTAAGTGTAGAGAGATGCAGTTTCCAGTAGTTCTGTATGTTGAATGTAGAGAGAAGCTGTTTCCAAGAGTTCTGTAGTCTGAGAGTAGGCATACGCTGTATATGGGATTCCTGTAGCCTGAGTGTAGCCGACGCAGCTTATGGGAGATCTGTAACCTAGAATTAGAGAGACGCAGTTTAACGAAGTTCTGTATCAGAATGTAGGGACAAGCTGTTTCCAAGAATTCTGTAGCCTATGGGCATGTATTCGCTATACGCGGGTTTTCTGTATGCTAATGTGGCAGATGCAGCTTATTGGAGTTCTGTATCGTGCTTGTAGTTCGACACAGTTTGCCAGAGTTCTGTTTTTGGGTGTAGAGAGAAACTGTTTCTAGGAGTTCTGTAGCCTGGCATAAGGCATACGCAGTAATTGGGATTTCTATATCCTGAGTGTAGGAGACGCCGCTTATGGCAGCTCCGCTACGTGGATGTAGATAGAAGCAGTGTACCGGAGTTCTCTATCCTTTGTGTAGAAAGCAGCTGTTTACTGGAGTTCTGTAGCATGGAATGAGGCATTCGCTATATGCGGGTTTTCTCTATGCTGAGTGTAGCAGATGCAGCTTTTGGGAATTCTATACCCTAAGTGTAGAGAGATGCAGTTTCCAGTAGTTCTGTATGTTGAATGTAGAGAGAAGCTGTTTCCAAGAGTTCTGTAGTCTGAGAGTAGGCATACGCTGTATATGGGATTCCAGTAGCCTGAGTGTAGCCGATTCAGCGTATGGGAGTTCTGTAACCCTGAATTAGAAAGTTACATTTTAGCGAAGTTCTGTATCAGAGTGTAGGGAGAAGCTGTTTCCAAGAATTCTGCGGCGTATGAGCAGGTATTCGCTATATGCGGGTTTTCTGTATGCTGAGTGTGGCAGACGCAGCTTATGGAAGTTCTGTATCTTGAATGCAGTGAGACACAGTTTGCCAGAGTTCTGTATATGGGTGTAGAGAGAAACTGTTTCCAAGAGTTCTGTAGCCTGGCAAGAGGCATACGCAGTCATTGGGATTTCTGTATCCTGAGTGTGGGAGACGCCGCTTATGGGAGCTCCGCTACCTGGATATAGAGAGAAGCAGTTTACCAGAGTTCTCTATGCTTTGTGTAGAGAGCAGCTGTTTACTGGTGTTTTGTAGCCTGGAATGAGGCATTACATATATGCGGGTTTTCTGTATGCTGAGTGTAGGAGACGCCGCTTGTGGGAGCTCTGCTACCTGGATATAGATAGAAGCAGTTTACTGGAGTTCTCTATGCTTTGTGTAGAAAGCAGCTGTTTACTGGATTTCTGTAGCCTGGAATGAGGCATTCGCTATATGCGGGTTTTCTCTATGCTGAGTGTAGGTGACGGCGCTTCTGGGAGCTCTGCTACCTGGATAGAGAGAGAATCAGTTTACCGGAGTTCCTTATCCTTGTTGTAGAGCGGAGCTGTTTCCAGGAGTTCTGTGTCCTGGAATTAGGCATTCGCTATATGTGGGTATTCTGTATACTGCGTGTAGCAGATGCAGCATTCGGGAGTTCTATACCCTAAGTGTAGAGAGATGCAGTTTCCAGTAGTTCTGTATGTTGAATGTAGAGAGAAGCTGTTTCCAAGAGTTCTGTAGTCTGAGAGTAGGCATACGCTGTATATGGGATTCCTGTAGCCTGAGTGTAGCCGACGCAGCTTATGGGAGATCTGTAACCTAGAATTAGAGAGACGCAGTTTAACGAAGTTCTGTATCAGAATGTAGGGACAAGCTGTTTCCAAGAATTCTGTAGCCTATGGGCATGTATTCGCTATACGCGGGTTTTCTGTATGCTGAGTGTGGCAGATGCAGCTTATTGGAGTTCTGTATCGTGCTTGTAGTTTGACACAGTTTGCCAGAGTTCTGTTTTTGGGTGTAGAGAGAAACTGTTTCTAGGAGTTCTGTAGCCTGGCATAAGGCATACGCAGTAATTGGGATTTCTATATCCTGAGTGTAGGAGACGCCGCTTATGGCAGCTCCGCTACGTGGATGTAGATAGAAGCAGTTTACCGGAGTTCTCTATCCTTTGTGTAGAAAGCAGCTGTTTACTGGAGTTCTGTAGCATGGAATGAGGCATTCGCTATATGCAGGTTTTCTCTATGCTGAGTGTAGGTGACGGCGCTTATGGAAGCTCTGCTACCTGGATATAGAGAGAAGCGTTTTACCGGAGTTCCCTATCCTTGTTGTAGAGAGGAGCTGATTCCAGGAGTTCTATATCCTGGAATTAGGCATTCGCTGTATGTGGGTATTCTGTATGCTGAGTGTAGCACATGCAGCTTTCTGGAGTTCTGTCATCTAAGTGTAGAGAGATGCAGTTTCCAGGAGTTCTGTATGTTGAATGTAGAGAGAAGCTGTTTCCAAGAGTTCTGTAGTCTGAGAGTAGGCATACGCTGTATATGGGATTCCAGTAGCCTGAGTGTAGCCGATTCAGCTTATGGGAGTTCTGTAACCCTGAATTAGAAAGTTACATTTTAGCGAAGTTCTGTATCAGAGTGTAGGGAGAAGCTGTTTCCAAGAATTCTGCAGCGTATGAGCAGGTATTCGCTATATGCGGGTTTTCTGTATGCTGAGTGTGGCAGACGCAGCTTATGGAAGTTCTGTATCTTGAATGTAGTGAGACACAGTTTGCCAGAGTTCTGTATATGGGTGTAGAGAGAAACTTTTTCCAAGAGTTCTGTAGCCTGGCAAGAGGCATACGCAGTCATTGGGATTTCTGTATCCTGAGTGTGGGAGACGCCGCTTATGGGAGCTCCGCTACCTGGATATAGAGAGAAGCAGTTTACCAGAGTTCTCTATGCTTTGTGTAGAGAGCAGCTGTTTACTGGTGTTTTGTAGCCTGGAATGAGGCATTACATATATGCGGGTTTTCTGTATGCTGAGTGTAGGAGACGCCGCTTGTGGGAGCTCTGCTACCTGGATATAGATAGAAGCAGTTTACTGGAGTTCTCTATGCTTTGTGTAGAAAGCAGCTGTTTACTGGATTTCTGTAGCCTGGAATGAGGCATTCGCTATATGCGGGTTTTCTCTATGCTGAGTGTAGGTGACGGCGCTTCTGGGAGCTCTGCTACCTGGATAGAGAGAGAATCAGTTTACCGGAGTTCCTTATCCTTGTTGTAGAGCGGAGCTGTTTCCAGGAGTTCTGTGTCCTGGAATTAGGCATTCGCTATATGTGGGTATTCTGTATACTGCGTGTAGCAGATGCAGCATTCGGGAGTTCTATACCCTAAGTGTAGAGAGATGCAGTTTCCAGTAGTTCTGTATGTTGAATGTAGAGAGAAGCTGTTTCCAAGAGTTCTGTAGTCTGAGAGTAGGCATACGCTGTATATGGGATTCCTGTAGCCTGAGTGTAGCCGACGCAGCTTATGGGAGATCTGTAACCTAGAATTAGAGAGACGCAGTTTAACGAAGTTCTGTATCAGAATGTAGGGACAAGCTGTTTCCAAGAATTCTGTAGCCTATGGGCATGTATTCGCTATACGCGGGTTTTCTGTATGCTGAATGTGGCAGATGCAGCTTATTGGAGTTCTGTATCATGCTTGTAGTTCGACACAGTTTGCCAGAGTTCTGTTTTTGGGTGTAGAGAGAAACTGTTTCTAGGAGTTCTGTAGCCTGGCATAAGGCATACGCAGTAATTGGGATTTCTATATCCTGAGTGTAGAAGACGCCGCTTATGGCAGCTCCGCTACGTGGATGTAGATAGAAGCAGTTTACCGGAGTTCTCTATCCTTTGTGTAGAAAGCAGCTGTTTACTGGATTTCTGTAGCCTGTAATGAGGCATTCGCTATATGCGGGTTTTCTCTATGCTGAGTGTAGCAGATGCAGCTTTTGGGAATTCTATACCCTAAGTGTAGAGAGATGCAGTTTCCAGTAGTTCTGTATGTTGAATGTAGAGAGAAGCTGTTTCCAAGAGTTCTGTAGTCTGAGAGTAGGCATACGCTCCATATGGGATTCCAGTAGCCTGAGAGTAGCCGATTCAGCTTATGGGAGTTCTGTAACCCTGAATTAGAAAGTTACATTTTAGCGAAGTTCTGTATCAGAGTGTAGGGAGAAGCTGTTTCCAAGAATTCTGCTGCGTATGAGCAGGTATTCGCTATATGCGGGTTTTCTGTATGCTGAGTGTGGCAGACGCAGCTTATGGAAGTTCTGTATCTTGAATGTAGTGAGACACAGTTTGCCAGAGTTCTGTATATGGGTGTAGAGAGAAACTGTTTCCAAGAGTTCCGTAGCCTGGCAAGAGGCATACGCAGTCATTGGGATTTCTGTATCCTGAGTGTGGGAGACGCCGCTTATGGGAGCTCCGCTACCTGGATATAGAGAGAAGCAGTTTACCAGAGTTCTCTATGCTTTGTGTAGAGAGCAGCTGTTTACTGGTGTTTTGTAGCCTGGAATGAGGCATTACATATATGCGGGTTTTCTGTATGCTGAGTGTAGGAGACGCCGCTTGTGGGAGCTCTGCTACCTGGATATAGATAGAAGCAGTTTACTGGAGTTCTCTATGCTTTGTGTAGAGAGCAGCTGTTTACTGGATTTCTGTAGCCTGGAATGAGGCATTCGCTATATGCGGGTTTTCTCTATGCTGAGTGTAGGTGGCGGCGCTTCTGGGAGCTCTGCTACCTGGATAGAGAGAGAATCAGTTTACCGGAGTTCCTTATCCTTGTTGTAGAGCGGAGCTGTTTCCAGGAGTTCTGTGTCCTGGAATTAGGCATTCGCTATATGTGGGTATTCTGTATACTGCGTGTAGCAGATGCAGCATTCGGGAGTTCTATACCCTAAGTGTAGAGAGATGCAGTTTCCAGTAGTTCTGTATGTTGAATGTAGAGAGAAGCTGTTTCCAAGAGTTCTGTAGTCTGAGAGTAGGCATACGCTGTATATGGGATTCCTGTAGCCTGAGTGTAGCCGACGCAGCTTATGGGAGATCTGTAACCTAGAATTAGAGAGACGCAGTTTAACGAAGTTCTGTATCAGAATGTAGGGACAAGCTGTTTCCAAGAATTCTGTAGCCTATGGGCATGTATTCGCTATACGCGGGTTTTCTGTATGCTGAATGTGGCAGATGCAGCTTATTGGAGTTCTGTATCGTGCTTGTAGTTCGACACAGTTTGCCAGAGTTCTGTTTTTGGGTGTAGAGAGAAACTGTTTCTAGGAGTTCTGTAGCCTGGCATAAGGCATACGCAGTAATTGGGATTTCTATATCCTGAGTGTAGGAGACGCCGCTTATGGCAGCTCCGCTACGTGGATGTAGATAGAAGCAGTTTACCGGAGTTCTCTATCCTTTGTGTAGAAAGCAGCTGTTTACTGGAGTTCTGTAGCATGGAATGAGGCATTCGCTATATGCAGGTTTTCTCTATGCTGAGTGTAGGAGACGGCGCTTATGGAAGTTCTGCTACCTGGATATAGAGAGAAGCGTTTTACCGGAGTTCCCTATCCTTGTTGTAGAGAGGAGCTGATTCCAAGAGTTCTATATCCTGGAATTAGGCATTCGCTGTATGTGGGTATTCTGTATGCTGAGTGTAGCACATGCAGCTTTCTGGAGTTCTGTCATCTAAGTGTAGAGAGATGCAGTTTCCAGTAGTTCTGTATGTTGAATGTAGAGAGAAGCTGTTTCCAAGAGTTCTGTAGTCTGAGAGTAGGCATACGCTGTATATGGGATTCCTGTAGCCTGAGTGTAGCCGATTCAGCTTATGGGAGTTCTGTAACCCTGAATTAGAAAGTTACATTTTAGCGAAGTTCTGTATCAGAGTGTAGGGAGAAGCTGTTTCCAAGAATTCTGCGGCGTATGAGCAGGTATTCGCTATATGCGGGTTTTCTGTATGCTGAGTGTGGCAGACGCAGCTTATGGAAGTTCTGTATCTTGAATGTAGTGAGACACAGTTTGCCAGAGTTCTGTATATGGGTGTAGAGAGAAACTGTTTCCAAGAGTTCTGTAGCCTGGCAAGAGTCATACGCAGTCATTGGGATTTCTGTATCCTGAGTGTGGGAGACGCCGCTTATGGGAGCTCCGCTACCTGGATATAGAGAGAAGCAGTTTACCAGAGTTCTCTATGCTTTGTGTAGAGAGCAGCTGTTTACTGGTGTTTTGTAGCCTGGAATGAGGCATTACATATATGCGGGTTTTCTGTATGCTGAGTGTAGGAGACGCCGCTTGTGGGAGCTCTGCTACCTGGATATAGATAGAAGCAGTTTACTGGAGTTCTCTATGCTTTGTGTAGAGAGCAGCTGTTTACTGGATTTCTGTAGCCTGGAATGAGGCATTCGCTATATGCGGGTTTTCTCTATGCTGAGTGTAGGTGACGGCGCTTCTGGGAGCTCTGCTACCTGGATAGAGAGAGAATCAGTTTACCGGAGTTCCTTATCCTTGTTGTAGAGCGGAGCTGTTTCCAGGAGTTCTGTGTCCTGGAATTAGGCATTCGCTATATGTGGGTATTCTGTATACTGCGTGTAGCAGATGCAGCATTCGGGAGTTCTATACCCTAAGTGTAGAGAGATGCAGTTTCCAGTAGTTCTGTATGTTGAATGTAGAGAGAAGCTGTTTCCAAGAGTTCTGTAGTCTGAGAGTAGGCATACGCTGTATATGGGATTCCTGTAGCCTGAGTGTAGCCGACGCAGCTTATGGGAGATCTGTAACCTAGAATTAGAGAGACGCAGTTTACTGAAGTTCTGTATCAGAATGTAGGACAAGCTGTTTCCAAGAATTCTGTAGCCTATGTATTCGCTATACGCGGGTTTTCTGTATGCTGAATGTGGCAGATGCAGCTTATTGGAGTTCTGTATCGTGCTTGTAGTTCGACACAGTTTGCCAGAGTTCTGTTTTTGGGTGTAGAGAGAAACTGTTTCTAGGAGTTCTGTAGCCTGGCATAAGGCATACGCAGTAATTGGGATTTCTATATCCTGAGTGTAGGAGACGCCGCTTATGGCAGCTCCGCTACGTGGATGTAGATAGAAGCAGTTTACCGGAGTTCTCTATCCTTTGTGTAGAAAGCAGCTGTTTACTGGAGTTCTGTAGCATGGAATGAGGCATTCGCTATATGCAGGTTTTCTCTATGCTGAGTGTAGGTGACGGCGCTTATGGAAGCTCTGCTACCTGGATATAGAGAGAAGCGTTTTACCGGAGTTCCCTATCCTTGTTGTAGAGAGGAGCTGATTCCAGGAGTTCTATATCCTGGAATTAGGCATTCGCTGTATGTGGGTATTCTGTATGCTGAGTGTAGCACATGCAGCTTTCTGGAGTTCTGTCATCTAAGTGTAGAGAGATGCAGTTTCCAGGAGTTCTGTATGTTGAATGTAGAGAGAAGCTGTTTCCAAGAGTTCTGTAGTCTGAGAGTAGGCATACGCTGTATATGGGATTCCAGTAGCCTGAGTGTAGCCGATTCAGCTTATGGGAGTTCTGTAACCCTGAATTAGAAAGTTACATTTTAGCGAAGTTCTGTATCAGAGTGTAGGGAGAAGCTGTTTCCAAGAATTCTGCAGCGTATGAGCAGGTATTCGCTATATGCGGGTTTTCTGTATGCTGAGTGTGGCAGACGCAGCTTATGGAAGTTCTGTATCTTGAATGTAGTGAGACACAGTTTGCCAGAGTTCTGTATATGGGTGTAGAGAGAAACTGTTTCCAAGAGTTCTGTAGCCTGGCAAGAGGCATACGCAGTCATTGGGATTTCTGTATCCTGAGTGTGGGAGACGCCGCTTATGGGAGCTCCGCTACCTGGATATAGAGAGAAGCAGTTTACCAGAGTTCTCTATGCTTTGTGTAGAGAGCAGCTGTTTACTGGTGTTTTGTAGCCTGGAATGAGGCATTACATATATGCGGGTTTTCTGTATGCTGAGTGTAGGAGACGCCGCTTGTGGGAGCTCTGCTACCTGGATATAGATAGAAGCAGTTTACTGGAGTTCTCTATGCTTTGTGTAGAAAGCAGCTGTTTACTGGATTTCTGTAGCCTGGAATGAGGCATTCGCTATATGCGGGTTTTCTCTATGCTGAGTGTAGGTGACGGCGCTTCTGGGAGCTCTGCTACCTGGATAGAGAGAGAATCAGTTTACCGGAGTTCCTTATCCTTGTTGTAGAGCGGAGCTGTTTCCAGGAGTTCTGTGTCCTGGAATTAGGCATTCGCTATATGTGGGTATTCTGTATACTGCGTGTAGCAGATGCAGCATTCGGGAGTTCTATACCCTAAGTGTAGAGAGATGCAGTTTCCAGTAGTTCTGTATGTTGAATGTAGAGAGAAGCTGTTTCCAAGAGTTCTGTAGTCTGAGAGTAGGCATACGCTGTATATGGGATTCCTGTAGCCTGAGTGTAGCCGACGCAGCTTATGGGAGATCTGTAACCTAGAATTAGAGAGACGCAGTTTAACGAAGTTCTGTATCAGAATGTAGGGACAAGCTGTTTCCAAGAATTCTGTAGCCTATGGGCATGTATTCGCTATACGCGGGTTTTCTGTATGCTGAGTGTGGCAGATGCAGCTTATTGGAGTTCTGTATCGTGCTTGTAGTTTGACACAGTTTGCCAGAGTTCTGTTTTTGGGTGTAGAGAGAAACTGTTTCTAGGAGTTCTGTAGCCTGGCATAAGGCATACGCAGTAATTGGGATTTCTATATCCTGAGTGTAGGAGACGCCGCTTATGGCAGCTCCGCTACGTGGATGTAGATAGAAGCAGTTTACCGGAGTTCTCTATGCTTTGTGTAGAAAGCAGCTGTTTACTGGAGTTCTGTAGCATGGAATGAGGCATTCGCTATATGCAGGTTTTCTCTATGCTGAGTGTAGGTGACGGCGCTTATGGAAGCTCTGCTACCTGGATATAGAGAGAAGCGTTTTACCGGAGTTCCCTATCCTTGTTGTAGAGAGGAGCTGATTCCAGGAGTTCTATATCCTGGAATTAGGCATTCGCTGTATGTGGGTATTCTGTATGCTGAGTGTAGCACATGCAGCTTTCTGGAGTTCTGTCATCTAAGTGTAGAGAGATGCAGTTTCCAGGAGTTCTGTATGTTGAATGTAGAGAGAAGCTGTTTCCAAGAGTTCTGTAGTCTGAGAGTAGGCATACGCTGTATATGGGATTCCAGTAGCCTGAGTGTAGCCGATTCAGCTTATGGGAGTTCTGTAACCCTGAATTAGAAAGTTACATTTTAGCGAAGTTCTGTATCAGAGTGTAGGGAGAAGCTGTTTCCAAGAATTCTGCAGCGTATGAGCAGGTATTCGCTATATGCGGGTTTTCTGTATGCTGAGTGTGGCAGACGCAGCTTATGGAAGTTCTGTATCTTGAATGTAGTGAGACACAGTTTGCCAGAGTTCTGTATATGGGTGTAGAGAGAAACTGTTTCCAAGAGTTCTGTAGCCTGGCAAGAGGCATACGCAGTCATTGGGATTTTTGTATCCTGAGTGTGGGAGACGCCGCTTATGGGAGCTCCGCTACCTGGATATAGAGAGAAGCAGTTTACCAGAGTTCTCTATGCTTTGTGTAGAGAGCAGCTGTTTACTGGTGTTTTGTAGCCTGGAATGAGGCATTACATATATGCGGGTTTTCTGTATGCTGAGTGTAGGAGACGCCGCTTGTGGGAGCTCTGCTACCTGGATATAGATAGAAGCAGTTTACTGGAGTTCTCTATGCTTTGTGTAGAAAGCAGCTGTTTACTGGATTTCTGTAGCCTGGAATGAGGCATTCGCTATATGCGGGTTTTCTCTATGCTGAGTGTAGGTGACGGCGCTTCTGGGAGCTCTGCTACCTGGATAGAGAGAGAATCAGTTTACCGGAGTTCCTTATCCTTGTTGTAGAGCGGAGCTGTTTCCAGGAGTTCTGTGTCCTGGAATTAGGCATTCGCTATATGTGGGTATTCTGTATACTGCGTGTAGCAGATGCAGCATTCGGGAGTTCTATACCCTAAGTGTAGAGAGATGCAGTTTCCAGTAGTTCTGTATGTTGAATGTAGAGAGAAGCTGTTTCCAAGAGTTCTGTAGTCTGAGAGTAGGCATACGCTGTATATGGGATTCCTGTAGCCTGAGTGTAGCCGACGCAGCTTATGGGAGATCTGTAACCTAGAATTAGAGAGACGCAGTTTAACGAAGTTCTGTATCAGAATGTAGGGACAAGCTGTTTCCAAGTATTCTGTAGCCTATGGGCATGTATTCGCTATACGCGGGTTTTCTGTATGCTGAATGTGGCAGATGCAGCTTATTGGAGTTCTGTATCATGCTTGTAGTTCGACACAGTTTGCCAGAGTTCTGTTTTTGGGTGTAGAGAGAAACTGTTTCTAGGAGTTCTGTAGCCTGGCATAAGGCATACGCAGTAATTGGGATTTCTATATCCTGAGTGTAGAAGACGCCGCTTATGGCAGCTCCGCTACGTGGATGTAGATAGAAGCAGTTTACCGGAGTTCTCTATCCTTTGTGTAGAAAGCAGCTGTTTACTGGATTTCTGTAGCCTGTAATGAGGCATTCGCTATATGCGGGTTTTCTCTATGCTGAGTGTAGCAGATGCAGCTTTTGGGAATTCTATACCCTAAGTGTAGAGAGATGCAGTTTCCAGTAGTTCTGTATGTTGAATGTAGAGAGAAGCTGTTTCCAAGAGTTCTGTAGTCTGAGAGTAGGCATACGCTCCATATGGGATTCCAGTAGCCTGAGAGTAGCCGATTCAGCTTATGGGAGTTCTGTAACCCTGAATTAGAAAGTTACATTTTAGCGAAGTTCTGTATCAGAGTGTAGGGAGAAGCTGTTTCCAAGAATTCTGCTGCGTATGAGCAGGTATTCGCTATATGCGGGTTTTCTGTATGCTGAGTGTGGCAGACGCAGCTTATGGAAGTTCTGTATCTTGAATGTAGTGAGACACAGTTTGCCAGAGTTCTGTATATGGGTGTAGAGAGAAACTGTTTCCAAGAGTTCCGTAGCCTGGCAAGAGGCATACGCAGTCATTGGGATTTCTGTATCCTGAG
The DNA here is from genome assembly GCF_033115175.1 of Lepus europaeus. Taxonomy (NCBI): domain Eukaryota; kingdom Metazoa; phylum Chordata; class Mammalia; order Lagomorpha; family Leporidae; genus Lepus; species Lepus europaeus. Next base: position 1,555,060 of record NW_026909254.1, read on the forward strand.
TGTGGGAGACGCCGCTTATGGGAGCTCCGCTACCTGGATATAGAGAGAAGCAGTTTACCAGAGTTCTCTATGCTTTGTGTAGAGAGCAGCTGTTTACTGGTGTTTTGTAGCCTGGAATGAGGCATTACATATATGCGGGTTTTCTGTATGCTGAGTGTAGGAGACGCCGCTTGTGGGAGCTCTGCTACCTGGATATAGATAGAAGCAGTTTACTGGAGTTCTCTATGCTTTGTGTAGAGAGCAGCTGTTTACTGGATTTCTGTAGCCTGGAATGAGGCATTCGCTATATGCGGGTTTTCTCTATGCTGAGTGTAGGTGGCGGCGCTTCTGGGAGCTCTGCTACCTGGATAGAGAGAGAATCAGTTTACCGGAGTTCCTTATCCTTGTTGTAGAGCGGAGCTGTTTCCAGGAGTTCTGTGTCCTGGAATTAGGCATTCGCTATATGTGGGTATTCTGTATACTGCGTGTAGCAGATGCAGCATTCGGGAGTTCTATACCCTAAGTGTAGAGAGATGCAGTTTCCAGTAGTTCTGTATGTTGAATGTAGAGAGAAGCTGTTTCCAAGAGTTCTGTAGTCTGAGAGTAGGCATACGCTGTATATGGGATTCCTGTAGCCTGAGTGTAGCCGACGCAGCTTATGGGAGATCTGTAACCTAGAATTAGAGAGACGCAGTTTAACGAAGTTCTGTATCAGAATGTAGGGACAAGCTGTTTCCAAGAATTCTGTAGCCTATGGGCATGTATTCGCTATACGCGGGTTTTCTGTATGCTGAATGTGGCAGATGCAGCTTATTGGAGTTCTGTATCGTGCTTGTAGTTCGACACAGTTTGCCAGAGTTCTGTTTTTGGGTGTAGAGAGAAACTGTTTCTAGGAGTTCTGTAGCCTGGCATAAGGCATACGCAGTAATTGGGATTTCTATATCCTGAGTGTAGGAGACGCCGCTTATGGCAGCTCCGCTACGTGGATGTAGATAGAAGCAGTTTACCGGAGTTCTCTATCCTTTGTGTAGAAAGCAGCTGTTTACTGGAGTTCTGTAGCATGGAATGAGGCATTCGCTATATGCAGGTTTTCTCTATGCTGAGTGTAGGAGACGGCGCTTATGGAAGTTCTGCTACCTGGATATAGAGAGAAGCGTTTTACCGGAGTTCCCTATCCTTGTTGTAGAGAGGAGCTGATTCCAAGAGTTCTATATCCTGGAATTAGGCATTCGCTGTATGTGGGTATTCTGTATGCTGAGTGTAGCACATGCAGCTTTCTGGAGTTCTGTCATCTAAGTGTAGAGAGATGCAGTTTCCAGTAGTTCTGTATGTTGAATGTAGAGAGAAGCTGTTTCCAAGAGTTCTGTAGTCTGAGAGTAGGCATACGCTGTATATGGGATTCCTGTAGCCTGAGTGTAGCCGATTCAGCTTATGGGAGTTCTGTAACCCTGAATTAGAAAGTTACATTTTAGCGAAGTTCTGTATCAGAGTGTAGGGAGAAGCTGTTTCCAAGAATTCTGCGGCGTATGAGCAGGTATTCGCTATATGCGGGTTTTCTGTATGCTGAGTGTGGCAGACGCAGCTTATGGAAGTTCTGTATCTTGAATGTAGTGAGACACAGTTTGCCAGAGTTCTGTATATGGGTGTAGAGAGAAACTGTTTCCAAGAGTTCTGTAGCCTGGCAAGAGTCATACGCAGTCATTGGGATTTCTGTATCCTGAGTGTGGGAGACGCCGCTTATGGGAGCTCCGCTACCTGGATATAGAGAGAAGCAGTTTACCAGAGTTCTCTATGCTTTGTGTAGAGAGCAGCTGTTTACTGGTGTTTTGTAGCCTGGAATGAGGCATTACATATATGCGGGTTTTCTGTATGCTGAGTGTAGGAGACGCCGCTTGTGGGAGCTCTGCTACCTGGATATAGATAGAAGCAGTTTACTGGAGTTCTCTATGCTTTGTGTAGAGAGCAGCTGTTTACTGGATTTCTGTAGCCTGGAATGAGGCATTCGCTATATGCGGGTTTTCTCTATGCTGAGTGTAGGTGACGGCGCTTCTGGGAGCTCTGCTACCTGGATAGAGAGAGAATCAGTTTACCGGAGTTCCTTATCCTTGTTGTAGAGCGGAGCTGTTTCCAGGAGTTCTGTGTCCTGGAATTAGGCATTCGCTATATGTGGGTATTCTGTATACTGCGTGTAGCAGATGCAGCATTCGGGAGTTCTATACCCTAAGTGTAGAGAGATGCAGTTTCCAGTAGTTCTGTATGTTGAATGTAGAGAGAAGCTGTTTCCAAGAGTTCTGTAGTCTGAGAGTAGGCATACGCTGTATATGGGATTCCTGTAGCCTGAGTGTAGCCGACGCAGCTTATGGGAGATCTGTAACCTAGAATTAGAGAGACGCAGTTTACTGAAGTTCTGTATCAGAATGTAGGACAAGCTGTTTCCAAGAATTCTGTAGCCTATGTATTCGCTATACGCGGGTTTTCTGTATGCTGAATGTGGCAGATGCAGCTTATTGGAGTTCTGTATCGTGCTTGTAGTTCGACACAGTTTGCCAGAGTTCTGTTTTTGGGTGTAGAGAGAAACTGTTTCTAGGAGTTCTGTAGCCTGGCATAAGGCATACGCAGTAATTGGGATTTCTATATCCTGAGTGTAGGAGACGCCGCTTATGGCAGCTCCGCTACGTGGATGTAGATAGAAGCAGTTTACCGGAGTTCTCTATCCTTTGTGTAGAAAGCAGCTGTTTACTGGAGTTCTGTAGCATGGAATGAGGCATTCGCTATATGCAGGTTTTCTCTATGCTGAGTGTAGGTGACGGCGCTTATGGAAGCTCTGCTACCTGGATATAGAGAGAAGCGTTTTACCGGAGTTCCCTATCCTTGTTGTAGAGAGGAGCTGATTCCAGGAGTTCTATATCCTGGAATTAGGCATTCGCTGTATGTGGGTATTCTGTATGCTGAGTGTAGCACATGCAGCTTTCTGGAGTTCTGTCATCTAAGTGTAGAGAGATGCAGTTTCCAGGAGTTCTGTATGTTGAATGTAGAGAGAAGCTGTTTCCAAGAGTTCTGTAGTCTGAGAGTAGGCATACGCTGTATATGGGATTCCAGTAGCCTGAGTGTAGCCGATTCAGCTTATGGGAGTTCTGTAACCCTGAATTAGAAAGTTACATTTTAGCGAAGTTCTGTATCAGAGTGTAGGGAGAAGCTGTTTCCAAGAATTCTGCAGCGTATGAGCAGGTATTCGCTATATGCGGGTTTTCTGTATGCTGAGTGTGGCAGACGCAGCTTATGGAAGTTCTGTATCTTGAATGTAGTGAGACACAGTTTGCCAGAGTTCTGTATATGGGTGTAGAGAGAAACTGTTTCCAAGAGTTCTGTAGCCTGGCAAGAGGCATACGCAGTCATTGGGATTTCTGTATCCTGAGTGTGGGAGACGCCGCTTATGGGAGCTCCGCTACCTGGATATAGAGAGAAGCAGTTTACCAGAGTTCTCTATGCTTTGTGTAGAGAGCAGCTGTTTACTGGTGTTTTGTAGCCTGGAATGAGGCATTACATATATGCGGGTTTTCTGTATGCTGAGTGTAGGAGACGCCGCTTGTGGGAGCTCTGCTACCTGGATATAGATAGAAGCAGTTTACTGGAGTTCTCTATGCTTTGTGTAGAAAGCAGCTGTTTACTGGATTTCTGTAGCCTGGAATGAGGCATTCGCTATATGCGGGTTTTCTCTATGCTGAGTGTAGGTGACGGCGCTTCTGGGAGCTCTGCTACCTGGATAGAGAGAGAATCAGTTTACCGGAGTTCCTTATCCTTGTTGTAGAGCGGAGCTGTTTCCAGGAGTTCTGTGTCCTGGAATTAGGCATTCGCTATATGTGGGTATTCTGTATACTGCGTGTAGCAGATGCAGCATTCGGGAGTTCTATACCCTAAGTGTAGAGAGATGCAGTTTCCAGTAGTTCTGTATGTTGAATGTAGAGAGAAGCTGTTTCCAAGAGTTCTGTAGTCTGAGAGTAGGCATACGCTGTATATGGGATTCCTGTAGCCTGAGTGTAGCCGACGCAGCTTATGGGAGATCTGTAACCTAGAATTAGAGAGACGCAGTTTAACGAAGTTCTGTATCAGAATGTAGGGACAAGCTGTTTCCAAGAATTCTGTAGCCTATGGGCATGTATTCGCTATACGCGGGTTTTCTGTATGCTGAGTGTGGCAGATGCAGCTTATTGGAGTTCTGTATCGTGCTTGTAGTTTGACACAGTTTGCCAGAGTTCTGTTTTTGGGTGTAGAGAGAAACTGTTTCTAGGAGTTCTGTAGCCTGGCATAAGGCATACGCAGTAATTGGGATTTCTATATCCTGAGTGTAGGAGACGCCGCTTATGGCAGCTCCGCTACGTGGATGTAGATAGAAGCAGTTTACCGGAGTTCTCTATGCTTTGTGTAGAAAGCAGCTGTTTACTGGAGTTCTGTAGCATGGAATGAGGCATTCGCTATATGCAGGTTTTCTCTATGCTGAGTGTAGGTGACGGCGCTTATGGAAGCTCTGCTACCTGGATATAGAGAGAAGCGTTTTACCGGAGTTCCCTATCCTTGTTGTAGAGAGGAGCTGATTCCAGGAGTTCTATATCCTGGAATTAGGCATTCGCTGTATGTGGGTATTCTGTATGCTGAGTGTAGCACATGCAGCTTTCTGGAGTTCTGTCATCTAAGTGTAGAGAGATGCAGTTTCCAGGAGTTCTGTATGTTGAATGTAGAGAGAAGCTGTTTCCAAGAGTTCTGTAGTCTGAGAGTAGGCATACGCTGTATATGGGATTCCAGTAGCCTGAGTGTAGCCGATTCAGCTTATGGGAGTTCTGTAACCCTGAATTAGAAAGTTACATTTTAGCGAAGTTCTGTATCAGAGTGTAGGGAGAAGCTGTTTCCAAGAATTCTGCAGCGTATGAGCAGGTATTCGCTATATGCGGGTTTTCTGTATGCTGAGTGTGGCAGACGCAGCTTATGGAAGTTCTGTATCTTGAATGTAGTGAGACACAGTTTGCCAGAGTTCTGTATATGGGTGTAGAGAGAAACTGTTTCCAAGAGTTCTGTAGCCTGGCAAGAGGCATACGCAGTCATTGGGATTTTTGTATCCTGAGTGTGGGAGACGCCGCTTATGGGAGCTCCGCTACCTGGATATAGAGAGAAGCAGTTTACCAGAGTTCTCTATGCTTTGTGTAGAGAGCAGCTGTTTACTGGTGTTTTGTAGCCTGGAATGAGGCATTACATATATGCGGGTTTTCTGTATGCTGAGTGTAGGAGACGCCGCTTGTGGGAGCTCTGCTACCTGGATATAGATAGAAGCAGTTTACTGGAGTTCTCTATGCTTTGTGTAGAAAGCAGCTGTTTACTGGATTTCTGTAGCCTGGAATGAGGCATTCGCTATATGCGGGTTTTCTCTATGCTGAGTGTAGGTGACGGCGCTTCTGGGAGCTCTGCTACCTGGATAGAGAGAGAATCAGTTTACCGGAGTTCCTTATCCTTGTTGTAGAGCGGAGCTGTTTCCAGGAGTTCTGTGTCCTGGAATTAGGCATTCGCTATATGTGGGTATTCTGTATACTGCGTGTAGCAGATGCAGCATTCGGGAGTTCTATACCCTAAGTGTAGAGAGATGCAGTTTCCAGTAGTTCTGTATGTTGAATGTAGAGAGAAGCTGTTTCCAAGAGTTCTGTAGTCTGAGAGTAGGCATACGCTGTATATGGGATTCCTGTAGCCTGAGTGTAGCCGACGCAGCTTATGGGAGATCTGTAACCTAGAATTAGAGAGACGCAGTTTAACGAAGTTCTGTATCAGAATGTAGGGACAAGCTGTTTCCAAGTATTCTGTAGCCTATGGGCATGTATTCGCTATACGCGGGTTTTCTGTATGCTGAATGTGGCAGATGCAGCTTATTGGAGTTCTGTATCATGCTTGTAGTTCGACACAGTTTGCCAGAGTTCTGTTTTTGGGTGTAGAGAGAAACTGTTTCTAGGAGTTCTGTAGCCTGGCATAAGGCATACGCAGTAATTGGGATTTCTATATCCTGAGTGTAGAAGACGCCGCTTATGGCAGCTCTGCTACGTGGATGTAGATAGAAGCAGTTTACCGGAGTTCTCTATCCTTTGTGTAGAAAGCAGCTGTTTACTGGATTTCTGTAGCCTGTAATGAGGCATTTGCTATATGCGGGTTTTCTCTATGCTGAGTGTAGCAGATGCAGCTTTTGGGAATTCTATACCCTAAGTGTAGAGAGATGCAGTTTCCAGTAGTTCTTTATGTTGAATGTAGAGAGAAGCTGTTTCCAAGAGTTCTGTAGTCTGAGAGTAGGCATACGCTGTATATGGGATTCCAGTAGCCTGAGTGTAGCCGATTCAGCGTATGGGAGTTCTGTAACCCTGAATTAGAAAGTTACATTTTAGCGAAGTTCTGTATCAGAGTGTAGGGAGAAGCTGTTTCCAAGAATTCTGCGGCGTATGAGCAGGTATTCGCTATATGCGGGTTTTCTGTATGCTGAGTGTGGCAGACGCAGCTTATGGAAGTTCTGTATCTTGAATGTAGTGAGACACAGTTTGCCAGAGTTCTGTATATGGGTGTAGAGAGAAACTGTTTCCAAGAGTTCTGTAGCCTGGCAAGAGGCATACGCAGTCATTGGGATTTCTGTATCCTGAGTGTGGGAGACGCCGCTTATGGGAGCTCCGCTACCTGGATATAGAGAGAAGCAGTTTACCAGAGTTCTCTATGCTTTGTGTAGAGAGCAGCTGTTTACTGGTGTTTTGTAGCCTGGAATGAGGCATTACATATATGCGGGTTTTCTGTATGCTGAGTGTAGGAGACGCCGCTTGTGGGAGCTCTGCTACCTGGATATAGATAGAAGCAGTTTACTGGAGTTCTCTATGCTTTGTGTAGAGAGCAGCTGTTTACTGGATTTCTGTAGCCTGGAATGAGGCATTCGCTATATGCAGGTTTTCTCTATGCTGAGTGTAGGAGACGCCGCTTCTGGGAGCTCTGCTACCTGGATAGAGAGAGAATCAGTTTACCGGAGTTCCTTATCCTTGTTGTAGAGTGGAGCTGTTTCCAGGAGTTCTGTGTCCTGGAATTAGGCATTCGCTATATGTGGGTATTCTGTATACTGCGTGTAGCAGATGCAGCATTCGGGAGTTCTATACCCTAAGTGTAGAGAGATGCAGTTTCCAGTAGTTCTGTATGTTGAATGTAGAGAGAAGCTGTTTCCAAGAGTTCTGTAGTCTGAGAGTAGGCATACGCTGTATATGGGATTCCTGTAGCCTGAGTGTAGCCGACGCAGCTTATGGGAGATCTGTAACCTAGAATTAGAGAGACGCAGTTTACTGAAGTTCTGTATCAGAATGTAGGACAAGCTGTTTCCAAGAATTCTGTAGCCTATGTATTCGCTATACGCGGGTTTTCTGTATGCTGAATGTGGCAGATGCAGCTTATTGGAGTTCTGTATCGTGCTTGTAGTTCGACACAGTTTGCCAGAGTTCTGTTTTTGGGTGTAGAGAGAAACTGTTTCTAGGAGTTCTGTAGCCTGGCATAAGGCATACGCAGTAATTGGGATTTCTATATCCTGAGTGTAGGAGACGCCGCTTATGGCAGCTCCGCTACGTGGATGTAGATAGAAGCAGTTTACCGGAGTTCTCTATCCTTTGTGTAGAAAGCAGCTGTTTACTGGAGTTCTGTAGCATGGAATGAGGCATTCGCTATATGCAGGTTTTCTCTATGCTGAGTGTAGGAGACGGCGCTTATGGAAGCTGTGCTACCTGGATATAGAGAGAAGCGTTTTACCGGAGTTCCCTATCCTTGTTGTAGAGAGGAGCTGATTCCAAGAGTTCTATATCCTGGAATTAGGCATTCGCTGTATGTGGGTATTCTGTATGCTGAGTGTAGCACATGCAGCTTTCTGGAGTTCTGTCATCTAAGTGTAGAGAGATGCAGTTTCCAGGAGTTCTGTATGTTGAATGTAGAGAGAAGCTGTTTCCAAGAGTTCTGTAGTCTGAGAGTAGGCATACGCTGTATATGGGATTCCAGTAGCCTGAGTGTAGCCGATTCAGCGTATGGGAGTTCTGTAACCCTGAATTAGAAAGTTACATTTTAGCGAAGTTCTGTATCAGAGTGTAGGGAGAAGCTGTTTCCAAGAATTCTGCGGCGTATGAGCAGGTATTCGCTATATGCGGGTTTTCTGTATGCTGAGTGTGGCAGACGCAGCTTATGGAAGTTCTGTATCTTGAATGTAGTGAGACACAGTTTGCCAGAGTTCTGTATATGGGTGTAGAGAGAAACTGTTTCCAAGAGTTCCGTAGCCTGGCAAGAGGCATACGCAGTCATTGGGATTTCTGTATCCTGAGTGTGGGAGACGCCGCTTATGGGAGCTCCGCTACCTGGATATAGAGAGAAGCAGTTTACCAGAGTTCTCTATGCTTTGTGTAGAGAGCAGCTGTTTACTGGTGTTTTGTAGCCTGGAATGAGGCATTACATATATGCGGGTTTTCTGTATGCTGAGTGTAGGAGACGCCGCTTGTGGGAGCTCTGCTACCTGGATATAGATAGAAGCAGTTTACTGGAGTTCTCTATGCTTTGTGTAGAGAGCAGCTGTTTACTGGATTTCTGTAGCCTGGAATGAGGCATTCGCTATATGCGGGTTTTCTCTATGCTGAGTGTAGGTGACGGCGCTTCTGGGAGCTCTGCTACCTGGATAGAGAGAGAATCAGTTTACCGGAGTTCCTTATCCTTGTTGTAGAGCGGAGCTGTTTCCAGGAGTTCTGTGTCCTGGAATTAGGCATTCGCTATATGTGGGTATTCTGTATACTGCGTGTAGCAGATGCAGCATTCGGGAGTTCTATACCCTAAGTGTAGAGAGATGCAGTTTCCAGTAGTTCTGTATGTTGAATGTAGAGAGAAGCTGTTTCCAAGAGTTCTGTAGTCTGAGAGTAGGCATACGCTGTATATGGGATTCCTGTAGCCTGAGTGTAGCCGACGCAGCTTATGGGAGATCTGTAACCTAGAATTAGAGAGACGCAGTTTAACGAAGTTCTGTATCAGAATGTAGGGACAAGCTGTTTCCAAGAATTCTGTAGCCTATGGGCATGTATTCGCTATACGCGGGTTTTCTGTATGCTGAATGTGGCAGATGCAGCTTATTGGAGTTCTGTATCGTGCTTGTAGTTCGACACAGTTTGCCAGAGTTCTGTTTTTGGGTGTAGAGAGAAACTGTTTCTAGGAGTTCTGTAGCCTGGCATAAGGCATACGCAGTAATTGGGATTTCTATATCCTGAGTGTAGGAGACGCCGCTTATGGCAGCTCCGCTACGTGGATGTAGATAGAAGCAGTTTACCGGAGTTCTCTATCCTTTGTGTAGAAAGCAGCTGTTTACTGGAGTTCTGTAGCATGGAATGAGGCATTCGCTATATGCAGGTTTTCTCTATGCTGAGTGTAGGAGACGGCGCTTATGGAAGTTCTGCTACCTGGATATAGAGAGAAGCGTTTTACCGGAGTTCCCTATCCTTGTTGTAGAGAGGAGCTGATTCCAAGAGTTCTATATCCTGGAATTAGGCATTCGCTGTAAGTGGGTATTCTGTATGCTGAGTGTAGCACATGCAGCTTTCTGGAGTTCTGTCATCTAAGTGTAGAGAGATGCAGTTTCCAGGAGTTCTGTATGTTGAATGTAGAGAGAAGCTGTTTCCAAGAGTTCTGTAGTCTGAGAGTAGGCATACGCTGTATATGGGATTCCAGTAGCCTGAGTGTAGCCGATTCAGCTTATGGGAGTTCTGTAACCCTGAATTAGAAAGTTACATTTTAGCGAAGTTCTGTATCAGAGTGTAGGGAGAAGCTGTTTCCAAGAATTCTGCGGCGTATGAGCAGGTATTCGCTATATGCGGGTTTTCTGTATGCTGAGTGTGGCAGACGCAGCTTATGGAAGTTCTGTATCTTGAATGTAGTGAGACACAGTTTGCCAGAGTTCTGTATATGGGTGTAGAGAGAAACTGTTTCCAAGAGTTCTGTAGCCTGGCAAGAGGCATACGCAGTCATTGGGATTTCTGTATCCTGAGTGTGGGAGATGCCGCTTATGGGAGCTCCGCTACCTGGATATAGAGAGAAGCAGTTTACCAGAGTTCTCTATGCTTTGTGTAGAGAGCAGCTGTTTACTGGTGTTTTGTAGCCTGGAATGAGGCATTACATATATGCGGGTTTTCTGTATGCTGAGTGTAGGAGACGCCGCTTGTGGGAGCTCTGCTACCTGGATATAGATAGAAGCAGTTTACTGGAGTTCTCTATGCTTTGTGTAGAGAGCAGCTGTTTACTGGATTTCTGTAGCCTGGAATGAGGCATTCGCTATATGCAGGTTTTCTCTATGCTGAGTGTAGGAGACGCCGCTTCTGGGAGCTCTGCTACCTGGATAGAGAGAGAATCAGTTTACCGGAGTTCCTTATCCTTGTTGTAGAGCGGAGCTGTTTCCAGGAGTTCTGTGTCCTGGAATTAGGCATTCGCTATATGTGGGTATTCTGTATACTGCGTGTAGCAGATGCAGCATTCGGGAGTTCTATACCCTAAGTGTAGAGAGATGCAGTTTCCAGTAGTTCTGTATGTTGAATGTAGAGAGAAGCTGTTTCCAAGAGTTCTGTAGTCTGAGAGTAGGCATACGCTGTATATGGGATTCCTGTAGCCTGAGTGTAGCCGACGCAGCTTATGGGAGATCTGTAACCTAGAATTAGAGAGACGCAGTTTACTGAAGTTCTGTATCAGAATGTAGGACAAGCTGTTTCCAAGAATTCTGTAGCCTATGTATTCGCTATACGCGGGTTTTCTGTATGCTGAATGTGGCAGATGCAGCTTATTGGAGTTCTGTATCGTGCTTGTAGTTCGACACAGTTTGCCAGAGTTCTGTTTTTGGGTGTAGAGAGAAACTGTTTCTAGGAGTTCTGTAGCCTGGCATAAGGCATACGCAGTAATTGGGATTTCTATATCCTGAGTGTAGGAGACGCCGCTTATGGCAGCTCCGCTACGTGGATGTAGATAGAAGCAGTTTACCGGAGTTCTCTATCCTTTGTGTAGAAAGCAGCTGTTTACTGGAGTTCTGTAGCATGGAATGAGGCATTCGCTATATGCAGGTTTTCTCTATGCTGAGTGTAGGAGACGGCGCTTATGGAAGCTGTGCTACCTGGATATAGAGAGAAGCGTTTTACCGGAGTTCCCTATCCTTGTTGTAGAGAGGAGCTGATTCCAAGAGTTCTATATCCTGGAATTAGGCATTCGCTGTATGTGGGTATTCTGTATGCTGAGTGTAGCACATGCAGCTTTCTGGAGTTCTGTCATCTAAGTGTAGAGAGATGCAGTTTCCAGGAGTTCTGTATGTTGAATGTAGAGAGAAGCTGTTTCCAAGAGTTCTGTAGTCTGAGAGTAGGCATACGCTGTATATGGGATTCCAGTAGCCTGAGTGTAGCCGATTCAGCGTATGGGAGTTCTGTAACCCTGAATTAGAAAGTTACATTTTAGCGAAGTTCTGTATCAGAGTGTAGGGAGAAGCTGTTTCCAAGAATTCTGCGGCGTATGAGCAGGTATTCGCTATATGCGGGTTTTCTGTATGCTGAGTGTGGCAGACGCAGCTTATGGAAGTTCTGTATCTTGAATGCAGTGAGACACAGTTTGCCAGAGTTCTGTATATGGGTGTAGAGAGAAACTGTTTCCAAGAGTTCCGTAGCCTGGCAAGAGGCATACGCAGTCATTGGGATTTCTGTATCCTGAGTGTGGGAGACGCCGCTTATGGGAGCTCCGCTACCTGGATATAGAGAGAAGCAGTTTACCAGAGTTCTCTATGCTTTGTGTAGAGAGCAGCTGTTTACTGGTGTTTTGTAGCCTGGAATGAGGCATTACATATATGCGGGTTTTCTGTATGCTGAGTGTAGGAGACGCCGCTTGTGGGAGCTCTGCTACCTGGATATAGATAGAAGCAGTTTACTGGAGTTCTCTATGCTTTGTGTAGAGAGCAGCTGTTTACTGGATTTCTGTAGCCTGGAATGAGGCATTCGCTATATGCGGGTTTTCTCTATGCTGAGTGTAGGTGACGGCGCTTCTGGGAGCTCTGCTACCTGGATAGAGAGAGAATCAGTTTACCGGAGTTCCTTATCCTTGTTGTAGAGCGGAGCTGTTTCCAGGAGTTCTGTGTCCTGGAATTAGGCATTCGCTATATGTGGGTATTCTGTATACTGCGTGTAGCAGATGCAGCATTCGGGAGTTCTATACCCTAAGTGTAGAGAGATGCAGTTTCCAGTAGTTCTGTATGTTGAATGTAGAGAGAAGCTGTTTCCAAGAGTTCTGTAGTCTGAGAGTAGGCATACGCTGTATATGGGATTCCTGTAGCCTGAGTGTAGCCAACGCAGCTTATGGGAGATCTGTAACCTAGAATTAGAGAGACGCAGTTTACTGAAGTTCTGTATCAGAATGTAGGACAAGCTGTTTCCAAGAATTCTGTAGCCTATGTATTCGCTATACGCGGGTTTTCTGTATGCTGAATGTGGCAGATGCAGCTTATTGGAGTTCTGTATCGTGCTTGTAGTTCGACACAGTTTGCCAGAGTTCTGTTTTTGGGTGTAGAGAGAAACTGTTTCTAGGAGTTCTGTAGCCTGGCATAAGGCATACGCAGTAATTGGGATTTCTATATCCTGAGTGTAGGAGACGCCGCTTATGGCAGCTCCGCTACGTGGATGTAGATAGAAGCAGTTTACCGGAGTTCTCTATCCTTTGTGTAGAAAGCAGCTGTTTACTGGAGTTCTGTAGCATGGAATGAGGCATTCGCTATATGCAGGTTTTCTCTATGCTGAGTGTAGGAGACGGCGCTTATGGAAGCTGTGCTACCTGGATATAGAGAGAAGCGTTTTACCGGAGTTCCCTATCCTTGTTGTAGAGAGGAGCTGATTCCAAGAGTTCTATATCCTGGAATTAGGCATTCGCTGTATGTGGGTATTCTGTATGCTGAGTGTAGCACATGCAGCTTTCTGGAGTTCTGTCATCTAAGTGTAGAGAGATGCAGTTTCCAGGAGTTCTGTATGTTGAATGTAGAGAGAAGCTGTTTCCAAGAGTTCTGTAGTCTGAGAGTAGGCATACGCTGTATATGGGATTCCAGTAGCCTGAGTGTAGCCGATTCAGCGTATGGGAGTTCTGTAACCCTGAATTAGAAAGTTACATTTTAGCGAAGTTCTGTATCAGAGTGTAGGGAGAAGCTGTTTCCAAGAATTCTGCGGCGTATGAGCAGGTATTCGCTATATGCGGGTTTTCTGTATGCTGAGTGTGGCAGACGCAGCTTATGGAAGTTCTGTATCTTGAATGTAGTGAGACACAGTTTGCCAGAGTTCTGTATATGGGTGTAGAGAGAAACTGTTTCCAAGAGTTCTGTAGCCTGGCAAGAGGCATACGCAGTCATTGGGATTTCTGTATCCTGAGTGTGGGAGACGCCGCTTATGGGAGCTCCGCTACCTGGATATAGAGAGAAGCAGTTTACCAGAGTTCTCTATGCTTTGTGTAGAGAGCAGCTGTTTACTGGTGTTTTGTAGCCTGGAATGAGGCATTACATATATGCGGGTTTTCTGTATGCTGAGTGTAAGAGACGCCGCTTGTGGGAGCTCTGCTACCTGGATATAGATAGAAGCAGTTTACTGGAGTTCTCTATGCTTTGTGTAGAGAGCAGCTGTTTACTGGATTTCTGTAGCCTGGAATGAGGCATTCGCTATATGCGGGTTTTCTCTATGCTGAGTGTAGGTGACGGCGCTTCTGGGAGCTCTGCTACCTGGATAGAGAGAGAATCAGTTTACCGGAGTTCCTTATCCTTGTTGTAGAGCGGAGCTGTTTCCAGGAGTTCTGTGTCCTGGAATTAGGCATTCGCTATATGTGGGTATTCTGTATACTGCGTGTAGCAGATGCAGCATTCGGGAGTTCTATACCCTAAGTGTAGAGAGATGCAGTTTCCAGTAGTTCTGTATGTTGAATGTAGAGAGAAGCTGTTTCCAAGAGTTCTGTAGTCTGAGAGTAGGCATACGCTGTATATGGGATTCCTGTAGCCTGAGTGTAGCCGACGCAGCTTATGGGAGATCTGTAACCTAGAATTAGAGAGACGCAGTTTACCGAAGTTCTGTATCAGAATGTAGGACAAGCTGTTTCCAAGAATTCTGTAGCCTATGTATTCGCTATACGCGGGTTTTCTGTATGCTGAATGTGGCAGATGCAGCTTATTGGAGTTCTGTATCGTGCTTGTAGTTTGACACAGTTTGCCAGAGTTCTGTTTTTGGGTGTAGAGAGAAACTGTTTCTAGGAGTTCTGTAGCCTGGCATAAGGCATACGCAGTAATTGGGATTTCTATATCCTGAGTGTAGGAGACGCCGCTTATGGCAGCTCCGCTACGTGGATGTAGATAGAAGCAGTGTACCGGAGTTCTCTATCCTTTGTGTAGAAAGCAGCTGTTTACTGGAGTTCTGTAGCATGGAATGAGGCATTCGCTATATGCGGGTTTTCTCTATGCTGAGTGTAGCAGATGCAGCTTTTGGGAATTCTATACCCTAAGTGTAGAGAGATGCAGTTTCCAGTAGTTCTGTATGTTGAATGTAGAGAGAAGCTGTTTCCAAGAGTTCTGTAGTCTGAGAGTAGGCATACGCTGTATATGGGATTCCAGTAGCCTGAGTGTAGCCGATTCAGCGTATGGGAGTTCTGTAACCCTGAATTAGAAAGTTACATTTTAGCGAAGTTCTGTATCAGAGTGTAGGGAGAAGCTGTTTCCAAGAATTCTGCGGCGTATGAGCAGGTATTCGCTATATGCGGGTTTTCTGTATGCTGAGTGTGGCAGACGCAGCTTATGGAAGTTCTGTATCTTGAATGTAGTGAGACACAGTTTGCCAGAGTTCTGTATATGGGTGTAGAGAGAAACTGTTTCCAAGAGTTCTGTAGCCTGGCAAGAGGCATACGCAGTCATTGGGATTTCTGTATCCTGAGTGTGGGAGACGCCGCTTATGGGAGCTCCGCTACCTGGATATAGAGAGAAGCAGTTTACCAGAGTTCTCTATGCTTTGTGTAGAGAGCAGCTGTTTACTGGTGTTTTGTAGCCTGGAATGAGGCATTACATATATGCGGGTTTTCTGTATGCTGAGTGTAGGAGACACCGCTTGTGGGAGCTCTGCTACCTGGATATAGATAGAAGCAGTTTACTGGAGTTCTCTATGCTTTGTGTAGAGAGCAGCTGTTTACTGGATTTCTGTAGCCTGGAATGAGGCATTCGCTATATGCGGGTTTTCTCTATGCTGAGTGTAGGTGACGGCGCTTCTGGGAGCTCTGCTACCTGGATAGAGAGAGAATCAGTTTACCGGAGTTCCTTATCCTTGTTGTAGAGCGGAGCTGTTTCCAGGAGTTCTGTGTCCTGGAATTAGGCATTCGCTATATGTGGGTATTCTGTATACTGCGTGTAGCAGATGCAGCATTCGGGAGTTCTATACCCTAAGTGTAGAGAGATGCAGTTTCCAGTAGTTCTGTATGTTGAATGTAGAGAGAAGCTGTTTCCAAGAGTTCTGTAGTCTGAGAGTAGGCATACGCTGTATATGGGATTCCTGTAGCCTGAGTGTAGCCGACGCAGCTTATGGGAGATCTGTAACCTAGAATTAGAGAGACGCAGTTTACCGAAGTTCTGTATCAGAATGTAGGACAAGCTGTTTCCAAGAATTCTGTAGCCTATGTATTCGCTATACGCGGGTTTTCTGTATGCTGAATGTGGCAGATGCAGCTTATTGGAGTTCTGTATCGTGCTTGTAGTTTGACACAGTTTGCCAGAGTTCTGTTTTTGGGTGTAGAGAGAAACCGTTTCTAGGAGTTCTGTAGCCTGGCATAAGGCATACGCAGTAATTGGGATTTCTATATCCTGAGTGTAGGAGACGCCGCTTATGGCAGCTCCGCTACCTGGATATAGATAGAAGCAGTGTACCGGAGTTCTCTATCCTTTGTGTAGAAAGCAGCTGTTTACTGGAGTTCTGTAGCATGGAATGAGGCATTCGCTATATGCGGGTTTTCTCTATGCTGAGTGTAGCAGATGCAGCTTTTGGGAATTCTATACCCTAAGTGTAGAGAGATGCAGTTTCCAGTAGTTCTGTATGTTGAATGTAGAGAGAAGCTGTTTCCAATAGTTCTGTAGTCTGAGAGTAGGCATACGCTGTATATGGGATTCCAGTAGCCTGAGTGTAGCCGATTCAGCGTATGGGAGTTCTGTAACCCTGAATTAGAAAGTTACATTTTAGCGAAGTTCTGTATCAGAGTGTAGGGAGAAGCTGTTTCCAAGAATTCTGCGGCGTATGAGCAGGTATTCGCTATATGCGGGTTTTCTGTATGCTGAGTGTGGCAGACGCAGCTTATGGAAGTTCTGTATCTTGAATGTAGTGAGACACAGTTTGCCAGAGTTCTGTATATGGGTGTAGAGAGAAACTGTTTCCAAGAGTTCTGTAGCCTGGCAAGAGGCATACGCAGTCATTGGGATTTCTGTATCCTGAGTGTGGGAGACGCCGCTTATGGGAGCTCCGCTACCTGGATATAGAGAGAAGCAGTTTACCAGAGTTCTCTATGCTTTGTGTAGAGAGCAGCTGTTTACTGGTGTTTTGTCGCCTGGAATGAGGCATTACATATATGCGGGTTTTCTGTATGCTGAGTGTAGGAGACGCCGCTTGTGGGAGCTCTGCTACCTGGATATAGATAGAAGCAGTTTACTGGAGTTCTCTATGCTTTGTGTAGAGAGCAGCTGTTTACTGGATTTCTGTAGCCTGGAATGAGGCATTCGCTATATGCGGGTTTTCTCTATGCTGAGTGTAGGTGACGGCGCTTCTGGGAGCTCTGCTACCTGGATAGAGAGAGAATCAGTTTACCGGAGTTCCTTATCCTTGTTGTAGAGCGGAGCTGTTTCCAGGAGTTCTGTGTCCTGGAATTAGGCATTCGCTATATGTGGGTATTCTGTATACTGCGTGTAGCAGATGCAGCATTCGGGAGTTCTATACCCTAAGTGTAGAGAGATGCAGTTTCCAGTAGTTCTGTATGTTGAATGTAGAGAGAAGCTGTTTCCAAGAGTTCTGTAGTCTGAGAGTAGGCATACGCTGTATATGGGATTCCTGTAGCCTGAGTGTAGCCGACGCAGCTTATGGGAGATCTGTAACCTAGAATTAGAGAGACGCAGTTTACCGAAGTTCTGTATCAGAATGTAGGACAAGCTGTTTCCAAGAATTCTGTAGCCTATGTATTCGCTATACGCGGGTTTTCTGTATGCTGAATGTGGCAGATGCAGCTTATTGGAGTTCTGTATCGTGCTTGTAGTTTGACACAGTTTGCCAGAGTTCTGTTTTTGGGTGTAGAGAGAAACCGTTTCTAGGAGTTCTGTAGCCTGGCATAAGGCATACGCAGTAATTGGGATTTCTATATCCTGAGTGTAGGAGACGCCGCTTATGGCAGCTCCGCTACCTGGATATAGATAGAAGCAGTGTACCGGAGTTCTCTATCCTTTGTGTAGAAAGCAGCTGTTTACTGGAGTTCTGTAGCATGGAATGAGGCATTCGCTATATGCGGGTTTTCTCTATGCTGAGTGTAGCAGATGCAGCTTTTGGGAATTCTATACCCTAAGTGTAGAGAGATGCAGTTTCCAGTAGTTCTGTATGTTGAATGTAGAGAGAAGCTGTTTCCAAGAGTTCTGTAGTCTGAGAGTAGGCATACGCTGTATATGGGATTCCTGTAGCCTGAGTGTAGCCGATTCAGCTTATGGGAGTTCTGTAACCCTGAATTAGAAAGTTACATTTTAGCGAAGTTCTGTATCAGAGTGTAGGGAGAAGCTGTTTCCAAGAATTCTGCGGCGTATGAGCAGGTATTCGCTATATGCGGGTTTTCTGTATGCTGAGTGTGGCAGACGCAGCTTATGGAAGTTCTGTATCTTGAATGTAGTGAGACACAGTTTGCCAGAGTTCTGTATATGGGTGTAGAGAGAAACTGTTTCCAAGAGTTCTGTAGCCTGGCAAGAGGCATACGCAGTCATTGGGATTTCTGTATCCTGAGTGTGGGAGACGCCGCTTATGGGAGCTCCGCTACCTGGATATAGAGAGAAGCAGTTTACCAGAGTTCTCTATGCTTTGTGTAGAGAGCAGCTGTTTACTGGTGTTTTGTAGCCTGGAATGAGGCATTACATATATGCGGGTTTTCTGTATGCTGAGTGTAGGAGACGCCGCTTGTGGGAGCTCTGCTACCTGGATATAGATAGAAGCAGTTTACTGGAGTTCTCTATGCTTTGTGTAGAGAGCAGCTGTTTACTGGATTTCTGTAGCCTGGAATGAGGCATTCGCTATATGCGGGTTTTCTCTATGCTGAGTGTAGGTGACGGCGCTTCTGGGAGCTCTGCTACCTGGATAGAGAGAGAATCAGTTTACCGGAGTTCCTTATCCTTGTTGTAGAGCGGAGCTGTTTCCAGGAGTTCTGTGTCCTGGAATTAGGCATTCGCTATATGTGGGTATTCTGTATACTGCGTGTAGCAGATGCAGCATTCGGGAGTTCTATACCCTAAGTGTAGAGAGATGCAGTTTCCAGTAGTTCTGTATGTTGAATGTAGAGAGAAGCTGTTTCCAAGAGTTCTGTAGTCTGAGAGTAGGCATACGCTGTATATGGGATTCCTGTAGCCTGAGTGTAGCCGACGCAGCTTATGGGAGATCTGTAACCTAGAATTAGAGAGACGCAGTTTACTGAAGTTCTGTATCAGAATGTAGGACAAGCTGTTTCCAAGAATTCTGTAGCCTATGTATTCGCTATACGCGGGTTTTCTGTATGCTGAATGTGGCAGATGCAGCTTATTGGAGTTCTGTATCGTGCTTGTAGTTCGACACAGTTTGCCAGAGTTCTGTTTTTGGGTGTAGAGAGAAACTGTTTCTAGGAGTTCTGTAGCCTGGCATAAGGCATACGCAGTAATTGGGATTTCTATATCCTGAGTGTAGGAGACGCCGCTTATGGCAGCTCCGCTACGTGGATGTAGATAGAAGCAGTTTACCGGAGTTCTCTATCCTTTGTGTAGAAAGCAGCTGTTTACTGGAGTTCTGTAGCATGGAATGAGGCATTCGCTATATGCAGGTTTTCTCTATGCTGAGTGTAGGAGACGGCGCTTATGGAAGCTGTGCTACCTGGATATAGAGAGAAGCGTTTTACCGGAGTTCCCTATCCTTGTTGTAGAGAGGAGCTGATTCCAAGAGTTCTATATCCTGGAATTAGGCATTCGCTGTATGTGGGTATTCTGTATGCTGAGTGTAGCACATGCAGCTTTCTGGAGTTCTGTCATCTAAGTGTAGAGAGATGCAGTTTCCAGGAGTTCTGTATGTTGAATGTAGAGAGAAGCTGTTTCCAAGAGTTCTGTAGTCTGAGAGTAGGCATACGCTGTATATGGGATTCCAGTAGCCTGAGTGTAGCCGATTCAGCGTATGGGAGTTCTGTAACCCTGAATTAGAAAGTTACATTTTAGCGAAGTTCTGTATCAGAGTGTAGGGAGAAGCTGTTTCCAAGAATTCTGCGGCGTATGAGCAGGTATTCGCTATATGCGGGTTTTCTGTATGCTGAGTGTGGCAGACGCAGCTTATGGAAGTTCTGTATCTTGAATGTAGTGAGACACAGTTTGCCAGAGTTCTGTATATGGGTGTAGAGAGAAACTGTTTCCAAGAGTTCTGTAGCCTGGCAAGAGGCATACGCAGTCATTGGGATTTCTGTATCCTGAGTGTGGGAGACGCCGCTTATGGGAGCTCCGCTACCTGGATATAGAGAGAAGCAGTTTACCAGAGTTCTCTATGCTTTGTGTAGAGAGCAGCTGTTTACTGGTGTTTTGTAGCCTGGAATGAGGCATTACATATATGCGGGTTTTCTGTATGCTGAGTGTAAGAGACGCCGCTTGTGGGAGCTCTGCTACCTGGATATAGATAGAAGCAGTTTACTGGAGTTCTCTATGCTTTGTGTAGAGAGCAGCTGTTTACTGGATTTCTGTAGCCTGGAATGAGGCATTCGCTATATGCGGGTTTTCTCTATGCTGAGTGTAGGTGACGGCGCTTCTGGGAGCTCTGCTACCTGGATAGAGAGAGAATCAGTTTACCGGAGTTCCTTATCCTTGTTGTA
The DNA here is from genome assembly GCF_033115175.1 of Lepus europaeus. NCBI lineage: Eukaryota > Metazoa > Chordata > Mammalia > Lagomorpha > Leporidae > Lepus > Lepus europaeus. The sequence continues at coordinate 1,575,187 of NW_026909254.1, forward strand.
GAGCGGAGCTGTTTCCAGGAGTTCTGTGTCCTGGAATTAGGCATTCGCTATATGTGGGTATTCTGTATACTGCGTGTAGCAGATGCAGCATTCGGGAGTTCTATACCCTAAGTGTAGAGAGATGCAGTTTCCAGTAGTTCTGTATGTTGAATGTAGAGAGAAGCTGTTTCCAAGAGTTCTGTAGTCTGAGAGTAGGCATACGCTGTATATGGGATTCCTGTAGCCTGAGTGTAGCCGACGCAGCTTATGGGAGATCTGTAACCTAGAATTAGAGAGACGCAGTTTACTGAAGTTCTGTATCAGAATGTAGGACAAGCTGTTTCCAAGAATTCTGTAGCCTATGTATTCGCTATACGCGGGTTTTCTGTATGCTGAATGTGGCAGATGCAGCTTATTGGAGTTCTGTATCGTGCTTGTAGTTCGACACAGTTTGCCAGAGTTCTGTTTTTGGGTGTAGAGAGAAACTGTTTCTAGGAGTTCTGTAGCCTGGCATAAGGCATACGCAGTAATTGGGATTTCTATATCCTGAGTGTAGGAGACGCCGCTTATGGCAGCTCCGCTACGTGGATGTAGATAGAAGCAGTTTACCGGAGTTCTCTATCCTTTGTGTAGAAAGCAGCTGTTTACTGGAGTTCTGTAGCATGGAATGAGGCATTCGCTATATGCAGGTTTTCTCTATGCTGAGTGTAGGAGACGGCGCTTATGGAAGCTGTGCTACCTGGATATAGAGAGAAGCGTTTTACCGGAGTTCCCTATCCTTGTTGTAGAGAGGAGCTGATTCCAAGAGTTCTATATCCTGGAATTAGGCATTCGCTGTATGTGGGTATTCTGTATGCTGAGTGTAGCACATGCAGCTTTCTGGAGTTCTGTCATCTAAGTGTAGAGAGATGCAGTTTCCAGGAGTTCTGTATGTTGAATGTAGAGAGAAGCTGTTTCCAAGAGTTCTGTAGTCTGAGAGTAGGCATACGCTGTATATGGGATTCCAGTAGCCTGAGTGTAGCCGATTCAGCGTATGGGAGTTCTGTAACCCTGAATTAGAAAGTTACATTTTAGCGAAGTTCTGTATCAGAGTGTAGGGAGAAGCTGTTTCCAAGAATTCTGCGGCGTATGAGCAGGTATTCGCTATATGCGGGTTTTCTGTATGCTGAGTGTGGCAGACGCAGCTTATGGAAGTTCTGTATCTTGAATGTAGTGAGACACAGTTTGCCAGAGTTCTGTATATGGGTGTAGAGAGAAACTGTTTCCAAGAGTTCTGTAGCCTGGCAAGAGGCATACGCAGTCATTGGGATTTCTGTATCCTGAGTGTGGGAGACGCCGCTTATGGGAGCTCCGCTACCTGGATATAGAGAGAAGCAGTTTACCAGAGTTCTCTATGCTTTGTGTAGAGAGCAGCTGTTTACTGGTGTTTTGTAGCCTGGAATGAGGCATTACATATATGCGGGTTTTCTGTATGCTGAGTGTAAGAGACGCCGCTTGTGGGAGCTCTGCTACCTGGATATAGATAGAAGCAGTTTACTGGAGTTCTCTATGCTTTGTGTAGAGAGCAGCTGTTTACTGGATTTCTGTAGCCTGGAATGAGGCATTCGCTATATGCGGGTTTTCTCTATGCTGAGTGTAGGTGACGGCGCTTCTGGGAGCTCTGCTACCTGGATAGAGAGAGAATCAGTTTACCGGAGTTCCTTATCCTTGTTGTAGAGCGGAGCTGTTTCCAGGAGTTCTGTGTCCTGGAATTAGGCATTCGCTATATGTGGGTATTCTGTATACTGCGTGTAGCAGATGCAGCATTCGGGAGTTCTATACCCTAAGTGTAGAGAGATGCAGTTTCCAGTAGTTCTGTATGTTGAATGTAGAGAGAAGCTGTTTCCAAGAGTTCTGTAGTCTGAGAGTAGGCATACGCTGTATATGGGATTCCTGTAGCCTGAGTGTAGCCGACGCAGCTTATGGGAGATCTGTAACCTAGAATTAGAGAGACGCAGTTTACCGAAGTTCTGTATCAGAATGTAGGACAAGCTGTTTCCAAGAATTCTGTAGCCTATGTATTCGCTATACGCGGGTTTTCTGTATGCTGAATGTGGCAGATGCAGCTTATTGGAGTTCTGTATCGTGCTTGTAGTTTGACACAGTTTGCCAGAGTTCTGTTTTTGGGTGTAGAGAGAAACCGTTTCTAGGAGTTCTGTAGCCTGGCATAAGGCATACGCAGTAATTGGGATTTCTATATCCTGAGTGTAGGAGACGCCGCTTATGGCAGCTCCGCTACCTGGATATAGATAGAAGCAGTGTACCGGAGTTCTCTATCCTTTGTGTAGAAAGCAGCTGTTTACTGGAGTTCTGTAGCATGGAATGAGGCATTCGCTATATGCGGGTTTTCTCTATGCTGAGTGTAGCAGATGCAGCTTTTGGGAATTCTATACCCTAAGTGTAGAGAGATGCAGTTTCCAGTAGTTCTGTATGTTGAATGTAGAGAGAAGCTGTTTCCAAGAGTTCTGTAGTCTGAGAGTAGGCATACGCTGTATATGGGATTCCAGTAGCCTGAGTGTAGCTGATTCAGCGTATGGGAGTTCTGTAACCCTGAATTAGAAAGTTACATTTTAGCGAAGTTCTGTATCAGAGTGTAGGGAGAAGCTGTTTCCAAGAATTCTGCGGCGTATGAGCAGGTATTCGCTATATGCGGGTTTTCTGTATGCTGAGTGTGGCAGACGCAGCTTATGGAAGTTCTGTATCTTGAATGTAGTGAGACACAGTTTGCCAGAGTTCTGTATATGGGTGTAGAGAGAAACTGTTTCCAAGAGTTCTGTAGCCTGGCAAGAGGCATACGCAGTCATTGGGATTTCTGTATCCTGAGTGTGGGAGACGCCGCTTATGGGAGCTCCGCTACCTGGATATAGAGAGAAGCAGTTTACCAGAGTTCTCTATGCTTTGTGTAGAGAGCAGCTGTTTACTGGTGTTTTGTAGCCTGGAATGAGGCATTACATATATGCGGGTTTTCTGTATGCTGAGTGTAGGAGACGCCGCTTGTGGGAGCTCTGCTACCTGGATATAGATAGAAGCAGTTTACTGGAGTTCTCTATGCTTTGTGTAGAGAGCAGCTGTTTACTGGATTTCTGTAGCCTGGAATGAGGCATTCGCTATATGCGGGTTTTCTCTATGCTGAGTGTAGGTGACGGCGCTTCTGGGAGCTCTGCTACCTGGATAGAGAGAGAATCAGTTTACCGGAGTTCCTTATCCTTGTTGTAGAGCGGAGCTGTTTCCAGGAGTTCTGTGTCCTGGAATTAGGCATTCGCTATATGTGGGTATTCTGTATACTGCGTGTAGCAGATGCAGCATTCGGGAGTTCTATACCCTAAGTGTAGAGAGATGCAGTTTCCAGTAGTTCTGTATGTTGAATGTAGAGAGAAGCTGTTTCCAAGAGTTCTGTAGTCTGAGAGTAGGCATACGCTGTATATGGGATTCCTGTAGCCTGAGTGTAGCCGACGCAGCTTATGGGAGATCTGTAACCTAGAATTAGAGAGACGCAGTTTACCGAAGTTCTGTATCAGAATGTAGGACAAGCTGTTTCCAAGAATTCTGTAGCCTATGTATTCGCTATACGCGGGTTTTCTGTATGCTGAATGTGGCAGATGCAGCTTATTGGAGTTCTGTATCGTGCTTGTAGTTTGACACAGTTTGCCAGAGTTCTGTTTTTGGGTGTAGAGAGAAACCGTTTCTAGGAGTTCTGTAGCCTGGCATAAGGCATACGCAGTAATTGGGATTTCTATATCCTGAGTGTAGGAGACGCCGCTTATGGCAGCTCCGCTACCTGGATATAGATAGAAGCAGTGTACCGGAGTTCTCTATCCTTTGTGTAGAAAGCAGCTGTTTACTGGAGTTCTGTAGCATGGAATGAGGCATTCGCTATATGCGGGTTTTCTCTATGCTGAGTGTAGCAGATGCAGCTTTTGGGAATTCTATACCCTAAGTGTAGAGAGATGCAGTTTCCAGTAGTTCTGTATGTTGAATGTAGAGAGAAGCTGTTTCCAAGAGTTCTGTAGTCTGAGAGTAGGCATACGCTGTATATGGGATTCCAGTAGCCTGAGTGTAGCCGATTCAGCGTATGGGAGTTCTGTAACCCTGAATTAGAAAGTTACATTTTAGCGAAGTTCTGTATCAGAGTGTAGGGAGAAGCTGTTTCCAAGAATTCTGCGGCGTATGAGCAGGTATTCGCTATATGCGGGTTTTCTGTATGCTGAGTGTGGCAGACGCAGCTTATGGAAGTTCTGTATCTTGAATGTAGTGAGACACAGTTTGCCAGAGTTCTGTATATGGGTGTAGAGAGAAACTGTTTCCAAGAGTTCTGTAGCCTGGCAAGAGGCATACGCAGTCATTGGGATTTCTGTATCCTGAGTGTGGGAGACGCCGCTTATGGGAGCTCCGCTACCTGGATATAGAGAGAAGCAGTTTACCAGAGTTCTCTATGCTTTGTGTAGAGAGCAGCTGTTTACTGGTGTTTTGTAGCCTGGAATGAGGCATTACATATATGCGGGTTTTCTGTATGCTGAGTGTAGGAGACGCCGCTTGTGGGAGCTCTGCTACCTGGATATAGATAGAAGCAGTTTACTGGAGTTCTCTATGCTTTGTGTAGAGAGCAGCTGTTTACTGGATTTCTGTAGCCTGGAATGAGGCATTCGCTATATGCGGGTTTTCTCTATGCTGAGTGTAGGTGACGGCGCTTCTGGGAGCTCTGCTACCTGGATAGAGAGAGAATCAGTTTACCGGAGTTCCTTATCCTTGTTGTAGAGCGGAGCTGTTTCCAGGAGTTCTGTGTCCTGGAATTAGGCATTCGCTATATGTGGGTATTCTGTATACTGCGTGTAGCAGATGCAGCATTCGGGAGTTCTATACCCTAAGTGTAGAGAGATGCAGTTTCCAGGAGTTCTGTATGTTGAATGTAGAGAGAAGCTGTTTCCAAGAGTTCTGTAGTCTGAGAGTAGGCATACGCTGTATATGGGATTCCTGTAGCCTGAGTGTAGCCGACGCAGCTTATGGGAGATCTGTAACCTAGAATTAGAGAGACGCAGTTTACCGAAGTTCTGTATCAGAATGTAGGACAAGCTGTTTCCAAGAATTCTGTAGCCTATGTATTCGCTATACGCGGGTTTTCTGTATGCTGAATGTGGCAGATGCAGCTTATTGGAGTTCTGTATCGTGCTTGTAGTTTGACACAGTTTGCCAGAGTTCTGTTTTTGGGTGTAGAGAGAAACCGTTTCTAGGAGTTCTGTAGCCTGGCATAAGGCATACGCAGTAATTGGGATTTCTATATCCTGAGTGTAGGAGACGCCGCTTATGGCAGCTCCGCTACATGGATATAGATAGAAGCAGTGTACCGGAGTTCTCTATCCTTTGTGTAGAAAGCAGCTGTTTACTGGAGTTCTGTAGCATGGAATGAGGCATTCGCTATATGCGGGTTTTCTCTATGCTGAGTGTAGCAGATGCAGCTTTTGGGAATTCTATACCCTAAGTGTAGAGAGATGCAGTTTCCAGTAGTTCTGTATGTTGAATGTAGAGAGAAGCTGTTTCCAAGAGTTCTGTAGTCTGAGAGTAGGCATACGCTGTATATGGGATTCCTGTAGCCTGAGTGTAGCCGATTCAGCTTATGGGAGTTCTGTAACCCTGAATTAGAAAGTTACATTTTAGCGAAGTTCTGTATCAGAGTGTAGGGAGAAGCTGTTTCCAAGAATTCTGCGGCGTATGAGCAGGTATTCGCTATATGCGGGTTTTCTGTATGCTGAGTGTGGCAGACGCAGCTTATGGAAGTTCTGTATCTTGAATGTAGTGAGACACAGTTTGCCAGAGTTCTGTATATGGGTGTAGAGAGAAACTGTTTCCAAGAGTTCTGTAGCCTGGCAAGAGGCATACGCAGTCATTGGGATTTCTGTATCCTGAGTGTGGGAGACGCCGCTTATGGGAGCTCCGCTACCTGGATATAGAGAGAAGCAGTTTACCAGAGTTCTCTATGCTTTGTGTAGAGAGCAGCTGTTTACTGGTGTTTTGTAGCCTGGAATGAGGCATTACATATATGCGGGTTTTCTGTATGCTGAGTGTAGGAGACGCCGCTTGTGGGAGCTCTGCTACCTGGATATAGATAGAAGCAGTTTACTGGAGTTCTCTATGCTTTGTGTAGAGAGCAGCTGTTTACTGGATTTCTGTAGCCTGGAATGAGGCATTCGCTATATGCGGGTTTTCTCTATGCTGAGTGTAGGTGACGGCGCTTCTGGGAGCTCTGCTACCTGGATAGAGAGAGAATCAGTTTACCGGAGTTCCTTATCCTTGTTGTAGAGCGGAGCTGTTTCCAGGAGTTCTGTGTCCTGGAATTAGGCATTCGCTATATGTGGGTATTCTGTATACTGCGTGTAGCAGATGCAGCATTCGGGAGTTCTATACCCTAAGTGTAGAGAGATGCAGTTTCCAGTAGTTCTGTATGTTGAATGTAGAGAGAAGCTGTTTCCAAGAGTTCTGTAGTCTGAGAGTAGGCATACGCTGTATATGGGATTCCTGTAGCCTGAGTGTAGCCGACGCAGCTTATGGGAGATCTGTAACCTAGAATTAGAGAGACGCAGTTTACTGAAGTTCTGTATCAGAATGTAGGACAAGCTGTTTCCAAGAATTCTGTAGCCTATGTATTCGCTATACGCGGGTTTTCTGTATGCTGAATGTGGCAGATGCAGCTTATTGGAGTTCTGTATCGTGCTTGTAGTTCGACACAGTTTGCCAGAGTTCTGTTTTTGGGTGTAGAGAGAAACTGTTTCTAGGAGTTCTGTAGCCTGGCATAAGGCATACGCAGTAATTGGGATTTCTATATCCTGAGTGTAGGAGACGCCGCTTATGGCAGCTCCGCTACGTGGATGTAGATAGAAGCAGTTTACCGGAGTTCTCTATCCTTTGTGTAGAAAGCAGCTGTTTACTGGAGTTCTGTAGCATGGAATGAGGCATTCGCTATATGCAGGTTTTCTCTATGCTGAGTGTAGGAGACGCCGCTTATGGAAGCTCTGCTACCTGGATATAGAGAGAAGCGTTTTACCGGAGTTCCCAATCCTTGTTGTAGAGAGGAGCTGATTCCAAGAGTTCTATATCCTGGAATTAGGCATTCGCTGTATGTGGGTATTCTGTATGCTGAGTGTAGCACATGCAGCTTTCTGGAGTTCTGTCATCTAAGTGTAGAGAGATGCAGTTTCCAGGAGTTCTGTATGTTGAATGTAGAGAGAAGCTGTTTCCAAGAGTTCTGTAGTCTGAGAGTAGGCATACGCTGTATATGGGATTCCAGTAGCCTGAGTGTAGCCGATTCAGCTTATGGGAGTTCTGTAACCCTGAATTAGAAAGTTACATTTTAGCGAAGTTCTGTATCAGAGTGTAGGGAGAAGCTGTTTCCAAGAATTCTGCGGCGTATGAGCAGGTATTCGCTATATGCGGGTTTTCTGTATGCTGAGTGTGGCAGATGCAGCTTATGGAAGTTCTGTATCTTGAATGTAGTGAGACACAGTTTGCCAGAGTTCTGTATATGGGTGTAGAGAGAAACTGTTTCCAAGAGTTCTGTAGCCTGGCAAGAGGCATACGCAGTCATTGGGATTTCTGTATCCTGAGTGTGGGAGACGCCGCTTATGGGAGCTCCGCTACCTGGATATAGAGAGAAGCAGTTTACCAGAGTTCTCTATGCTTTGTGTAGAGAGCAGCTGTTTACTGGTGTTTTGTAGCCTGGAATGAGGCATTACATATATGCGGGTTTTCTGTATGCTGAGTGTAGGAGACGCCGCTTGTGGGAGCTCTGCTACCTGGATATAGATAGAAGCAGTTTACTGGAGTTCTCTATGCTTTGTGTAGAGAGCAGCTGTTTACTGGATTTCTGTAGCCTGGAATGAGGCATTCGCTATATGCGGGTTTTCTCTATGCTGAGTGTAGGTGACGGCGCTTCTGGGAGCTCTGCTACCTGGATAGAGAGAGAATCAGTTTACCGGAGTTCCTTATCCTTGTTGTAGAGCGGAGCTGTTTCCAGGAGTTCTGTGTCCTGGAATTAGGCATTCGCTATATGTGGGTATTCTGTATACTGCGTGTAGCAGATGCAGCATTCGGGAGTTCTATACCCTAAGTGTAGAGAGATGCAGTTTCCAGTAGTTCTGTATGTTGAATGTAGAGAGAAGCTGTTTCCAAGAGTTCTGTAGTCTGAGAGTAGGCATACGCTGTATATGGGATTCCTGTAGCCTGAGTGTAGCCGACGCAGCTTATGGGAGATCTGTAACCTAGAATTAGAGAGACGCAGTTTACCGAAGTTCTGTATCAGAATGTAGGACAAGCTGTTTCCAAGAATTCTGTAGCCTATGTATTCGCTATACGCGGGTTTTCTGTATGCTGAATGTGGCAGATGCAGCTTATTGGAGTTCTGTATCGTGCTTGTAGTTTGACACAGTTTGCCAGAGTTCTGTTTTTGGGTGTAGAGAGAAACCGTTTCTAGGAGTTCTGTAGCCTGGCATAAGGCATACGCAGTAATTGGGATTTCTAAATCCTGAGTGTAGGAGACGCCGCTTATGGCAGCTCCGCTACCTGGATATAGATAGAAGCAGTGTACCGGAGTTCTCTATCCTTTGTGTAGAAAGCAGCTGTTTACTGGAGTTCTGTAGCATGGAATGAGGCATTCGCTATATGCGGGTTTTCTCTATGCTGAGTGTAGCAGATGCAGCTTTTGGGAATTCTATACCCTAAGTGTAGAGAGATGCAGTTTCCAGTAGTTCTGTATGTTGAATGTAGAGAGAAGCTGTTTCCAAGAGTTCTGTAGTCTGAGAGTAGGCATACGCTCTATATGGGATTCCAGTAGCCTGAGTGTAGCCGATTCAGCTTATGGGAGTTCTGTAACCCTGAATTAGAAAGTTACATTTTAGCGAAGTTCTGTATCAGAGTGTAGGGAGAAGCTGTTTCCAAGAATTCTGCGGCGTATGAGCAGGTATTCGCTATATGCGGGTTTTCTGTATGCTGAGTGTGGCAGACGCAGCTTATGGAAGTTCTGTATCTTGAATGTAGTGAGACACAGTTTGCCAGAGTTCTGTATATGGGTGTAGAGAGAAACTGTTTCCAAGAGTTCTGTAGCCTGGCAAGAGGCATACGCAGTCATTGGGATTTCTGTATCCTGAGTGTGGGAGACGCCGCTTATGGGAGCTCCGCTACCTGGATATAGAGAGAAGCAGTTTACCAGAGTTCTCTATGCTTTGTGTAGAGAGCAGCTGTTTACTGGTGTTTTGTAGCCTGGAATGAGGCATTACATATATGCGGGTTTTCTGTATGCTGAGTGTAGGAGACGCCGCTTGTGGGAGCTCTGCTACCTGGATATAGATAGAAGCAGTTTACTGGAGTTCTCTATGCTTTGTGTAGAGAGCAGCTGTTTACTGGATTTCTGTAGCCTGGAATGAGGCATTCGCTATATGCGGGTTTTCTCTATGCTGAGTGTAGGTGACGGCGCTTCTGGGAGCTCTGCTACCTGGATAGAGAGAGAATCAGTTTACCGGAGTTCCTTATCCTTGTTGTAGAGCGGAGCTGTTTCCAGGAGTTCTGTGTCCTGGAATTAGGCATTCGCTATATGTGGGTATTCTGTATACTGCGTGTAGCAGATGCAGCATTCGGGAGTTCTATACCCTAAGTGTAGAGAGATGCAGTTTCCAGTAGTTCTGTATGTTGAATGTAGAGAGAAGCTGTTTCCAAGAGTTCTGTAGTCTGAGAGTAGGCATACGCTGTATATGGGATTCCTGTAGCCTGAGTGTAGCCGACGCAGCTTATGGGAGATCTGTAACCTAGAATTAGAGAGACGCAGTTTACCGAAGTTCTGTATCAGAATGTAGGACAAGCTGTTTCCAAGAATTCTGTAGCCTATGTATTCGCTATACGCGGGTTTTCTGTATGCTGAATGTGGCAGATGCAGCTTATTGGAGTTCTGTATCGTGCTTGTAGTTTGACACAGTTTGCCAGAGTTCTGTTTTTGGGTGTAGAGAGAAACCGTTTCTAGGAGTTCTGTAGCCTGGCATAAGGCATACGCAGTAATTGGGATTTCTATATCCTGAGTGTAGGAGACGCCGCTTATGGCAGCTCCGCTACCTGGATATAGATAGAAGCAGTGTACCGGAGTTCTCTATCCTTTGTGTAGAAAGCAGCTGTTTACTGGAGTTCTGTAGCATGGAATGAGGCATTCGCTATATGCGGGTTTTCTCTATGCTGAGTGTAGCAGATGCAGCTTTTGGGAATTCTATACCCTAAGTGTAGAGAGATGCAGTTTCCAGTAGTTCTGTATGTTGAATGTAGAGAGAAGCTGTTTCCAAGAGTTCTGTAGTCTGAGAGTAGGCATACGCTGTATATGGGATTCCAGTAGCCTGAGTGTAGCCGATTCAGCGTATGGGAGTTCTGTAACCCTGAATTAGAAAGTTACATTTTAGCGAAGTTCTGTATCAGAGTGTAGGGAGAAGCTGTTTCCAAGAATTCTGCGGCGTATGAGCAGGTATTCGCTATATGCGGGTTTTCTGTATGCTGAGTGTGGCAGACGCAGCTTATGGAAGTTCTGTATCTTGAATGTAGTGAGACACAGTTTGCCAGAGTTCTGTATATGGGTGTAGAGAGAAACTGTTTCCAAGAGTTCTGTAGCCTGGCAAGAGGCATACGCAGTCATTGGGATTTCTGTATCCTGAGTGTGGGAGACGCCGCTTATGGGAGCTCCGCTACCTGGATATAGAGAGAAGCAGTTTACCAGAGTTCTCTATGCTTTGTGTAGAGAGCAGCTGTTTACTGGTGTTTTGTCGCCTGGAATGAGGCATTACATATATGCGGGTTTTCTGTATGCTGAGTGTAGGAGACGCCGCTTGTGGGAGCTCTGCTACCTGGATATAGATAGAAGCAGTTTACTGGAGTTCTCTATGCTTTGTGTAGAGAGCAGCTGTTTACTGGATTTCTGTAGCCTGGAATGAGGCATTCGCTATATGCGGGTTTTCTCTATGCTGAGTGTAGGTGACGGCGCTTCTGGGAGCTCTGCTACCTGGATAGAGAGAGAATCAGTTTACCGGAGTTCCTTATCCTTGTTGTAGAGCGGAGCTGTTTCCAGGAGTTCTGTGTCCTGGAATTAGGCATTCGCTATATGTGGGTATTCTGTATACTGCGTGTAGCAGATGCAGCATTCGGGAGTTCTATACCCTAAGTGTAGAGAGATGCAGTTTCCAGTAGTTCTGTATGTTGAATGTAGAGAGAAGCTGTTTCCAAGAGTTCTGTAGTCTGAGAGTAGGCATACGCTGTATATGGGATTCCTGTAGCCTGAGTGTAGCCGACGCAGCTTATGGGAGATCTGTAACCTAGAATTAGAGAGACGCAGTTTACTGAAGTTCTGTATCAGAATGTAGGACAAGCTGTTTCCAAGAATTCTGTAGCCTATGTATTCGCTATACGCGGGTTTTCTGTATGCTGAATGTGGCAGATGCAGCTTATTGGAGTTCTGTATCGTGCTTGTAGTTCGACACAGTTTGCCAGAGTTCTGTTTTTGGGTGTAGAGAGAAACTGTTTCTAGGAGTTCTGTAGCCTGGCATAAGGCATACGCAGTAATTGGGATTTCTATATCCTGAGTGTAGGAGACGCCGCTTATGGCAGCTCCGCTACGTGGATGTAGATAGAAGCAGTTTACCGGAGTTCTCTATCCTTTGTGTAGAAAGCAGCTGTTTACTGGAGTTCTGTAGCATGGAATGAGGCATTCGCTATATGCAGGTTTTCTCTATGCTGAGTGTAGGAGACGCCGCTTATGGAAGCTCTGCTACCTGGATATAGAGAGAAGCGTTTTACCGGAGTTCCCTATCCTTGTTGTAGAGAGGAGCTGATTCCAAGAGTTCTATATCCTGGAATTAGGCATTCGCTGTATGTGGGTATTCTGTATGCTGAGTGTAGCACATGCAGCTTTCTGGAGTTCTGTCATCTAAGTGTAGAGAGATGCAGTTTCCAGGAGTTCTGTATGTTGAATGTAGAGAGAAGCTGTTTCCAAGAGTTCTGTAGTCTGAGAGTAGGCATACGCTGTATATGGGATTCCAGTAGCCTGAGTGTAGCCGATTCAGCTTATGGGAGTTCTGTAACCCTGAATTAGAAAGTTACATTTTAGCGAAGTTCTGTATCAGAGTGTAGGGGGAAGCTGTTTCCAAGAATTCTGCGGCGTATGAGCAGGTATTCGCTATATGCGGGTTTTCTGTATGCTGAGTGTGGCAGACGCAGCTTATGGAAGTTCTGTATCTTGAATGTAGTGAGACACAGTTTGCCAGAGTTCTGTATATGGGTGTAGAGAGAAACTGTTTCCAAGAGTTCTGTAGCCTGGCAAGAGGCATACGCAGTCATTGGGATTTCTGTATCCTGAGTGTGGGAGACGCCGCTTATGGGAGCTCCGCTACCTGGATATAGAGAGAAGCAGTTTACCAGAGTTCTCTATGCTTTGTGTAGAGAGCAGCTGTTTACTGGTGTTTTGTAGCCTGGAATGAGGCATTACATATATGCGGGTTTTCTGTATGCTGAGTGTAGGAGACGCCGCTTGTGGGAGCTCTGCTACCTGGATATAGATAGAAGCAGTTTACTGGAGTTCTCTATGCTTTGTGTAGAGAGCAGCTGTTTACTGGATTTCTGTAGCCTGGAATGAGGCATTCACTATATGCGGGTTTTCTCTATGCTGAGTGTAGGTGACGGCGCTTCTGGGAGCTCTGCTACCTGGATAGAGAGAGAATCAGTTTACCGGAGTTCCTTATCCTTGTTGTAGAGCGGAGCTGTTTCCAGGAGTTCTGTGTCCTGGAATTAGGCATTCGCTATATGTGGGTATTCTGTATACTGCGTGTAGCAGATGCAGCATTCGGGAGTTCTATACCCTAAGTGTAGAGAGATGCAGTTTCCAGTAGTTCTGTATGTTGAATGTAGAGAGAAGCTGTTTCCAAGAGTTCTGTAGTCTGAGAGTAGGCATACGCTGTATATGGGATTCCTGTAGCCTGAGTGTAGCCGACGCAGCTTATGGGAGATCTGTAACCTAGAATTAGAGAGACGCAGTTTACCGAAGTTCTGTATCAGAATGTAGGACAAGCTGTTTCCAAGAATTCTGTAGCCTATGTATTCGCTATACGCGGGTTTTCTGTATGCTGAATGTGGCAGATGCAGCTTATTGGAGTTCTGTATCGTGCTTGTAGTTTGACACAGTTTGCCAGAGTTCTGTTTTTGGGTGTAGAGAGAAACCGTTTCTAGGAGTTCTGTAGCCTGGCATAAGGCATACGCAGTCATTGGGATTTCTATATCCTGAGTGTAGGAGACGCCGCTTATGGCAGCTCCGCTACCTGGATATAGATAGAAGCAGTGTACCGGAGTTCTCTATCCTTTGTGTAGAAAGCAGCTGTTTACTGGAGTTCTGTAGCATGGAATGAGGCATTCGCTATATGCGGGTTTTCTCTATGCTGAGTGTAGCAGATGCAGCTTTTGGGAATTCTATACCCTAAGTGTAGAGAGATGCAGTTTCCAGTAGTTCTGTATGTTGAATGTAGAGAGAAGCTGTTTCCAAGAGTTCTGTAGTCTGAGAGTAGGCATACGCTGTATATGGGATTCCAGTAGCCTGAGTGTAGCCGATTCAGCGTATGGGAGTTCTGTAACCCTGAATTAGAAAGTTACATTTTAGCGAAGTTCTGTATCAGAGTGTAGGGAGAAGCTGTTTCCAAGAATTCTGCGGCGTATGAGCAGGTATTCGCTATATGCGGGTTTTCTGTATGCTGAGTGTGGCAGACGCAGCTTATGGAAGTTCTGTATCTTGAATGTAGTGAGACACAGTTTGCCAGAGTTCTGTATATGGGTGTAGAGAGAAACTGTTTCCAAGAGTTCTGTAGCCTGGCAAGAGGCATACGCAGTCATTGGGATTTCTGTATCCTGAGTGTGGGAGACGCCGCTTATGGGAGCTCCGCTACCTGGATATAGAGAGAAGCAGTTTACCAGAGTTCTCTATGCTTTGTGTAGAGAGCAGCTGTTTACTGGTGTTTTGTAGCCTGGAATGAGGCATTACATATATGCGGGTTTTCTGTATGCTGAGTGTAGGAGACGCCGCTTGTGGGAGCTCTGCTACCTGGATATAGATAGAAGCAGTTTACTGGAGTTCTCTATGCTTTGTGTAGAGAGCAGCTGTTTACTGGATTTCTGTAGCCTGGAATGAGGCATTCGCTATATGCGGGTTTTCTCTATGCTGAGTGTAGGTGACGGCGCTTCTGGGAGCTCTGCTACCTGGATAGAGAGAGAATCAGTTTACCGGAGTTCCTTATCCTTGTTGTAGAGCGGAGCTGTTTCCAGGAGTTCTGTGTCCTGGAATTAGGCATTCGCTATATGTGGGTATTCTGTATACTGCGTGTAGCAGATGCAGCATTCGGGAGTTCTATACCCTAAGTGTAGAGAGATGCAGTTTCCAGTAGTTCTGTATGTTGAATGTAGAGAGAAGCTGTTTCCAAGAGTTCTGTAGTCTGAGAGTAGGCATACGCTGTATATGGGATTCCTGTAGCCTGAGTGTAGCCGACGCAGCTTATGGGAGATCTGTAACCTAGAATTAGAGAGACGCAGTTTACCGAAGTTCTGTATCAGAATGTAGGACAAGCTGTTTCCAAGAATTCTGTAGCCTATGTATTCGCTATACGCGGGTTTTCTGTATGCTGAATGTGGCAGATGCAGCTTATTGGAGTTCTGTATCGTGCTTGTAGTTTGACACAGTTTGCCAGAGTTCTGTTTTTGGGTGTAGAGAGAAACTGTTTCTAGGAGTTCTGTAGCCTGGCATAAGGCATACGCAGTCATTGGGATTTCTATATCCTGAGTGTAGGAGACGCCGCTTATGGCAGCTCCGCTACCTGGATATAGATAGAAGCAGTGTACCGGAGTTCTCTATCCTTTGTGTAGAAAGCAGCTGTTTACTGGAGTTCTGTAGCATGGAATGAGGCATTCGCTATATGCGGGTTTTCTCTATGCTGAGTGTAGCAGATGCAGCTTTTGGGAATTCTATACCCTAAGTGTAGAGAGATGCAGTTTCCAGTAGTTCTGTATGTTGAATGTAGAGAGAAGCTGTTTCCAAGAGTTCTGTAGTCTGAGAGTAGGCATACGCTCTATATGGGATTCCAGTAGCCTGAGTGTAGCCGATTCAGCGTATGGGAGTTCTGTAACCCTGAATTAGAAAGTTACATTTTAGCGAAGTTCTGTATCAGAGTGTAGGGAGAAGCTGTTTCCAAGAATTCTGCGGCGTATGAGCAGGTATTCGCTATATGCGGGTTTTCTGTATGCTGAGTGTGGCAGACGCAGCTTATGGAAGTTCTGTATCTTGAATGTAGTGAGACACAGTTTGCCAGAGTTCTGTATATGGGTGTAGAGAGAAACTGTTTCCAAGAGTTCTGTAGCCTGGCAAGAGGCATACGCAGTCATTGGGATTTCTGTATCCTGAGTGTGGGAGACGCCGCTTATGGGAGCTCCGCTACCTGGATATAGAGAGAAGCAGTTTACCAGAGTTCTCTATGCTTTGTGTAGAGAGCAGCTGTTTACTGGTGTTTTGTAGCCTGGAATGAGGCATTACATATATGCGGGTTTTCTGTATGCTGAGTGTAGGAGACGCCGCTTGTGGGAGCTCTGCTACCTGGATATAGATAGAAGCAGTTTACTGGAGTTCTCTATGCTTTGTGTAGAGAGCAGCTGTTTACTGGATTTCTGTAGCCTGGAATGAGGCATTCGCTATATGCGGGTTTTCTCTATGCTGAGTGTAGGTGACGGCGCTTCTGGGAGCTCTGCTACCTGGATAGAGAGAGAATCAGTTTACCGGAGTTCCTTATCCTTGTTGTAGAGCGGAGCTGTTTCCAGGAGTTCTGTGTCCTGGAATTAGGCATTCGCTATATGTGGGTATTCTGTATACTGCGTGTAGCAGATGCAGCATTCGGGAGTTCTATACCCTAAGTGTAGAGAGATGCAGTTTCCAGTAGTTCTGTATGTTGAATGTAGAGAGAAGCTGTTTCCAAGAGTTCTGTAGTCTGAGAGTAGGCATACGCTGTATATGGGATTCCTGTAGCCTGAGTGTAGCCGACGCAGCTTATGGGAGATCTGTAACCTAGAATTAGAGAGACGCAGTTTACCGAAGTTCTGTATCAGAATGTAGGACAAGCTGTTTCCAAGAATTCTGTAGCCTATGTATTCGCTATACGCGGGTTTTCTGTATGCTGAATGTGGCAGATGCAGCTTATTGGAGTTCTGTATCGTGCTTGTAGTTTGACACAGTTTGCCAGAGTTCTGTTTTTGGGTGTAGAGAGAAACCGTTTCTAGGAGTTCTGTAGCCTGGCATAAGGCATACGCAGTAATTGGGATTTCTATATCCTGAGTGTAGGAGACGCCGCTTATGGCAGCTCCGCTACCTGGATATAGATAGAAGCAGTGTACCGGAGTTCTCTATCCTTTGTGTAGAAAGCAGCTGTTTACTGGAGTTCTGTAGCATGGAATGAGGCATTCGCTATATGCGGGTTTTCTCTATGCTGAGTGTAGCAGATGCAGCTTTTGGGAATTCTATACCCTAAGTGTAGAGAGATGCAGTTTCCAGTAGTTCTGTATGTTGAATGTAGAGAGAAGCTGTTTCCAAGAGTTCTGTAGTCTGAGAGTAGGCATACGCTGTATATGGGATTCCAGTAGCCTGAGTGTAGCCGATTCAGCGTATGGGAGTTCTGTAACCCTGAATTAGAAAGTTACATTTTAGCGAAGTTCTGTATCAGAGTGTAGGGAGAAGCTGTTTCCAAGAATTCTGCGGCGTATGAGCAGGTATTCGCTATATGCGGGTTTTCTGTATGCTGAGTGTGGCAGACGCAGCTTATGGAAGTTCTGTATCTTGAATGTAGTGAGACACAGTTTGCCAGAGTTCTGTATATGGGTGTAGAGAGAAACTGTTTCCAAGAGTTCTGTAGCCTGGCAAGAGGCATACGCAGTCATTGGGATTTCTGTATCCTGAGTGTGGGAGACGCCGCTTATGGGAGCTCCGCTACCTGGATATAGAGAGAAGCAGTTTACCAGAGTTCTCTATGCTTTGTGTAGAGAGCAGCTGTTTACTGGTGTTTTGTCGCCTGGAATGAGGCATTACATATATGCGGGTTTTCTGTATGCTGAGTGTAGGAGACGCCGCTTGTGGGAGCTCTGCTACCTGGATATAGATAGAAGCAGTTTACTGGAGTTCTCTATGCTTTGTGTAGAGAGCAGCTGTTTACTGGATTTCTGTAGCCTGGAATGAGGCATTCGCTATATGCGGGTTTTCTCTATGCTGAGTGTAGGTGACGGCGCTTCTGGGAGCTCTGCTACCTGGATAGAGAGAGAATCAGTTTACCGGAGTTCCTTATCCTTGTTGTAGAGCGGAGCTGTTTCCAGGAGTTCTGTGTCCTGGAATTAGGCATTCGCTATATGTGGGTATTCTGTATACTGCGTGTAGCAGATGCAGCATTCGGGAGTTCTATACCCTAAGTGTAGAGAGATGCAGTTTCCAGTAGTTCTGTATGTTGAATGTAGAGAGAAGCTGTTTCCAAGAGTTCTGTAGTCTGAGAGTAGGCATACGCTGTATATGGGATTCCTGTAGCCTGAGTGTAGCCGACGCAGCTTATGGGAGATCTGTAACCTAGAATTAGAGAGACGCAGTTTACTGAAGTTCTGTATCAGAATGTAGGACAAGCTGTTTCCAAGAATTCTGTAGCCTATGTATTCGCTATACGCGGGTTTTCTGTATGCTGAATGTGGCAGATGCAGCTTATTGGAGTTCTGTATCGTGCTTGTAGTTCGACACAGTTTGCCAGAGTTCTGTTTTTGGGTGTAGAGAGAAACTGTTTCTAGGAGTTCTGTAGCCTGGCATAAGGCATACGCAGTAATTGGGATTTCTATATCCTGAGTGTAGGAGACGCCGCTTATGGCAGCTCCGCTACGTGGATGTAGATAGAAGCAGTTTACCGGAGTTCTCTATCCTTTGTGTAGAAAGCAGCTGTTTACTGGAGTTCTGTAGCATGGAATGAGGCATTCGCTATATGCAGGTTTTCTCTATGCTGAGTGTAGGAGACGGCGCTTATGGAAGCTCTGCTACCTGGATATAGAGAGAAGCGTTTTACCGGAGTTCCCTATCCTTGTTGTAGAGAGGAGCTGATTCCAAGAGTTCTATATCCTGGAATTAGGCATTCGCTGTATGTGGGTATTCTGTATGCTGAGTGTAGCACATGCAGCTTTCTGGAGTTCTGTCATCTAAGTGTAGAGAGATGCAGTTTCCAGGAGTTCTGTATGTTGAATGTAGAGAGAAGCTGTTTCCAAGAGTTCTGTAGTCTGAGAGTAGGCATACGCTGTATATGGGATTCCA
The DNA here is from genome assembly GCF_033115175.1 of Lepus europaeus. Lineage (NCBI taxonomy): Eukaryota > Metazoa > Chordata > Mammalia > Lagomorpha > Leporidae > Lepus > Lepus europaeus. The sequence goes on from NW_026909254.1 coordinate 1,593,566, forward strand.
GTAGCCTGAGTGTAGCCGATTCAGCTTATGGGAGTTCTGTAACCCTGAATTAGAAAGTTACATTTTAGCGAAGTTCTGTATCACAGTGTAGGGGGAAGCTGTTTCCAAGAATTCTGCGGCGTATGAGCAGGTATTCGCTATATGCGGGTTTTCTGTATGCTGAGTGTGGCAGACGCAGCTTATGGAAGTTCTGTATCTTGAATGTAGTGAGACACAGTTTGCCAGAGTTCTGTATATGGGTGTAGAGAGAAACTGTTTCCAAGAGTTCTGTAGCCTGGCAAGAGGCATACGCAGTCATTGGGATTTCTGTATCCTGAGTGTGGGAGACGCCGCTTATGGGAGCTCCGCTACCTGGATATAGAGAGAAGCAGTTTACCAGAGTTCTCTATGCTTTGTGTAGAGAGCAGCTGTTTACTGGTGTTTTGTAGCCTGGAATGAGGCATTACATATATGCGGGTTTTCTGTATGCTGAGTGTAGGAGACGCCGCTTGTGGGAGCTCTGCTACCTGGATATAGATAGAAGCAGTTTACTGGAGTTCTCTATGCTTTGTGTAGAGAGCAGCTGTTTACTGGATTTCTGTAGCCTGGAATGAGGCATTCACTATATGCGGGTTTTCTCTATGCTGAGTGTAGGTGACGGCGCTTCTGGGAGCTCTGCTACCTGGATAGAGAGAGAATCAGTTTACCGGAGTTCCTTATCCTTGTTGTAGAGCGGAGCTGTTTCCAGGAGTTCTGTGTCCTGGAATTAGGCATTCGCTATATGTGGGTATTCTGTATACTGCGTGTAGCAGATGCAGCATTCGGGAGTTCTATACCCTAAGTGTAGAGAGATGCAGTTTCCAGTAGTTCTGTATGTTGAATGTAGAGAGAAGCTGTTTCCAAGAGTTCTGTAGTCTGAGAGTAGGCATACGCTGTATATGGGATTCCTGTAGCCTGAGTGTAGCCGACGCAGCTTATGGGAGATCTGTAACCTAGAATTAGAGAGACGCAGTTTACCGAAGTTCTGTATCAGAATGTAGGACAAGCTGTTTCCAAGAATTCTGTAGCCTATGTATTCGCTATACGCGGGTTTTCTGTATGCTGAATGTGGCAGATGCAGCTTATTGGAGTTCTGTATCGTGCTTGTAGTTTGACACAGTTTGCCAGAGTTCTGTTTTTGGGTGTAGAGAGAAACCGTTTCTAGGAGTTCTGTAGCCTGGCATAAGGCATACGCAGTCATTGGGATTTCTATATCCTGAGTGTAGGAGACGCCGCTTATGGCAGCTCCGCTACCTGGATATAGATAGAAGCAGTGTACCGGAGTTCTCTATCCTTTGTGTAGAAAGCAGCTGTTTACTGGAGTTCTGTAGCATGGAATGAGGCATTCGCTATATGCGGGTTTTCTCTATGCTGAGTGTAGCAGATGCAGCTTTTGGGAATTCTATACCCTAAGTGTAGAGAGATGCAGTTTCCAGTAGTTCTGTATGTTGAATGTAGAGAGAAGCTGTTTCCAAGAGTTCTGTAGTCTGAGAGTAGGCATACGCTGTATATGGGATTCCAGTAGCCTGAGTGTAGCCGATTCAGCGTATGGGAGTTCTGTAACCCTGAATTAGAAAGTTACATTTTAGCGAAGTTCTGTATCAGAGTGTAGGGAGAAGCTGTTTCCAAGAATTCTGCGGCGTATGAGCAGGTATTCGCTATATGCGGGTTTTCTGTATGCTGAGTGTGGCAGACGCAGCTTATGGAAGTTCTGTATCTTGAATGTAGTGATACACAGTTTGCCAGAGTTCTGTATATGGGTGTAGAGAGAAACTGTTTCCAAGAGTTCTGTAGCCTGGCAAGAGGCATACGCAGTCATTGGGATTTCTGTATCCTGAGTGTGGGAGACGCCGCTTATGGGAGCTCCGCTACCTGGATATAGAGAGAAGCAGTTTACCAGAGTTCTCTATGCTTTGTGTAGAGAGCAGCTGTTTACTGGTGTTTTGTAGCCTGGAATGAGGCATTACATATATGCGGGTTTTCTGTATGCTGAGTGTAGGAGACGCCGCTTGTGGGAGCTCTGCTACCTGGATATAGATAGAAGCAGTTTACTGGAGTTCTCTATGCTTTGTGTAGAGAGCAGCTGTTTACTGGATTTCTGTAGCCTGGAATGAGGCATTCGCTATATGCGGGTTTTCTCTATGCTGAGTGTAGGTGACGGCGCTTCTGGGAGCTCTGCTACCTGGATAGAGAGAGAATCAGTTTACCGGAGTTCCTTATCCTTGTTGTAGAGCGGAGCTGTTTCCAGGAGTTCTGTGTCCTGGAATTAGGCATTCGCTATATGTGGGTATTCTGTATACTGCGTGTAGCAGATGCAGCATTCGGGAGTTCTATACCCTAAGTGTAGAGAGATGCAGTTTCCAGTAGTTCTGTATGTTGAATGTAGAGAGAAGCTGTTTCCAAGAGTTCTGTAGTCTGAGAGTAGGCATACGCTGTATATGGGATTCCTGTAGCCTGAGTGTAGCCGACGCAGCTTATGGGAGATCTGTAACCTAGAATTAGAGAGACGCAGTTTACCGAAGTTCTGTATCAGAATGTAGGACAAGCTGTTTCCAAGAATTCTGTAGCCTATGTATTCGCTATACGCGGGTTTTCTGTATGCTGAATGTGGCAGATGCAGCTTATTGGAGTTCTGTATCGTGCTTGTAGTTTGACACAGTTTGCCAGAGTTCTGTTTTTGGGTGTAGAGAGAAACTGTTTCTAGGAGTTCTGTAGCCTGGCATAAGGCATACGCAGTCATTGGGATTTCTATATCCTGAGTGTAGGAGACGCCGCTTATGGCAGCTCCGCTACCTGGATATAGATAGAAGCAGTGTACCGGAGTTCTCTATCCTTTGTGTAGAAAGCAGCTGTTTACTGGAGTTCTGTAGCATGGAATGAGGCATTCGCTATATGCGGGTTTTCTCTATGCTGAGTGTAGCAGATGCAGCTTTTGGGAATTCTATACCCTAAGTGTAGAGAGATGCAGTTTCCAGTAGTTCTGTATGTTGAATGTAGAGAGAAGCTGTTTCCAAGAGTTCTGTAGTCTGAGAGTAGGCATACGCTGTATATGGGATTCCAGTAGCCTGAGTGTAGCCGATTCAGCGTATGGGAGTTCTGTAACCCTGAATTAGAAAGTTACATTTTAGCGAAGTTCTGTATCAGAGTGTAGGGAGAAGCTGTTTCCAAGAATTCTGCGGCGTATGAGCAGGTATTCGCTATATGCGGGTTTTCTGTATGCTGAGTGTGGCAGACGCAGCTTATGGAAGTTCTGTATCTTGAATGTAGTGAGACACAGTTTGCCAGAGTTCTGTATATGGGTGTAGAGAGAAACTGTTTCCAAGAGTTCTGTAGCCTGGCAAGAGGCATACGCAGTCATTGGGATTTCTGTATCCTGAGTGTGGGAGACGCCGCTTATGGGAGCTCCGCTACCTGGATATAGAGAGAAGCAGTTTACCAGAGTTCTCTATGCTTTGTGTAGAGAGCAGCTGTTTACTGGTGTTTTGTAGCCTGGAATGAGGCATTACATATATGCGGGTTTTCTGTATGCTGAGTGTAGGAGACGCCGCTTGTGGGAGCTCTGCTACCTGGATATAGATAGAAGCAGTTTACTGGAGTTCTCTATGCTTTGTGTAGAGAGCAGCTGTTTACTGGATTTCTGTAGCCTGGAATGAGGCATTCGCTATATGCGGGTTTTCTCTATGCTGAGTGTAGGTGACGGCGCTTCTGGGAGCTCTGCTACCTGGATAGAGAGAGAATCAGTTTACCAGAGTTCCTTATCCTTGTTGTAGAGCGGAGCTGTTTCCAGGAGTTCTGTGTCCTGGAATTAGGCATTCGCTATATGTGGGTATTCTGTATACTGCGTGTAGCAGATGCAGCATTCGGGAGTTCTATACCCTAAGTGTAGAGAGATGCAGTTTCCAGTAGTTCTGTATGTTGAATGTAGAGAGAAGCTGTTTCCAAGAGTTCTGTAGTCTGAGAGTAGGCATACGCTGTATATGGGATTCCTGTAGCCTGAGTGTAGCCGACGCAGCTTATGGGAGATCTGTAACCTAGAATTAGAGAGACGCAGTTTACCGAAGTTCTGTATCAGAATGTAGGACAAGCTGTTTCCAAGAATTCTGTAGCCTATGTATTCGCTATACGCGGGTTTTCTGTATGCTGAATGTGGCAGATGCAGCTTATTGGAGTTCTGTATCGTGCTTGTAGTTTGACACAGTTTGCCAGAGTTCTGTTTTTGGGTGTAGAGAGAAACCGTTTCTAGGAGTTCTGTAGCCTGGCATAAGGCATACGCAGTAATTGGGATTTCTATATCCTGAGTGTAGGAGACGCCGCTTATGGCAGCTCCGCTACCTGGATATAGATAGAAGCAGTGTACCGGAGTTCTCTATCCTTTGTGTAGAAAGCAGCTGTTTACTGGAGTTCTGTAGCATGGAATGAGGCATTCGCTATATGCGGGTTTTCTCTATGCTGAGTGTAGCAGATGCAGCTTTTGGGAATTCTATACCCTAAGTGTAGAGAGATGCAGTTTCCAGTAGTTCTGTATGTTGAATGTAGAGAGAAGCTGTTTCCAAGAGTTCTGTAGTCTGAGAGTAGGCATACGCTGTATATGGGATTCCAGTAGCCTGAGTGTAGCCGATTCAGCGTATGGGAGTTCTGTAACCCTGAATTAGAAAGTTACATTTTAGCGAAGTTCTGTATCAGAGTGTAGGGAGAAGCTGTTTCCAAGAATTCTGCGGCGTATGAGCAGGTATTCGCTATATGCGGGTTTTCTGTATGCTGAGTGTGGCAGACGCAGCTTATGGAAGTTCTGTATCTTGAATGTAGTGATACACAGTTTGCCAGAGTTCTGTATATGGGTGTAGAGAGAAACTGTTTCCAAGAGTTCTGTAGCCTGGCAAGAGGCATACGCAGTCATTGGGATTTCTGTATCCTGAGTGTGGGAGACGCCGCTTATGGGAGCTCCGCTACCTGGATATAGAGAGAAGCAGTTTACCAGAGTTCTCTATGCTTTGTGTAGAGAGCAGCTGTTTACTGGTGTTTTGTAGCCTGGAATGAGGCATTACATATATGCGGGTTTTCTGTATGCTGAGTGTAGGAGACGCCGCTTGTGGGAGCTCTGCTACCTGGATATAGATAGAAGCAGTTTACTGGAGTTCTCTATGCTTTGTGTAGAGAGCAGCTGTTTACTGGATTTCTGTAGCCTGGAATGAGGCATTCGCTATATGCGGGTTTTCTCTATGCTGAGTGTAGGTGACGGCGCTTCTGGGAGCTCTGCTACCTGGATAGAGAGAGAATCAGTTTACCGGAGTTCCTTATCCTTGTTGTAGAGCGGAGCTGTTTCCAGGAGTTCTGTGTCCTGGAATTAGGCATTCGCTATATGTGGGTATTCTGTATACTGCGTGTAGCAGATGCAGCATTCGGGAGTTCTATACCCTAAGTGTAGAGAGATGCAGTTTCCAGTAGTTCTGTATGTTGAATGTAGAGAGAAGCTGTTTCCAAGAGTTCTGTAGTCTGAGAGTAGGCATACGCTGTATATGGGATTCCTGTAGCCTGAGTGTAGCCGACGCAGCTTATGGGAGATCTGTAACCTAGAATTAGAGAGACGCAGTTTACCGAAGTTCTGTATCAGAATGTAGGACAAGCTGTTTCCAAGAATTCTGTAGCCTATGTATTCGCTATACGCGGGTTTTCTGTATGCTGAATGTGGCAGATGCAGCTTATTGGAGTTCTGTATCGTGCTTGTAGTTTGACACAGTTTGCCAGAGTTCTGTTTTTGGGTGTAGAGAGAAACTGTTTCTAGGAGTTCTGTAGCCTGGCATAAGGCATACGCAGTCATTGGGATTTCTATATCCTGAGTGTAGGAGACGCCGCTTATGGCAGCTCCGCTACCTGGATATAGATAGAAGCAGTGTACCGGAGTTCTCTATCCTTTGTGTAGAAAGCAGCTGTTTACTGGAGTTCTGTAGCATGGAATGAGGCATTCGCTATATGCGGGTTTTCTCTATGCTGAGTGTAGCAGATGCAGCTTTTGGGAATTCTATACCCTAAGTGTAGAGAGATGCAGTTTCCAGTAGTTCTGTATGTTGAATGTAGAGAGAAGCTGTTTCCAAGAGTTCTGTAGTCTGAGAGTAGGCATACGCTCTATATGGGATTCCAGTAGCCTGAGTGTAGCCGATTCAGCGTATGGGAGTTCTGTAACCCTGAATTAGAAAGTTACATTTTAGCGAAGTTCTGTATCAGAGTGTAGGGAGAAGCTGTTTCCAAGAATTCTGCGGCATATGAGCAGGTATTCGCTATATGCGGGTTTTCTGTATGCTGAGTGTGGCAGACGCAGCTTATGGAAGTTCTGTATCTTGAATGTAGTGAGACACAGTTTGCCAGAGTTCTGTATATGGGTGTAGAGAGAAACTGTTTCCAAGAGTTCTGTAGCCTGGCAAGAGGCATACGCAGTCATTGGGATTTCTGTATCCTGAGTGTGGGAGACGCCGCTTATGGGAGCTCCGCTACCTGGATATAGAGAGAAGCAGTTTACCAGAGTTCTCTATGCTTTGTGTAGAGAGCAGCTGTTTACTGGTGTTTTGTAGCCTGGAATGTGGCATTACATATATGCGGGTTTTCTGTATGCTGAGTGTAGGAGACGCCGCTTGTGGGAGCTCTGCTACCTGGATATAGATAGAAGCAGTTTACTGGAGTTCTCTATGCTTTGTGTAGAGAGCAGCTGTTTACTGGATTTCTGTAGCCTGGAATGAGGCATTCGCTATATGCGGGTTTTCTCTATGCTGAGTGTAGGTGACGGCGCTTCTGGGAGCTCTGCTACCTGGATAGAGAGAGAATCAGTTTACCGGAGTTCCTTATCCTTGTTGTAGAGCGGAGCTGTTTCCAGGAGTTCTGTGTCCTGGAATTAGGCATTCGCTATATGTGGGTATTCTGTATACTGCGTGTAGCAGATGCAGCATTCGGGAGTTCTATACCCTAAGTGTAGAGAGATGCAGTTTCCAGTAGTTCTGTATGTTGAATGTAGAGAGAAGCTGTTTCCAAGAGTTCTGTAGTCTGAGAGTAGGCATACGCTGTATATGGGATTCCTGTAGCCTGAGTGTAGCCGACGCAGCTTATGGGAGATCTGTAACCTAGAATTAGAGAGACGCAGTTTACCGAAGTTCTGTATCAGAATGTAGGACAAGCTGTTTCCAAGAATTCTGTAGCCTATGTATTCGCTATACGCGGGTTTTCTGTATGCTGAATGTGGCAGATGCAGCTTATTGGAGTTCTGTATCGTGCTTGTAGTTTGACACAGTTTGCCAGAGTTCTGTTTTTGGGTGTAGAGAGAAACTGTTTCTAGGAGTTCTGTAGCCTGGCATAAGGCATACGCAGTAATTGGGATTTCTATATCCTGAGTGTAGGAGACGCCGCTTATGGCAGCTCCGCTACCTGGATATAGATAGAAGCAGTGTACCGGAGTTCTCTATCCTTTGTGTAGAAAGCAGCTGTTTACTGGAGTTCTGTAGCATGGAATGAGGCATTCGCTATATGCGGGTTTTCTCTATGCTGAGTGTAGCAGATGCAGCTTTTGGGAATTCTATACCCTAAGTGTAGAGAGATGCAGTTTCCAGTAGTTCTGTATGTTGAATGTAGAGAGAAGCTGTTTCCAAGAGTTCTGTAGTCTGAGAGTAGGCATACGCTGTATATGGGATTCCAGTAGCCTGAGTGTAGCCGATTCAGCGTATGGGAGTTCTGTAACCCTGAATTAGAAAGTTACATTTTAGCGAAGTTCTGTATCAGAGTGTAGGGAGAAGCTGTTTCCAAGAATTCTGCAGCGTATGAGCAGGTATTCGCTATATGCGGGTTTTCTGTATGCTGAGTGTGGCAGACGCAGCTTATGGAAGTTCTGTATCTTGAATGTAGTGAGACACAGTTTGCCAGAGTTCTGTATATGGGTGTAGAGAGAAACTGTTTCCAAGAGTTCTGTAGCCTGGCAAGAGGCATACGCAGTCATTGGGATTTCTGTATCCTGAGTGTGGGAGACGCCGCTTATGGGAGCTCCGCTACCTGGATATAGAGAGAAGCAGTTTACCAGAGTTCTCTATGCTTTGTGTAGAGAGCAGCTGTTTACTGGTGTTTTGTAGCCTGGAATGAGGCATTACATATATGCGGGTTTTCTGTATGCTGAGTGTAGGAGACGCCGCTTGTGGGAGCTCTGCTACCTGGATATAGATAGAAGCAGTTTACTGGAGTTCTCTATGCTTTGTGTAGAGAGCAGCTGTTTACTGGATTTCTGTAGCCTGGAATGAGGCATTCGCTATATGCGGGTTTTCTCTATGCTGAGTGTAGGTGACGGCACTTCTGGGAGCTCTGCTACCTGGATAGAGAGAGAATCAGTTTACCGGAGTTCCTTATCCTTGTTGTAGAGCGGAGCTGTTTCCAGGAGTTCTGTGTCCTGGAATTAGGCATTCGCTATATGTGGGTATTCTGTATACTGCGTGTAGCAGATGCAGCATTCGGGAGTTCTATACCCTAAGTGTAGAGAGATGCAGTTTCCAGTAGTTCTGTATGTTGAATGTAGAGAGAAGCTGTTTCCAAGAGTTCTGTAGTCTGAGAGTAGGCATACGCTGTATATGGGATTCCTGTAGCCTGAGTGTAGCCGACGCAGCTTATGGGAGATCTGTAACCTAGAATTAGAGAGACGCAGTTTACCGAAGTTCTGTATCAGAATGTAGGACAAGCTGTTTCCAAGAATTCTGTAGCCTATGTATTCGCTATACGCGGGTTTTCTCTATGCTGAATGTGGCAGATGCAGCTTATTGGAGTTCTGTATCGTGCTTGTAGTTTGACACAGTTTGCCAGAGTTCTGTTTTTGGGTGTAGAGAGAAACTGTTTCTAGGAGTTCTGTAGCCTGGCATAAGGCATACGCAGTCATTGGGATTTCTATATCCTGAGTGTAGGAGACGCCGCTTATGGCAGCTCCGCTACCTGGATATAGATAGAAGCAGTGTACCGGAGTTCTCTATCCTTTGTGTAGAAAGCAGCTGTTTACTGGAGTTCTGTAGCATGGAATGAGGCATTCGCTATATGCGGGTTTTCTCTATGCTGAGTGTAGGAGACGGCGCTTATGGAAGTTCTGCTACCTGGATATAGAGAGAAGCGTTTTACCGGAGTTCCCTATCCTTGTTGTAGAGAGGAGCTGATTCCAAGAGTTCTATATCCTGGAATTAGGCATTCGCTGTATGTGGGTATTCTGTATGCTGAGTGTAGCACATGCAGCTTTCTGGAGTTCTGTCATCTAAGTGTAGAGAGATGCAGTTTCCAGGAGTTCTGTATGTTGAATGTAGAGAGAAGCTGTTTCCAAGAGTTCTGTAGTCTGAGAGTAGGCATACGCTGTATATGGGATTCCAGTAGCCTGAGTGTAGCCGATTCAGCTTATGGGAGTTCTGTAACCCTGAATTAGAAAGTTACATTTTAGCGAAGTTCTGTATCAGAGTGTAGGGAGAAGCTGTTTCCAAGAATTCTGCGGCGTATGAGCAGGTATTCGCTATATGCGGGTTTTCTGTATGCTGAGTGTGGCAGACGCAGCTTATGGAAGTTCTGTATCTTGAATGTAGTGAGACACAGTTTGCCAGAGTTCTGTATATGGGTGTAGAGAGAAACTGTTTCCAAGAGTTCTGTAGCCTGGCAAGAGGCATACGCAGTCATTGGGATTTCTGTATCCTGAGTGTGGGAGACGCCGCTTATGGGAGCTCCGCTACCTGGATATAGAGAGAAGCAGTTTACCAGAGTTCTCTATGCTTTGTGTAGAGAGCAGCTGTTTACTGGTGTTTTGTCGCCTGGAATGAGGCATTACATATATGCGGGTTTTCTGTATGCTGAGTGTAGGAGACGCCGCTTGTGGGAGCTCTGCTACCTGGATATAGATAGAAGCAGTTTACTGGAGTTCTCTATGCTTTGTGTAGAGAGCAGCTGTTTACTGGATTTCTGTAGCCTGGAATGAGGCATTCGCTATATGCGGGTTTTCTCTATGCTGAGTGTAGGTGACGGCGCTTCTGGGAGCTCTGCTACCTGGATAGAGAGAGAATCAGTTTACCGGAGTTCCTTATCCTTGTTGTAGAGCGGAGCTGTTTCCAGGAGTTCTGTGTCCTGGAATTAGGCATTCGCTATATGTGGGTATTCTGTATACTGCGTGTAGCAGATGCAGCATTCGGGAGTTCTATACCCTAAGTGTAGAGAGATGCAGTTTCCAGTAGTTCTGTATGTTGAATGTAGAGAGAAGCTGTTTCCAAGAGTTCTGTAGTCTGAGAGTAGGCATACGCTGTATATGGGATTCCTGTAGCCTGAGTGTAGCCGACGCAGCTTATGGGAGATCTGTAACCTAGAATTAGAGAGACGCAGTTTACCGAAGTTCTGTATCAGAATGTAGGACAAGCTGTTTCCAAGAATTCTGTAGCCTATGTATTCGCTATACGCGGGTTTTCTGTATGCTGAATGTGGCAGATGCAGCTTATTGGAGTTCTGTATCGTGCTTGTAGTTTGACACAGTTTGCCAGAGTTCTGTTTTTGGGTGTAGAGAGAAACTGTTTCTAGGAGTTCTGTAGCCTGGCATAAGGCATACGCAGTAATTGGGATTTCTATATCCTGAGTGTAGGAGACGCCGCTTATGGCAGCTCCGCTACCTGGATATAGATAGAAGCAGTGTACCGGAGTTCTCTATCCTTTGTGTAGAAAGCAGCTGTTTACTGGAGTTCTGTAGCATGGAATGAGGCATTCGCTATATGCGGGTTTTCTCTATGCTGAGTGTAGCAGATGCAGCTTTTGGGAATTCTATACCCTAAGTGTAGAGAGATGCAGTTTCCAGTAGTTCTGTATGTTGAATGTAGAGAGAAGCTGTTTCCAAGAGTTCTGTAGTCTGAGAGTAGGCATACGCTCTATATGGGATTCCAGTAGCCTGAGTGTAGCCGATTCAGCTTATGGGAGTTCTGTAACCCTGAATTAGAAAGTTACATTTTAGCGAAGTTCTGTATCAGAGTGTAGGGAGAAGCTGTTTCCAAGAATTCTGCGGCGTATGAGCAGGTATTCGCTATATGCGGGTTTTCTGTATGCTGAGTGTGGCAGACGCAGCTTATGGAAGTTCTGTATCTTGAATGTAGTGAGACACAGTTTGCCAGAGTTCTGTATATGGGTGTAGAGAGAAACTGTTTCCAAGAGTTCTGTAGCCTGGCAAGAGGCATACGCAGTCATTGGGATTTCTGTATCCTGAGTGTGGGAGACGCCGCTTATGGGAGCTCCGCTACCTGGATATAGAGAGAAGCAGTTTACCAGAGTTCTCTATGCTTTGTGTAGAGAGCAGCTGTTTACTGGTGTTTTGTCGCCTGGAATGAGGCATTACATATATGCGGGTTTTCTGTATGCTGAGTGTAGGAGACGCCGCTTGTGGGAGCTCTGCTACCTGGATATAGATAGAAGCAGTTTACTGGAGTTCTCTATGCTTTGTGTAGAGAGCAGCTGTTTACTGGATTTCTGTAGCCTGGAATGAGGCATTCGCTATATGCGGGTTTTCTCTATGCTGAGTGTAGGTGACGGCGCTTCTGGGAGCTCTGCTACCTGGATAGAGAGAGAATCAGTTTACCGGAGTTCCTTATCCTTGTTGTAGAGCGGAGCTGTTTCCAGGAGTTCTGTGTCCTGGAATTAGGCATTCGCTATATGTGGGTATTCTGTATACTGCGTGTAGCAGATGCAGCATTCGGGAGTTCTATACCCTAAGTGTAGAGAGATGCAGTTTCCAGTAGTTCTGTATGTTGAATGTAGAGAGAAGCTGTTTCCAAGAGTTCTGTAGTCTGAGAGTAGGCATACGCTGTATATGGGATTCCTGTAGCCTGAGTGTAGCCGACGCAGCTTATGGGAGATCTGTAACCTAGAATTAGAGAGACGCAGTTTACTGAAGTTCTGTATCAGAATGTAGGACAAGCTGTTTCCAAGAATTCTGTAGCCTATGTATTCGCTATACGCGGGTTTTCTGTATGCTGAATGTGGCAGATGCAGCTTATTGGAGTTCTGTATCGTGCTTGTAGTTTGACACAGTTTGCCAGAGTTCTGTTTTTGGGTGTAGAGAGAAACCTTTTCTAGGAGTTCTGTAGCCTGGCATAAGGCATACGCAGTAATTGGGATTTCTATATCCTGAGTGTAGGAGACGCCGCTTATGGCAGCTCCGCTACCTGGATATAGATAGAAGCAGTGTACCGGAGTTCTCTATCCTTTGTGTAGAAAGCAGCTGTATACTGGAGTTCTGTAGCATGGAATGAGGCATTCGCTATATGCAGGTTTTCTCTATGCTGAGTTTAGGAGACGGCGCTTATGGAAGCTCTGCTACCTGGATATAGAGGGAAGCGTTTTACCGGAGTTCCCTATCCTTGTTGTAGAGAGGAGCTGATTCCAAGAGTTCTATATCCTGGAATTAGGCATTCGCTGTATGTGGGTATTCTGTATGCTGAGTGTAGCACATGCAGCTTTCTGGAGTTCTGTCATCTAAGTGTAGAGAGATGCAGTTTCCAGGAGTTCTGTATGTTGAATGTAGAGAGAAGCTGTTTCCAAGAGTTCTGTAGTCTGAGAGTAGGCATACGCTGTATATGGGATTCCAGTAGCCTGAGTGTAGCCGATTCAGCTTATGGGAGTTCTGTAACCCTGAATTAGAAAGTTACATTTTAGCGAAGTTCTGTATCAGAGTGTAGGGAGAAGCTGTTTCCAAGAATTCTGCGGCGTATGAGCAGGTATTCGCTATATGCGGGTTTTCTGTATGCTGAGTGTGGCAGACGCAGCTTATGGAAGTTCTGTATCTTGAATGTAGTGAGACACAGTTTGCCAGAGTTCTGTATATGGGTGTAGAGAGAAACTGTTTCCAAGAGTTCTGTAGCCTGGCAAGAGGCATACGCAGTCATTGGGATTTCTGTATCCTGAGTGTGGGAGACGCCGCTTATGGGAGCTCCGCTACCTGGATATAGAGAGAAGCAGTTTACCAGAGTTCTCTATGCTTTGTGTAGAGAGCAGCTGTTTACTGGTGTTTTGTAGCCTGGAATGAGGCATTACATATATGCGGGTTTTCTGTATGCTGAGTGTAGGAGACGCCGCTTGTGGGAGCTCTGCTACCTGGATATAGATAGAAGCAGTTTACTGGAGTTCTCTATGCTTTGTGTAGAGAGCAGCTGTTTACTGGATTTCTGTAGCCTGGAATGAGGCATTCGCTATATGCGGGTTTTCTCTATGCTGAGTGTAGGTGACGGCGCTTCTGGGAGTTCTGCTACCTGGATAGAGAGAGAATCAGTTTACCGGAGTTCCTTATCCTTGTTGTAGAGCGGAGCTGTTTCCAGGAGTTCTGTGTCCTGGAATTAGGCATTCGCTATATGTGGGTATTCTGTATACTGCGTGTAGCAGATGCAGCATTCGGGAGTTCTATACCCTAAGTGTAGAGAGATGCAGTTTCCAGTAGTTCTGTATGTTGAATGTAGAGAGAAGCTGTTTCCAAGAGTTCTGTAGTCTGAGAGTAGGCATACGCTGTATATGGGATTCCTGTAGCCTGAGTGTAGCCGACGCAGCTTATGGGAGATCTGTAACCTAGAATTAGAGAGACGCAGTTTACCGAAGTTCTGTATCAGAATGTAGGACAAGCTGTTTCCAAGAATTCTGTAGCCTATGTATTCGCTATACGCGGGTTTTCTGTATGCTGAATGTGGCAGATGCAGCTTATTGGAGTTCTGTATCGTGCTTGTAGTTTGACACAGTTTGCCAGAGTTCTGTTTTTGGGTGTAGAGAGAAACCGTTTCTAGGAGTTCTGTAGCCTGGCATAAGGCATACGCAGTAATTGGGATTTCTATATCCTGAGTGTAGGAGACGCCGCTTATGGCAGCTCCGCTACCTGGATATAGATAGAAGCAGTGTACCGGAGTTCTCTATCCTTTGTGTAGAAAGCAGCTGTTTACTGGAGTTCTGTAGCATGGAATGAGGCATTCGCTATATGCGGGTTTTCTCTATGCTGAGTGTAGCAGATGCAGCTTTTGGGAATTCTATACCCTAAGTGTAGAGAGATGCAGTTTCCAGTAGTTCTGTATGTTGAATGTAGAGAGAAGCTGTTTCCAAGAGTTCTGTAGTCTGAGAGTAGGCATACGCTGTATATGGGATTCCAGTAGCCTGAGTGTAGCCGATTCAGCTTATGGGAGTTCTGTAACCCTGAATTAGAAAGTTACATTTTAGCGAAGTTCTGTATCAGAGTGTAGGGAGAAGCTGTTTCCAAGAATTCTGCGGCGTATGAGCAGGTATTCGCTATATGCGGGTTTTCTGTATGCTGAGTGTGGCAGACGCAGCTTATGGAAGTTCTGTATCTTGAATGTAGTGAGACACAGTTTGCCAGAGTTCTGTATATGGGTGTAGAGAGAAACTGTTTCCAAGAGTTCTGTAGCCTGGCAAGAGGCATACGCAGTCATTGGGATTTCTGTATCCTGAGTGTGGGAGACGCCGCTTATGGGAGCTCCGCTACCTGGATATAGAGAGAAGCAGTTTACCAGAGTTCTCTATGCTTTGTGTAGAGAGCAGCTGTTTACTGGTGTTTTGTAGCCTGGAATGAGGCATTACATATATGCGGGTTTTCTGTATGCTGAGTGTAGGAGACGCCGCTTGTGGGAGCTCTGCTACCTGGATATAGATAGAAGCAGTTTACTGGAGTTCTCTATGCTTTGTGTAGAGAGCAGCTGTTTACTGGATTTCTGTAGCCTGGAATGAGGCATTCGCTATATGCGGGTATTCTCTATGCTGAGTGTAGGAGACGCCGCTTGTGGGAGCTCTGCTACCTGGATATAGATAGAAGCAGTTTACTGGAGTTCTCTATGCTTTGTGTAGAGAGCAGCTGTTTACTGGATTTCTGTAGCCTGGAATGAGGCATTCGCTATATGCGGGTTTTCTCTATGCTGAGTGTAGGTGACGGCGCTTCTGGGAGCTCTGCTACCTGGATAGAGAGAGAATCAGTTTACCGGAGTTCCTTATCCTTGTTGTAGAGCGGAGCTGTTTCCAGGAGTTCTGTGTCCTGGAATTAGGCATTCGCTATATGTGGGTATTCTGTATACTGCGTGTAGCAGATGCAGCATTCGGGAGTTCTATACCCTAAGTGTAGAGAGATGCAGTTTCCAGTAGTTCTGTATGTTGAATGTAGAGAGAAGCTGTTTCCAAGAGTTCTGTAGTCTGAGAGTAGGCATACGCTGTATATGGGATTCCTGTAGCCTGAGTGTAGCCGACGCAGCTTATGGGAGATCTGTAACCTAGAATTAGAGAGACGCAGTTTACTGAAGTTCTGTATCAGAATGTAGGACAAGCTGTTTCCAAGAATTCTGTAGCCTATGTATTCGCTATACGCGGGTTTTCTGTATGCTGAATGTGGCAGATGCAGCTTATTGGAGTTCTGTATCGTGCTTGTAGTTCGACACAGTTTGCCAGAGTTCTGTTTTTGGGTGTAGAGAGAAACTGTTTCTAGGAGTTCTGTAGCCTGGCATAAGGCATACGCAGTAATTGGGATTTCTATATCCTGAGTGTAGGAGACGCCGCTTATGGCAGCTCCGCTACGTGGATGTAGATAGAAGCAGTTTACCGGAGTTCTCTATCCTTTGTGTAGAAAGCAGCTGTTTACTGGAGTTCTGTAGCATGGAATGAGGCATTCGCTATATGCAGGTTTTCTCTATGCTGAGTGTAGGAGACGGCGCTTATGGAAGCTGTGCTACCTGGATATAGAGAGAAGCGTTTTACCGGAGTTCCCTATCCTTGTTGTAGAGAGGAGCTGATTCCAAGAGTTCTATATCCTGGAATTAGGCATTCGCTGTATGTGGGTATTCTGTATGCTGAGTGTAGCACATGCAGCTTTCTGGAGTTCTGTCATCTAAGTGTAGAGAGATGCAGTTTCCAGGAGTTCTGTATGTTGAATGTAGAGAGAAGCTGTTTCCAAGAGTTCTGTAGTCTGAGAGTAGGCATACGCTGTATATGGGATTCCAGTAGCCTGAGTGTAGCCGATTCAGCTTATGGGAGTTCTGTAACCCTGAATTAGAAAGTTACATTTTAGCGAAGTTCTGTATCAGAGTGTAGGGAGAAGCTGTTTCCAAGAATTCTGCGGCGTATGAGCAGGTATTCGCTATATGCGGGTTTTCTGTATGCTGAGTGTGGCAGACGCAGCTTATGGAAGTTCTGTATCTTGAATGTAGTGAGACACAGTTTGCCAGAGTTCTGTATATGGGTGTAGAGAGAAACTGTTTCCAAGAGTTCTGTAGCCTGGCAAGAGGCATACGCAGTCATTGGGATTTCTGTATCCTGAGTGTGGGAGACGCCGCTTATGGGAGCTCCGCTACCTGGATATAGAGAGAAGCAGTTTACCAGAGTTCTCTATGCTTTGTGTAGAGAGCAGCTGTTTACTGGTGTTTTGTAGCCTGGAATGAGGCATTACATATATGCGGGTTTTCTGTATGCTGAGTGTAGGAGACGCCGCTTGTGGGAGCTCTGCTACCTGGATATAGATAGAAGCAGTTTACTGGAGTTCTCTATGCTTTGTGTAGAGAGCAGCTGTTTACTGGATTTCTGTAGCCTGGAATGAGGCATTCGCTATATGCGGGTTTTCTCTATGCTGAGTGTAGGTGACGGCGCTTCTGGGAGCTCTGCTACCTGGATAGAGAGAGAATCAGTTTACCGGAGTTCCTTATCCTTGTTGTAGAGCGGAGCTGTTTCCAGGAGTTCTGTGTCCTGGAATTAGGCATTCGCTATATGTGGGTATTCTGTATACTGCGTGTAGCAGATGCAGCATTCGGGAGTTCTATACCCTAAGTGTAGAGAGATGCAGTTTCCAGTAGTTCTGTATGTTGAATGTAGAGAGAAGCTGTTTCCAAGAGTTCTGTAGTCTGAGAGTAGGCATACGCTGTATATGGGATTCCTGTAGCCTGAGTGTAGCCGACGCAGCTTATGGGAGATCTGTAACCTAGAATTAGAGAGACGCAGTTTAACGAAGTTCTGTATCAGAATGTAGGGACAAGCTGTTTCCAAGAATTCTGTAGCCTATGGGCATGTATTCGCTATACGCGGGTTTTCTGTATGCTGAATGTGGCAGATGCAGCTTATTGGAGTTCTGTATCGTGCTTGTAGTTCGACACATTTGCCAGAGTTCTGTTTTTGGGTGTAGAGAGAAACTGTTTCTAGGAGTTCTGTAGCCTGGCATAAGGCATACGCAGTAATTGGGATTTCTATATCCTGAGTGTAGGAGACGCCGCTTATGGCAGCTCCGCTACGTGGATGTAGATAGAAGCAGTTTACCGGAGTTCTCTATCCTTTGTGTAGAAAGCAGCTGTTTACTGGAGTTCTGTAGCATGGAATGAGGCATTCGCTATATGCAGGTTTTCTCTATGCTGAGTGTAGGAGACGGCGCTTATGGAAGTTCTGCTACCTGGATATAGAGAGAAGCGTTTTACTGGAGTTCCCTATCCTTGTTGTAGAGAGGAGCTGATTCCAAGAGTTCTATATCCTGGAATTAGGCATTCGCTGTATGTGGGTATTCTGTATGCTGAGTGTAGCACATGCAGCTTTCTGGAGTTCTGTCATCTAAGTGTAGAGAGATGCAGTTTCCAGGAGTTCTGTATGTTGAATGTAGAGAGAAGCTGTTTCCAAGAGTTCTGTAGTCTGAGAGTAGGCATACGCTGTATATGGGATTCCAGTAGCCTGAGTGTAGCCGATTCAGCTTATGGGAGTTCTGTAACCCTGAATTAGAAAGTTACATTTTAGCGAAGTTCTGTATCAGAGTGTAGGGAGAAGCTGTTTCCAAGAATTCTGCGGCGTATGAGCAGGTATTCGCTATATGCGGGTTTTCTGTATGCTGAGTGTGGCAGACGCAGCTTATGGAAGTTCTGTATCTTGAATGTAGTGAGACACAGTTTGCCAGAGTTCTGTATATGGGTGTAGAGAGAAACTGTTTCCAAGAGTTCTGTAGCCTGGCAAGAGGCATACGCAGTCATTGGGATTTCTGTATCCTGAGTGTGGGAGACGCCGCTTATGGGAGCTCCGCTACCTGGATATAGAGAGAAGCAGTTTACCAGAGTTCTCTATGCTTTGTGTAGAGAGCAGCTGTTTACTGGTGTTTTGTCGCCTGGAATGAGGCATTACATATATGCGGGTTTTCTGTATGCTGAGTGTAGGAGACGCCGCTTGTGGGAGCTCTGCTACCTGGATATAGATAGAAGCAGTTTACTGGAGTTCTCTATGCTTTGTGTAGAGAGCAGCTGTTTACTGGATTTCTGTAGCCTGGAATGAGGCATTCGCTATATGCGGGTTTTCTCTATGCTGAGTGTAGGTGACGGCGCTTCTGGGAGCTCTGCTACCTGGATAGAGAGAGAATCAGTTTACCGGAGTTCCTTATCCTTGTTGTAGAGCGGAGCTGTTTCCAGGAGTTCTGTGTCCTGGAATTAGGCATTCGCTATATGTGGGTATTCTGTATACTGCGTGTAGCAGATGCAGCATTCGGGAGTTCTATACCCTAAGTGTAGAGAGATGCAGTTTCCAGTAGTTCTGTATGTTGAATGTAGAGAGAAGCTGTTTCCAAGAGTTCTGTAGTCTGAGAGTAGGCATACGCTGTATATGGGATTCCTGTAGCCTGAGTGTAGCCGACGCAGCTTATGGGAGATCTGTAACCTAGAATTAGAGAGACGCAGTTTACCGAAGTTCTGTATCAGAATGTAGGACAAGCTGTTTCCAAGAATTCTGTAGCCTATGTATTCGCTATACGCGGGTTTTCTGTATGCTGAATGTGGCAGATGCAGCTTATTGGAGTTCTGTATCGTGCTTGTAGTTTGACACAGTTTGCCAGAGTTCTGTTTTTGGGTGTAGAGAGAAACTGTTTCTAGGAGTTCTGTAGCCTGGCATAAGGCATACGCAGTCATTGGGATTTCTATATCCTGAGTGTAGGAGACGCCGCTTATGGCAGCTCCGCTACCTGGATATAGATAGAAGCAGTGTACCGGAGTTCTCTATCCTTTGTGTAGAAAGCAGCTGTTTACTGGAGTTCTGTAGCATGGAATGAGGCATTCGCTATATGCGGGTTTTCTCTATGCTGAGTGTAGCAGATGCAGCTTTTGGGAATTCTATACCCTAAGTGTAGAGAGATGCAGTTTCCAGTAGTTCTGTATGTTGAATGTAGAGAGAAGCTGTTTCCAAGAGTTCTGTAGTCTGAGAGTAGGCATACGCTCTATATGGGATTCCAGTAGCCTGAGTGTAGCCGATTCAGCTTATGGGAGTTCTGTAACCCTGAATTAGAAAGTTACATTTTAGCGAAGTTCTGTATCAGAGTGTAGGGAGAAGCTGTTTCCAAGAATTCTGCGGCGTATGAGCAGGTATTCGCTATATGCGGGTTTTCTGTATGCTGAGTGTGGCAGACGCAGCTTATGGAAGTTCTGTATCTTGAATGTAGTGAGACACAGTTTGCCAGAGTTCTGTATATGGGTGTAGAGAGAAACTGTTTCCAAGAGTTCTGTAGCCTGGCAAGAGGCATACGCAGTCATTGGGATTTCTGTATCCTGAGTGTGGGAGACGCCGCTTATGGGAGCTCCGCTACCTGGATATAGAGAGAAGCAGTTTACCAGAGTTCTCTATGCTTTGTGTAGAGAGCAGCTGTTTACTGGTGTTTGTAGCCTGGAATGAGGCATTACATATATGCGGGTTTTCTGTATGCTGAGTGTAGGAGACGCCGCTTGTGGGAGCTCTGCTACCTGGATATAGATAGAAGCAGTTTACTGGAGTTCTCTATGCTTTGTGTAGAGAGCAGCTGTTTACTGGATTTCTGTAGCCTGGAATGAGGCATTCGCTATATGCGGGTTTTCTCTATGCTGAGTGTAGGTGACAGCGCTTCTGGGAGCTCTGCTACCTGGATAGAGAGAGAATCAGTTTACCGGAGTTCCTTATCCTTGTTGTAGAGCGGAGCTGTTTCCAGGAGTTCTGTGTCCTGGAATTAGGCATTCGCTATATGTGGGTATTCTGTATACTGCGTGTAGCAGATGCAGCATTCGGGAGTTCTATACCCTAAGTGTAGAGAGATGCAGTTTCCAGTAGTTCTGTATGTTGAATGTAGAGAGAAGCTGTTTCCAAGAGTTCTGTAGTCTGAGAGTAGGCATACGCTGTATATGGGATTCCTGTAGCCTGAGTGTAGCCGACGCAGCTTATGGGAGATCTGTAACCTAGAATTAGAGAGACGCAGTTTACTGAAGTTCTGTATCAGAATGTAGGACAAGCTGTTTCCAAGAATTCTGTAGCCTATGTATTCGCTATACGCGGGTTTTCTGTATGCTGAATGTGGCAGATGCAGCTTATTGGAGTTCTGTATCGTGCTTGTAGTTTGACACAGTTTGCCAGAGTTCTGTTTTTGGGTGTAGAGAGAAACCTTTTCTAGGAGTTCTGTAGCCTGGCATAAGGCATACGCAGTAATTGGGATTTCTATATCCTGAGTGTAGGAGACGCCGCTTATGGCAGCTCCGCTACGTGGATGTAGATAGAAGCAGTTTACCGGAGTTCTCTATCCTTTGTGTAGAAAGCAGCTGTATACTGGAGTTCTGTAGCATGGAATGAGGCATTCGCTATATGCAGGTTTTCTCTATGCTGAGTTTAGGAGACGGCGCTTATGGAAGCTCTGCTACCTGGATATAGAGGGAAGCGTTTTACCGGAGTTCCCTATCCTTGTTGTAGAGAGGAACTGATTCCAAGAGTTCTATATCCTGGAATTAGGCATTCGCTGTATGTGGGTATTCTGTATGCTGAGTGTAGCACATGCAGCTTTCTGGAGTTCTGTCATCTAAGTGTAGAGAGATGCAGTTTCCAGGAGTTCTGTATGTTGAATGTAGAGAGAAGCTGTTTCCAAGAGTTCTGTAGTCTGAGAGTAGGCATACGCTGTATATGGGATTCCAGTAGCCTGAGTGTAGCCGATTCAGCTTATGGGAGTTCTGTAACCCTGAATTAGAAAGTTACATTTTAGCGAAGTTCTGTATCAGAGTGTAGGGAGAAGCTGTTTCCAAGAATTCTGCGGCGTATGAGCAGGTATTCGCTATATGCGGGTTTTCTGTATGCTGAGTGTGGCAGACGCAGCTTATGGAAGTTCTGTATCTTGAATGTAGTGAGACACAGTTTGCCAGAGTTCTGTATATGGGTGTAGAGAGAAACTGTTTCCAAGAGTTCTGTAGCCTGGCAAGAGGCATACGCAGTCATTGGGATTTCTGTATCCTGAGTGTGGGAGACGCCGCTTATGGGAGCTCCGCTACCTGGATATAGAGAGAAGCAGTTTACCAGAGTTCTCTATGCTTTGTGTAGAGAGCAGCTGTTTACTGGTGTTTTGTAGCCTGGAATGAGGCATTACATATATGCGGGTTTTCTGTATGCTGAGTGTAGGAGACGCCGCTTGTGGGAGCTCTGCTACCTGGATATAGATAGAAGCAGTTTACTGGAGTTCTCTATGCTTTGTGTAGAGAGCAGCTGTTTACTGGATTTCTGTAGCCTGGAATGAGGCATTCGCTATATGCGGGTTTTCTCTATGCTGAGTGTAGGTGACGGCGCTTCTGGGAGCTCTGCTACCTGGATAGAGAGAGAATCAGTTTACCGGAGTTCCTTATCCTTGTTGTAGAGCGGAGCTGTTTCCAGGAGTTCTGTGTCCTGGAATTAGGCATTCGCTATATGTGGGTATTCTGTATACTGCGTGTAGCAGATGCAGCATTCGGGAGTTCTATACCCTAAGTGTAGAGAGATGCAGTTTCCAGTAGTTCTGTATGTTGAATGTAGAGAGAAGCTGTTTCCAAGAGTTCTGTAGTCTGAGAGTAGGCATACGCTGTATATGGGATTCCTGTAGCCTGAGTGTAGCCGACGCAGCTTATGGGAGATCTGTAACCTAGAATTAGAGAGACGCAGTTTACCGAAGTTCTGTATCAGAATGTAGGACAAGCTGTTTCCAAGAATTCTGTAGCCTATGTATTCGCTATACGCGGGTTTTCTGTATGCTGAATGTGGCAGATGCAGCTTATTGGAGTTCTGTATCGTGCTTGTAGTTTGACACAGTTTGCCAGAGTTCTGTTTTTGGGTGTAGAGAGAAACCGTTTCTAGGAGTTCTGTAGCCTGGCATAAGGCATACGCAGTAATTGGGATTTCTATATCCTGAGTGTAGGAGACGCCGCTTATGGCAGCTCCGCTACCTGGATATAGATAGAAGCAGTGTACCGGAGTTCTCTATCCTTTGTGTAGAAAGCAGCTGTTTACTGGAGTTCTGTAGCATGGAATGAGGCATTCGCTATATGCGGGTTTTCTCTATGCTGAGTGTAGCAGATGCAGCTTTTGGGAATTCTATACCCTAAGTGTAGAGAGATGCAGTTTCCAGTAGTTCTGTATGTTGAATGTAGAGAGAAGCTGTTTCCAAGAGTTCTGTAGTCTGAGAGTAGGCATACGCTGTATATGGGATTCCAGTAGCCTGAGTGTAGCCGATTCAGCTTATGGGAGTTCTGTAACCCTGAATTAGAAAGTTACATTTTAGCGAAGTTCTGTATCAGAGTGTAGGGAGAAGCTGTTTCCAAGAATTCTGCGGCGTATGAGCAGGTATTCGCTATATGCGGGTTTTCTGTATGCTGAGTGTGGCAGACGCAGCTTATGGAAGTTCTGTATCTTGAATGTAGTGAGACACAGTTTGCCAGAGTTCTGTATATGGGTGTAGAGAGAAACTGTTTCCAAGAGTTCTGTAGCCTGGCAAGAGGCATACGCAGTCATTGGGATTTCTGTATCCTGAGTGTGGGAGACGCCGCTTATGGGAGCTCCGCTACCTGGATATAGAGAGAAGCAGTTTACCAGAGTTCTCTATGCTTTGTGTAGAGAGCAGCTGTTTACTGGTGTTTTGTAGCCTGGAATGAGGCATTACATATATGCGGGTTTTCTGTATGCTGAGTGTAGGAGACGCCGCTTGTGGGAGCTCTGCTACCTGGATATAGATAGAAGCAGTTTACTGGAGTTCTCTATGCTTTGTGTAGAGAGCAGCTGTTTACTGGATTTCTGTAGCCTGGAATGAGGCATTCGCTATATGCGGGTTTTCTCTATGCTGAGTGTAGGAGACGCCGCTTGTGGGAGCTCTGCTACCTGGATATAGATAGAAGCAGTTTACTGGAGTTCTCTATGCTTTGTGTAGAGAGCAGCTGTTTACTGGATTTCTGTAGCCTGGAATGAGGCATTCGCTATATGCGGGTTTTCTCTATGCTGAGTGTAGGTGACGGCGCTTCTGGGAGCTCTGCTACCTGGATAGAGAGAGAATCAGTTTACCGGAGTTCCTTATCCTTGTTGTAGAGCGGAGCTGTTTCCAGGAGTTCTGTGTCCTGGAATTAGGCATTCGCTATATGTGGGTATTCTGTATACTGCGTGTAGCAGATGCAGCATTCGGGAGTTCTATACCCTAAGTGTAGAGAGATGCAGTTTCCAGTAGTTCTGTATGTTGAATGTAGAGAGAAGCTGTTTCCAAGAGTTCTGTAGTCTGAGAGTAGGCATACGCTGTATATGGGATTCCTGTAGCCTGAGTGTAGCCGACGCAGCTTATGGGAGATCTGTAACCTAGAATTAGAGAGACGCAGTTTACTGAAGTTCTGTATCAGAATGTAGGACAAGCTGTTTCCAAGAATTCTGTAGCCTATGTATTCGCTATACGCGGGTTTTCTGTATGCTGAATGTGGCAGATGCAGCTTATTGGAGTTCTGTATCGTGCTTGTAGTTCGACACAGTTTGCCAGAGTTCTGTTTTTGGGTGTAGAGAGAAACTGTTTCTAGGAGTTCTGTAGCCTGGCATAAGGCATACGCAGTAATTGGGATTTCTATATCCTGAGTGTAGGAGACGCCGCTTATGGCAGCTCCGCTACGTGGATGTAGATAGAAGCAGTTTACCGGAGTTCTCTATCCTTTGTGTAGAAAGCAGCTGTTTACTGGAGTTCTGTAGCATGGAATGAGGCATTCGCTATATGCAGGTTTTCTCTATGCTGAGTGTAGGAGACGGCGCTTATGGAAGCTGTGCTACCTGGATATAGAGAGAAGCGTTTTACCGGAGTTCCCTATCCTTGTTGTAGAGAGGAGCTGATTCCAAGAGTTCTATATCCTGGAATTAGGCATTCGCTGTATGTGGGTATTCTGTATGCTGAGTGTAGCACATGCAGCTTTCTGGAGTTCTGTCATCTAAGTGTAGAGAGATGCAGTTTCCAGGAGTTCTGTATGTTGAATGTAGAGAGAAGCTGTTTCCAAGAGTTCTGTAGTCTGAGAGTAGGCATACGCTGTATATGGGATTCCAGTAGCCTGAGTGTAGCCGATTCAGCTTATGGGAGTTCTGTAACCCTGAATTAGAAAGTTACATTTTAGCGAAGTTCTGTATCAGAGTGTAGGGAGAAGCTGTTTCCAAGAATTCTGCGGCGTATGAGCAGGTATTCGCTATATGCGGGTTTTCTGTATGCTGAGTGTGGCAGACGCAGCTTATGGAAGTTCTGTATCTTGAATGTAGTGAGACACAGTTTGCCAGAGTTCTGTATATGGGTGTAGAGAGAAACTGTTTCCAAGAGTTCTGTAGCCTGGCAAGAGGCATACGCAGTCATTGGGATTTCTGTATCCTGAGTGTGGGAGACGCCGCTTATGGGAGCTCCGCTACCTGGATATAGAGAGAAGCAGTTTACCAGAGTTCTCTATGCTTTGTGTAGAGAGCAGCTGTTTACTGGTGTTTTGTAGCCTGGAATGAGGCATTACATATATGCGGGTTTTCTGTATGCTGAGTGTAGGAGACGCCGCTTGTGGGAGCTCTGCTACCTGGATATAGATAGAAGCAGTTTACTGGAGTTCTCTATGCTTTGTGTAGAGAGCAGCTGTTTACTGGATTTCTGTAGCCTGGAATGAGGCATTCGCTATATGCGGGTTTTCTCTATGCTGAGTGTAGGTGACGGCGCTTCTGGGAGCTCTGCTACCTGGATAGAGAGAGAATCAGTTTACCGGAGTTCCTTATCCTTGTTGTAGAGCGGAGCTGTTTCCAGGAGTTCTGTGTCCTGGAATTAGGCATTCGCTATATGTGGGTATTCTGTATACTGCGTGTAGCAGATGCAGCATTCGGGAGTTCTATACCCTAAGTGTAGAGAGATGCAGTTTCCAGTAGTTCTGTATGTTGAATGTAGAGAGAAGCTGTTTCCAAGAGTTCTGTAGTCTGAGAGTAGGCATACGCTGTATATGGGATTCCTGTAGCCTGAGTGTAGCCGACGCAGCTTATGGGAGATCTGTAACCTAGAATTAGAGAGACGCAGTTTACCGAAGTTCTGTATCAGAATGTAGGACAAGCTGTTTCCAAGAATTCTGTAGCCTATGTATTCGCTATACGCGGGTTTTCTGTATGCTGAATGTGGCAGATGCAGCTTATTGGAGTTCTGTATCGTGCTTGTAGTTTGACACAGTTTGCCAGAGTTCTGTTTTTGGGTGTAGAGAGAAACCGTTTCTAGGAGTTCTGTAGCCTGGCATAAGGCATACGCAGTAATTGGGATTTCTATATCCTGAGTGTAGGAGACGCCGCTTATGGCAGCTCCGCTACCTGGATATAGATAGAAGCAGTGTACCGGAGTTCTCTATCCTTTGTGTAGAAAGCAGCTGTTTACTGGAGTTCTGTAGCATGGAATGAGGCATTCGCTATATGCGGGTTTTCTCTATGCTGAGTGTAGCAGATGCAGCTTTTGGGAATTCTATACCCTAAGTGTAGAGAGATGCAGTTTCCAGTAGTTCTGTATGTTGAATGTAGAGAGAAGCTGTTTCCAAGAGTTCTGTAGTCTGAGAGTAGGCATACGCTGTATATGGGATTCCAGTAGCCTGAGTGTAGCCGATTCAGCTTATGGGAGTTCTGTAACCCTGAATTAGAAAGTTACATTTTAGCGAAGTTCTGTATCAGAGTGTAGGGAGAAGCTGTTTCCAAGAATTCTGCGGCGTATGAGCAGGTATTCGCTATATGCGGGTTTTCTGTATGCTGAGTGTGGCAGACGCAGCTTATGGAAGTTCTGTATCTTGAATGTAGTGAGACACAGTTTGCCAGAGTTCTGTATATGGGTGTAGAGAGAAACTGTTTCCAAGAGTTCTGTAGCCTGGCAAGAGGCATACGCAGTCATTGGGATTTCTGTATCCTGAGTGTGGGAGACGCCGCTTATGGGAGCTCCGCTACCTGGATATAGAGAGAAGCAGTTTACCAGAGTTCTCTATGCTTTGTGTAGAGAGCAGCTGTTTACTGGTGTTTTGTAGCCTGGAATGAGGCATTACATATATGCGGGTTTTCTGTATGCTGAGTGTAGGAGACGCCGCTTGTGGGAGCTCTGCTACCTGGATATAGATAGAAGCAGTTTACTGGAGTTCTCTATGCTTTGTGTAGAGAGCAGCTGTTTACTGGATTTCTGTAGCCTGGAATGAGGCATTCGCTATATGCGGGTTTTCTGTATGCTGAGTGTAGGAGACGCCGCTTGTGGGAGCTCTGCTACCTGGATATAGATAGAAGCAGTTTACTGGAGTTCTCTATGCTTTGTGTAGAGAGCAGCTGTTTACTGGATTTCTGTAGCCTGGAATGAGGCATTCGCTATATGCGGGTTTTCTCTATGCTGAGTGTAGGTGACGGCGCTTCTGGGAGCTCTGCTACCTGGATAGAGAGAGAATCAGTTTACCGGAGTTCCTTATCCTTGTTGTAGAGCGGAGCTGTTTCCAGGAGTTCTGTGTCCTGGAATTAGGCATTCGCTATATGTGGGTATTCTGTATACTGCGTGTAGCAGATGCAGCATTCGGGAGTTCTATACCCTAAGTGTAGAGAGATGCAGTTTCCAGTAGTTCTGTATGTTGAATGTAGAGAGAAGCTGTTTCCAAGAGTTCTGTAGTCTGAGAGTAGGCATACGCTGTATATGGGATTCCTGTAGCCTGAGTGTAGCCGACGCAGCTTATGGGAGATCTGTAACCTAGAATTAGAGAGACGCAGTTTAACGAAGTTCTGTATCAGAATGTAGGGACAAGCTGTTTCCAAGAATTCTGTAGCCTATGTATTCGCTATACGCGGGTTTTCTGTATGCTGAATGTGGCAGATGCAGCTTATTGGAGTTCTGTATCGTGCTTGTAGTTCGACACAGTTTGCCAGAGTTCTGTTTTTGGGTGTAGAGAGAAACTGTTTCTAGGAGTTCTGTAGCCTGGCATAAGGCATACGCAGTAATTGGGATTTCTATATCCTGAGTGTAGGAGACGCCGCTTATGGCAGCTCCGCTACGTGGATGTAGATAGAAGCAGTTTACCGGAGTTCTCTATCCTTTGTGTAGAAAGCAGCTGTTTACTGGAGTTCTGTAGCATGGAATGAGGCATTCGCTATATGCAGGTTTTCTCTATGCTGAGTGTAGGAGACGGCGCTTATGGAAGCTGTGCTACCTGGATATAGAGAGAAGCGTTTTACCGGAGTTCCCTATCCTTGTTGTAGAGAGGAGCTGATTCCAAGAGTTCTATATCCTGGAATTAGGCATTCGCTGTATGTGGGTATTCTGTATGCTGAGTGTAGCACATGCAGCTTTCTGGAGTTCTGTCATCTAAGTGTAGAGAGATGCAGTTTCCAGGAGTTCTGTATGTTGAATGTAGAGAGAAGCTGTTTCCAAGAGTTCTGTAGTCTGAGAGTAGGCATACGCTGTATATGGGATTCCAGTAGCCTGAGTGTAGCCGATTCAGCTTATGGGAGTTCTGTAACCCTGAATTAGAAAGTTACATTTTAGCGAAGTTCTGTATCAGAGTGTAGGGAGAAGCTGTTTCCAAGAATTCTGCGGCGTATGAGCAGGTATTCGCTATATGCGGGTTTTCTGTATGCTGAGTGTGGCAGACGCAGCTTATGGAAGTTCTGTATCTTGAATGTAGTGAGACACAGTTTGCCAGAGTTCTGTATATGGGTGTAGAGAGAAACTGTTTCCAAGAGTTCTGTAGCCTGGCAAGAGGCATACGCAGTCATTGGGATTTCTGTATCCTGAGTGTGGGAGACGCCGCTTATGGGAGCTCCGCTACCTGGATATAGAGAGAAGCAGTTTACCAGAGTTCTCTATGCTTTGTGTAGAGAGAAGCTGTTTACTGGTGTTTTGTAGCCTGGAATGAGGCATTACATATATGCGGGTTTTCTGTATGCTGAGTGTAGGAGACGCCGCTTGTGGGAGCTCTGCTACCTGGATATAGATAGAAGCAGTTTACTGGAGTTCTCTATGCTTTGTGTAGAGAGCAGCTGTTTACTGGATTTCTGTAGCCTGGAATGAGGCATTCGCTATATGCGGGTTTTCTCTATGCTGAGTGTAGGTGACGGCGCTTCTGGGAGCTCTGCTACCTGGATAGAGAGAGAATCAGTTTACCGGAGTTCCTTATCCTTGTTGTAGAGCGGAGCTGTTTCCAGGAGTTCTGTGTCCTGGAATTAGGCATTCGCTATATGTGGGTATTCTGTATACTGCGTGTAGCAGATGCAGCATTCGGGAGTTCTATACCCTAAGTGTAGAGAGATGCAGTTTCCAGTAGTTCTGTATGTTGAATGTAGAGAGAAGCTGTTTCCAAGAGTTCTGTAGTCTGAGAGTAGGCATACGCTGTATATGGGATTCCTGTAGCCTGAGTGTAGCCGACGCAGCTTATGGGAGATCTGTAACCTAGAATTAGAGAGACGCAGTTTACCGAAGTTCTGTATCAGAATGTAGGACAAGCTGTTTCCAAGAATTCTGTAGCCTATGTATTCGCTATACGCGGGTTTTCTGTATGCTGAATGTGGCAGATGCAGCTTATTGGAGTTCTGTATCGTGCTTGTAGTTTGACACAGTTTGCCAGAGTTCTGTTTTTGGGTGTAGAGAGAAACTGTTTCTAGGAGTTCTGTAGCCTGGCATAAGGCATACGCAGTCATTGGGATTTCTATATCCTGAGTGTAGGAGACGCCGCTTATGGCAGCTCCGCTACCTGGATATAGATAGAAGCAGTGTACCGGAGTTCTCTATCCTTTGTGTAGAAAGCAGCTGTTTACTGGAGTTCTGTAGCATGGAATGAGGCATTCGCTATATGCGGGTTTTCTCTATGCTGAGTGTAGCAGATGCAGCTTTTGGGAATTCTATACCCTAAGTGTAGAGAGATGCAGTTTCCAGTAGTTCTGTATGTTGAATGTAGAGAGAAGCTGTTTCCAAGAGTTCTGTAGTCTGAGAGTAGGCATACGCTGTATATGGGATTCCAGTAGCCTGAGTGTAGCCGATTCAGCTTATGGGAGTTCTGTAACCCTGAATTAGAAAGTTACATTTTAGCGAAGTTCTGTATCAGAGTGTAGGGAGAAGCTGTTTCCAAGAATTCTGCGGCGTATGAGCAGGTATTCGCTATATGCGGGTTTTCTGTATGCTGAGTGTGGCAGACGCAGCTTATGGAAGTTCTGTATCTTGAATGTAGTGAGACACAGTTTGCCAGAGTTCTGTATATGGGTGTAGAGAGAAACTGTTTCCAAGAGTTCTGTAGCCTGGCAAGAGGCATACGCAGTCATTGGGATTTCTGTATCCTGAGTGTGGGAGACGCCGCTTATGGGAGCTCCGCTACCTGGATATAGAGAGAAGCAGTTTACCAGAGTTCTCTATGCTTTGTGTAGAGAGCAGCTGTTTACTGGTGTTTTGTAGCCTGGAATGAGGCATTACATATATGCGGGTTTTCTGTATGCTGAGTGTAGGAGACGCCGCTTGTGGGAGCTCTGCTACCTGGATATAGATAGAAGCAGTTTACTGGAGTTCTCTATGCTTTGTGTAGAGAGCAGCTGTTTACTGGATTTCTGTAGCCTGGAATGAGGCATTCGCTATATGCGGGTTTTCTCTATGCTGAGTGTAGGTGACGGCGCTTCTGGGAGCTCTGCTACCTGGATAGAGAGAGAATCAGTTTACCGGAGTTCCTTATCCTTGTTGTAGAGCGGAGCTGTTTCCAGGAGTTCTGTGTCCTGGAATTAGGCATTCGCTATATGTGGGTATTCTGTATACTGCGTGTAGCAGATGCAGCATTCGGGAGTTCTATACCCTAAGTGTAGAGAGATGCAGTTTCCAGTAGTTCTGTATGTTGAATGTAGAGAGAAGCTGTTTCCAAGAGTTCTGTAGTCTGAGAGTAGGCATACGCTGTATATGGGATTCCTGTAGCCTGAGTGTAGCCGACGCAGCTTATGGGAGATCTGTAACCTAGAATTAGAGAGACGCAGTTTACTGAAGTTCTGTATCAGAATGTAGGACAAGCTGTTTCCAAGAATTCTGTAGCCTATGTATTCGCTATACGCGGGTTTTCTGTATGCTGAATGTGGCAGATGCAGCTTATTGGAGTTCTGTATCGTGCTTGTAGTTTGACACAGTTTGCCAGAGTTCTGTTTTTGGGTGTAGAGAGAAACCTTTTCTAGGAGTTCTGTAGCCTGGCATAAGGCATACGCAGTAATTGGGATTTCTATATCCTGAGTGTAGGAGACGCCGCTTATGGCAGCTCCGCTACGTGGATGTAGATAGAAGCAGTTTACCGGAGTTCTCTATCCTTTGTGTAGAAAACAGCTGTATACTGGAGTTCTGTAGCATGGAATGAGGCATTCGCTATATGCAGGTTTTCTCTATGCTGAGTGTAGGAGACGGCGCTTATGGAAGCTCTGCTACCTGGATATAGAGAGAAGCGTTTTACCGGAGTTCCCTATCCTTGTTGTAGAGAGGAGCTGATTCCAAGAGTTCTATATCCTGGAATTAGGCATTCGCTGTATGTGGGTATTCTGTATGCTGAGTGTAGCACATGCAGCTTTCTGGAGTTCTGTCATCTAAGTGTAGAGAGATGCAGTTTCCAGTAGTTCTGTATGTTGAATGTAGAGAGAAGCTGTTTCCAAGAGTTCTGTAGTCTGAGAGTAGGCATACGCTCTATATGGGATTCCAGTAGCCTGAGTGTAGCCGATTCAGCTTATGGGAGTTCTGTAACCCTGAATTAGAAAGTTACATTTTAGCGAAGTTCTGTATCAGAGTGTAGGGAGAAGCTGTTTCCAAGAATTCTGCGGCGTATGAGCAGGTATTCGCTATATGCGGGTTTTCTGTATGCTGAGTGTGGCAGACGCAGCTTATGGAAGTTCTGTATCTTGAATGTAGTGAGACACAGTTTGCCAGAGTTCTGTATATGGGTGTAGAGAGAAACTGTTTCCAAGAGTTCTGTAGCCTGGCAAGAGGCATACGCAGTCATTGGGATTTCTGTATCCTGAGTGTGGGAGACGCCGCTTATGGGAGCTCCGCTACCTGGATATAGAGAGAAGCAGTTTACCAGAGTTCTCTATGCTTTGTGTAGAGAGCAGCTGTTTACTGGTGTTTTGTAGCCTGGAATGAGGCATTACATATATGCGGGTTTTCTGTATGCTGAGTGTAGGAGACGCCGCTTGTGGGAGCTCTGCTACCTGGATATAGATAGAAGCAGTTTACTGGAGTTCTCTATGCTTTGTGTAGAGAGCAGCTGTTTACTGGATTTCTGTAGCCTGGAATGAGGCATTCGCTATATGCGGGTTTTCTCTATGCTGAGTGTAGGTGACGGCGCTTCTGGGAGCTCTGCTACCTGGATAGAGAGAGAATCAGTTTACCGGAGTTCCTTATCCTTGTTGTAGAGCGGAGCTGTTTCCAGGAGTTCTGTGTCCTGGAATTAGGCATTCGCTATATGTGGGTATTCTGTATACTGCGTGTAGCAGATGCAGCATTCGGGAGTTCTATACCCTAAGTGTAGAGAGATGCAGTTTCCAGTAGTTCTGTATGTTGAATGTAGAGAGAAGCTGTTTCCAAGAGTTCTGTAGTCTGAGAGTAGGCATACGCTGTATATGGGATTCCTGTAGCCTGAGTGTAGCCGACGCAGCTTATGGGAGATCTGTAACCTAGAATTAGAGAGACGCAGTTTACCGAAGTTCTGTATCAGAATGTAGGACAAGCTGTTTCCAAGAATTCTGTAGCCTATGTATTCGCTATACGCGGGTTTTCTGTATGCTGAATGTGGCAGATGCAGCTTATTGGAGTTCTGTATCGTGCTTGTAGTTTGACAC
This sequence comes from Lepus europaeus, assembly GCF_033115175.1. Classification (NCBI taxonomy): domain Eukaryota; kingdom Metazoa; phylum Chordata; class Mammalia; order Lagomorpha; family Leporidae; genus Lepus; species Lepus europaeus. The sequence goes on from NW_026909254.1 coordinate 1,625,654, forward strand.
AGTTTGCCAGAGTTCTGTTTTTGGGTGTAGAGAGAAACTGTTTCTAGGAGTTCTGTAGCCTGGCATAAGGCATACGCAGTAATTGGGATTTCTATATCCTGAGTGTAGGAGACGCCGCTTATGGCAGCTCCGCTACCTGGATATAGATAGAAGCAGTGTACCGGAGTTCTCTATCCTTTGTGTAGAAAGCAGCTGTTTACTGGAGTTCTGTAGCATGGAATGAGGCATTCGCTATATGCGGGTTTTCTCTATGCTGAGTGTAGCAGATGCAGCTTTTGGGAATTCTATACCCTAAGTGTAGAGAGATGCAGTTTCCAGTAGTTCTGTATGTTGAATGTAGAGAGAAGCTGTTTCCAAGAGTTCTGTAGTCTGAGAGTAGGCATACGCTGTATATGGGATTCCAGTAGCCTGAGTGTAGCCGATTCAGCTTATGGGAGTTCTGTAACCCTGAATTAGAAAGTTACATTTTAGCGAAGTTCTGTATCAGAGTGTAGGGAGAAGCTGTTTCCAAGAATTCTGCGGCGTATGAGCAGGTATTCGCTATATGCGGGTTTTCTGTATGCTGAGTGTGGCAGACGCAGCTTATGGAAGTTCTGTATCTTGAATGTAGTGAGACACAGTTTGCCAGAGTTCTGTATATGGGTGTAGAGAGAAACTGTTTCCAAGAGTTCTGTAGCCTGGCAAGAGGCATACGCAGTCATTGGGATTTCTGTATCCTGAGTGTGGGAGACGCCGCTTATGGGAGCTCCGCTACCTGGATATAGAGAGAAGCAGTTTACCAGAGTTCTCTATGCTTTGTGTAGAGAGCAGCTGTTTACTGGTGTTTTGTAGCCTGGAATGAGGCATTACATATATGCGGGTTTTCTGTATGCTGAGTGTAGGAGACGCCGCTTGTGGGAGCTCTGCTACCTGGATATAGATAGAAGCAGTTTACTGGAGTTCTCTATGCTTTGTGTAGAGAGCAGCTGTTTACTGGATTTCTGTAGCCTGGAATGAGGCATTCGCTATATGCGGGTTTTCTCTATGCTGAGTGTAGGTGACGGCGCTTCTGGGAGCTCTGCTACCTGGATAGAGAGAGAATCAGTTTACCGGAGTTCCTTATCCTTGTTGTAGAGCGGAGCTGTTTCCAGGAGTTCTGTGTCCTGGAATTAGGCATTCGCTATATGTGGGTATTCTGTATACTGCGTGTAGCAGATGCAGCATTCGGGAGTTCTATACCCTAAGTGTAGAGAGATGCAGTTTCCAGTAGTTCTGTATGTTGAATGTAGAGAGAAGCTGTTTCCAAGAGTTCTGTAGTCTGAGAGTAGGCATACGCTGTATATGGGATTCCTGTAGCCTGAGTGTAGCCGACGCAGCTTATGGGAGATCTGTAACCTAGAATTAGAGAGACGCAGTTTACCGAAGTTCTGTATCAGAATGTAGGACAAGCTGTTTCCAAGAATTCTGTAGCCTATGTATTCGCTATACGCGGGTTTTCTGTATGCTGAATGTGGCAGATGCAGCTTATTGGAGTTCTGTATCGTGCTTGTAGTTTGACACAGTTTGCCAGAGTTCTGTTTTTGGGTGTAGAGAGAAACCTTTTCTAGGAGTTCTGTAGCCTGGCATAAGGCATACGCAGTAATTGGGATTTCTATATCCTGAGTGTAGGAGACGCCGCTTATGGCAGCTCCGCTACGTGGATGTAGATAGAAGCAGTTTACCGGAGTTCTCTATCCTTTGTGTAGAAAGCAGCTGTATACTGGAGTTCTGTAGCATGGAATGAGGCATTCGCTATATGCAGGTTTTCTCTATGCTGAGTGTAGGAGACGGCGCTTATGGAAGCTGTGCTACCTGGATATAGAGAGAAGCGTTTTACCGGAGTTCCCTATCCTTGTTGTAGAGAGGAGCTGATTCCAAGAGTTCTATATCCTGGAATTAGGCATTCGCTGTATGTGGGTATTCTGTATGCTGAGTGTAGCACATGCAGCTTTCTGGAGTTCTGTCATCTAAGTGTAGAGAGATGCAGTTTCCAGTAGTTCTGTATGTTGAATGTAGAGAGAAGCTGTTTCCAAGAGTTCTGTAGTCTGAGAGTAGGCATACGCTGTATATGGGATTCCAGTAGCCTGAGTGTAGCCGATTCAGCTTATGGGAGTTCTGTAACCCTGAATTAGAAAGTTACATTTTAGCGAAGTTCTGTATCAGAGTGTAGGGAGAAGCTGTTTCCAAGAATTCTGCGGCGTATGAGCAGGTATTCGCTATATGCGGGTTTTCTGTATGCTGAGTGTGGCAGACGCAGCTTATGGAAGTTCTGTATCTTGAATGTAGTGAGACACAGTTTGCCAGAGTTCTGTATATGGGTGTAGAGAGAAACTGTTTCCAAGAGTTCTGTAGCCTGGCAAGAGGCATACGCAGTCATTGGGATTTCTGTATCCTGAGTGTGGGAGACGCCGCTTATGGGAGCTCCGCTACCTGGATATAGAGAGAAGCAGTTTACCAGAGTTCTCTATGCTTTGTGTAGAGAGCAGCTGTTTACTGGTGTTTTGTAGCCTGGAATGAGGCATTACATATATGCGGGTTTTCTGTATGCTGAGTGTAGGAGACGCCGCTTGTGGGAGCTCTGCTACCTGGATATAGATAGAAGCAGTTTACTGGAGTTCTCTATGCTTTGTGTAGAGAGCAGCTGTTTACTGGATTTCTGTAGCCTGGAATGAGGCATTCGCTATATGCGGGTTTTCTCTATGCTGAGTGTAGGTGACGGCGCTTCTGGGAGCTCTGCTACCTGGATAGAGAGAGAATCAGTTTACCGGAGTTCCTTATCCTTGTTGTAGAGCGGAGCTGTTTCCAGGAGTTCTGTGTCCTGGAATTAGGCATTCGCTATATGTGGGTATTCTGTATACTGCGTGTAGCAGATGCAGCATTCGGGAGTTCTATACCCTAAGTGTAGAGAGATGCAGTTTCCAGTAGTTCTGTATGTTGAATGTAGAGAGAAGCTGTTTCCAAGAGTTCTGTAGTCTGAGAGTAGGCATACGCTGTATATGGGATTCCTGTAGCCTGAGTGTAGCCGACGCAGCTTATGGGAGATCTGTAACCTAGAATTAGAGAGACGCAGTTTACCGAAGTTCTGTATCAGAATGTAGGACAAGCTGTTTCCAAGAATTCTGTAGCCTATGTATTCGCTATACGCGGGTTTTCTGTATGCTGAATGTGGCAGATGCAGCTTATTGGAGTTCTGTATCGTGCTTGTAGTTTGACACAGTTTGCCAGAGTTCTGTTTTTGGGTGTAGAGAGAAACTGTTTCTAGGAGTTCTGTAGCCTGGCATAAGGCATACGCAGTAATTGGGATTTCTATATCCTGAGTGTAGGAGACGCCGCTTATGGCAGCTCCGCTACCTGGATATAGATAGAAGCAGTGTACCGGAGTTCTCTATCCTTTGTGTAGAAAGCAGCTGTTTACTGGAGTTCTGTAGCATGGAATGAGGCATTCGCTATATGCGGGTTTTCTCTATGCTGAGTGTAGCAGATGCAGCTTTTGGGAATTCTATACCCTAAGTGTAGAGAGATGCAGTTTCCAGTAGTTCTGTATGTTGAATGTAGAGAGAAGCTGTTTCCAAGAGTTCTGTAGTCTGAGAGTAGGCATACGCTGTATATGGGATTCCAGTAGCCTGAGTGTAGCCGATTCAGCTTATGGGAGTTCTGTAACCCTGAATTAGAAAGTTACATTTTAGCGAAGTTCTGTATCAGAGTGTAGGGAGAAGCTGTTTCCAAGAATTCTGCGGCGTATGAGCAGGTATTCGCTATATGCGGGTTTTCTGTATGCTGAGTGTGGCAGACGCAGCTTATGGAAGTTCTGTATCTTGAATGTAGTGAGACACAGTTTGCCAGAGTTCTGTATATGGGTGTAGAGAGAAACTGTTTCCAAGAGTTCTGTAGCCTGGCAAGAGGCATACGCAGTCATTGGGATTTCTGTATCCTGAGTGTGGGAGACGCCGCTTATGGGAGCTCCGCTACCTGGATATAGAGAGAAGCAGTTTACCAGAGTTCTCTATGCTTTGTGTAGAGAGCAGCTGTTTACTGGTGTTTTGTAGCCTGGAATGAGGCATTACATATATGCGGGTTTTCTGTATGCTGAGTGTAGGAGACGCCGCTTGTGGGAGCTCTGCTACCTGGATATAGATAGAAGCAGTTTACTGGAGTTCTCTATGCTTTGTGTAGAGAGCAGCTGTTTACTGGATTTCTGTAGCCTGGAATGAGGCATTCGCTATATGCGGGTTTTCTCTATGCTGAGTGTAGGTGACGGCGCTTCTGGGAGCTCTGCTACCTGGATAGAGAGAGAATCAGTTTACCGGAGTTCCTTATCCTTGTTGTAGAGCGGAGCTGTTTCCAGGAGTTCTGTGTCCTGGAATTAGGCATTCGCTATATGTGGGTATTCTGTATACTGCGTGTAGCAGATGCAGCATTCGGGAGTTCTATACCCTAAGTGTAGAGAGATGCAGTTTCCAGTAGTTCTGTATGTTGAATGTAGAGAGAAGCTGTTTCCAAGAGTTCTGTAGTCTGAGAGTAGGCATACGCTGTATATGGGATTCCTGTAGCCTGAGTGTAGCCGACGCAGCTTATGGGAGATCTGTAACCTAGAATTAGAGAGACGCAGTTTACTGAAGTTCTGTATCAGAATGTAGGACAAGCTGTTTCCAAGAATTCTGTAGCCTATGTATTCGCTATACGCGGGTTTTCTGTATGCTGAATGTGGCAGATGCAGCTTATTGGAGTTCTGTATCGTGCTTGTAGTTTGACACAGTTTGCCAGAGTTCTGTTTTTGGGTGTAGAGAGAAACTGTTTCTAGGAGTTCTGTAGCCTGGCATAAGGCATACGCAGTAATTGGGATTTCTATATCCTGAGTGTAGGAGACGCCGCTTATGGCAGCTCCGCTACGTGGATGTAGATAGAAGCAGTTTACCGGAGTTCTCTATCCTTTGTGTAGAAAGCAGCTGTATACTGGAGTTCTGTAGCATGGAATGAGGCATTCGCTATATGCAGGTTTTCTCTATGCTGAGTGTAGGAGACGGCGCTTATGGAAGCTGTGCTACCTGGATATAGAGAGAAGCGTTTTACCGGAGTTCCCTATCCTTGTTGTAGAGAGGAGCTGATTCCAAGAGTTCTATATCCTGGAATTAGGCATTCGCTGTATGTGGGTATTCTGTATGCTGAGTGTAGCACATGCAGCTTTCTGGAGTTCTGTCATCTAAGTGTAGAGAGATGCAGTTTCCAGTAGTTCTGTATGTTGAATGTAGAGAGAAGCTGTTTCCAAGAGTTCTGTAGTCTGAGAGTAGGCATACGCTGTATATGGGATTCCAGTAGCCTGAGTGTAGCCGATTCAGCTTATGGGAGTTCTGTAACCCTGAATTAGAAAGTTACATTTTAGCGAAGTTCTGTATCAGAGTGTAGGGAGAAGCTGTTTCCAAGAATTCTGCGGCGTATGAGCAGGTATTCGCTATATGCGGGTTTTCTGTATGCTGAGTGTGGCAGACGCAGCTTATGGAAGTTCTGTATCTTGAATGTAGTGAGACACAGTTTGCCAGAGTTCTGTATATGGGTGTAGAGAGAAACTGTTTCCAAGAGTTCTGTAGCCTGGCAAGAGGCATACGCAGTCATTGGGATTTCTGTATCCTGAGTGTGGGAGACGCCGCTTATGGGAGCTCCGCTACCTGGATATAGAGAGAAGCAGTTTACCAGAGTTCTCTATGCTTTGTGTAGAGAGCAGCTGTTTACTGGTGTTTTGTAGCCTGGAATGAGGCATTACATATATGCGGGTTTTCTGTATGCTGAGTGTAGGAGACGCCGCTTGTGGGAGCTCTGCTACCTGGATATAGATAGAAGCAGTTTACTGGAGTTCTCTATGCTTTGTGTAGAGAGCAGCTGTTTACTGGATTTCTGTAGCCTGGAATGAGGCATTCGCTATATGCGGGTTTTCTCTATGCTGAGTGTAGGTGACGGCGCTTCTGGGAGCTCTGCTACCTGGATAGAGAGAGAATCAGTTTACCGGAGTTCCTTATCCTTGTTGTAGAGCGGAGCTGTTTCCAGGAGTTCTGTGTCCTGGAATTAGGCATTCGCTATATGTGGGTATTCTGTATACTGCGTGTAGCAGATGCAGCATTCGGGAGTTCTATACCCTAAGTGTAGAGAGATGCAGTTTCCAGTAGTTCTGTATGTTGAATGTAGAGAGAAGCTGTTTCCAAGAGTTCTGTAGTCTGAGAGTAGGCATACGCTGTATATGGGATTCCTGTAGCCTGAGTGTAGCCGACGCAGCTTATGGGAGATCTGTAACCTAGAATTAGAGAGACGCAGTTTACCGAAGTTCTGTATCAGAATGTAGGACAAGCTGTTTCCAAGAATTCTGTAGCCTATGTATTCGCTATACGCGGGTTTTCTGTATGCTGAATGTGGCAGATGCAGCTTATTGGAGTTCTGTATCGTGCTTGTAGTTTGACACAGTTTGCCAGAGTTCTGTTTTTGGGTGTAGAGAGAAACTGTTTCTAGGAGTTCTGTAGCCTGGCATAAGGCATACGCAGTAATTGGGATTTCTATATCCTGAGTGTAGGAGACGCCGCTTATGGCAGCTCCGCTACCTGGATATAGATAGAAGCAGTGTACCGGAGTTCTCTATCCTTTGTGTAGAAAGCAGCTGTTTACTGGAGTTCTGTAGCATGGAATGAGGCATTCGCTATATGCGGGTTTTCTCTATGCTGAGTGTAGCAGATGCAGCTTTTGGGAATTCTATACCCTAAGTGTAGAGAGATGCAGTTTCCAGTAGTTCTGTATGTTGAATGTAGAGAGAAGCTGTTTCCAAGAGTTCTGTAGTCTGAGAGTAGGCATACGCTCTATATGGGATTCCAGTAGCCTGAGTGTAGCCGATTCAGCTTATGGGAGTTCTGTAACCCTGAATTAGAAAGTTACATTTTAGCGAAGTTCTGTATCAGAGTGTAGGGAGAAGCTGTTTCCAAGAATTCTGCGGCGTATGAGCAGGTATTCGCTATATGCGGGTTTTCTGTATGCTGAGTGTGGCAGACGCAGCTTATGGAAGTTCTGTATCTTGAATGTAGTGAGACACAGTTTGCCAGAGTTCTGTATATGGGTGTAGAGAGAAACTGTTTCCAAGAGTTCTGTAGCCTGGCAAGAGGCATACGCAGTCATTGGGATTTCTGTATCCTGAGTGTGGGAGACGCCGCTTATGGGAGCTCCGCTACCTGGATATAGAGAGAAGCAGTTTACCAGAGTTCTCTATGCTTTGTGTAGAGAGCAGCTGTTTACTGGTGTTTTGTAGCCTGGAATGAGGCATTACATATATGCGGGTTTTCTGTATGCTGAGTGTAGGAGACGCCGCTTGTGGGAGCTCTGCTACCTGGATATAGATAGAAGCAGTTTACTGGAGTTCTCTATGCTTTGTGTAGAGAGCAGCTGTTTACTGGATTTCTGTAGCCTGGAATGAGGCATTCGCTATATGCGGGTTTTCTCTATGCTGAGTGTAGGTGACGGCGCTTCTGGGAGCTCTGCTACCTGGATAGAGAGAGAATCAGTTTACCGGAGTTCCTTATCCTTGTTGTAGAGCGGAGCTGTTTCCAGGAGTTCTGTGTCCTGGAATTAGGCATTCGCTATATGTGGGTATTCTGTATACTGCGTGTAGCAGATGCAGCATTCGGGAGTTCTATACCCTAAGTGTAGAGAGATGCAGTTTCCAGTAGTTCTGTATGTTGAATGTAGAGAGAAGCTGTTTCCAAGAGTTCTGTAGTCTGAGAGTAGGCATACGCTGTATATGGGATTCCTGTAGCCTGAGTGTAGCCGACGCAGCTTATGGGAGATCTGTAACCTAGAATTAGAGAGACGCAGTTTAACGAAGTTCTGTATCAGAATGTAGGGACAAGATGTTTCCAAGAATTCTGTAGCCTATGGGCATGTATTCGCTATACGCGGGTTTTCTGTATGCTGAATGTGGCAGATGCAGCTTATTGGAGTTCTGTATCGTGCTTGTAGTTCGACACAGTTTGCCAGAGTTCTGTTTTTGGGTGTAGAGAGAAACTGTTTCTAGGAGTTCTGTAGCCTGGCATAAGGCATACGCAGTAATTGGGATTTCTATATCCTGAGTGTAGGAGACGCCGCTTATGGCAGCTCCGCTACGTGGATGTAGATAGAAGCAGTTTACCGGAGTTCTCTATCCTTTGTGTAGAAAGCAGCTGTTTACTGGAGTTCTGTAGCATGGAATGAGGCATTCGCTATATGCAGGTTTTCTCTATGCTGAGTGTAGGAGACGGCGCTTATGGAAGTTCTGCTACCTGGATATAGAGAGAAGCGTTTTACCGGAGTTCCCTATCCTTGTTGTAGAGAGGAGCTGATTCCAAGAGTTCTATATCCTGGAATTAGGCATTCGCTGTATGTGGGTATTCTGTATGCTGAGTGTAGCACATGCAGCTTTCTGGAGTTCTGTCATCTAAGTGTAGAGAGATGCAGTTTCCAGGAGTTCTGTATGTTGAATGTAGAGAGAAGCTGTTTCCAAGAGTTCTGTAGTCTGAGAGTAGGCATACGCTCTATATGGGATTCCAGTAGCCTGAGTGTAGCCGATTCAGCTTATGGGAGTTCTGTAACCCTGAATTAGAAAGTTACATTTTAGCGAAGTTCTGTATCAGAGTGTAGGGAGAAGCTGTTTCCAAGAATTCTGCGGCGTATGAGCAGGTATTCGCTATATGCGGGTTTTCTGTATGCTGAGTGTGGCAGACGCAGCTTATGGAAGTTCTGTATCTTGAATGTAGTGAGACACAGTTTGCCAGAGTTCTGTATATGGGTGTAGAGAGAAACTGTTTCCAAGAGTTCTGTAGCCTGGCAAGAGGCATACGCAGTCATTGGGATTTCTGTATCCTGAGTGTGGGAGACGCCGCTTATGGGAGCTCCGCTACCTGGATATAGAGAGAAGCAGTTTACCAGAGTTCTCTATGCTTTGTGTAGAGAGCAGCTGTTTACTGGTGTTTTGTCGCCTGGAATGAGGCATTACATATATGCGGGTTTTCTGTATGCTGAGTGTAGGAGACGCCGCTTGTGGGAGCTCTGCTACCTGGATATAGATAGAAGCAGTTTACTGGAGTTCTCTATGCTTTGTGTAGAGAGCAGCTGTTTACTGGATTTCTGTAGCCTGGAATGAGGCATTCGCTATATGCGGGTTTTCTCTATGCTGAGTGTAGGTGACGGCGCTTCTGGGAGCTCTGCTACCTGGATAGAGAGAGAATCAGTTTACCGGAGTTCCTTATCCTTGTTGTAGAGCGGAGCTGTTTCCAGGAGTTCTGTGTCCTGGAATTAGGCATTCGCTATATGTGGGTATTCTGTATACTGCGTGTAGCAGATGCAGCATTCGGGAGTTCTATACCCTAAGTGTAGAGAGATGCAGTTTCCAGTAGTTCTGTATGTTGAATGTAGAGAGAAGCTGTTTCCAAGAGTTCTGTAGTCTGAGAGTAGGCATACGCTGTATATGGGATTCCTGTAGCCTGAGTGTAGCCGACGCAGCTTATGGGAGATCTGTAACCTAGAATTAGAGAGACGCAGTTTACCGAAGTTCTGTATCAGAATGTAGGACAAGCTGTTTCCAAGAATTCTGTAGCCTATGTATTCGCTATACGCGGGTTTTCTGTATGCTGAATGTGGCAGATGCAGCTTATTGGAGTTCTGTATCGTGCTTGTAGTTTGACACAGTTTGCCAGAGTTCTGTTTTTGGGTGTAGAGAGAAATTGTTTCTAGGAGTTCTGTAGCCTGGCATAAGGCATACGCAGTAATTGGGATTTCTATATCCTGAGTGTAGGAGACGCCGCTTATGGCAGCTCCGCTACGTGGATGTAGATAGAAGCAGTGTACCGGAGTTCTCTATCCTTTGTGTAGAAAGCAGCTGTTTACTGGAGTTCTGTAGCATGGAATGAGGCATTCGCTATATGCGGGTTTTCTCTATGCTGAGTGTAGCAGATGCAGCTTTTGGGAATTCTATACCCTAAGTGTAGAGAGATGCAGTTTCCAGTAGTTCTGTATGTTGAATGTAGAGAGAAGCTGTTTCCAAGAGTTCTGTAGTCTGAGAGTAGGCATACGCTCTATATGGGATTCCAGTAGCCTGAGTGTAGCCGATTCAGCTTATGGGAGTTCTGTAACCCTGAATTAGAAAGTTACATTTTAGCGAAGTTCTGTATCAGAGTGTAGGGAGAAGCTGTTTCCAAGAATTCTGCGGCGTATGAGCAGGTATTCGCTATATGCGGGTTTTCTGTATGCTGAGTGTGGCAGACGCAGCTTATGGAAGTTCTGTATCTTGAATGTAGTGAGACACAGTTTGCCAGAGTTCTGTATATGGGTGTAGAGAGAAACTGTTTCCAAGAGTTCTGTAGCCTGGCAAGAGGCATACGCAGTCATTGGGATTTCTGTATCCTGAGTGTGGGAGACGCCGCTTATGGGAGCTCCGCTACCTGGATATAGAGAGAAGCAGTTTACCAGAGTTCTCTATGCTTTGTGTAGAGAGCAGCTGTTTACTGGTGTTTTGTAGCCTGGAATGAGGCATTACATATATGCGGGTTTTCTGTATGCTGAGTGTAGGAGACGCCGCTTGTGGGAGCTCTGCTACCTGGATATAGATAGAAGCAGTTTACTGGAGTTCTCTATGCTTTGTGTAGAAAGCAGCTGTTTACTGGATTTCTGTAGCCTGGAATGAGGCATTCGCTATATGCGGGTTTTCTCTATGCTGAGTGTAGGTGACGGCGCTTCTGGGAGCTCTGCTACCTGGATAGAGAGAGAATCAGTTTACCGGAGTTCCTTATCCTTGTTGTAGAGCGGAGCTGTTTCCAGGAGTTCTGTGTCCTGGAATTAGGCATTCGCTATATGTGGGTATTCTGTATACTGCGTGTAGCAGATGCAGCATTCGGGAGTTCTATACCCTAAGTGTAGAGAGATGCAGTTTCCAGTAGTTCTGTATGTTGAATGTAGAGAGAAGCTGTTTCCAAGAGTTCTGTAGTCTGAGAGTAGGCATACGCTGTATATGGGATTCCTGTAGCCTGAGTGTAGCCGACGCAGCTTATGGGAGATCTGTAACCTAGAATTAGAGAGACGCAGTTTACTGAAGTTCTGTATCAGAATGTAGGACAAGCTGTTTCCAAGAATTCTGTAGCCTATGTATTCGCTATACGCGGGTTTTCTGTATGCTGAATGTGGCAGATGCAGCTTATTGGAGTTCTGTATCGTGCTTGTAGTTTGACACAGTTTGCCAGAGTTCTGTTTTTGGGTGTAGAGAGAAACCTTTTCTAGGAGTTCTGTAGCCTGGCATAAGGCATACGCAGTAATTGGGATTTCTATATCCTGAGTGTAGGAGACGCCGCTTATGGCAGCTCCGCTACGTGGATGTAGATAGAAGCAGTTTACCGGAGTTCTCTATCCTTTGTGTAGAAAGCAGCTGTTTACTGGAGTTCTGTAGCATGGAATGAGGCATTCGCTATATGCAGGTTTTCTCTATGCTGAGTGTAGGAGACGGCGCTTATGGAAGTTCTGCTACCTGGATATAGAGAGAAGCGTTTTACCGGAGTTCCCTATCCTTGTTGTAGAGAGGAGCTGATTCCAAGAGTTCTATATCCTGGAATTAGGCATTCGCTGTATGTGGGTATTCTGTATGCTGAGTGTAGCACATGCAGCTTTCTGGAGTTCTGTCATCTAAGTGTAGAGAGATGCAGTTTCCAGTAGTTCTGTATGTTGAATGTAGAGAGAAGCTGTTTCCAAGAGTTCTGTAGTCTGAGAGTAGGCATACGCTGTATATGGGATTCCAGTAGCCTGAGTGTAGCCGATTCAGCTTATGGGAGTTCTGTAACCCTGAATTAGAAAGTTACATTTTAGCGAAGTTCTGTATCAGAGTGTAGGGAGAAGCTGTTTCCAAGAATTCTGCGGCGTATGAGCAGGTATTCGCTATATGCGGGTTTTCTGTATGCTGAGTGTGGCAGACGCAGCTTATGGAAGTTCTGTATCTTGAATGTAGTGAGACACAGTTTGCCAGAGTTCTGTATATGGGTGTAGAGAGAAACTGTTTCCAAGAGTTCTGTAGCCTGGCAAGAGGCATACGCAGTCATTGGGATTTCTGTATCCTGAGTGTGGGAGACGCCGCTTATGGGAGCTCCGCTACCTGGATATAGAGAGAAGCAGTTTACCAGAGTTCTCTATGCTTTGTGTAGAGAGCAGCTGTTTACTGGTGTTTTGTAGCCTGGAATGAGGCATTACATATATGCGGGTTTTCTGTATGCTGAGTGTAGGAGACGCCGCTTGTGGGAGCTCTGCTACCTGGATATAGATAGAAGCAGTTTACTGGAGTTCTCTATGCTTTGTGTAGAGAGCAGCTGTTTACTGGATTTCTGTAGCCTGGAATGAGGCATTCGCTATATGCGGGTTTTCTCTATGCTGAGTGTAGGTGACGGCGCTTCTGGGAGCTCTGCTACCTGGATAGAGAGAGAATCAGTTTACCGGAGTTCCTTATCCTTGTTGTAGAGCGGAGCTGTTTCCAGGAGTTCTGTGTCCTGGAATTAGGCATTCGCTATATGTGGGTATTCTGTATACTGCGTGTAGCAGATGCAGCATTCGGGAGTTCTATACCCTAAGTGTAGAGAGATGCAGTTTCCAGTAGTTCTGTATGTTGAATGTAGAGAGAAGCTGTTTCCAAGAGTTCTGTAGTCTGAGAGTAGGCATACGCTGTATATGGGATTCCTGTAGCCTGAGTGTAGCCGACGCAGCTTATGGGAGATCTGTAACCTAGAATTAGAGAGACGCAGTTTACTGAAGTTCTGTATCAGAATGTAGGACAAGCTGTTTCCAAGAATTCTGTAGCCTATGTATTCGCTATACGCGGGTTTTCTGTATGCTGAATGTGGCAGATGCAGCTTATTGGAGTTCTGTATCGTGCTTGTAGTTTGACACAGTTTGCCAGAGTTCTGTTTTTGGGTGTAGAGAGAAACTGTTTCTAGGAGTTCTGTAGCCTGGCATAAGGCATACGCAGTAATTGGGATTTCTATATCCTGAGTGTAGGAGACGCCGCTTATGGCAGCTCCGCTACCTGGATATAGATAGAAGCAGTGTACCGGAGTTCTCTATCCTTTGTGTAGAAAGCAGCTGTTTACTGGAGTTCTGTAGCATGGAATGAGGCATTCGCTATATGCAGGTTTTCTCTATGCTGAGTGTAGGAGACGGCGCTTATGGAAGTTCTGCTACCTGGATATAGAGAGAAGCGTTTTACCGGAGTTCCCTATCCTTGTTGTAGAGAGGAGCTGATTCCAAGAGTTCTATATCCTGGAATTAGGCATTCGCTGTATGTGGGTATTCTGTATGCTGAGTGTAGCACATGCAGCTTTCTGGAGTTCTGTCATCTAAGTGTAGAGAGATGCAGTTTCCAGTAGTTCTGTATGTTGAATGTAGAGAGAAGCTGTTTCCAAGAGTTCTGTAGTCTGAGAGTAGGCATACGCTGTATATGGGATTCCAGTAGCCTGAGTGTAGCCGATTCAGCTTATGGGAGTTCTGTAACCCTGAATTAGAAAGTTACATTTTAGCGAAGTTCTGTATCAGAGTGTAGGGAGAAGCTGTTTCCAAGAATTCTGCGGCGTATGAGCAGGTATTCGCTATATGCGGGTTTTCTGTATGCTGAGTGTGGCAGACGCAGCTTATGGAAGTTCTGTATCTTGAATGTAGTGAGACACAGTTTGCCAGAGTTCTGTATATGGGTGTAGAGAGAAACTGTTTCCAAGAGTTCTGTAGCCTGGCAAGAGGCATACGCAGTCATTGGGATTTCTGTATCCTGAGTGTGGGAGACGCCGCTTATGGGAGCTCCGCTACCTGGATATAGAGAGAAGCAGTTTACCAGAGTTCTCTATGCTTTGTGTAGAGAGCAGCTGTTTACTGGTGTTTTGTAGCCTGGAATGAGGCATTACATATATGCGGGTTTTCTGTATGCTGAGTGTAGGAGACGCCGCTTGTGGGAGCTCTGCTACCTGGATATAGATAGAAGCAGTTTACTGGAGTTCTCTATGCTTTGTGTAGAGAGCAGCTGTTTACTGGATTTCTGTAGCCTGGAATGAGGCATTCGCTATATGCGGGTTTTCTCTATGCTGAGTGTAGGTGACGGCGCTTCTGGGAGCTCTGCTACCTGGATAGAGAGAGAATCAGTTTACCGGAGTTCCTTATCCTTGTTGTAGAGCGGAGCTGTTTCCAGGAGTTCTGTGTCCTGGAATTAGGCATTCGCTATATGTGGGTATTCTGTATAGTGCGTGTAGCAGATGCAGCATTCGGGAGTTCTATACCCTAAGTGTAGAGAGATGCAGTTTCCAGGAGTTCTGTATGTTGAATGTAGAGAGAAGCTGTTTCCAAGAGTTCTGTAGTCTGAGAGTAGGCATACGCTGTATATGGGATTCCTGTAGCCTGAGTGTAGCCGACGCAGCTTATGGGAGATCTGTAACCTAGAATTAGAGAGACGCAGTTTACTGAAGTTCTGTATCAGAATGTAGGACAAGCTGTTTCCAAGAATTCTGTAGCCTATGTATTCGCTATACGCGGGTTTTCTGTATGCTGAATGTGGCAGATGCAGCTTATTGGAGTTCTGTATCGTGCTTGTAGTTTGACACAGTTTGCCAGAGTTCTGTTTTTGGGTGTAGAGAGAAACCTTTTCTAGGAGTTCTGTAGCCTGGCATAAGGCATACGCAGTAATTGGGATTTCTATATCCTGAGTGTAGGAGACGCCGCTTATGGCAGCTCCGCTACGTGGATGTAGATAGAAGCAGTTTACCGGAGTTCTCTATCCTTTGTGTAGAAAGCAGCTGTTTACTGGAGTTCTGTAGCATGGAATGAGGCATTCGCTATATGCAGGTTTTCTCTATGCTGAGTGTAGGAGACGGCGCTTATGGAAGTTCTGCTACCTGGATATAGAGAGAAGCGTTTTACCGGAGTTCCCTATTCTTGTTGTAGAGAGGAGCTGATTCCAAGAGTTCTATATCCTGGAATTAGGCATTCGCTGTATGTGGGTATTCTGTATGCTGAGTGTAGCACATGCAGCTTTCTGGAGTTCTGTCATCTAAGTGTAGAGAGATGCAGTTTCCAGTAGTTCTGTATGTTGAATGTAGAGAGAAGCTGTTTCCAAGAGTTCTGTAGTCTGAGAGTAGGCATACGCTCTATATGGGATTCCAGTAGCCTGAGTGTAGCCGATTCAGCTTATGGGAGTTCTGTAACCCTGAATTAGAAAGTTACATTTTAGCGAAGTTCTGTATCAGAGTGTAGGGAGAAGCTGTTTCCAAGAATTCTGCGGCGTATGAGCAGGTATTCGCTATATGCGGGTTTTCTGTATGCTGAGTGTGGCAGACGCAGCTTATGGAAGTTCTGTATCTTGAATGTAGTGAGACACAGTTTGCCAGAGTTCTGTATATGGGTGTAGAGAGAAACTGTTTCCAAGAGTTCTGTAGCCTGGCAAGAGGCATACGCAGTCATTGGGATTTCTGTATCCTGAGTGTGGGAGACGCCGCTTATGGGAGCTCCGCTACCTGGATATAGAGAGAAGCAGTTTACCAGAGTTCTCTATGCTTTGTGTAGAGAGCAGCTGTTTACTGGTGTTTTGTAGCCTGGAATGAGGCATTACATATATGCGGGTTTTCTGTATGCTGAGTGTAGGAGACGCCGCTTGTGGGAGCTCTGCTACCTGGATATAGATAGAAGCAGTTTACTGGAGTTCTCTATGCTTTGTGTAGAGAGCAGCTGTTTACTGGATTTCTGTAGCCTGGAATGAGGCATTCGCTATATGCGGGTTTTCTCTATGCTGAGTGTAGGTGACGGCGCTTCTGGGAGCTCTGCTACCTGGATAGAGAGAGAATCAGTTTACCGGAGTTCCTTATCCTTGTTGTAGAGCGGAGCTGTTTCCAGGAGTTCTGTGTCCTGGAATTAGGCATTCGCTATATGTGGGTATTCTGTATACTGCGTGTAGCAGATGCAGCATTCGGGAGTTCTATACCCTAAGTGTAGAGAGATGCAGTTTCCAGTAGTTCTGTATGTTGAATGTAGAGAGAAGCTGTTTCCAAGAGTTCTGTAGTCTGAGAGTAGGCATACGCTGTATATGGGATTCCTGTAGCCTGAGTGTAGCCGACGCAGCTTATGGGAGATCTGTAACCTAGAATTAGAGAGACGCAGTTTACTGAAGTTCTGTATCAGAATGTAGGACAAGCTGTTTCCAAGAATTCTGTAGCCTATGTATTCGCTATACGCGGGTTTTCTGTATGCTGAATGTGGCAGATGCAGCTTATTGGAGTTCTGTATCGTGCTTGTAGTTTGACACAGTTTGCCAGAGTTCTGTTTTTGGGTGTAGAGAGAAACCTTTTCTAGGAGTTCTGTAGCCTGGCATAAGGCATACGCAGTAATTGGGATTTCTATATCCTGAGTGTAGGAGACGCCGCTTATGGCAGCTCCGCTACGTGGATGTAGATAGAAGCAGTTTACCGGAGTTCTCTATCCTTTGTGTAGAAAGCAGCTGTTTACTGGAGTTCTGTAGCATGGAATGAGGCATTCGCTATATGCAGGTTTTCTCTATGCTGAGTGTAGGAGACGGCGCTTATGGAAGCTGTGCTACCTGGATATAGAGAGAAGCGTTTTACCGGAGTTCCCTATCCTTGTTGTAGAGAGGAGCTGATTCCAAGAGTTCTATATCCTGGAATTAGGCATTCGCTGTATGTGGGTATTCTGTATGCTGAGTGTAGCACATGCAGCTTTCTGGAGTTCTGTCATCTAAGTGTAGAGAGATGCAGTTTCCAGGAGTTCTGTATGTTGAATGTAGAGAGAAGCTGTTTCCAAGAGTTCTGTAGTCTGAGAGTAGGCATACGCTGTATATGGGATTCCAGTAGCCTGAGTGTAGCCGATTCAGCTTATGGGAGTTCTGTAACCCTGAATTAGAAAGTTACATTTTAGCGAAGTTCTGTATCAGAGTGTAGGGAGAAGCTGTTTCCAAGAATTCTGCGGCGTATGAGCAGGTATTCGCTATATGCGGGTTTTCTGTATGCTGAGTGTGGCAGACGCAGCTTATGGAAGTTCTGTATCTTGAATGTAGTGAGACACAGTTTGCCAGAGTTCTGTATATGGGTGTAGAGAGAAACTGTTTCCAAGAGTTCTGTAGCCTGGCAAGAGGCATACGCAGTCATTGGGATTTCTGTATCCTGAGTGTGGGAGACGCCGCTTATGGGAGCTCCGCTACCTGGATATAGAGAGAAGCAGTTTACCAGAGTTCTCTATGCTTTGTGTAGAGAGCAGCTGTTTATTGGTGTTTTGTAGCCTGGAATGAGGCATTACATATATGCGGGTTTTCTGTATGCTGAGTGTAGGAGACGCCGCTTGTGGGAGCTCTGCTACCTGGATATAGATAGAAGCAGTTTACTGGAGTTCTCTATGCTTTGTGTAGAGAGCAGCTGTTTACTGGATTTCTGTAGCCTGGAATGAGGCATTCGCTATATGCGGGTTTTCTCTATGCTGAGTGTAGGTGACGGCGCTTCTGGGAGCTCTGCTACCTGGATAGAGAGAGAATCAGTTTACCGGAGTTCCTTATCCTTGTTGTAGAGCGGAGCTGTTTCCAGGAGTTCTGTGTCCTGGAATTAGGCATTCGCTATATGTGGGTATTCTGTATACTGCGTGTAGCAGATGCAGCATTCGGGAGTTCTATACCCTAAGTGTAGAGAGATGCAGTTTCCAGTAGTTCTGTATGTTGAATGTAGAGAGAAGCTGTTTCCAAGAGTTCTGTAGTCTGAGAGTAGGCATACGCTGTATATGGGATTCCTGTAGCCTGAGTGTAGCCGACGCAGCTTATGGGAGATCTGTAACCTAGAATTAGAGAGACGCAGTTTACCGAAGTTCTGTATCAGAATGTAGGACAAGCTGTTTCCAAGAATTCTGTAGCCTATGTATTCGCTATACGCGGGTTTTCTGTATGCTGAATGTGGCAGATGCAGCTTATTGGAGTTCTGTATCGTGCTTGTAGTTTGACACAGTTTGCCAGAGTTCTGTTTTTGGGTGTAGAGAGAAACCTTTTCTAGGAGTTCTGTAGCCTGGCATAAGGCATACGCAGTAATTGGGATTTCTATATCCTGAGTGTAGGAGACGCCGCTTATGGCAGCTCCGCTACGTGGATGTAGATAGAAGCAGTTTACCGGAGTTCTCTATCCTTTGTGTAGAAAGCAGCTGTTTACTGGAGTTCTGTAGCATGGAATGAGGCATTCGCTATATGCAGGTTTTCTCTATGCTGAGTGTAGGAGACGGCGCTTATGGAAGCTGTGCTACCTGGATATAGAGAGAAGCGTTTTACCGGAGTTCCCTATCCTTGTTGTAGAGAGGAGCTGATTCCAAGAGTTCTATATCCTGGAATTAGGCATGTATGTGGGTATTCTGTATGCTGAGTGTAGCACATGCAGCTTTCTGGAGTTCTGTCATCTAAGTGTAGAGAGATGCAGTTTCCAGGAGTTCTGTATGTTGAATGTAGAGAGAAGCTGTTTCCAAGAGTTCTGTAGTCTGAGAGTAGGCATACGCTGTATATGGGATTCCAGTAGCCTGAGTGTAGCCGATTCAGCTTATGGGAGTTCTGTAACCCTGAATTAGAAAGTTACATTTTAGCGAAGTTCTGTATCAGAGTGTAGGGAGAAGCTGTTTCCAAGAATTCTGCGGCGTATGAGCAGGTATTCGCTATATGCGGGTTTTCTGTATGCTGAGTGTGGCAGACGCAGCTTATGGAAGTTCTGTATCTTGAATGTAGTGAGACACAGTTTGCCAGAGTTCTGTATATGGGTGTAGAGAGAAACTGTTTCCAAGAGTTCTGTAGCCTGGCAAGAGGCATACGCAGTCATTGGGATTTCTGTATCCTGAGTGTGGGAGACGCCGCTTATGGGAGCTCCGCTACCTGGATATAGAGAGAAGCAGTTTACCAGAGTTCTCTATGCTTTGTGTAGAGAGCAGCTGTTTACTGGTGTTTTGTAGCCTGGAATGAGGCATTACATATATGCGGGTTTTCTGTATGCTGAGTGTAGGAGACGCCGCTTGTGGGAGCTCTGCTACCTGGATATAGATAGAAGCAGTTTACTGGAGTTCTCTATGCTTTGTGTAGAGAGCAGCTGTTTACTGGATTTCTGTAGCCTGGAATGAGGCATTCGCTATATGCGGGTTTTCTCTATGCTGAGTGTAGGTGACGGCGCTTCTGGGAGCTCTGCTACCTGGATAGAGAGAGAATCAGTTTACCGGAGTTCCTTATCCTTGTTGTAGAGCGGAGCTGTTTCCAGGAGTTCTGTGTCCTGGAATTAGGCATTCGCTATATGTGGGTATTCTGTATACTGCGTGTAGCAGATGCAGCATTCGGGAGTTCTATACCCTAAGTGTAGAGAGATGCAGTTTCCAGTAGTTCTGTATGTTGAATGTAGAGAGAAGCTGTTTCCAAGAGTTCTGTAGTCTGAGAGTAGGCATACGCTGTATATGGGATTCCTGTAGCCTGAGTGTAGCCGACGCAGCTTATGGGAGATCTGTAACCTAGAATTAGAGAGACGCAGTTTACCGAAGTTCTGTATCAGAATGTAGGACAAGCTGTTTCCAAGAATTCTGTAGCCTATGTATTCGCTATACGCGGGTTTTCTGTATGCTGAATGTGGCAGATGCAGCTTATTGGAGTTCTGTATCGTGCTTGTAGTTTGACACAGTTTGCCAGAGTTCTGTTTTTGGGTGTAGAGAGAAACCTTTTCTAGGAGTTCTGTAGCCTGGCATAAGGCATACGCAGTAATTGGGATTTCTATATCCTGAGTGTAGGAGACGCCGCTTATGGCAGCTCCGCTACGTGGATGTAGATAGAAGCAGTTTACCGGAGTTCTCTATCCTTTGTGTAGAAAGCAGCTGTTTACTGGAGTTCTGTAGCATGGAATGAGGCATTCGCTATATGCAGGTTTTCTCTATGCTGAGTGTAGGAGACGGCGCTTATGGAAGCTGTGCTACCTGGATATAGAGAGAAGCGTTTTACCGGAGTTCCCTATCCTTGTTGTAGAGAGGAGCTGATTCCAAGAGTTCTATATCCTGGAATTAGGCATGTATGTGGGTATTCTGTATGCTGAGTGTAGCACATGCAGCTTTCTGGAGTTCTGTCATCTAAGTGTAGAGAGATGCAGTTTCCAGGAGTTCTGTATGTTGAATGTAGAGAGAAGCTGTTTCCAAGAGTTCTGTAGTCTGAGAGTAGGCATACGCTGTATATGGGATTCCAGTAGCCTGAGTGTAGCCGATTCAGCTTATGGGAGTTCTGTAACCCTGAATTAGAAAGTTACATTTTAGCGAAGTTCTGTATCAGAGTGTAGGGAGAAGCTGTTTCCAAGAATTCTGCGGCGTATGAGCAGGTATTCGCTATATGCGGGTTTTCTGTATGCTGAGTGTGGCAGACGCAGCTTATGGAAGTTCTGTATCTTGAATGTAGTGAGACACAGTTTGCCAGAGTTCTGTATATGGGTGTAGAGAGAAACTGTTTCCAAGAGTTCTGTAGCCTGGCAAGAGGCATACGCAGTCATTGGGATTTCTGTATCCTGAGTGTGGGAGACGCCGCTTATGGGAGCTCCGCTACCTGGATATAGAGAGAAGCAGTTTACCAGAGTTCTCTATGCTTTGTGTAGAGAGCAGCTGTTTACTGGTGTTTTGTCGCCTGGAATGAGGCATTACATATATGCGGGTTTTCTGTATGCTGAGTGTAGGAGACGCCGCTTGTGGGAGCTCTGCTACCTGGATATAGATAGAAGCAGTTTACTGGAGTTCTCTATGCTTTGTGTAGAGAGCAGCTGTTTACTGGATTTCTGTAGCCTGGAATGAGGCATTCGCTATATGCGGGTTTTCTCTATGCTGAGTGTAGGTGACGGCGCTTCTGGGAGCTCTGCTACCTGGATAGAGAGAGAATCAGTTTACCGGAGTTCCTTATCCTTGTTGTAGAGCGGAGCTGTTTCCAGGAGTTCTGTGTCCTGGAATTAGGCATTCGCTATATGTGGGTATTCTGTATACTGCGTGTAGCAGATGCAGCATTCGGGAGTTCTATACCCTAAGTGTAGAGAGATGCAGTTTCCAGTAGTTCTGTATGTTGAATGTAGAGAGAAGCTGTTTCCAAGAGTTCTGTAGTCTGAGAGTAGGCATACGCTGTATATGGGATTCCTGTAGCCTGAGTGTAGCCGACGCAGCTTATGGGAGATCTGTAACCTAGAATTAGAGAGACGCAGTTTACTGAAGTTCTGTATCAGAATGTAGGACAAGCTGTTTCCAAGAATTCTGTAGCCTATGTATTCGCTATACGCGGGTTTTCTGTATGCTGAATGTGGCAGATGCAGCTTATTGGAGTTCTGTATCGTGCTTGTAGTTTGACACAGTTTGCCAGAGTTCTGTTTTTGGGTGTAGAGAGAAACCTTTTCTAGGAGTTCTGTAGCCTGGCATAAGGCATACGCAGTAATTGGGATTTCTATATCCTGAGTGTAGGAGACGCCGCTTATGGCAGCTCCGCTACGTGGATGTAGATAGAAGCAGTTTACCGGAGTTCTCTATCCTTTGTGTAGAAAGCAGCTGTTTACTGGAGTTCTGTAGCATGGAATGAGGCATTCGCTATATGCAGGTTTTCTCTATGCTGAGTGTAGGAGACGGCGCTTATGGAAGTTCTGCTACCTGGATATAGAGAGAAGCGTTTTACCGGAGTTCCCTATTCTTGTTGTAGAGAGGAGCTGATTCCAAGAGTTCTATATCCTGGAATTAGGCATTCGCTGTATGTGGGTATTCTGTATGCTGAGTGTAGCACATGCAGCTTTCTGGAGTTCTGTCATCTAAGTGTAGAGAGATGCAGTTTCCAGTAGTTCTGTATGTTGAATGTAGAGAGAAGCTGTTTCCAAGAGTTCTGTAGTCTGAGAGTAGGCATACGCTCTATATGGGATTCCAGTAGCCTGAGTGTAGCCGATTCAGCTTATGGGAGTTCTGTAACCCTGAATTAGAAAGTTACATTTTAGCGAAGTTCTGTATCAGAGTGTAGGGAGAAGCTGTTTCCAAGAATTCTGCGGCGTATGAGCAGGTATTCGCTATATGCGGGTTTTCTGTATGCTGAGTGTGGCAGACGCAGCTTATGGAAGTTCTGTATCTTGAATGTAGTGAGACACAGTTTGCCAGAGTTCTGTATATGGGTGTAGAGAGAAACTGTTTCCAAGAGTTCTGTAGCCTGGCAAGAGGCATACGCAGTCATTGGGATTTCTGTATCCTGAGTGTGGGAGACGCCGCTTATGGGAGCTCCGCTACCTGGATATAGAGAGAAGCAGTTTACCAGAGTTCTCTATGCTTTGTGTAGAGAGCAGCTGTTTACTGGTGTTTTGTAGCCTGGAATGAGGCATTACATATATGCGGGTTTTCTGTATGCTGAGTGTAGGAGACGCCGCTTGTGGGAGCTCTGCTACCTGGATATAGATAGAAGCAGTTTACTGGAGTTCTCTATGCTTTGTGTAGAGAGCAGCTGTTTACTGGATTTCTGTAGCCTGGAATGAGGCATTCGCTATATGCGGGTTTTCTCTATGCTGAGTGTAGGTGACGGCGCTTCTGGGAGCTCTGCTACCTGGATAGAGAGAGAATCAGTTTACCGGAGTTCCTTATCCTTGTTGTAGAGCGGAGCTGTTTCCAGGAGTTCTGTGTCCTGGAATTAGGCATTCGCTATATGTGGGTATTCTGTATACTGCGTGTAGCAGATGCAGCATTCGGGAGTTCTATACCCTAAGTGTAGAGAGATGCAGTTTCCAGTAGTTCTGTATGTTGAATGTAGAGAGAAGCTGTTTCCAAGAGTTCTGTAGTCTGAGAGTAGGCATACGCTGTATATGGGATTCCTGTAGCCTGAGTGTAGCCGACGCAGCTTATGGGAGATCTGTAACCTAGAATTAGAGAGACGCAGTTTACTGAAGTTCTGTATCAGAATGTAGGACAAGCTGTTTCCAAGAATTCTGTAGCCTATGTATTCGCTATACGCGGGTTTTCTGTATGCTGAATGTGGCAGATGCAGCTTATTGGAGTTCTGTATCGTGCTTGTAGTTTGACACAGTTTGCCAGAGTTCTGTTTTTGGGTGTAGAGAGAAACCTTTTCTAGGAGTTCTGTAGCCTGGCATAAGGCATACGCAGTAATTGGGATTTCTATATCCTGAGTGTAGGAGACGCCGCTTATGGCAGCTCCGCTACGTGGATGTAGATAGAAGCAGTTTACCGGAGTTCTCTATCCTTTGTGTAGAAAGCAGCTGTTTACTGGAGTTCTGTAGCATGGAATGAGGCATTCGCTATATGCAGGTTTTCTCTATGCTGAGTGTAGGAGACGGCGCTTATGGAAGCTGTGCTACCTGGATATAGAGAGAAGCGTTTTACCGGAGTTCCCTATCCTTGTTGTAGAGAGGAGCTGATTCCAAGAGTTCTATATCCTGGAATTAGGCATTCGCTGTATGTGGGTATTCTGTATGCTGAGTGTAGCACATGCAGCTTTCTGGAGTTCTGTCATCTAAGTGTAGAGAGATGCAGTTTCCAGGAGTTCTGTATGTTGAATGTAGAGAGAAGCTGTTTCCAAGAGTTCTGTAGTCTGAGAGTAGGCATACGCTGTATATGGGATTCCAGTAGCCTGAGTGTAGCCGATTCAGCTTATGGGAGTTCTGTAACCCTGAATTAGAAAGTTACATTTTAGCGAAGTTCTGTATCAGAGTGTAGGGAGAAGCTGTTTCCAAGAATTCTGCGGCGTATGAGCAGGTATTCGCTATATGCGGGTTTTCTGTATGCTGAGTGTGGCAGACGCAGCTTATGGAAGTTCTGTATCTTGAATGTAGTGAGACACAGTTTGCCAGAGTTCTGTATATGGGTGTAGAGAGAAACTGTTTCCAAGAGTTCTGTAGCCTGGCAAGAGGCATACGCAGTCATTGGGATTTCTGTATCCTGAGTGTGGGAGACGCCGCTTATGGGAGCTCCGCTACCTGGATATAGAGAGAAGCAGTTTACCAGAGTTCTCTATGCTTTGTGTAGAGAGCAGCTGTTTACTGGTGTTTTGTAGCCTGGAATGAGGCATTACATATATGCGGGTTTTCTGTATGCTGAGTGTAGGAGACGCCGCTTGTGGGAGCTCTGCTACCTGGATATAGATAGAAGCAGTTTACTGGAGTTCTCTATGCTTTGTGTAGAGAGCAGCTGTTTACTGGATTTCTGTAGCCTGGAATGAGGCATTCGCTATATGCGGGTTTTCTCTATGCTGAGTGTAGGTGACGGCGCTTCTGGGAGCTCTGCTACCTGGATAGAGAGAGAATCAGTTTACCGGAGTTCCTTATCCTTGTTGTAGAGCGGAGCTGTTTCCAGGAGTTCTGTGTCCTGGAATTAGGCATTCGCTATATGTGGGTATTCTGTATACTGCGTGTAGCAGATGCAGCATTCGGGAGTTCTATACCCTAAGTGTAGAGAGATGCAGTTTCCAGTAGTTCTGTATGTTGAATGTAGAGAGAAGCTGTTTCCAAGAGTTCTGTAGTCTGAGAGTAGGCATACGCTGTATATGGGATTCCTGTAGCCTGAGTGTAGCCGACGCAGCTTATGGGAGATCTGTAACCTAGAATTAGAGAGACGCAGTTTACCGAAGTTCTGTATCAGAATGTAGGACAAGCTGTTTCCAAGAATTCTGTAGCCTATGTATTCGCTATACGCGGGTTTTCTGTATGCTGAATGTGGCAGATGCAGCTTATTGGAGTTCTGTATCGTGCTTGTAGTTTGACACAGTTTGCCAGAGTTCTGTTTTTGGGTGTAGAGAGAAACCTTTTCTAGGAGTTCTGTAGCCTGGCATAAGGCATACGCAGTAATTGGGATTTCTATATCCTGAGTGTAGGAGACGCCGCTTATGGCAGCTCCGCTACGTGGATGTAGATAGAAGCAGTTTACCGGAGTTCTCTATCCTTTGTGTAGAAAGCAGCTGTTTACTGGAGTTCTGTAGCATGGAATGAGGCATTCGCTATATGCAGGTTTTCTCTATGCTGAGTGTAGGAGACGGCGCTTATGGAAGCTGTGCTACCTGGATATAGAGAGAAGCGTTTTACCGGAGTTCCCTATCCTTGTTGTAGAGAGGAGCTGATTCCAAGAGTTCTATATCCTGGAATTAGGCATGTATGTGGGTATTCTGTATGCTGAGTGTAGCACATGCAGCTTTCTGGAGTTCTGTCATCTAAGTGTAGAGAGATGCAGTTTCCAGGAGTTCTGTATGTTGAATGTAGAGAGAAGCTGTTTCCAAGAGTTCTGTAGTCTGAGAGTAGGCATACGCTGTATATGGGATTCCAGTAGCCTGAGTGTAGCCGATTCAGCTTATGGGAGTTCTGTAACCCTGAATTAGAAAGTTACATTTTAGCGAAGTTCTGTATCAGAGTGTAGGGAGAAGCTGTTTCCAAGAATTCTGCGGCGTATGAGCAGGTATTCGCTATATGCGGGTTTTCTGTATGCTGAGTGTGGCAGACGCAGCTTATGGAAGTTCTGTATCTTGAATGTAGTGAGACACAGTTTGCCAGAGTTCTGTATATGGGTGTAGAGAGAAACTGTTTCCAAGAGTTCTGTAGCCTGGCAAGAGGCATACGCAGTCATTGGGATTTCTGTATCCTGAGTGTGGGAGACGCCGCTTATGGGAGCTCCGCTACCTGGATATAGAGAGAAGCAGTTTACCAGAGTTCTCTATGCTTTGTGTAGAGAGCAGCTGTTTACTGGTGTTTTGTCGCCTGGAATGAGGCATTACATATATGCGGGTTTTCTGTATGCTGAGTGTAGGAGACGCCGCTTGTGGGAGCTCTGCTACCTGGATATAGATAGAAGCAGTTTACTGGAGTTCTCTATGCTTTGTGTAGAGAGCAGCTGTTTACTGGATTTCTGTAGCCTGGAATGAGGCATTCGCTATATGCGGGTTTTCTCTATGCTGAGTGTAGGTGACGGCGCTTCTGGGAGCTCTGCTACCTGGATAGAGAGAGAATCAGTTTACCGGAGTTCCTTATCCTTGTTGTAGAGCGGAGCTGTTTCCAGGAGTTCTGTGTCCTGGAATTAGGCATTCGCTATATGTGGGTATTCTGTATACTGCGTGTAGCAGATGCAGCATTCGGGAGTTCTATACCCTAAGTGTAGAGAGATGCAGTTTCCAGTAGTTCTGTATGTTGAATGTAGAGAGAAGCTGTTTCCAAGAGTTCTGTAGTCTGAGAGTAGGCATACGCTGTATATGGGATTCCTGTAGCCTGAGTGTAGCCGACGCAGCTTATGGGAGATCTGTAACCTAGAATTAGAGAGACGCAGTTTACTGAAGTTCTGTATCAGAATGTAGGACAAGCTGTTTCCAAGAATTCTGTAGCCTATGTATTCGCTATACGCGGGTTTTCTGTATGCTGAATGTGGCAGATGCAGCTTATTGGAGTTCTGTATCGTGCTTGTAGTTTGACACAGTTTGCCAGAGTTCTGTTTTTGGGTGTAGAGAGAAACCTTTTCTAGGAGTTCTGTAGCCTGGCATAAGGCATACGCAGTAATTGGGATTTCTATATCCTGAGTGTAGGAGACGCCGCTTATGGCAGCTCCGCTACGTGGATGTAGATAGAAGCAGTTTACCGGAGTTCTCTATCCTTTGTGTAGAAAGCAGCTGTTTACTGGAGTTCTGTAGCATGGAATGAGGCATTCGCTATATGCAGGTTTTCTCTATGCTGAGTGTAGGAGACGGCGCTTATGGAAGCTGTGCTACCTGGATATAGAGAGAAGCGTTTTACCGGAGTTCCCTATCCTTGTTGTAGAGAGGAGCTGATTCCAAGAGTTCTATATCCTGGAATTAGGCATTCGCTGTATGTGGGTATTCTGTATGCTGAGTGTAGCACATGCAGCTTTCTGGAGTTCTGTCATCTAAGTGTAGAGAGATGCAGTTTCCAGTAGTTCTGTATGTTGAATGTAGAGAGAAGCTGTTTCCAAGAGTTCTGTAGTCTGAGAGTAGGCATACGCTGTATATGGGATTCCAGTAGCCTGAGTGTAGCCGATTCAGCTTATGGGAGTTCTGTAACCCTGAATTAGAAAGTTACATTTTAGCGAAGTTCTGTATCAGAGTGTAGGGAGAAGCTGTTTCCAAGAATTCTGCGGCGTATGAGCAGGTATTCGCTATATGCGGGTTTTCTGTATGCTGAGTGTGGCAGACGCAGCTTATGGAAGTTCTGTATCTTGAATGTAGTGAGACACAGTTTGCCAGAGTTCTGTATATGGGTGTAGAGAGAAACTGTTTCCAAGAGTTCTGTAGCCTGGCAAGAGGCATACGCAGTCATTGGGATTTCTGTATCCTGAGTGTGGGAGACGCCGCTTATGGGAGCTCCGCTACCTGGATATAGAGAGAAGCAGTTTACCAGAGTTCTCTATGCTTTGTGTAGAGAGCAGCTGTTTACTGGTGTTTTGTAGCCTGGAATGAGGCATTACATATATGCGGGTTTTCTGTATGCTGAGTGTAGGAGACGCCGCTTGTGGGAGCTCTGCTACCTGGATATAGATAGAAGCAGTTTACTGGAGTTCTCTATGCTTTGTGTAGAGAGCAGCTGTTTACTGGATTTCTGTAGCCTGGAATGAGGCATTCGCTATATGCGGGTTTTCTCTATGCTGAGTGTAGGTGACGGCGCTTCTGGGAGCTCTGCTACCTGGATAGAGAGAGAATCAGTTTACCGGAGTTCCTTATCCTTGTTGTAGAGCGGAGCTGTTTCCAGGAGTTCTGTGTCCTGGAATTAGGCATTCGCTATATGTGGGTATTCTGTATACTGCGTGTAGCAGATGCAGCATTCGGGAGTTCTATACCCTAAGTGTAGAGAGATGCAGTTTCCAGTAGTTCTGTATGTTGAATGTAGAGAGAAGCTGTTTCCAAGAGTTCTGTAGTCTGAGAGTAGGCATACGCTGTATATGGGATTCCTGTAGCCTGAGTGTAGCCAACGCAGCTTATGGGAGATCTGTAACCTAGAATTAGAGAGACGCAGTTTACTGAAGTTCTGTATCAGAATGTAGGACAAGCTGTTTCCAAGAATTCTGTAGCCTATGTATTCGCTATACGCGGGTTTTCTGTATGCTGAATGTGGCAGATGCAGCTTATTGGAGTTCTGTATCGTGCTTGTAGTTTGACACAGTTTGCCAGAGTTCTGTTTTTGGGTGTAGAGAGAAACCTTTTCTAGGAGTTCTGTAGCCTGGCATAAGGCATACGCAGTAATTGGGATTTCTATATCCTGAGTGTAGGAGACGCCGCTTATGGCAGCTCCGCTACATGGATGTAGATAGAAGCAGTTTACCGGAGTTCTCTATCCTTTGTGTAGAAAGCAGCTGTTTACTGGAGTTCTGTAGCATGGAATGAGGCATTCGCTATATGCAGGTTTTCTCTATGCTGAGTGTAGGAGACGGCGCTTATGGAAGCTGTGCTACCTGGATATAGAGAGAAGCGTTTTACCGGAGTTCCCTATCCTTGTTGTAGAGAGGAGCTGATTCCAAGAGTTCTATATCCTGGAATTAGGCATTCGCTGTATGTGGGTATTCTGTATGCTGAGTGTAGCACATGCAGCTTTCTGGAGTTCTGTCATCTAAGTGTAGAGAGATGCAGTTTCCAGGAGTTCTGTATGTTGAATGTAGAGAGAAGCTGTTTCCAAGAGTTCTGTAGTCTGAGAGTAGGCATACGCTGTATATGGGATTCCAGTAGCCTGAGTGTAGCCGATTCAGCTTATGGGAGTTCTGTAACCCTGAATTAGAAAGTTACATTTTAGCGAAGTTCTGTATCAGAGTGTAGGGAGAAGCTGTTTCCAAGAATTCTGCGGCGTATGAGCAGGTATTCGCTATATGCGGGTTTTCTGTATGCTGAGTGTGGCAGACGCAGCTTATGGAAGTTCTGTATCTTGAATGTAGTGAGACACAGTTTGCCAGAGTTCTGTATATGGGTGTAGAGAGAAACTGTTTCCAAGAGTTCTGTAGCCTGGCAAGAGGCATACGCAGTCATTGGGATTTCTGTATCCTGAGTGTGGGAGACGCCGCTTATGGGAGCTCCGCTACCTGGATATAGAGAGAAGCAGTTTACCAGAGTTCTCTATGCTTTGTGTAGAGAGCAGCTGTTTACTGGTGTTTTGTAGCCTGGAATGAGGCATTACATATATGCGGGTTTTCTGTATGCTGAGTGTAGGAGACGCCGCTTGTGGGAGCTCTGCTACCTGGATATAGATAGAAGCAGTTTACTGGAGTTCTCTATGCTTTGTGTAGAGAGCAGCTGTTTACTGGATTTCTGTAGCCTGGAATGAGGCATTCGCTATATGCGGGTTTTCTCTATGCTGAGTGTAGGTGACGGCGCTTCTGGGAGCTCTGCTACCTGGATAGAGAGAGAATCAGTTTACCGGAGTTCCTTATCCTTGTTGTAGAGCGGAGCTGTTTCCAGGAGTTCTGTGTCCTGGAATTAGGCATTCGCTATATGTGGGTATTCTGTATACTGCGTGTAGCAGATGCAGCATTCGGGAGTTCTATACCCTAAGTGTAGAGAGATGCAGTTTCCAGTAGTTCTGTATGTTGAATGTAGAGAGAAGCTGTTTCCAAGAGTTCTGTAGTCTGAGAGTAGGCATACGCTGTA
The DNA here is from genome assembly GCF_033115175.1 of Lepus europaeus. Lineage (NCBI taxonomy): Eukaryota > Metazoa > Chordata > Mammalia > Lagomorpha > Leporidae > Lepus > Lepus europaeus. The sequence continues at coordinate 1,655,298 of NW_026909254.1, forward strand.
TATGGGATTCCTGTAGCCTGAGTGTAGCCGACGCAGCTTATGGGAGATCTGTAACCTAGAATTAGAGAGACGCAGTTTACTGAAGTTCTGTATCAGAATGTAGGACAAGCTGTTTCCAAGAATTCTGTAGCCTATGTATTCGCTATACGCGGGTTTTCTGTATGCTGAATGTGGCAGATGCAGCTTATTGGAGTTCTGTATCGTGCTTGTAGTTTGACACAGTTTGCCAGAGTTCTGTTTTTGGGTGTAGAGAGAAACCTTTTCTAGGAGTTCTGTAGCCTGGCATAAGGCATACGCAGTAATTGGGATTTCTATATCCTGAGTGTAGGAGACGCCGCTTATGGCAGCTCCGCTACGTGGATGTAGATAGAAGCAGTTTACCGGAGTTCTCTATCCTTTGTGTAGAAAGCAGCTGTTTACTGGAGTTCTGTAGCATGGAATGAGGCATTCGCTATATGCAGGTTTTCTCTATGCTGAGTGTAGGAGACGGCGCTTATGGAAGCTCTGCTACCTGGATATAGAGAGAAGCGTTTTACCGGAGTTCCCTATCCTTGTTGTAGAGAGGAGCTGATTCCAAGAGTTCTATATCCTGGAATTAGGCATTCGCTGTATGTGGGTATTCTGTATGCTGAGTGTAGCACATGCAGCTTTCTGGAGTTCTGTCATCTAAGTGTAGAGAGATGCAGTTTCCAGGAGTTCTGTATGTTGAATGTAGAGAGAAGCTGTTTCCAAGAGTTCTGTAGTCTGAGAGTAGGCATACGCTGTATATGGGATTCCAGTAGCCTGAGTGTAGCCGATTCAGCTTATGGGAGTTCTGTAACCCTGAATTAGAAAGTTACATTTTAGCGAAGTTCTGTATCAGAGTGTAGGGAGAAGCTGTTTCCAAGAATTCTGCGGCGTATGAGCAGGTATTCGCTATATGCGGGTTTTCTGTATGCTGAGTGTGGCAGACGCAGCTTATGGAAGTTCTGTATCTTGAATGTAGTGAGACACAGTTTGCCAGAGTTCTGTATATGGGTGTAGAGAGAAACTGTTTCCAAGAGTTCTGTAGCCTGGCAAGAGGCATACGCAGTCATTGGGATTTCTGTATCCTGAGTGTGGGAGACGCCGCTTATGGGAGCTCCGCTACCTGGATATAGAGAGAAGCAGTTTACCAGAGTTCTCTATGCTTTGTGTAGAGAGCAGCTGTTTACTGGTGTTTTGTAGCCTGGAATGAGGCATTACATATATGCGGGTTTTCTGTATGCTGAGTGTAGGAGACGCCGCTTGTGGGAGCTCTGCTACCTGGATATAGATAGAAGCAGTTTACTGGAGTTCTCTATGCTTTGTGTAGAGAGCAGCTGTTTACTGGATTTCTGTAGCCTGGAATGAGGCATTCGCTATATGCGGGTTTTCTCTATGCTGAGTGTAGGTGACGGCGCTTCTGGGAGCTCTGCTACCTGGATAGAGAGAGAATCAGTTTACCGGAGTTCCTTATCCTTGTTGTAGAGCGGAGCTGTTTCCAGGAGTTCTGTGTCCTGGAATTAGGCATTCGCTATATGTGGGTATTCTGTATACTGCGTGTAGCAGATGCAGCATTCGGGAGTTCTATACCCTAAGTGTAGAGAGATGCAGTTTCCAGTAGTTCTGTATGTTGAATGTAGAGAGAAGCTGTTTCCAAGAGTTCTGTAGTCTGAGAGTAGGCATACGCTGTATATGGGATTCCTGTAGCCTGAGTGTAGCCGACGCAGCTTATGGGAGATCTGTAACCTAGAATTAGAGAGACGCAGTTTACCGAAGTTCTGTATCAGAATGTAGGACAAGCTGTTTCCAAGAATTCTGTAGCCTATGTATTCGCTATACGCGGGTTTTCTGTATGCTGAATGTGGCAGATGCAGCTTATTGGAGTTCTGTATCGTGCTTGTAGTTCGACACAGTTTGCCAGAGTTCTGTTTTTGGGTGTAGAGAGAAACTGTTTCTAGGAGTTCTGTAGCCTGGCATAAGGCATACGCAGTAATTGGGATTTCTATATCCTGAGTGTAGGAGACGCCGCTTATGGCAGCTCCGCTACGTGGATGTAGATAGAAGCAGTTTACCGGAGTTCTCTATCCTTTGTGTAGAAAGCAGCTGTTTACTGGAGTTCTGTAGCATGGAATGAGGCATTCGCTATATGCAGGTTTTCTCTATGCTGAGTGTAGGAGACGGCGCTTATGGAAGCTGTGCTACCTGGATATAGAGAGAAGCGTTTTACCGGAGTTCCCTATCCTTGTTGTAGAGAGGAGCTGATTCCAAGAGTTCTATATCCTGGAATTAGGCATTCGCTGTATGTGGGTATTCTGTATGCTGAGTGTAGCACATGCAGCTTTCTGGAGTTCTGTCATCTAAGTGTAGAGAGATGCAGTTTCCAGTAGTTCTGTATGTTGAATGTAGAGAGAAGCTGTTTCCAAGAGTTCTGTAGTCTGAGAGTAGGCATACGCTGTATATGGGATTCCAGTAGCCTGAGTGTAGCCGATTCAGCTTATGGGAGTTCTGTAACCCTGAATTAGAAAGTTACATTTTAGCGAAGTTCTGTATCAGAGTGTAGGGAGAAGCTGTTTCCAAGAATTCTGCGGCGTATGAGCAGGTATTCGCTATATGCGGGTTTTCTGTATGCTGAGTGTGGCAGACGCAGCTTATGGAAGTTCTGTATCTTGAATGTAGTGAGACACAGTTTGCCAGAGTTCTGTATATGGGTGTAGAGAGAAACTGTTTCCAAGAGTTCTGTAGCCTGGCAAGAGGCATACGCAGTCATTGGGATTTCTGTATCCTGAGTGTGGGAGACGCCGCTTATGGGAGCTCCGCTACCTGGATATAGAGAGAAGCAGTTTACCAGAGTTCTCTATGCTTTGTGTAGAGAGCAGCTGTTTACTGGTGTTTTGTAGCCTGGAATGAGGCATTACATATATGCGGGTTTTCTGTATGCTGAGTGTAGGAGACGCCGCTTGTGGGAGCTCTGCTGCCTGGATATAGATAGAAGCAGTTTACTGGAGTTCTCTATGCTTTGTGTAGAGAGCAGCTGTTTACTGGATTTCTGTAGCCTGGAATGAGGCATTCGCTATATGCGGGTTTTCTCTATGCTGAGTGTAGGTGACGGCGCTTCTGGGAGCTCTGCTACCTGGATAGAGAGAGAATCAGTTTACCGGAGTTCCTTATCCTTGTTGTAGAGCGGAGCTGTTTCCAGGAGTTCTGTGTCCTGGAATTAGGCATTCGCTATATGTGGGTATTCTGTATACTGCGTGTAGCAGATGCAGCATTCGGGAGTTCTATACCCTAAGTGTAGAGAGATGCAGTTTCCAGTAGTTCTGTATGTTGAATGTAGAGAGAAGCTGTTTCCAAGAGTTCTGTAGTCTGAGAGTAGGCATACGCTGTATATGGGATTCCTGTAGCCTGAGTGTAGCCGACGCAGCTTATGGGAGATCTGTAACCTAGAATTAGAGAGACGCAGTTTACCGAAGTTCTGTATCAGAATGTAGGACAAGCTGTTTCCAAGAATTCTGTAGCCTATGTATTCGCTATACGCGGGTTTTCTGTATGCTGAATGTGGCAGATGCAGCTTATTGGAGTTCTGTATCGTGCTTGTAGTTTGACACAGTTTGCCAGAGTTCTGTTTTTGGGTGTAGAGAGAAACTGTTTCTAGGAGTTCTGTAGCCTGGCATAAGGCATACGCAGTCATTGGGATTTCTATATCCTGAGTGTAGGAGACGCCGCTTATGGCAGCTCCGCTACCTGGATATAGATAGAAGCAGTGTACCGGAGTTCTCTATCCTTTGTGTAGAAAGCAGCTGTTTACTGGAGTTCTGTAGCATGGAATGAGGCATTCGCTATATGCGGGTTTTCTCTATGCTGAGTGTAGCAGATGCAGCTTTTGGGAATTCTATACCCTAAGTGTAGAGAGATGCAGTTTCCAGTAGTTCTGTATGTTGAATGTAGAGAGAAGCTGTTTCCAAGAGTTCTGTAGTCTGAGAGTAGGCATACGCTCTATATGGGATTCCAGTAGCCTGAGTGTAGCCGATTCAGCTTATGGGAGTTCTGTAACCCTGAATTAGAAAGTTACATTTTAGCGAAGTTCTGTATCAGAGTGTAGG